>NC_141165.1:69637500-70837500 GCF_055505025.1 Bos grunniens
TTTAAAAACCTCGGTGAAAGCTTCATTAAAAAGGTGGATTCGAAAAAAAAAAAAGAGGTGGATTCGAATGCTCAAAATTCACCAGTTTTTCAAAATATGGAAATAGCAGGAGGAAGACCATTATAGAAATTTTATAAAAAGCATAGCTAACAGTACTTCCAAGAATTCAGAAAGGCTGAAACCTGGTAAGTGGCAACAAATTCCTATGCACACTACTAACCAAATACTATACTGATAAACTGTGGTGTGCACACTAATCAAGCAATGCATTATCACACAGTGAAAAAATACTTCATAAATGTATCTTGATACACACTTTCAATTACCTAATGAAGCACCCAAATGCCATAATTGTTATAGGTTTGCAGAGAATAGAGAAAATCATATTTGCTTCTTTCTGTATTCATTGTTTGAATTCTTTGCAATAAGTAATTTCTACAAAACAATACTATTTTTAAAATAAAAATAGAAGTAGAGTCATCATTTGTATAATTATAAAAAGTCAGTGCTTCTCAGATTCACAGTAATTTCCATTCTCACTTGACTAACACGCATCCTTTGGTCAGTTGAGCCCCTTTTGTCCCTCTTTCTCCTTGATCTTCAGAGAAGTCAAATTTGGGAGGAAAGGACAGTATGTAGCGAAGCTCACCTGTGTGACCCGGTAACTCTCGGCTCACTCTCACATTTCCCTCTCTGGTTTTTAAGTTATATATAGAGCAGATGTTGTCCAGTCCTCCACAAGCAACGTAATTACCAGAGGGAGCATAAGCACAGGTCATCACCCAGGAAGATCGCAAAGGGATAGCATGCATCTGCAGAACAAACACAACAGAAAAACTAAGATTACAAAAGTCATGGATTTTTCAAACCTATTTACAGTGAAGCAGATATTACTCAAACATAAATATAGCTTAAAAATAAGCCAAGTAAAATAAACAATACAATGATCTGAGAAACTAATAAAAAAACACATTGCAAATCATTTGGATTTAAGTGCTCTTTTCAGAAAGTATTCTTTTAGGAAGAACAAAGACACAGAATGTTTCAACAGTAATAGAGCTGTTTGAAATATTAAGTGTAAAATGTTAAAAAAAAAAAACAATAAAATTCTTGACTTTTTGCAGTAGTGTTCAAAAGAGGAATTTCCTACAACAGAACACTGAACAATACAAGAACTGGAGTTGAATAGAATGGTCCTTCCATAAAGAGCTATGTTTTTCTAATAACTCGTATTCTGGGCTTGAATTTGAACAATGGTAATAGTTTGCACTGATCTACTCACACCATTGTCTGATGTCTTATTACCCAACACCAAGCATTTGCAAATCAGGTAGCACAGTTTAATGTGAATGGGAACCTCAAGGTTAAATCGCCCAGACACAGAATCAACGTATTGTGTGATTACTATGCTCTCACTTAACCCAAAAGAGTATTTTTCATTTTAGGAAAATATAGCTGAAAGTCATTGATTGACACCAAAAAACTAAGAAAACTATTATATTACAAATCTATCTTAGGTAGCTTTTAAATTCTCAACCAGGCTGAAGTTACTGTTTGCTTCACAAAATAGTACTTCTAAATCTTTAATGGAAACAGTGGTATAAGTGTACGTAGGATCTGAAAGTATTTGACTTGTGAGCGTTTTCTTGGAACTTTTCCACTACCACTCAACAACTCTACATCAGGAATTCTTTCCAGGAGACATTAGAAGAACCCACTAGTTTTTACCACCAAGGGATCTAAACAAGTTGTAATCTGCCTCCAACCTATTCAATCTTCTGAACAGCCCAGAAACACAAATCAATGCCTAACATTCCAGCTTATCCACAACTAAAAATAAAAACTATAAGGTCACTGTCACAGTAGGAAATGGGAACTTTACAAAAATCATTAATATATAAAACTGATGCACACTATCTTTTAATATTTGAGTATGAAATATCAGACTCAAGACACATAGAACTATATTCCTAGAGTTGTCTTTGGGAATAAAAAAAGGGCTAAATATTGGAGAAGGCAATGGCACCCCACTCCATCTTGCCTGGAAAATCCCATGGATAGAGGAGCCTGGTAGGCTGCAGTCTATGGGGTCGCTAAGAGTCGGACACGACTGAGCAACTTCACTTTGACTTTTCACTTTCGTGCATTGGAGAAGGAAATGGCAACCCACTCCAGTGTTCTTGCCTGGAGAATCCCAGGGACGGGGGAGCCTGGTGGTCTGCCGTCTCTGGGGTCGCACAGAGTCGGACACGACTGAAGCAACTTAGCAGCAGCAGCAAATATTAAAAGCAAATACTAGGCCTAAAGAGAGGACCTAAGTAAAAATTAATGGAATAAATTTATCCCAGGAAGAAATTATAACCTTGAAGTATAGAATAAAGGAAAGAACTGGTTTATCAAACCAAATAAAAGGTTATGTAAGAGGATGATTAAAAAATTCTACCTTATTTGTTGTATAGCTATCCCAAATAATTAATTTTCCATCTTGGGAAGCACTGACTAGTAGCCTAGAGGAGCAAACACAAAAATAATGTGACACTTAGAGGAAAAAAGTAGTTTAATTATGCATTGCATTAATGTAGAACAGTTCAGAAAAGACAAATATAATTTTTCTAATAAAAAACTTGATACCAAGAAACATTCTCAACTTAAAAAAATATATTCTGCATGCCAAAAATTGTCAACATTAAAATTTTTTAGAGATTTTACTAAAAATGTCTCTGGTTATGATTCAACTTTTTCATGGTGACAACATTCTAGGTATTATTCACGATTCTGGTAGCTCTTAGTTGACTGGCTTAGAATGTACTGACTTAAATATAATGACAATGAAGTACATGTAAGCCTAACAACCATGTTTCATTCAATCTAAAAATACAATTGAGAGCCTGTGACGGAAAGGCTGTGTTAATGGCACAATATAGGCGATACCTCCTACCCTTGGGGCCTCTACCATCTGGTGGAGACAGGATATTTACTAAAATAAATTAGGTAAGTGAAAACAGTCAAAAGAGTAGTATAAAATAAAGGCCAGAGGAAAACAAATGAGGGACAAATAACTACTGAGTTACTCAAGTAGCCTGGCAAAAGAAAACACGTCTTGAAAAACGGAATTTTGAAAGCTGGAGAAATCTGTATTCTATAAAGAGGACAAGTTCCGTGGCAAGACGTGGAAAAATACAACGGGTGTTTCAAGATCTGTGAATTTCCCAGTTACACAGACTTCATAAGAAATCGAAAAAACAGTTGGGAAAAGCAGACTGGGCTTAAACAGCAAAAAGCTCTGTCTGCCAGGCTAACTAGGAACTCTTGCCTGAAGTTACAGGCCACTGGATTTTTTGTTTTCTTTTGGAATTTTATTTTTCACTATGGTATAAAATTCAAAAGATACAAAAGGATAGATATACAGTAAAAAGAATCACGTTCTGTGTTCCCATCACTCAGCCACCCATTTCCCTTCACTACAGGTAAAAAACGTTATTAGATTCTTATGTAGTAATCACTGTAAGTTTCATGAAAGGGCAGATACAACCACAGGGTATGGGATGGAACTAAAGCTTTTTTAAAAACAATTGGTATCATCAGCACTGAGTTGAGAAAAAAGTTAAGTAACAGGCTGATAATCAGAATGAGCAGAAAGACAAGGTGAGACAGGTGCTTTGCTGACATTTCGTGTTCTATGAAGATTAACAGTCTTGAGGAAATTTTAAGTAAGAACCATTAACATTTTCAAGTGATTGCATTTTGAGTTATATATTTGCTACCTCAATGGTTAGATTACATATGTTAAATTTAAGAAAAAAAAAAATGGCCTAGCTTTATGTTGGTTGTTAGTTATATATTTTCATTTATCCCCTCTGAAGAGGCAGAAGTTCTATATTACTGTATTCAAGAATCCTATTTATACTGAGATGTGGGAACCATTAGCAACAGGTAGCAACATTTTTAGATTCTCCTGGAAGAAGAGAAAAAAATGTGCAACGTCTATTAAAAACTAATTGGTTGGGCTTCCCCAGTGGCTCAGTGGTAAAGAATCCACCTGCCAATGCAGGAGACATGGGTTCAATCCCTGATCAGGGAACATTTCACAGGCCACAGAGCAACTAAGCCCACGCACCACAACTACCGAGCTTGTGCTCCAGAGCCTGAGAGCTGCAAGTACTGAAGCCTCCACGCCCTAGAGCCTGTGCTCTGCAACGAGAAGCCACCGCAGTAAGAAGCCCACACGCTGCAATGAAGAGAAGCCCCGCTCACCACGACTGGAGAAAAGCCCATGCAGCAACAAAGCCCAGCACAGCCAATGATAAGAATAAATAAATAATTTTTTAAATTAATTTTTAAAATATTTATTTATTTGGCTATGCCAGGTCTTAGCTGTGGCACAGGGGATCTTTGATCTTTGTTGCAGCATGCAAGCTCTTTAGTCGCGGCATGCGAACTTTTAGTTGTAGCCTGTGGGATCTACTTCCCTAATCAGGGGTAGAACCTGGGCCCTCTGCATTGGGAGTGCAGAGTCTTAGCCACTGGACCACCAGGAAAGTCCCCCAAAGTAATTTCTTAGTTAAATTTTCCCAATTAGATGGACCAAATCAAAAGAACAAGTCAACCATAAGAAGCAGGGTCAGACACCGTGCAGTATTGTCAGATACTCTGGAAAAAACACAGACCATACTGTAACCCCGTGACCAAGTCATGACCAGCCATTCAACTGCAATCCAGATGGCTGCTGTGTGTGTGCACATGCACTCTCACTACACACACACTTGTAGGGTGTGGCTGGGGAATAAAAGATGTATTCAATGAAAATATCTTTTTGTAATTCAATCCTTCGTGAATCTAGGTAATGAATAAATTATAGCAATATCTGGTAACTTGTACACAGCAACATTCAACAAATACTTCCTTATTACCTGAAATTTCAATGTTTATTATGCAATAAAAAATAAAACTACCTTGACATGTTAAAAAACAAAGTATAATACCCCACTGCAAAGAAAAGAAATCCTAAACACTTTTCCTAAATCATTCAATAAAGGGTATTTCTGAGAGGTAAATTTCTTTTCCATATTAAAGGTTTCTAAACTTTTAAAGTGTCAATGAATATTTTTATTAAGAGCAAAGCAGTCATATTAGATGCATTTTTTTTCAAACACTTCATAGATATAGGTTGTTTCTAATGGAAAATGCAAGTGATGAGTCAACAAAATAATTCTGCAGGCAGTTTGAAAATGGCAGGTACAAACCTTGAATCATAGCCCCAGTGCATAGCATAGATTTTAGCTAGGTGGCCCCTCAGCGTCCGTCTCGTTCGCATCTGTATTCGACCCACGGAATCCATATTTGACGTGATCTTTAGGAAGTGATGAGAATGTTATTCTTTAGCTTAGACACAGCTCAAAAAATAAAGCAGAAACAATTAATTGGCACTAAAGCAGACATAAAGTAAATGGACAGTTACTGACGGTATTTTAATATAAATAATTCCTATGATGCTCAAGAAAAAGTAGGATTTATTTGCACACCTTCCAATAAGAACATCTTCTATAGACTAATAAGTAAAAAAAAATAGACACACCATCCAACCTTAGTAAAAAAAAAAAAAAACAAATAAAAAGCTAATAGATGATCAAATAGTAAAATATTTATAATTTTAACTATTTAAAGAAAGCCAATTTTTTATTTAAATAGCACATAAAATATCCTTAATAAAAATGAGCAATTTTAATTAATGAAACTTTCCTAATAGTTTATATAAGGAAAAAAACTTAATCAGGGCATATCAAAAAGCAGCAGAAGCTACCTAAAAAAAGAAACGTATATTATATGAATCTACGTATTTTTATAGTATTTACTTTTTCACAGACTTTCATTTTCACAAGTATGTTTTAAAAGGCTCTTGAAAGCATCTGACAAATTACAAAGCCTTCTTAATAGAGATCTCATTTTTCTTTCAATTAAATACTAATAAATAAAATCTGTCATTTGCATCATTGTCAAGCTATTTCATGCAAATTAGTAAAAGAAACTGAGGAAGAAAACTTTACCTGAACAAGTGTTGCATCATTACATGCTTTCCTAGCATCCTGAAATAAAGATGATTATACACTTAGACATGGAAATCCTAGATATGATTTAAAATAAGGTTTTCATTGGAAATGCAGATTTGAAATACAATCCTTAGTGTACTACACAATCTTTATTTTTAAAAGGCTCATTGAGAAAATTCACGTAACATAAAATTAACCACTTTAGTCATTTTACTGTGTGCAGCTAGAATGGTTAGGATATTGACAATGTTGGGCAACCATCACCACTACCTAACTGCAGAACATTTTCATCACGCCCAAAAAAAGAAACCTATACTTTCCAATTCCCTCTTCCCCCACCGCCAGGTGATCACCAATTTACTTTCTAATGGATTTACCCACTCAGGACAAGGCACACAAATGGAATCATACACACATGGCTTTCGTGTGTCTGGCTTCCTTCCTTTACATGTAATGTTCTGAAGGTTCATTCATGTTGCGTCATGTGTCAGTAGTTCATTCCTTTTTATGGCTAATATTTCATTGTATGAATATATTACATTTTGTTTATCCATAATTAACTGGATGGACATTTATGCTGTTTCTACTTTGTGGTTTTATGATTAATGATGCCGTGATTACTCATATACAAGTTTTTGTGTGTATGTATGTTTTCAGTTCTCCTGGGCATACAACTAAAAGTAGACTTGGTGGGTGAGACGGTAATTATGTTTACATCTCATCGGTTTATTTTGGGTTTTATTTCTATTGCTTTAGGAGACTGACCTAAGAAAACATTGTTATGATTTATGTCAGAGAATATTCTGCCCATGCTCTCTTCCAGGAGTATTATGGTATCATGAATTATATTTAAGTAAGAGAAAATGACTTTAAAATATAGACTGTTACAAGAGACAAAGAAGGACACTACATAATGATCAAGGGATCAATCCAAGAAGAAGACACAATAATTGTAAATATAAATGCACCCAACATAGGAAAACTTCAACAAATAAGCCAGATATGCTAATAGTCATAAAAGGAGAAGTCGACAGTAACACAATCATCATTGGGAACTTTAACACCTCAATTACAGCAATGGACAGGTCATCCAGACAGAGAATCAATAAGGAAAAAGAGGCCTTAAATGACACATTAGATCAAATGGACTGAACTGGTATTTATGGAGCATTTACCTTCCCACCAACCGTGTAGAAGTGTTCCCTTTTCTCCATACCTTCTATAGCGTTTGTTGTTTGTAGATTTTTTGATGATGGCCATTCTGACTATTACGAGATAATACCTCACTGTAGTTGTGATCTGCATTTCTCTAATAATTAGCAATGTTGACCATCTTATCATGTGCCTTTTAGCCATCTCTCTGTCTTCTTTGGAGAAATCTCTATTTAGATCTTTCACCATTTGCATGGGTTGTTCATTTCTTTGATATTGAGCTATTAAGAGCACTTTATGTAATTTGGAGATTAATCCCATGTTGACTGCTTCATTCGTAAATATTTTCTCCCATGCTGTGGGTTGTCTTTCGTTTTGTTTATGGCTTCTTTTGCTGTACAAAACTTTTAAATTTAATTAGGTCCCACTTGTGCTAGATAATGTTCTAATTTCAGTCTTTTCCATGTAGCTGTTCAAGTCTTCCCAGCACCACTTATTGAAGAGACTGTCTTTTATCCACCATCTATTCTTGCCTCATTTGTTGTACATTAATTTTTAGAGAAATGCAAATCAAAACTAAAATGAGATACCACCTCACACGAGTTAAGAAAGGCCATCATGCAAAAGTCCACAAACAATGAATGCTGACGTGGGTGTGGAGAATAGGGAACCCTCCCACACTGTTGGTGAGAATATAAATTGGTACAGCCACCATAGAGAACAGCATGGAGGTTCCTTAAAAAACGAAAAATAGAACTAGCAAATACTCAAGCATTCCACTCCTAGACATATATCCAGAGAAAATTGTAATTCAAAAAGGTACATGCAAGACTTCCCTGGTGTTCAGCAGTTAAGAATTCACCCACCACTGCAGGGGACATGGGATCAGTCCCTGCTCTGGGAAGATTCTACATGCCAAGAGGTAACTAAGCCCGTGTGCTACAACTACTGAGCCTGCGTGCAGCAACTACCGAAGCTCGTGCACCCTATTGAGACAGCTCATCCTTCAGTTCAGTTCAGTCGCTCAGTCATGTCTGACTCTCTGCGACCCCACAGAGTGCGGCACACCAGGCTTCCCAGTCCATCATCAACTCCCGGAGCTTATTCAAACTCATGGCCATCGAGTCAGTGATGCCATCCAGCCATCTCATCCTCTGTCGTCCCCTTCCTTCTCCTGCCTTCAATCTTTCCCAGCATCAGGGTCTTTTCCAATGAGTCAGTCAGTTCTTCACATCAGGTGGCCAAAGTACTGGAGCTTCAGCTTCAGCATCAGTCCTTCCAATGAATATTCAGGACTGATTTCCTTTAGGATTGACTGGTTGGATCTCCTTGCAGTCCAAGAGACTCTCAAGAATCTTCTCCAACACCACGGTTTGAAAGCATCAATTCTTCAGTGCTCACCTTTATAGTTCAACTCGCACATCCATACACGACTACTGGAAAAACCATAGCTTTGACTAGACAGACCTTTGTCAGCAAAATAATGTCTCTGCTTTTTAATTTGCTGTCTAGGTTGGTCATAGCTTTCCTTCCAAGGAGCAAGTGTCTTGTAATTTCATGGCTGCAGCCACCATCTGCAGTGATTTTGGAGCCCCCCAAAATAAAGTCTCTCACTGTTTCCACTGTTTAGCCATCCATTTGCCATTAAGTTATGGGACCAGATGCCATGATCTTAGTTTGATCTAAATATCTTAGATTGATATTTCTCCAAGCAATCTTGCTTCCAGCATGTGCTTAATCCAGCCCAGCATTTTGCAAGATGTACTTTGCATATAAGTTAAATAAGCAGGGTGACAATATACAGCCTTGACGTACTCCTTCCTTTCCCTATTTGGAACCAGTCAGTTGTTCCATGTCCAGTTCTACATACAGATTTCTCAGGAGGCAGGTAAGGTGGTTGGTATTCCCATCTCTTGAAGAATTTTCCACAGTTTGTTGTGATCTACACAGTTAAAGGCTTTGGCATAGTCAATAAAGCAGAAATAGATGTTTTTCTGGAACTCTCTTGCTTCTTTGATGATCCAACAGATGTTGGCAATTTGATCTCTGGTTCCTCTGCCTTTTCTAAATCCAGCTTAAACATCTGGAAGTTCACTGTTCATGTACTGCTGAAGCCTGGCTTGGAGAATTTTGAGCCTTACTTTACTAGCGTGTGAGATGAGTGCAACTGTATGGTAGTTTGAACATTCTTTGGCACTGCCTTTCTTTGGGATTGGAATGAAAACTCAGCAGTGGCCACCAGACTGGAAAAGGTCAGTTTTCATTCCAATCTCAAAGCTCATCCTTAGGTAGGTTGATAAGTAGTCTGGGGCCCTTGAGGAGGAAAAGGTCCAGGGCCCTTGAATAGTAGAAAGGGGTCTGAGGTTCTCAAGGAGGAGAAAAGGACTTTTTTTTCTACATTGCTTTGTATTAGTCAATATAACAATGTATCTTGCTTAAGGACATGTTTCTCCTTAACAAGGACCTTCTCACTAATCTTGTTAAAATGTATATTGTGGGAGTGGGTCTGGTAAGATCTTTCTATTGTTAGTTCTAATCCTGTTATCTTATATTGTGGGAGTGGGTCTGGTAAAACCCTTTATTGTAACAAGGTATAAAGCTCCCCTGCAAAGACTAGGGGAAGCAGGGCACTCTCTGTCCCCCTTCTGATGTCTATGTCAGTTTTCTCTGTCCCCTTTTATACTTTAATAAAAGTCTGCTACACAAAAGCTCCTGAGTGATCAAGCCTGGTCCCTGGTCCCGAAGCTAAATCTTTGAAGATCACGAATCCAACATCGTTCGGATCACCGTAAGCTATCACCATGCTCCACCACAAGAGACGCCAGCACAGTGAGAAGCCCACGCACTGCGACGAAACAGCAGCCCCTGCTTGCCACAGCTGGAGACGAAGCTGCACACAGCAACGAAGACCCAGTGCAGCCAAAAATGAATAAAAATGTTTTAAAAGATACAGGCATGTCAATGTTCACTGCAGCACCATGTACAACAGCCAACGCATGCAAACAACCTAGATGTCCATCAATAGATAAATGGATAAAGAAGAGATGGTACATATATGTACAATGGAGTATTATTCATCCATAACAAACACTGAAATAAGGCCATTTGCAACAACAAATGGACCTAGAGATTAGAGATCATCATACTAAGTGAATTAAGTCAGAGAAAGACAAATATTGTATGATAATTACTGATATGTGGAATCTAAAAAGATTATAGGGAATCCCCTGGCGGTCCAGTGGTTAGGACTCTGATTGTTCACTTCAGGGGACATGGGTTCAATCCCTGGTCAGGGAATTAAGATCCTGCATGCCACACAGAGCCTGGCCTTAAAAAAAAAAAAAAAAAAAAGATTACAGATGAACCTATTTACTGAACAGAAAAAGACTCACAGACTTTAAAAAAAAAATGTATGCTTCCCAAACAGGAAAGATGAAGGGAGAGGGATAAATTAGGAGTTTCAGATTAATATATACACACTACTCTATATAAACTAGATCATCAACAAAGACCTACTGCATAACACTTGAATCTCTACTCATTATTCTGTAATAACCTATATGGGAAAAGAATCTTAAAATGATTGGATATGTTAGGCAGAAGTTAGGCATGAGCGATGGGTGGCCTAGGTGAAAAGGATGCAAGCTAACCTTTAAACCCCGTCCCAGACATGCCCAGGGGAGCTCACAGATAGACTACAAAAATAACCACAGTGACTTTTCCAACTTCTCACAAGTGCCTTAGGCACACAGTGGATACAAACTAACCACAGGGGCTTACTCAAGTAAACTTAGGCAGCTAGGAAGCCATTAAGGATTTATTAATGTTCCATACATCTGGTAACAACAGACTGAATTACAGGAAGACATGCGCAACAGAGCCTGTTGTTATATAACGTGCAACTGTCAGTCAGACTTGAACATGTCCATTTGCATTCCCCTTCCTGACTGGTGGCGGTTAAAGCCCTATTTTGCATTCGGCAGAACCAAAAAGAGGAGAGGGGAAGTATAAAAAAGGGAAACCTTTCTACTTCTCTGGGGTCAGCCTGCTCCCATGTTTAGGGAGTGTCTGTTTTTAATAAAAGTTCTGTCTGCTTGAGCTGTAACTGAGGTGTAACTTCCCTGTTGTTTTCAACCATTTAGTCTACCATTCCAAATTTTTGTTGCAATGAGATAAGAACAGAGGGAGAGAAATAAACCAACCTGACAGAAAGATAATCAGTTTGCTGTATACCTGAAATTAACACGGTCACTGTAAATCAACTATACCCCAACAATAAAATTAAACTAAAACTAAAAATAGACACACCACTTGGCTCAGCAATTCCATTCCTGAGTATTTATCCAAAAAAAACCCTGCAAACACTACTTTAAAAAGATACATGTATCCCAATGTTCAGAGCAGCATTCTTTGTAATTGCCAAGATATGAAAACCATCTAAATGCCCGACAACAGATGATGCATAAAGAAAATACACACAAACGCATACACACATATAATGGAATACTACTCAGTCACAAGAAAGAATGAAATTTTGCCATTTGCAACAACATGGGTGGACTTGGATGGTATCATGCTAAGTGAAATAAGCCAGAGAACACTGTATGATATCGCTTATATGTATAATCTAAAGAATAAAGCAAACTAGTGAATACAACAAAAAGGAAGACTAAAAAACGTAGAGAACAAATTAGCGGTTACTAGTGGGGAGAAGAGGTGGCAAGAATACACAGGAGAACTGTACAAAAAAGATCTTCACGACCCAGATAATCATGATGGCGTGTTCACTCACCTAGAGCCAGACATTCTGGAATGCAAAGTCAAGTGGGCCTTAGGAAGCATCACTATGAACAAAGCTAGTGGAGGTGATGGAATTCCAGCTGAGCTATTTCAAATCCTAAAAGATGATGCTGTGAAAGTGCTGCACTCAATATGCCAGCAAATTTGGAAAACTCAGCACTGTCTATAAGACTGGAAAAGGTCAGTTTTCATTCCAATCCCAAAGAAAGGCAATGCCAAAGAATGCTCAAACTACTTGCACAATTGCACTCATCTCACATGCTAGTAAAGTAATGCTCAAAATTCTTCAAGCTAGGCTTCAACAGTATGTGAACCGTGAACTTCCAGATGTTCAAGCTGGATTCAGAAAAGGCAGACGAGCCAGAAATCAAATTGCCAACATCCACTGGATCATCAAGAAAGCAAGAGAGTTCCAGAAAAACATCTATTTCTGCTTTATTGACTATGCCAAAGCCTTTGACTGTGTGGATCACAACAAACTGGAAAATTCTGAAAGAGATAGGAATACCAGACCACCTGACCTGCCTCTTGAGAAATCTGTATGCAGGTCAGGAAGCAACAGTTAGAACTGGACATGAAACAACAGACTGGTTCCAAATAGGAAAAAGAGTACGTCAAGGCTGTATATTGTCACCCTGCTTATTTAACTTCTATGCAGAGGACATCATGAGAAACGCTGGGCTGGAAGAAGCACAAGCTGGAATCAAGATTGCCAGGAGAAATATCAATAACCTCAGATATGCAGATGACACCACCCTTACGGCAGAAAGTGAAGAACAACTAAAGAGCCTTGTGATGAAAGTGAAAGAGGAGAGTGAAAAAGTTGGCTTAAAGCTCAACATTCAGAAAACAAAGATCATGGCATCCAATCCCATCACTTCACGGCAAATAGATGGGGAAACAGTGGAAACAGCGGCAGACTGTTTTTTGGGACTCCAAAATCACTGCAGATGGTGACTGCAGCCATGAAATTAAAAGACGCTTACTCCTTGGAAGGAAAGTTATGACCAACCTAGATAGCATATTAAAAAGCAGAGACATTACTATTTGCCAACAAAGGTCCGTCTAGTCAAGGCTATGGTTTTTCTAGTAGTCGTGTGTGGATGTGAGAGCTGGACTATAAGGAAAGCTGAGTGCCAAAGAATTGATGCTTTTGAACTGTGGTGTTGGAGAAGACTCTTGAGAGTCCCTTGGACTGCAAGGAGATCCAACCAGTCCATCCTAAAAGAGATCAGTCCTGAATATTCATTGGAAGGACTGATGCTGAAGCTGAAACTCCAATACTTTGGCCATCTCATGCGAAGAACTGACTCATTTGAAAAGACCCTGATGCTGGGAAAGATTGAAGGCGGGAGGAGAAGGGGATGACAGAGGATGAGATGGTTGGATGGCATCACCAACTCAATGGACATGAGCCTGGGTAAACTCCAGGAGTTGGTGATGGACAAGAAGGCCTGGCGTGCTGCAGTCCATGGGGTCGCAAAGAGTCAGACACGACTGAGAGACTGAACTGACTGAACTGAGTGGGGAGAAGAAAGGAGAGAGGGACAAGATACGTGCAGGAAATTAAGAGGTGTAAACTACTATGTATAAAATAAATAAGTTACAAGGATGCATTGTACAACACAAGGAATAGAACCAATATTTTATAATAATTATAAATAGAATATAACCTGTAAAAGTTATGAATCACTACACTATACATCTGAAACAAAATAGTGTATAACTACATCTCAATTAAAAATTTCAATTAAAAAAAATAACACTTCTTTAAAATATTTTGCAAGTATAGTATATACAGATGCTATTAGAAATGAAATACTTTAGCTCTAACATGATAAAAAGATATATAAAAAGTTATTTTCCTGACATGTCATAATAAGTCACATCTATATTTTTATATTAAAAGCAAATTCCCTACCGGTTATCAGACATTTATGCTTATTTATAGGGTAGCCTTTCAAAGAGACTTTAAATTTTTACACAAACTGAAAAGAATTATTAAAAGGAAGATAATGAAACAAAAATCAATGTAACAAAGTAAGTAAAAGCAAGCAAAGGACATGTTTAATAACCAATAAAATGTTTTAACAAAGAAGGAAATGGCAACCCACTCCAGTATTCTTGCCTGAAAAATTCCATGGATAGAGGAGCCGGGTAGGCTACAGTCCATGGGGTCGCAAAGAATTGGACACGACTAAGCAACTAACACACACACACACACAAAATGTTTTAAATCAAGTTTATCAGTTAATAATAAATTTAGAAGATTCATATACATGGGAAAGTGAAAGTGAAAGTCACTCAGTGTGTCCAACTCTTTGCAACCCCATGGACTATACAGTCCACGGAATTCTCCAGGCCAGAATACTAGAGTGGGTAGCCTTTCCCTTCTCCAGGGGATTTTCCCAACCCAGAGATCAAACCCAGATCTCCCACATTGCAGGTGGATTCTTTATCAGCTAAACCACAAGGGAAGCCCAAGAATACTGGAGTGGGTAGTCTATCCCTTCTCCAACAGATCTTCCCCAACAGATCTTTGTTGCATTAGTCTGCAACAAATGCTAAATGGATATACAATCTTTTTGGTGGCCTCTGACCTATTTATAAACACTTAGAATATTTCTATATAAAGGTGTTCATAAGTAGTTACACAAACACATGATTTGATTCTCTCATTCTCAATCTAATTGTGGGTTTAGAAACCTGATTTGGCAGGGAATAATTTAGCCCACTCTCCTAGAATGAAAAGAACTTCCAGAAATGACAGTGATGGCCTGAGCCATGTCCAAAAATGGTGCAGTTGAAGACTAAATTCTATAAAAAGAGCTCTCTGATTTTAAGCTTTATGAAAACAAACTATCATTGTTTAGGTTATTTTTCTTAATCCAGTCATTCAATAAAAAATGTCTGTGTCAGGTACTACTCTAGGCACCATGGAAACAGAAGCAGACCCAAAATCCCTGCCTTCACAGACCTAACCTTAATATTAACAACACAATTAGAACACTGCAAGTGAACATTATTGAACTTAGTCTAATGAACAGTTATATTCACTATAAAACTGAATATAAGGGATTCATTCCCAATTAACAGCTGAATTTCTTACTGTCCACCTTAAGAAATGCAAGCTCTGCCTGATATTAACATCTTTGCGCAAAGTAAGAGAAAAGTGTTGCTTCTCACTCCAAATCAAACAAGCAGAAATTACAAAAGAAAATCTATGTTTTTTCTATTTCTATTTTTTTCAATTTGAAATGAATCATGGTTAATCAATGATACTCAAATATAAAACACAAAATTTTTTAGTGAATCATGTATTGTACCAAATAGCATACATTTCTATTATGTCATGTATTTTTACCTTAAATATACAGTTAAGTTATATTTCTGGAATTAAGAGAGAAAAAAAAAAGGAAGAAGGAAGAAAGGATTTATAAGTATAGCATGACATTAAACTGAAAAGTATGCGGTATTTTACATATATGTGGTTACTTGAAATCATATAAGATGATTCAGTGAGCTATATGCTCATGACATCCTACCTGGATGCTGGTGAGATATAAAGATGATTAAGCCACAGAATCTTCCAGTCGGACGCAGGGGGTGGAGGCAAACATGCACGAGGAACTATACACAAAGCAAGCTGCGATCAACCCTGTAACACAAACCTAAAACGCTGTGCAAAGAACGGCCACTTACTGGCATTGGTCTAAGTCCTTTGGTGTCATTTGTTTTATTCTTCTCCATAAACCTATATGCGGGCTTCAGTATTCATACTCTACAGCAAAGATACTGAGCATCAAAAAGTCTGTAAATGTGTCCTGACCACAACATGATTAAAAGACGGAATCCATGTACTCTTCCTTCAGGCCATGCTGCCTTCCAGCAAAAGAAAAAGAAATACAAGTGGAGGACTTTGAGGTGGCTTTTTAGAGGAAGACTAGGATTCAAGGAATAGAAGTCCCAGGAGCAAAATTAGAGCAGAGAAGAATAATTCCAGGCAAAGTAAAAGATTTGGAAAAAAGCAAGAAAGCAGAAAAGAGCAGTGCATGCTTAGGGAATGACAAGAAATTCATGTGGCTATAGCACAGGCTACAAAGCCAGATGTTAGACCTAGCTGTGAGGCAGGTCCGTAGTGGTACCTATAGCACCAGTTCTGGAACCAAAATACACCTGGTTTGAGTCCTGGATCTACCCCTTCTAAGTTATGTTACCTTCACAAGTTTCTTAATCTCACTGAGGCTCAGTTTCCTCAACTACAAAATGAAGTAGGCCGACCTACCTCACAGGGTCACTACGAGAACAAATGAAATTGACATGTGACCAAACTGGCCAAGCACTTCAGACAAGAACTTCACAAGAAATGAAAACTGCATGCTGACATCCATGATGAACATAGATTCAAAAATCCTCAACAAAATATTAGCAAGCTGAATTCATCAATACATCAAAAGGATCATACACCATGATCACATGGGATTTATTCAAAGGATGTAGGTATGGTTCAACACCCACAAATCAATGTGATATAACTACATTAACAAAATGAAGGATAAATATCATACAGTTATCTCAACACATGCAGAAAAAGCTTTTGACAAAATTCAATATCCATTTATGGTTAAAAAAAAACAAACCTCTCAACAAAGTGGACAGATGGAATGTACCTCAACATGATAAATATGACATATACAACATACGTATATAACATCATACTCAATGATGTTTTATTTAAAGCTTTTCCTCTAAGATCAGGAGCAAGACACAGATGCCCACTCTTGCCACTTTTATTCAGGATAGTATTGCAAGTCCAAACAGAAATAAAACAAAGGGCATTAAAACTTGACAGAAGAAGTAAAACTATCACTACTTGCAAACATATTACATGCAGAAAACACTAAAGACTCAATCAAAAACTGAGAACTAATAAAGGAATTTGATAAAGTTACATATATATAGAAATATGTAAACATACAATTATACAGAAATATGCAAAATAAGTATATAGAAATCTGCTGCGTTGCTATACACTAGTAATGACCTATCAGAAAGAGAAATTAAGAAAATAATCCCATTTACAATTACATCAAACAGGATAAATCACCTGGAAATACATTTATCCAAGAATATAAAAGACCTGTGGGCTTCCCAGAGGGTGCAATGGTAAAGAATCTGCCTGCCAATGCAGGAGGCGCAGGAGACGTGAGATGCAGGTTCGACCCCTGTGTCAGGAAGATCCCCTGGAGGAGGAAATGGCAACCCACTTCAGTATTCTTGCCTGGGAAATCCCATGGACAGAGGAGCCTGGCAGGCTACAGTTCACGGGGTCACAAAGAGTCGGACACGACTGAGTGACTGAGCACACAAAAGACCTGTACACCCCAAGACACTGACGAAAGAAAGTGAAGATGACACAGATAAATGAAAAGATATTCTGTACTCAATGGATTGGAATAATATTGTTAAAATGTCCATACTACCAAAAACAATCTAGATTCAATGCAATCCCTATCAAAATCCCAATATCATTTTTCAAAGAAACAGAACATATAATCCTAAGATTTGTATAAAACCAGAAAAGACCCCAAACAGCCAATGCAGTCTTGAGGAAGAACAAAGCTGGAGGTATCACATGTCTTGATTTCCAAGCATTAACATATTACAAATCTATAGTAATCAAAATAATATAATACTGGCACAAAAACAGGCACATAGATCAATGGAACAGAACAGGGAACACAGAAACACACCCACACATACATGATCAATTAATTTACAACTCAGGAGCCAAGAATATATAGGGGGGAAAAGACAGTTTCTTCAATAAGTGGTGTTGGGAAAACTGGACAGCTACATGCAAAAGAATGAAACTGGACCACTCACTATCTTATACCATTTTTCCAAAAAGACATATAGATGGGTCAACAGATACGTGGAAACTTGCTCAAATCACTGATCATCAGGGAAATGAAAATAAAAACCACAATGAGATAGTATCTCACATCTGTCAGAATGGCTATCATCAAAAAGAGGAGGAGGACTTCCCTAGTGGCCCAGAGGCTGACTTTGTGCTTCCAGCGCAGGGGGCATGGGTTCCATCCCTGACTGGGGAACTAAGGGCCCACATGCTGCAAAGCGCAGCCAAAATATAAAAATTTAAAAAATAAAACAAAAAACAGAAAAACAAAACAAAATTCTTTAAGAGAGACAGAATAACAAGTGTCGATGAGGATGTGGAGAAAAGGGAAACTTGAGTGCTGTTAGTGGGAATGTAAATTGGTGCAGCCACTATGGAAAATAGTATATTAGTATATAGGTTCCTCAGAAAATTATAAAAAGAACCACCGTATTATCTAGCAGTTCCACTTCTAGGTATTTATCTAAAGAAAACAAAAACCTTAACTTAAAAAGATATACTCATCCTCTTGTTCACTGCAGGATTATTTATAATAATCAACATATGGAAACAACCAAGTATCTGCTGACAGATGAAAGGACACACACACACACACAGTGGAATGTTACTCAGCCATAAAAAGAGTATCTTGCCACTTGTGCTGATGGACCCTGAGGGCACTACACTAAAAGAGAAATATGTCAGAGAAAGACAAATACCATACAATCTCACATGCTCAATCAAACAAACAAAAAAACACCCAAGCTTATCGATACAGAGAACAGAATTCTTTTTAATGAGATGGCCATATGACCAATGTGCTTGGCCCGTCAGTCATTCCTGCTCAGGATCTGGAACAAGTGAGATAAAGAGAGGCTGGAGCATCCATTCTGGTGGTGGCAGCAACATCTAACTCAGAGATTAGCCTATGAAGCCTTCTCTGATTATCCCAAGCAAAATAAATCCCCCTTTGACAGCTTTGTTTAGACACCTAAGGTATCCACTCAGAGTTGTCATTCACACCTAAATCATTAACTTCCTGAATTCCTGAGAATAAGACTGGTTGTTCCTTGGAAGGAAAGTTATGACCAACCTAGACAGCATATTAAAAAGCAGAAACATTACTTTGCCAACAAAGGTCCATCTCGTCAAGGCTATGGTTTTTCCAGTAGTCATGTATGGATGTGACAGTTGGACTATAAAGAAAGCTGAGCGCCAAAGAATTGATGCTTTTGAACTGTGGTGTTGGAGAAGACTCTTGTGAGTTCCTTGGACTGCAAGGATATCCAACCAGTCCATCCTAAAGGAGATCAGTCCTGGGTGTTCATTGGAAGGACTGATGTTGAAGCTGAAACTCCAATACTTTGGCCACCTGATGCAAAGAACTGACTCACTGGAAAAGACCCTGATGCTGGGAAAGACTGAAGGCGGGAGAAGAACAGGACGACAGAGAATGAGATGGTTGGATGGCATCACCGACTCAATGGACATGACTTTGGGTAAACTCTGGGAATTGGTGATAGACAGGGAGGCCTAGCATGCTGCACTCCACAGGGTCGCAAAGAGCTGGACACGACAGAGCAACTGAACTGAACTGAAGACTGGTTATAGTTTTAATCCACTCATATCAACATTTTTCTGCTGACTGTTCTTTACCCACCCCTTGTTTTTTCTACTCCCTTCCTCTCCTTCCTGTAATACCTCTGCAGAGATCCTATAATTGTTCCTTTTTCTTTTTAATCTTCACTTTTAAATTAGCTGCTGCAAAAGATTCATCTCTCTCATACTGGAGGATCACAGCAGTGTTCCAAGTTACTAATAACTTGGATTCTTCCTGCTTCATAATGAGGTTCTTTATTTCTAAGTTGTTTAACCTTTACTTTTCCCTGTGAAAAGAAGTAGGTAGCACCACACTACACACAATTTAGTCTCTCCTCTACCCTGCTCACCAAGAGGCTTCCTAACAGATGGCATGTCTATACCCTTTCATTCTATCTCTGCCTTCCTTGCTCTTCCTCAGTCCAGAGAAGCATGTTTCCATTGTTCCAAAGGCAAGCAATGATGCTGTCCCTGTGGGAATATAAGATTTACGGCCTCAGAATTCTCCTTTTAGAGCCTCCCACCCTGATATTTGATGACTTTCCCCCATTATATTAGGGTCTGAAGTTCTAAGTGTTTTTAAATTTTGTTAAAGATGAAGTTCTATTTGTTCCTCATGTTCTTTAGTGTTTTGAGTTGATTTCCAAGAGTAAAGAAGACAGACATGTCTTTATTATGCCACTGGACTTCCCAAGTGGTTCAAGTGGTAAAGAACCCGCCAGACAATGCAGGAGACAAGAAAGACAAGGGTTCAATCCCTGGATTAGAAAGATCCCCTGGAGAAGGAAACGGCAACCCATTCCAGTATTCTTGCCTGGAGAATCCCATGGACAGAGGAGCCTGAAGGGCTACAGTCCATGAGGTCGCAAAGAGTTGGACACAACTAAAGCGACTTTAAGGCAATGGCACCCCACTCCAGTGCTCTTGCCTGGAAAATCCCATGGACGGAGGAGCCTCGTAGGCTGCAGTCCATGAGGTCGCTAAGAGTCAGACACGACTGAGCAACTTCACTTTGACTTTTCACTTTCATGCATTGGAGAAGGAAATGGCAACCCACTCCAGTGTTCTTGCCTGGAGAATCCCAGGGACAGGGGAGCCTGGTGGTCTGCCGTCTATGGGGTCGCACAGAGTCGGACACGACTGAAGCAACTTAGCAGTAGTAGCAAAGCAACTTAGAAGCAGCATTATGCCACTAATTATTTTTAATGTTTTTCTGCAACCTAACGTTTTAGAGATTAATTTTCTAGTATATTACAATATAGTATCTGCCTCATTGTGTTGTTGTTGTTCAGTCTGTCCGACTCCTTGAGACTCCATGGACTACAGCATGCCAGGCTTCCCTGTCCTTTACCATGTTCTGGAGCTTGCTCAAACTCATGTGCATTGAGTTGATGATGCCATCCAACCATCTCATCTTCTGTCATCCCCTTCTCCTTCTGCCTTCAGTCTTTCCCAGCATCAGGGTCTTTTCTAATGAGTTAGCTCTTTGCATCAGGTGGCCAAAGTACTGGAGCATCAACTTCAGCATCAGTCCTTCCAATGAATATTTAAGGTTGATTTCTTTTAGGATTGACTGGTTTGATCTCCTTGCAGTCCAAGGGACCCTCAAGAGTCTTCTCCAACACCACAGTTCAAAAGCATCAATTCTGCGATTCCAGGTGTTTGGGTAGAAGAGGATGATGTCAGCAGGGATTACATGTACAACATTAACCTCTTACGGACAGAGAGGTCACTGGTCCACATAGGTATTTGTTAGAAATGACTTTTGGAGTGTTCTTTAGAAGCATGATAAAAACAAAGTGATCATTTCTCACTTCAAAAATTATTTAATATATGCAAACTAATATTCAAATTTTGTTCATCATTGCTGCTAAGTCGCTTCAGTTGTGTCTGACTCTGTGAGACCCCATAGACGACAGTCCACCAGGCTCCCCCGTCCCTGGGATTCTCCAGGCAAGAACACTGGAGTGGGTTGCCATTTCCTTCTCCAATGCATGGAAGTGAAAAGTGAAAGTGAAGTCGCTCAGTCGTGTCCCACTCTTAGTGACCCCATGGACTGCAGCCCACCAGGCTCCTCCATCCATGGGATTTTCCAGGCAAGAGCACTGGAGTGGGGTGTCATTGCCTTCTCTGTTGTTCATCACTAGTAGTTCATAAAAGTGTTAATAAAATTTCAAAATGAAAAAGTTTGCTCTTACCTGGATCTGATTCCGTAGCTGCTCGGCTTCCTGCCTCAGTTGTTCCAGCTCACTCATCCTTGAATTTCCTCAGGGTAGAAACTAACAAATGAAAGCCCTGTACAAAAGAGAAAGACAAAGACTGATTCACTTCTCTGTTTACATATTAATCTACTTTTTATATTCTGACATATAATTGGTTCTTCTGAATCTCAAATGCAATCATTATTACTAGAACTTAAAATGGCTTCGTAAATACAGATCTAGATTATTTACTAAAGATTTTATGGAGGAATGGGATGAGAGGATGGAAGAGACACCCTGAGTAGCAGTATTCAAGACTAAATTATAGACAATTAGCACTAGAACTGAGTCCAGTGAGAAATGCTTTACAACAGTGCCAAAGGTCCCGAGAGACATTCGGACCATGATGCCTAAAAGGCACCTCAACTTACTTCAAAAGCGAACCCCACACCATCCTGAAGTCTTTCTCATCTCTGTAAATGCCAGTTCTGTCCTTTCAATTGTTTAAGCCAAAAACCTGGGAGTCATCCTTAATTTCTCTGTTCAGTTTCTTTTATATCCTACTTCTAATCCACCAGCAAATCATGTCAGGCACTCTTTCAAAAATCATCCAGGATATGACCAACTCTGATTACCTCTACTCTGACTACCTTGGTCTGCTGCTGCTGCTAAGTTGCTTCAGTCGTGTCCGACTCTGTGCGACCCCACAGACGGCAGCCCACCAGGCTCCCCCGTCCCTGGGATTCTCCAGGCAAGAACACTGGAGTGGGTTGCCATTTCCTTCTCCAATGCATGAAAGTGAAAAGTGAAAGTGAAGTCGCTCAGTCATGTCCAACTCTTAGCGACCCCATGGACTGCAGCCTACCAGGCTCCTCCGTCCATGGGATTTTCCAGGCAAGGGTACTGGAGTGGGGTGCATCGCCTTCTCCGACCTTGGTCTAAGTCACCACTATCATTCACCGGGTCTCCTTCCTATCGCCCTTGCCCACTCTCCAGTCTATTCTAAACAGAGCAAAACACTGATCCTTTGAAAATACAAGTCACTCTTCTGCTTGAAATTATACAAACGCTTTTCACTCCACTCAGTGTAAAGTCTGTTTATCTTGACCTACAAAGCTTTATGCTTCCCTGGTGGCTCAGTAGTAGAGAATCTGCCTGCAATGCAGGGGATGCAAGTTCAATCCCTGGGTCAGAAAGATTCCCTGGAGAAGGAAATGGCAACCTGCTCCAGTTTCCTTGCTTGGGAAATCCAATGGACAGAGCAGCCTGGTGGGAGACAGTCCATGGGGTCACAAAGAGTTGGACACAACTTAGCGACTAAACAACAACATCAATGCCGAGTCTTTACACAATCTGTTATCCATCCCTCTAACATGATATCTCTGCTCCCTCTTCCCCATCTCTCTCTGGTCCAGACACTCAGAAGTCTTCTTAACATTAGAAAGCTTTCTTAGTGAACACACTAAGCAGGCTCCAGCTTCAGTCTCAGCACTTGCTCTTACCTCTGCCTGGAAGCCTCTTGCCCCTGATATTTTCATTCATTGCACCCTTACCTCGATTCAAATGTTCCTTCTCAGAACAACCTTCACTGATAGCACGTATGCACCCAACTGGACCCCTTTACCCTTTGTGTAAATCTAAGATGTACAACGTGCTGATTTGATATTTATATATTTGCAATATGATCACCACCAAAGCATTAATACCCCTCTTGCATCACATAATTACCATTTCTATTTTATGGAGAGAATATTTAAGATCTAGTCTCTTAGCAGCTTTAAAGTACATAACACAGCATGGTTGACTGCAATCACTATGCTGTGCATTAGATCTCCAGAACTTTCTCATCTTCGAGTTGCAAGTTGCACTTTCCTTCTCACTCAGGCTAGATTCCAGGTCCAGCACTTCACGGACAACTCTGCCAGCGCCCTAGTTTCCCCTGCCCTTCTATTTGGTCACATTCAACAGACAAAAATCACAGCTTCGACAAACCCAACGCCCTCCTTTCTTTTCAGTCAGCGCTCACACTACCAAACACTGACTGAAAAGTCAAACGGGGGAGGGCACATTAGTTCTACTACAAGTTCATATAAGCTATTTAGCCGGCTACTCTATGCAGCTTTTTACCCATCGAGTCTGCTCAGTATCAACGATTCTCATAATAGAAGGGAAGAAGGAGCTTCTTTAAGCTTCTTTAAGAAGCTTAACAGAAGAAGGAGTTTCCTGCCTTAACAGAAGAGCTTCCATAATAAAAGGTCCTCCTCATGATAGAGGAGCTGAGTTTTTTGTCATTTGGGTCAATTCTTCCCCCTGAGATTTAAATCCTATCTATCCCTATCTTTTTAGTAACCTTACACTTCTGATTATCCCTTTTCACCTAGTTCATGAACCTCTCACTTTTCTCAATTGTTTTTGTCTTTTTATTTAAAAATTTCAAACACAGAAAGAGGTAGAGAAATTTGTATAATGGACATCCATAATGTCTACCATGAAGGTTTAGGGAAGTTGCTCAGTCGTGTCCGACTCTTCGCGACCCCATGGACTGCAGCCTACCAGGCTCCTCCGTCCATGGGATTTTCCACGCAAGAGTACTGGAGTGGGGAAGGTTTACAAATTGTTACTATTGTTACTGTATTTGTTCCAACTTTTGTTCCTTTTGCTGAAGTATTTTAAAGTCAATCACAGACATCAATGGATAAAGAAAATATGCTTTCTTTATTTTGGAATGGAATATTACTCGGCCAAAAAAAGAATAAAGTAACACCATGTGCAGCAACACGGATGGACCCAGAGATTATCATACTAAGTGAAATAAGTCAGACAGAGAAAGACAAATACCATAAGATATCACTTATATATGCAATCTAAAATATGACAGAAATGAACTTTTCTATTTATACAAAACAAAACCAGACTTGCAGACAAGGAGAACAGGCTTGTGGCTGCCAAAGAGGAGAGGGGCAGGTAGGATGGATAGAGGGGTGGGTAGGTAGGGAGTTAGGGATTAGCAGACCAAAACTACATATGGATAAACAACAAGGTCCTCCTATATAGCACAGGGAACTATATTCAATACCCTGTGATAAACTATAATGGGAAAGAATATGAAAAACAATATATACATTTGTGTATAACTGAATCACTGTGCTATACAGCAGAAAGTAACACATTATAAATCAAATATAAATAAAACAAATTTTTATACTCCCATAAATGTTTTAAATGTTCAGAAAACTAAGATCATGGCATCTGGTCCCATCACTTCATGGCAAATAGATGGGGAAACAGTAGAAACAATGTCAGACTTTATTTTGACAAAGCCAAAATCACTGCAGATGGTGACTGCAGCCATGAAATTAAAAGACGCTTACTCCTTGGAAGGAAAGTTATGACCAACCTAGATAGCATATTCAAAAGCAGAGACATTATTACTTTGCCAACAAAGGTCCGTCTAGTCAAGGCTATAATTTTTCCAGTAGTCATGTATGGATGTGAGAGTTGGACTGTGAAGAAAGCTGAGTGCTGAAGAATTGATGCTTTTGAACTGTGGTGTTAGAGAAGACTCTTGAAAATCCCCTGGACTGCAAGGAGATCCAACCAGTCCATCCTAAAGGAGATGAGTCCTGGGTGTTCTTTGCAAGGAATGATGCTAAAGCTGAAACTCCAGTACTTTGGCCACCTCATGCAGAGTTGACTCATTGGAAAAGACTCTGATGCTGGGAGGGATTGGGGGCAGGAGGAGAAGGGGACGACAGAGGATGAGATGGCTGGATGGCATCACTGACTCGATGGACATGAGTTTGAGTGAATTCCGGAAGTTGGTGATGGACAGGGAGGCCTGGCGTGCTGCGATTCATGGGGTCACAAAGAGTCAAACACGACTGAGCGACTGAACTGAACTGAAATGTTTTAAAAAACACAGACATCAAGCTACTTTAAAATATTTCAGTACACATCTCCAAAAATATTAAGACATTTTCCTACTAAACCTTAATACCATTAACAAACCTCCCATATTAACAATTATCTAGTAGCTAATACCCAGTCCATTTTCAAATTTCCCCCATTATCACACCAAGGTCTTTTATGTCAGAGTCGTTCAAATCAAGATCCAATTAAAGACTCTATAATACATTTAGTTATATCTCTTAAGTCTCTCCATCTTGAAGAATCCATCTCCTGCTTTCTTTTTTCTCTATCATAATAGAGTTATTGGAGAGACCTATCCTGTAGATCATCTCACATTCTGTTTACTTCTTCAAGGTATCGCTTCTCTATCCTCTGTAACATCTATGAATTCGAAGGAAGTTACATCTACAGGCTGGATGATATTCAAGCTCAATGTATTCAGCAAGAATACTCTTAGGTGAGACTAGACTTCATATTACAAGACATCAGAATGAACTTACTGTTTATGCTGCTATCAGTGAAGCTACAACTGATCAGGGTATTCAGGTGTTGAAAGCCAGTGTGCCTACTGTAAAGTTATACATCCTCATTTTCATTCAACAAACACCCTGCGGGGAGCATTTCACTTTCCACTGCATCCTTTTCATTAGGGGCCACACATTCAAGCCTCTCCCTTTAAGAAAAAAAAGAAAAAACTCCCTGATTCTATATTTCACCATCATTTATAGACCTTTTTCTATATTTAAGGAACTTTCAAACAGACTTGTCTTTATGTGACTCTATGTCCTCACACGGAATTCTGAATTCTCAAGTCTCATGCCCAATGACTTCAGCTAAGTTTAAGCATAACAGAAAACTTCATATTTTATTTAATAGTAAACTTCATATTCTATTTAATAGAAAACTTCAGCTAAGTTTAAGCCTAAGTTTAAGGCATAACAGAAAATAAGGGGGCAATCATAAGGCAATGGACTTTCTGAGAAAATTTCCGAACCGCAAAATCAGAACCCTTGTGATGCTTGTGCCCAGTGAGGGTAGCAAAATATGCCACCCCAAAATATGCCTCTTGGGCAGGAGGATTATTTTGAGAAAAAACAGACACGAGAGCAACTCTGAAAACAATAGTAGAAGTTACCCCCTTTGAAATGGAAAGCAACATCTACAAAGGGAATCTCCAATTTTAAGGGTACTTCTTGGTATCATTAAGTGAGGGATGACTCCAAATGACAAGTCTTATCATTGGAGAAGGCAAGGTCTTAAATCTGCACATCAAACCTTACCCTTGCTTTTCCTAGGAACCTCTCAAGACTGGTTTCCACTCCCAACCTCCCAAACTTCCTTCTGTCTTTAGCTGAAGATGGTATTTAAGCTGGTGGCTTGGGTACCTCAGGGAGTTACTCGTTTTTTCCTGGGTATCTCACACTATACTTCTATGTTTTCCTCCTGTTCATCTTTTATTACAGGACATCTCAGCCAAGAACTCAGAAGGGTAGAGTGAAAATTACTTTTCTTCTGCTAAACGACAACCACAAACTTTTCACATCTGAAAAATATCACAGCAGCCTTCCCTGCCTTTCAGGCCTGTTGCTAAAAACAAGAACTAACTTTTTGCTCTTTAATGAAAACTTATTAGTGTTACTTGAAAACCGGGTTCACCTCCTGGTGGGTGTTGCACCAAAAGACACACCCAACCTAAAAACTGGAAGGAAGGATTTACTACTTACAGCAGGTAAGGAGAGCACAGGGGATCTTTCCTGAAACAGTTAACTTCCCAGCAGCAAAACTAAGGCAGTTTTAAGCTAAGGGTTCATGCAGATTCATGAAGGGGCCTGGCTGGTCTACAGAGACTAAACTTCAGTTGACTAAAGTCACAAGGGTCAGAAAAGGTCAACATCATCATCCCTTAGATTCTAGTTGATCTCGAGCCCTTCGGGCTAATCTTCATCAATGAAACAAAACTGGGAGTCCTTACAACTGATATATTATCTTTGCTATTGCTACTTCTCTTGCCTGACATTCTTTTGTTCTTTCGGTTTAGTCACTAAGTGACTCTTGTGACCCCATGGACTACACAGCCCTCCAGGCTTCTCTGTCCACAGAACCCTCCAGGCAAAAATACCGGAGTGGGTTGCCATTTTCCTTCTCCATTTGTTCCCTTATCAGTTTAGTATCAGTTCAGTCGCTCAGTCCTGTCTCTTTTGTGTCTGACTCTTTGCGACCCCATGAATACCAGCACGCTAGGCCTCCCTGTCCATCACCAACTCCTGGAGTTCACTCAATCTCACGTCCATCGAGTCCGTGATGCCATCCAGCCATCTCATCCTCTGTCGTCCCCTTCTCCTCCTGCCCCTAATCCCTCCCAGCAGCAGTCTTTTCCAATGAGTCAACTCCGCATGAGGTGGCCAAAGTATTGGAGTTTCAGCTTTAGGATCATTCCTTCCAAAGAAAACCCAGGGCTGATCTCCTTTAGAATGGACTGGTTGGATCTCCTTGCAGTCCAAGGGACTCTAAAGAGTCTTCTCCAACACCACAGTTCAAAAGCATCAATTTTTCAGTGCTCAGCTTTCTTCACAGTCCAACTCTCACATCTATACATGACCACTTTGTTCCCTTAGATCATCAATTACTGAGACCTGTTCAAGCGCAAGCACCGCTGCCAGGTTTACAGCGCAAAATGGCTTAGATCAAAGTGGATTCTCTTCTGTTAAGAAAGTCATTCCTGATTCTGTTTCTCGGAGAGCCCCTACCTGATCCATTTATATTAGTTCTGTCAATAAAGAGGGAGAATATTTTGATTAAACAGACTTTCTGTTGATGTTTTCTTCTCATCTGACAACTGTCATATTCCTGAGAATACACCTCCCCCCACCAAAAAACTACATCCAGAATAGACTAGTGGATTGTAAACTACTTCCAGGTAAGTCCAGGGCCTGATAAGAGTAAAAAGAGGCAAAAGGATACCCTCAGATGAAACCTAATATGGTAAATCCTAATAATATGTTTTGAAGGAGGAAGATCTCAAGAAGTGGCCAGTCGGGTTACTGGAAATGGCTCTGTGGATATATGGCTACAAAAATTGTGAATTCTTGAGAACAATATTGTTGCATGAGGTATAGTTTATTAAGTAGCTCCCTCAAACTATACCCCTAATAGCATGCTCAAAATCAGAGAAGCAAAGTCTCAACGGGCATTTATTTTGGTTGGTAGAAAACAGGGTGATCAGACTACTTGCCCTCCTGCAGTCCTGTGCACCCACAATTATTGATAAAGGACAGAAATAAGGGAAGTGGCAAACCATTTTATAAAGCATTGTGAATCCCATGTGGGGAAAAGAAAAATATGGAAAATAATGACAGGAGATGGAAAACCAGTCAGATAGTCAGCCACTAATGGAAAAGTCTTCACTGGGTGTAGCCAGGCAGACTAAGAGCAGAGAATTCCAGAAAAACATCTACTTCTGCTTCGTTGACTATGCTAAAGACTTTGACTGTGTGGATCACAACAAACTGTGGAAAATTCGTCAAGAGATGGGAGTACCAGACCGCCTTACCTGCCTCCTGAGAAACCTGCATGCAGGTCAAGAAGCAACAATTAGAACCAGACATGGAACAACAGACTGGTTCCAAATTGGGAAAGGAGTACGTCAAGGCTGTATACTGTCACTCTGCTTATTTAACTTATATGCAGAGTACATCATGCAAAATTCTGGGCTGGGTGAAACACAAGCTGGAATCAAGATTGCTGGGAGAAATGTCAATAATTTCAGATATGCAGATGACACTACCCTTATGGCAAAAAGTGAAGAGGAACTAAAGAGCCTCACGATGAAGGTGAAAGAGGAGAGTGAAACAGTTAGCTTAAAGCTCAACATTCAAAAAACAAAGATCATGGCATCCAGTCCCATCACTTCATGGCAAATAAATGGGGAAACAATGGAAACAGAGAAAGACCTTATTTTCTTGGGCTCCAAAATCACTGCAGATGGTGACTACAGCCACGAAATTTAAAGATGCTTGCTCCTTGGAAGAAAAGCTATGACCAACCTAGACAGCGTATTAAAAAAGCAGAGACATTACTTTGCTGACAAAGGTCCATCTAGTCCAAGCTAGTGGAAAGTTTTTCCACTAGTCATATATGGATGTGAAAGTTGGACCATTGAAGTGGCTGAGCGCCGAAGAATTGATGCTTTTGAAATATGGTGCTGGAGAAGAATCTTAAGAGTCTGCTCGACTGCAAGGAGATCCAACCAGTCCATCCTAAAGGAAATCAGTCCTGAATATTCATTGGAAGGACTGATGCTGAAGCTGAAGCTCCAATACTTTGGCCACCTGATGCAAAAAGCCAACTCATTAAAAAAGACCCTGATGCTGGTAAAGACTGAAGGCAGGAAGGAGACAACAGAGGATGAGACGGTTGGATGGCATCACCAACTCAATGGACATGAGTTTAAGCAAACTCCAGGAGATGGTGAAGGACAGGGAAGCCTGGCGTGCTGCAGTTCAAAGAGTTGAACAGACTGAGTGACTGAACAACAACAACAACAAATAGATAAGGAAAAGTCTTATCTAAATTATTTAAAATAATTTAAATCTAAAGTATTTAAAATAATCAAGATCCCAAACTGAGAAGGGAGTAAACCAAAAACATTCTCTCATAAGACTTTTCCTGAGTTACTGACCAAAAAAAGAAGTGATTATAGACTGAAATTAAAGTATACCATCTCCACTGATTATATGTATTACAGAAAATTGAGTAGAGCTTCTCCTAAAGACTCAGACCTGGCAAGTAGCACCAAAACTGAAGACAAAGAGGAATCAAACACATTACTTAAAAAAAAAAAAAAAAACAGCTCCCAACATATGGAAGTAGAATCATCCTCCAGGCTTATTAAATAGTCTAAGAGTCTGATGCACACACACACACACACACACACAGAGCTGACAATGCTTTTAACAATTATCTTTATAAACAAAAGCACAGAGGAGAGGAGGAAAGGTCAGCTACAAGAGCTAGCCTCTTCAGTTGTGTAAGTACAGTGTATGCATGATGAGAAGAACTTAGCCTCTACACCTAAAAGAAAGAAAGAAAAAACAAAAACAAAAAACAAAGACATAGATTGAGTGAGAAAGGACAGTTGCAAGCTAAAATTTAACTAAAGGATTAACATTGTAAAGAATTAACAAGTAGAAATTTAAGTAGAGTCGGGAGACAGCAAGAGGGAGCTCTCCCACCCTGTGACATCACAGAACCCCCAAGGAAAGATGCATTCTTCTTTCCCAGCAAGGTCACAGCCAATGGAAAGCCATGGACTCTGTTTACTACAGCCTACTCAACTTCCTTTTCAACTCTATAAAAGAGTTCTCCTTTCCTTGCCTGGTGAGACTGGCAAATGATTTGCCAAGGTTACACACCCTGAACTGCAATTCTCTACAGTAAATCCAAAAAACTCAACTCTTAGGGAAATATCTGGCAGTCAGTCTGTTTTACATCCTCAGCACCTAGAATTTAAAAGCAATTCCTCCAAGCTAGTAATAAAAAAGACTGATGACCCAAAAGAAAAATGTGCAAAGATACAAATAGCAGATCACAGCAGGAAAACCAGTAGAAGCCAATATACAAACAAGATACTCAACCTCAAGTTAACAGGGAAATGAAAATAAACAACTTTGTACCTTTCAGATTTACAGAATCTTCTTACCCCTCATCCAGGAGGTGGCAAAGCTGTGGAAAATGATAATATATTCTGATGGAACAGCTCTTTGGAAAGCAATCTGGCAATATCTAACATGGGTGATGATACACCTTTCAATCTGATAATTTGGGCTTCCCTGGTGGCTCAGACGGTAAAGTGTCTGCCTGCAATGCTGGAGATCTGGGTTTGATTCCTGGGTCGGGAAGATCCCCTGGAGAAGGAAATGGCAATCCACTCCAGCACTCTTGCCTGGAAAATCCCACGGACGGAGGAGCCTGATAGGCTACAGTCCATGGGGTTACAAAGAGTCGGACCCGACTGAGCGACTTCACTTTCACTTTCAGGAGAAACTTAAGTACATATACTCATGTGCTCAAGAGCTGGATTTATACAGCATTACCTGTAATAGCAATAAAATACCTGCCAATAGGGAAATGGGTAAGTACACTGTTTTTATAATGAATTATTACATTGCAGTAAAAATGAATGAGCTATAGGTATACACAACATAGACAAATCTGAAAAATACTGCCAAGAGGAAAAAAGCAAGTTCCAGAAGACACCTACCAGCATAATACTTTTTACAAAATGCAAAAGCAACTAAAACTAAATAATACATTGTTTAGGAGTGTATACATATCCAGTAAAACTTTTCTGAAGCAAGAGAATGATAAAACAGGAGGAAGGAACACACAAATAGTTGCAAGCAATTGTTATTTTACAAATTCCTGAGTTGGGTATTTTCTTTACAGGTGTTTCTATATTATCAACAAACAAGCAAATATAAACACATAAAAGTGAATCATACATGGATCCATGAATGTATTTACAATTAATACAACTCTTGGACAAGTTCAATCAAACAAGGAAGCCATTAGACTGAGGTGATTCTAATATCTTAGCAGCCTATCTGAAGAAAAAGAAAGTGAAGTCGCTCAGTTGTGTCTGACTCTTTGAGACCCCGTGGAGTGTAGCCTACCAGGCTCCTCTCTTCATGGAATTTCCCAGGCAAGAGTACTGGAGTGGGTTGCCATTTCCTTCTCCAGGGGATCTTCCTGACCCAGGGATTGAACCCAGGTCTCCCACACTGCAGGCAGACACTTTACCTTCTCAGCCACCTGGGAAGCAGCCTGTGTAAGCAAACCAAAACCTAAGTCTATAAATGCCCCAAGGTTAAGATATCAAAACCTAAGGACAACCAATTACAGCTAACCAGTTTACCAAATAAGGCAACCATGTAAGCTCAGTTCAGTTCAGTCGCTGAGTCATGTCCGACTCTTTGTGACCCCATGGATTGCAGCACGCCAGGTCTCCCTGTCCACCACCAACTCTCGGAGCTTACTCAAACTCATGTCCATTGAGTCAGTGATGTCATCCAACCATCTCATTCTCTGTCATCCTCTTCTCCTCCTGCCTTCAATCTTTCCCAGCATCAGAGTCTTTTCCAATGAGTCAGCTCTTCACATCAGGTGGCCAAAGTATTGGAGTTTCAGCTTCAGCATCAGTCCTTCCAATGAATATTCAGGACTGATTTCCTTTAGGATGGACTGGCTAGATCTCCTTGCTCTCCAAGGGACTGAGTCTTCTCCAACACCACAGTTCAAAACCATCAATTCTTTGGCACTCAGCTTTCTTTATAGTCCAACTCTCACATCCACAGATGACTACTGGAAAAACCATAGCCTTGTAAGCTACAGCCAATCAAATAATACCCTTGCTCCCCTTCCTCCTCTTCTCTATACAAGTCTTAACCCTGCCTCCATAGGTGGGTGGTGGGGCACTCCTAACCACTTCTGGTTTGGCAGTACCCAATCCAAATTGATTTTTGCTCAAAAGGAAAACAATCTTAAATGTTTCAGTATGACTCAGTTATACTTTTTAACACACCTTAAGTCCACTGGGAAATAATAAAAGTAATGGAATGAAATAAAAATAAAGACAAAAAGAAGCTGAGATTAGGTTAAACGATTTGCCTAAGATTAGAAGCAAAGTCAGGACATGAATCCAAGCCTGTGTGACTCTGGAAGCCAGTCTTAACAACTCTCCTTTGACTCCATGCAAGGGCATTTCACTAGGTCTCTCCGCTGAATCTAACGACACTCCCTTCTTATTCAAGCTTTGCTGCAATAGCTTTCCAGACTCTTCATTTCCTAAATCTTCCTAGTACTTCACTGACTATTCCTTCTCTGCATCACTGCAGACTCTTCTCTCCTGCCCCCAACCCCCAATTCATTTCTTAAATATTTATGTTTTTCCAGATCTATCTTTGATCAACTGTTAAGAAATTTCCCTCTTGGGAGGAAGGGGAGTTACAGAAATGTATGAGATATACAGGAGCCATCTCTACCTTCCTTTACCAAAACACATAAAAATCATCAGAAGGTTATGGTCAAGGAATTTCACCAATGCTGATTTTTAGTCAAGATCCAATTGGAGTTGTTTATCACAGTCTCTGAAATGGTACTGAAGTTACTAAAGCAATTTGAAACTAGTAATTTAACAGAAATTAGTTTGATATAAGCATAGTGCTCTTTCAATTACTATAACTTCTTGACTAAGCTCTTTTTCAACATGAATATTTGCTTCATTTAACACATTTCAAATAACTTGATCACATAGTGAAAGCACTGTTAGTTGAGCAGAAGGCAGCCTATCAGTTATCTTTTTAAAAGTTCAGCTGTACCAGTAACAAATATCAAAAAATACCAATGGGTTATTGTACCCAAGCTAATTTATTAAATTAAATGGAAAAAAAACATAGTTGCATAATTCAAACATTCTCCTCTCTCCATTTCTTAAAATGTCCACAGAATTTTTACTAAAGAAAGGCATTATGTAGACTGTACAATTATTCTGCTGTGTTAGCAAACAACTATTTTAACCCATATGAGACAGACATATAAGTATTTCTTAGCTACTAATAATTTTCATATGGATCTTGAAAGCTCATGTAAGGCATGAAAGAATATTTTAAATTGTACTTTAAAAATTTAAGTATAAACTTTTACTTACTAGATTTTATCAGAAGAGTTGAAGTTTGCTATTTTTATAATTAAATTCTGTAATGTTCTGCTTTTCTTTGTAATCCTGATTCATAACTGCTATACTTTATTTAAAAAAAAAAAACCCATAAGCTCATAATGAATTAGTTAAGGTACTTGTTTTTATAATCATTCATATAATCATATAAAAATCAGAAGTTTTTATAATCATTCTTACCAAGGAATTTAAAAACATATTTGCTTACCCACCCCAAGTAGTCTTCCAATTACAAATACTCCATGTGGCTTTCCTCATGAGTCAAAAACCTAGAGTTGTATGAGACAAGTGGATCACAGAAGAAAACAGAAGAGATGCTTGACACAATACAAGCACTGAGTTTTTATTTTGCTACCAAGTTTCTCATTACACTGAACATTTTTAAGCGCCCACAAAGTAACACAATTCAGCCTCTTATAAACTGAAGGCAGTCTGTTTCGTCTGTCCTCCAGGACAAAATAAAATGCTGCTCTCAAGTCTGTTTTCCTTCACCTAACTGCTATTTCTGGCATAGTTCATCATCTCACCAGACATTTACTGAATGCCTATTATATGCCAAGAACCCATACTACACATGAAGTAGATACAGGCCTAACTCTCCAGGAGTCAACAGTCTAAGAGGGAAAACAGCTGTTTAAGTGTACATTCACCTAGGTCCATAATCCATTATCCTGAGCCCTAAAGGCCAATTCAGAATCTGGGATTTTATAGATTTTTTTATTTTTTCTAATTTATTATTATTTATTTTATTTTTAATTTAAATTTATTTATTTTAATTGGAGGCTAATTACTTTACAATATTGTATTGGTTTTGCCATATATCAACATGAATCCGCCACGGGTGTACACGTGTTCCCCATCCTGAACCCCTCTCCCACCTCCCTCCCCATACCATCCCTCTGGGTCATCCCAGTGCACCAGCCCCAAGGATCCTGTATTGAACCTGGACTGGCGATTCATTTCTTATATGATATTATACATGTTTCAATGCCATTCTCCCAAATCATCCCACTCTTTCCCTCTCCCACAGAGTCCAAAAGACTGTTCTGTACATCTGTGTCTCTTTTGCTGTCTCACATACAGGGTTATTGTTACCATCTTTCTAAATTCCATACATATGTGTTAGTATACTGTATTGGTGTTTTTCTTTCTGGCTTACTTCACTCTGTATAATAGGCTCCAGTTTCACCCACCTCATTAGAACTGATTCAAATGTATTCTTTTTAATGGCTGAGTAATACTCCATTGTGTATATGTACCACAGCTTTCTTATCCATTCATCTGCTGATGGACATCTAGGTTGCTTCCATGTCCTGGCTATTATAAACAGTGCTTCGATGAACATTGGGGTACACGTGTCTCTTTCAATTCGGTTTCTTTGGTGTGTATGTCCAGCAGTGGGATTGCTGGGTCATATGGCAGTTCTATTTCTAGTTTTTTAAGGAATCTTCACTGTTCTCCATAGTGGCTGTACTAGTTTGCATTCCCACCAACAGTGTAAGAGAGTTCCCTTTTCTCCCTCTCCAGCATTTATTGCTTGTAGACTTTTGGATCGCAGCCAAGTTTATAGATTTTAAAAAGACTTTTTTTTTAAGGTTTTCAGATTTTAAAAGGTATATTCAACACATATTTCCTAACACCCCAACTGGACTTTGTGGCAGCACCCACATAATCCAGAAGGAGTATTTCTGCAGCAAAATATAAGTATCTTCACAATCAAGTGGAGAAAAGATGGACTAGCAACAGTTTCATGTTAGTTCAAGTCAGTCTGTGCCATCAACGGAGTTCAAATCACATAAGGTTTTGCCACTAATGATACATGAAAAAAACAAAACCCTGCAGTTTCAAAGCATTTTGGATCTCCAAATTGTGAGTAAGAGACTCTTTTAAAAGCAAATAACAGTTTATCTAAAAGATGTGTGAGGCATTCCCAAGAAAGGAACACTTTTCCAGTAAGTACAATGTATTATGCAGTGATTAATCACAGTCTCATTATCAGTTCAATTCAATTCAGTTAAGTTCAGTTGCTCTTTGTGACCCCATGGACTGCAGCATGCCAGGCCTCCCCGGCCATCACCAACTCCTGGAGTTTACTCAAACTCACATCCATTGAGTCAGTGATGCCATCCAATCATCTCATCCTCTGTCATCCCCTTCTCCTTCCACCCTCAATCTTTCTGAGCATCAGAGTCTTTTCCAATGAGTCAGTTCTTCACATGAGATGGCCAAAGTATTAGAGTTTCAGCTTCAGCATCAGTCCTTCCAATGAATATTCAGGACTGATTTCCTTTAGGATGGACTGGTTGGATCATCTCCTTGCTGTCCAAGGGACTCTCAAGAGTCTTCTCCAACACCACAGTTCAAAAGTATCAATTCTCTAGCACTCAGCTTTCTTTATACTCCAACTCTCACATCCATACGTGACTACTGGAAAAACCATAACTTTGACTAGAATGACCTTTGTTGGCAAAGTAATGTCTCTAATTTTTAATGTGCTGTCTAGGTTGGTCATAACTTTTCTTCCAAGGAGCAAGGGTCTTTTAATCTCATGGCTGCAGTCACTATCTGCAGTGATTTTCAGTTCAGTTCAGTCGCTCAGGCGTGTCCAACTCTTTGCGACCCCATGAACCGCAGCACGCCAGGCTTCCCTGTCCATCAACAACTCCCAGAGTTCACCCAAATTCATGTCCATTGAGTCGGTGATGCCATCCAGCCATCTCATCCTCTGTCGTCCCCTTCTCCTCCTGCTCCCAATCCCTCCCAGCATCAGTCTTTTTCAATGAGTCAACTCTTCGCCTGAGGTGGCCAAAGTATTGGAGCTTCAGCTTCATCATCAGTCTTTCCAAAGAACACCCAGGACTGATCTCCTTTAGAATGACTGGTTGGATCTCCTTGCAGTCCAAGGGACTCTCAAGAGTCTTCTCCAACACCACAGTTCAGAAGCATCAATTCTTCGGTGTTCAGCTTTCTTCACAGTCCAAATTTCACACCCATGTATGACCACTGGAAAAACCACAGCCTTGACTAGACGGACCTTTGTTGGCAAAGTAATGTCTCTGCTTTTGAATATGCTATCTAGGTTGGTCATAACTTTCCTTCCAAGGAGTAAGCATCTTTTAATTTCATGGCTGCAATCACCATCTGCAGTGATTTTGGAACCCAAAAATATAATAAAGTCTGACACTGTTTCCATTGTTTCCCCATCTATCTGCCATGATAGGACCTGATGCCATGATATTAGTTTTCTGAATGTTGAGCTTTAAGCCAACTTTTTCACTCTGCTCTTTCACTTTCATCAAGAGGCTCTTTAGTTCTTCTTCACTTTCTGCCATAAGGGTGGTGTCATCTGCATATCTGAGGTTATTGATATTTCTCCTGGCAATCTTGATTTCAGTTTGTGCTTCATCCAGCCCAGCATTTCTCATGATGTACTCTGCATATAAGTTAAATAAGCAGGGTGACAATATGCACCCTTGACGTACTCCCTTCCCTATTTGGAACCAGTCTGTTGTTCCATGTCCAGTTCTAATTGTTGCTTCCTGACCTGCATACAGATTTCTCATGAGGCAGGTCAAGCGGTCTGGTATTCCCATCTCTTGAAAAATTTTCCAGTCTGTTGTAATCCACACAGTCAAAGGCTTTGGCATAGTCAAATAGTAGATGTTTTTCCGGAACTCTCTTGCTTTTTCAATGATCCAACAGGCAATTTGATCTCTGGTTCCTCTGCCTTTTCTAAATCCAGCCTGAACATCTGAAAGTTCACAGTTCATGTACTGTTTAAGCCTGGCTTGGAGAATTTTGAGCATTACTTTGCTAGCATGTGAGATGACTGCAATTGTGCGGTAGTCTGAGCATTCTTTGGCATTGCCTTTCCTTGGGATTGGAGTGAAAATTGACCTTTTCCAGTCCTGTGGCCACTGCTGAGTTTTCCAAATTTACTGGCATATTGTCTCATTATAAGTTACAGCAAATCCACTACAGTGTAACAAATAATTTCTTACAAAATTGTTGGCTACGAGAGAGACAGACAGACAGAGAAAGAGACAGAGAGAGGGAGAGACACGTGGCTAGTAACATAAATCAACTTCTTGAGTGTAAGCAGCCAAATTCTGATTCTCAGCCTTCACCTTCTCATTGTAAAAGCCAAGCTACCCATTTAGATTCATGATTCTCAAATCTCGTGGCACACAGACCATGTGAGCTGATTAAGAGATTTTTGACCTATAATAATACATAGGAGGAAGATTACCTGGATAACCCCTGAACTTAAAAGATCCTTAGTATTTAGCCAACCAAGAGATGACATTACTGAGCACTTACTATGTTTCATGCACTGTTCACAACTCTTCACAGTAACTCGTTTAACAACCTCAATTGAACCTCAGAAGGTAAGTGCTAATATCATCTTTATTTTACAGATGAGGAAACTACATGTTTTGGAGGTTATGAACCTCACCCCAGTTCACACAATGTCCTAAATGTTGGAGTATGACTACACTTACTGTGTGATCCCAGAAACTGTTCTAACTTCTGAATCTCAATTTCCTCATCTGTACAGTGGAGACGCTAGTATCTACCTCCAAGTGATTGTTTTAGGGATTAAATAACACACATAAACAAACATCCTTAGAACTTTAAGTCAGAGCTAATTTGGCCTAGAGGGAAATATATTAAGAAGCTATAATCGGAAGGCTTCCGTGGTGGATCAGTAAAGCATCTGCCTGCCATGCGGGAGACCTGGGTTCAATCCCTGGGTTGGGAGGATCCCCTGGAGAAGGAAATGGCAACCCACTCCAGTATTCTTGCCTGGAAAATTCCATGGACAGAGGAGCCTGGTTGGCTACAGTCCATGGGATCTCAAAAAGTCGGACATGACTGAGAAAATTCACTTCACTTCATTTCTATAATCGTAAACATTACTCAGGTTCATATTCACATCTGCTGATGGGTCAACAAATATAACAATACTTTTTTCAAAAAGGAAAATAAAATTATCACCAGAAAGAATTCTGTTCAAGGCCTCAGCATCTCAATTCCCCTGCAATGTCACCTCTTCTGTGTCTCCTCGACGCCTTGAAAAGCACCACTGCTTCGTCACTGACTCCAGAGGCTGGAAGTTTGCTGGGAGAGGACCTATACTACTCCTACCCGGTCTGCCCTCTTACTTACAGACCAGGACTCTCTTAATAGGCATGGAGGAGGGAAAGATTCAAAGAGGGAGAGGACAGGAGAGAAAACATTCAGTCCTTCAAAGGGCTACCTCTAACGACACCCACCTCCTGAAGATCCCAATACCTGACTCTCCAACAGTACCTTGCCCATCCCACCCCAATACTGTCACTACTAGATTGGGGCGTTTCAGATTTTAATTAATGTCTTATCCATGAGGTGTGTAAGGAAAGAAACGTGGTTGACAGCCACTGATTTAACCCAAGAGCCTAATTACTGGTTCTCAAAAGGTGAGGACCAGCAGCATCAGCATCACTGAGGAACTTGCGAGAAATGCAAACGTGTGGGCCCTTTGCCAGGCCTGAAGAACCAGAAACTCTGAGGGTGGAGCCCAGCAACCAGTGTTTAACAAGCACTTTCGGTGATTCTGATGCCTCTTGGAATCTGAGAACCACAGGTCTAAACTCTTGTCTAAAACCACTGGACTGGAGGAAAGCTCAAGGATGTGCGTTCATGCCTGAAGAAGTTCCTAAAAACACTATGTGCAATTTATATTATCTTGCTGGTTAAGCGGAGAAGGCAATGGCACCCCACTCCAGTACTCTTGCCTGGAAAATCCCATGGACGGAGGAGCCTGGTAGGCTGCAGTCCATGGGGTCGCTAAGAGTCGGACAGGACTGAGCGACCTCACTTTCACTTTTCACTTCATGCGTTGGAGAAGGAAATGGCAACCCACTCCAATGTTCTTGCCTGGAGAATCCCAGGGACGGCGGAGCCTGGTGGGCTGCCGTCTACGGGATCACACAGAGTCGGACACAACTGAAGTGACTTAGCAGCAGCAGCTGGTTAAGCAAAACATCTAAAAACTTTTTAAAAAATAAAGATAATAGGTGGAATACATAACTAAAGAAATCATTCCCCTTCTAATTGGTTTTAAGATAGAGCAAAACTATTTTCCATATTTGAAACATGAAAATGTTTTTTGTTTTTCTGAAGGGCAACTTGAGAATGAGAAGAGGCAATAGAAGGGAAACAAAGAGAAGTTTCTCTATATATTTCCTATTTCAACACTCTCAACTTAAAATATTTTTTACAAAGAAATCATTAACAATTCCTTGATCTATTTCAGGTGTTATTTCCTTTTCCGCAAGGGAAACTATCCATCTGGCAAAATCTTGATTTTCTCTTTTTTAAGGGGCAGCCATTACCTCTTTTTAATGGGGCTTCTCTGGTGGTTTAGACGGTAAAGAATCTGCCCACAGTGCGGGAGACTAGGGTTCAATCCCTGGGTGAGGAAAATCCCCTGGAGAAGGGAATAGCTATCCACTCCAGTATTCCTGCCTGGAGCAAGAAACCAAGTTCCTTATCCAAGTGTCACAAACAGATTGACTTGGGCTGAACACTTTGGATCACAATTTGCAGCTCTATCATCGAATTGGCTACATCATCATTGCAGAAACCTAAACTGAGATGGTAAATTCCAAGACCCCATAAAATGTTATGCATCAAAATGTTTAAAAGGAACAGAAATTCATGGAATTATAAGCAAATGGATTTTTCTGTTTCATTTCTACATATTTTTTACATCCGTGTTATAAATTAAATGTGTGACATATGCAATGTCTTAGCCTATTTGTCGTTTATTAAAGCTGAGGATTTAACTCTAAGTTCCTTAATTTTAAAATTAAAATTTTAATTAAAAAATTAACCTTAATCAAGGAAATAGAAAAGAAGGGGAAGAAGTCTTTAGGCAAAGCTAACAAAAATCAAAATTACTGTAATATCAGGTATTACATGAAAACCTGATGCACAGTACATGTTATATTAATAAATATAGAGTGGATGTTTCCATTCTTTCAGGGTATCCTTTTTAAATTTCACATATATATATAAAGACACAATGGAAGTTTTTTCCAGTTAACTTTTTGAGACGACTTTCAAAAAAAGAATTTTCTTCCTGCTTTTTATATTCTCATCTATAGTCCTAAGTACATAATAAATGAGACTATTCCAACTATTGTCAATTCAAACCATTATGTGATTTATTCTTCCACTCAACAAACATATTATTAAACATCTACTCTGGACCAGACATAGTAACCCCAATCAGAAAAATTCATCTTCTCACAACAAAGTTAAGAATAACTATATTAGGATGTTAAGTGCCACAAGGCACATAATTAGAGTGTTATATCACCAAAACCAAATGTTTCATGAGAATGTGACTGGACTCAACACACTAAGGATTTCCCTTAAACTCAATGCAATACATTCTGAAACCATTTTCAGTATGCTTGTATTTTTAGCTGTACTGGACTTCCCTGGTGGCTCAGATGTAAAGAATCCATCTGTTAGTGCAGGGTTCAATCCCTGGATCAGGAAGATCCCTGGAGAAAAAAATGGCACTGACTCCAGTATTCTTGCCCGGGAAATCCCATGGACAGAGGAGCCTGGTGGTCAACAGTCTGTGGGGTTGCAAAGAGTCAGACACAACTTAGTGACTAAATAACAAACAACAACAACCTCTTAAAGTAACTAGTTCTGTAAATTCACTGTCAGTGATGTAAACTAGTAGGGTATCTCCTCTTATTTAGTCCTCAAACTATTTTCTCTAAATTGAGACTCCTCTAGTTTTAGTGTTTTTAAGGCTTTGTAAACCAAACACTAGGAAAATCAATCATGATTATGTAAATTACAGATCATAACCTTGTCAGCCAGTCTTTTCTCATATAACTTCACATCACCTCTGGGGTTTTCTGAATAAGACCATGCATTGTTCATCTCTGTATCACTAAATCACAAAGTCTTACAACCCTTTAAGTCACATAATTTGCTTTTGTTTTACCAGAAACAAGACCTTCAATTTGCCAGATTTGGTTACATATTACTCTTGGTTATATATAAAAGAAATTTTAATTAACCTTACCACTAAGGGATGAACATACAACAACTGATCAGAATCTCATCCAACAAATTTTTACGAGTGCCTAACACACGTCAATCATGATCTAGCTCATTTGCTGAGTTGCCTGGAGAGCACAAAATGTGACTGGTTTAATTAAAATATTCATAGATAGGTAGCTACAATTTCATATGTTCAGAGTTATAAAATATCTTAAAAGTTTCCAATAAGAGGTAGAAATACGAGTACGGGACTCCATATCTTTCTCCCAGTGCAGATTCCATTCCCCAGTGGCTCAGCGGTAAAGAATCTGCCTGCACTGCAGGAGCTGCAGGAGATGCTGGTTCGGATCCCTGGGTTGGGAAGATCCCCTGGAGGAGGGCATGGCAACCCACTCCAGTATTCTTGCCTGGAGAATCCCATGGAAGAGGAGCCTGGTGGGCTACAGTCCATTGGGCTGCAAAGAGTTGGACATGACTGAAGTGAATGAGCATGGACGCATGCAAAACTATTATGCCTACCCATAAGATAAAACATTGAAGTTTTACTAATTAAGAAGCAAGTGTGGGACTTCCCTGGCAGTCCATTGGTTAAGACTTCACACGCTTCCACTGCAGGGGGCACATGTTTGATCCCTGGTCAGAGAATCAGATCCTACAAACCACACAGCATGGTGAAAAAAAAAAAAAAAAACGGCAAGTATACTTACATGATATTGGTTACCAATGCTACTTCAGGATCATACTTCACCAAAATGTCATATGATTGCTGTCCTAGGTTTAGACCAACAGCTAATTAATAACCTACACTAGCTTATTTGGAACTCCACTCCATTCCCAGTTCCCCATCCCAAGTAACATCCTCAAAGGCTTTTCTTGGCTCAGTGGTAAAGAATCTGCCTGCTAAGACAGGAGACACAGGTTCGATCCCTGGGTCGGGAAGATCCCTTGGAGGACATGGCAACCCACTTCAGTATTCTTGCCTCGGAAAATCCCATGGGCAGAGGAGCCTGGAGGGCTACAGTCTATGGGGTTGTAACAGAGTCCAACATGACTTGGTGACTAAACAACAAAATGTCTTCAAAATCCATCAGTTAATAGAGGGTTTATCACCACCAAGTGCCTTGAACGCTATATCCTGCTCTTAGTTACATTTACATCGTACCCACACTCAGTTTTACTTTACTTCTCTGCTGTCCTATGGACGTTTTCATCCTGCCACACCCACCATCACACATACCAATACTGCTCTTCAGCAGCATTAAGGAAACACACATTGTTCCTAATGCTTCACCATCTCATCATAATCTGCCTATCATCCCCGGAAATATATAAAGATGCTCCCTCTTGAAAAGATTAGTTATACCATGGGGGGAATTTACATACAAACATTTCTCTCCTTTCTTGTATCTTAAGGCATGGAGTCTTTGCGTGTGTGTTTTTAAAGTTATTCCCTCCCCCACATCACATCTTCCCTTGTGGCACATTAATTATTAATAAACATAATGAAATCCTTTGTTGATGAAGTTTAATTCCATAGATAAAGGTTAACACATAACCATGAAAACTAATATCTAAGTTTAAAACTTTTAAAATATCGACTGCTTTTTCTTTTTTACACCAAATGACAAGGAGACTATATTTTTCAAAAAGTTTATTCCCATCTGTAAAGCAATTATCCTTCAATTAAAAAATAAACAAATTTAAAAAAAAAGAAAAAAGTTTTTTCCCTCCTAACAGCTTCCCTAGAGGCCCATTTTAGTAAGCAGTGCACATAATGAAGATCCCCTGTTGACAAATTTCAACTTCCTTAAGTAATCAGCTGTCTACCATTTTTCCATTTAAATACATAATTTAATTTAAAGAAGCCCAGAAAGTAAAAAATGTTTCAAAATCATTTTCTTATAAAAACTGGTCACCATAAGCCATGTTAATTATCCTAAATACAATGTATAATCTATGTCACATGCCAGTTGGACAAATAAAGCCTCATTCAGCTTTAGTTGCATTACTGGGTTTTTAATTTCAGAAACCAAGGAATTAATACCCAATTTTTGTATTTTAAACATTTCCTGGGTAAAGGTGTTTAGGTGGGGAACTCATAAAAACTGAAGGGGAAAAAAACTGAGTCAAGCCATTGGTAAAAGTCATCATAACAAAAAACACCAAAAATTCCTATCGAAGAGCCCAGAGGTTATTGGTTCTTTGGGCATGGGGACCACTGTCCTCATCTTTGTCCCTCCCAAAGTAGTGTATGCACTTTATGGTACAGATTCTATTTCTCTATAGCTAAAAATGTATTACAAGTTAGATGAAGAATAAAGAGTAAAACTTCTAAAAACATGGCATTTTTGAAGACTAAGAATCAATGTTTAGGGCTTTCCTCGTGGCTCAGTGGTAAAGAACCCACCTGCCAATGCAGGAGACACAGGTTCCATTCCTGGTCCAGGAAAATCCCATATGCTGAGAAGCAACCAAGCCCATGCATCACTACTGAGCCTCTGTTCTGTTCCACAGCCCAGGACCTGCAACTACTGATGCCCTTTCGCCCTGGAGCCCACGCTCCACAAGAGAAGCCACCGCAATGAGAAGCCTGCACACCACAGCTGGAGAGTAGCCCCCAATCACTGCAAACTAGAGAAAAGGCTGTGCAGCAACAATGATTAAAAAAAAGAAAAAGAAAGAATGTTTAAAGACAGTTATTATCCAACTGTTCATATAACCCAAAATTATACATATAAATCAATTGGCCAGACAAAGGCAAAACTGGGAAAAAATTTCAAGCTGTATATTGCCTTAAATATTAACTATGGACATTAAGAGAAACTTCGTATTATTTTAGGAAGTCAACAGTACTCAAGTGTTGAACTCTTTTAATGTGACTTCTACTTCAAAACAAATTAAGTAAGATAAAATTCTCAGCAATTCTAGAGGAGCCTCCCCATAACACAAACCAGGAAAACAGTACTGAGGAATACAAGCTGTGAACTTACCAAGCATTTTTTTGTTCATAACTACTACACCAAAGGAAAGTCTTTGGTACCTGCACCATCCACAGGACACTTGTAGGATGGCTGCCGCGAAGCACAGGAGTTAAAGTGCTGCCTCTAGTATCCCGCTGTTCGGATTTGAATACTGGCTTTTCCTCTAGCACGTGTTTACTGACAATTGAAAAGTTTACAAAGGTGAGCTGAAAATATTAGCACAGTTGAAAAAAAGATGTCTTTGAACTAAAGATGGACAAATGTTAAAAATATTTTAAGAGAGGAAGTATATTTAAGCAGAAATTGTTTTAAGTAATCAAACCATTTTGGAGCTAGTTTCCTTTTTCATCCTAAACCAGATTATTTCTTTAACTACTGCCTATTTTCTTTTCATTCTTTCCAATCTTATTATGGTTAAGTTTGAGGCTTACTTAAAATAAAAATTTTCAAATCTTTGTAGTTTAAAAATTAATTGTCTAGCTTGTAATCAAGGTTGGTCCATTTTTACTTCTTCCTACCTGTTCTACTCATCTCTCGCTTATGCATATTCCCTCCACCAGAGGGCAGACAAAAGAAAGATGAAGTCGTGAAATACAAAGTTGATAACTTATTTGCTTCCAGAGAATCTTGAGCGGTGCCACCAAAAAACTTTAAACAGCACTGATGTTCTCTGAGACAGTCTTCAATTGCAAAAGCGTTAAATAAAATACAACCAGACAGTTGGCAATATTAATGCATTTATTCATTCATTCAACAAATATCTGAGTTCCAACCACATGCAGGGCACATTCCAGTCTCCAGGGATTCAGCCATAAACAAAATGAAGTTTCCCATGGTCATGGAGCTTTATTCTACCTATGTCTAGGAGAGGATAATAAAGCATGTGAATAAATAACAATTTCAAGTAAAGCACTGTGCAGGGGGAAAAAAAGAAGCTACAGGATGACCAGGAAGGGTATTTTTAAATAATTTAATCTAAGTTAAAGACCTGAATGAAATGAGTGAATGAGCCATGCCTTAAAAGGGGAAGAGCACTCCAAGCACAAGAAACAGTAAAATGCAAAGGCCCTGAGGCAGAAACTAACCTGGCAAGCTGAATCAACAGGAGACAGGGGTGAAGACTGGAGGGGAGTGAACCAAGCAGAAGCTATACAGAGGTGGGCAGGAGCCAACTCTGTGATACATGGGCCTCTAGACCATAATAAAAACTTCATATTTTATCTAACACTAATGGGTTTTGATAACTGGGAGACAGAATCTAATTTGACTCCTACCTTTTAAAGTTCATGCTGGTTTCCAGGAGACACACAGACTGGAAGCTGAAGGACCAGTTAGGTGCTACTACAGTTGTCTGGGCCAGGAAAGATGGTGTTTGACACAAGGATAGTGGTAGTGGAAGTGATTAAAAAATAAGGCAAATTTGGAATAAATTTTAAGTTAGAGCCCACTGTTCAGTCACTAAGTTATGTCTGACTCTGCAACCCCATGAACTGCAGCACGCCAGGCTTTCCTGTCCCTCACCAGCTCCCAGAGTTTGCTCAAACTCATGTCCATTGAGTCAGTGATGCCACCCAACCATCTCATCCTCTGTCGTCCCCTTCTCCTCCTGCCTTCAATCTTTTCCAGCATCAGGGTCTTTTCTAATGAGTCAGCTCTTTGCATCAGGTGGCCAGTGTATTGGAGCTTCCACATCAGTCCTTCCAATGAGTGTTCGGGGTTGATTTTCTTTAGGATAGAGCCCATAATACTTGCCAATAAATATAGGATGAGTGAATCAGGATTACTCTTAGGAGTTTTAAACTTGAGCATCTAGGTGGACGGTGATACCATTAACTGAGCTGGAAAAGAATTACAAGCCATAGGCCAGATGAAGATCAGAACTAGTGTCCCAGAAGTCAAGGGAAAGAATGTTTCCGTAAGGAAGGAGTTGTCAAATGTGGTTGAGAGATCTAATTTGGCAAGACTGCCATCCCTGATGACATTGAGAAGAATGGTTCTGGGGCATAGGAAAGATAAAGTCTCTGGAGTAGGTTCAGAAGAAAATGTGAAGTGAGGAGTTGAGAAGTAGACACAGGCGAGATGGAATCTTTGAAAAATTTTTGAACACAATGTAGCTTTATTAGTTTTTGAAGTTTTAACTTGCCTGTTTTTGAAATTTCAAACTTAAAGTTGAAAAATTTTGGTGCTCACTCTGTAAAGAATCCACCTGCAATGCAGGAGACTCGGGTTCAATCCCTGGATCGGGAAGATCCTCTGGAGGAGGAAATGAAAACCCACTCTAGTATTCTTGTTTGGAGAATCCTATGGACAGAGGAGACTAGTGGATTATAGCCCATGGCATCAGAAAGAGTCAGACGTTGACTTCGCTACTAAACCACCACCTATCATAGTGAACAGTCTTATTCCATTCACCTAGATTTACCAACTGTTAACATTTGCCACCTTTGCTTTATTGCTCTCTTTATATGTAATAATCATTATTGCTTATTCATTTGAGAGTAAACTGAAGGTATTTTGACCCTTTACTCCTAAATAATTCACTGTGTATCCTTCCAAGAACAAGGGCATTTTCCTATGTAACTACAGTGCTGTGCTGTGCTAAGGCACTTCAGTTGTGGCCGACTTTCGCGACCCTATGGACTATGGCCCGCCAGGCTCCTCTATCCATGGGACTCTCCAGGCAAGAATACTGGAGTGGGTTGCCATGCCCTCCTCCAGGGGATCTTCCCAACCCAAGGACTGAACCCACGTTACTTATATCTGCTGCATTGGCAGGCGGGGTCCTTACAACTACTGCCCCCTGAGAAGCCCTGTAACTACAGTACAATGAACAAATTCAGGAAATTTAACATTGATATCCTATTATTTAATATTCAATACATATGCAAATTTTGCCAACAACCCAATAATGTTCTTAGAGTGGATTTTCCAATTCAAGATCCAATCCAGGATTCTGCACTGAATTTAATTCGCAGGTCTCTTTCCTTTAATCTGAAACTGTTCCTCTGCCTTTGTCTTTCACAACATTAGCCTGTTGGAAGAGCCAGTTACTTAGTAGAACAATCCTCAATTAAGGTCCCTCTATTGATTCCTTGTGATGAGATTTTGGTTATGCATTGCATAAATACCACAGGAAAGTAATGACATTCCCTAGTTCGAGTGTGTCAAGAAGAACATGTTTTTCCCACTACTGGTGATATTAATTTTGATTACTTGGTTGAGGTGATGCCTGACAGACTTCTCCACTGTGAAGTTACTGTATCCCCCTTGGTCATTAATCTCAAGAAAGACCACTGCAAACTGTAGTAATATCCTTTCCTCCATCCAACTTCCTCCACTAGTAACATTTGCCTGACTCAGTATTACCATAATGGTTGCAAACTAGTGACTTTTCTAACTACTGTTCCTTCTACAGTTTTTATTGTCCATCTAGCAGGAAGAGTTTTTCCCTTTTTCTTATTTGTTTATTATGGACTTGGGGATTCTGATTGTATTCAATAATCAGTTATAATCCATTGCTGTTCCTATTCATTTTGATGCCCCAATTCTCTCAGATTTGACGTGCCCTCATTTTTTAAAAAATCACTTCCTTACTTTGTGTTCCATCCTCATCTTGTATTTTCCCTTCTTCAGCCCTGGAACTGGAAGTAAAGTCTGATGCTGAAAAGAACAATATTACATAGGAACCTGGAATGTTACGTCCATGAATCAAGGTAAACTGGAGGTGGTCAAACAGGAAATGGCAAGAGTGAACACTGACATTATAGGAATCAGTGGACTAAAATGGACTGGAATGGGAGAATTTAACTCAGATGACCATTATATCTACTACTGTGGGCAGGAATCCTTTAGAAGAAATGGAGTAGCCATCATGGTCAACAAAAGAGTCTGAATGCAGTATTTGGATGCAATCTGAAAAACAAGAATGATCTCTGTTCGATTCCAAGGCAAACCATTCAATATCACGGTAATTCAAGTCTATGCCCCAACCAGTAATGCTGAAGAAGCTGAACAGTTCTATGAAGATCTACAAGACCTTCTAGAACTAACACCCAAAAAAGATGTCCTTTTCATTATAGGGGATTGGAATGCAAAAGCAGGAAGTCAAGAAACACCTGGAGTAACAGGCAAATTTGGCCTTGGAGTACAGAATGAAGCAGGGCAAAGGCTAACAGAGTTCTGCCAAGAGAATGCACTGGTCATAACCAACACCCTCTTCTAACAACACAAGAGAAGACTCTACACATGGACATCACCAGATGGTCAACACTGGAATCAGACTGATTATATTCTTTGCAGCCCAAGATGGAGAAACTCTATAGAGTCAGCAAAAACAAGACTGGGAGCTGACTGTTCAGATCATGAACTCCTTTTTGCAAAATTCAGAATTAACTGAAAAAAGTAGGGAAAACCACTAGACCATTCAGGTATGACCTAAATCAAATCCCTTAAGATTATACAGTGGAAGTGACAAATAGATTCAAGGGCTTAGATCTGATAGACAGAGTGCCTGAAGAACTATGGACGGAGGTCTGTGACACTGTACAGGAGGCAGTAATCAAGACCATCCTCAGGAAGAAGAAAGGCAAAATGGTTGCCTGAGGAGCTTTTCTCAAATAGCTGAGAAAGAAATGATGCAAAAAGCAAAGGAGAAAAGGAAAGATATACATACCCATTTGAATGCAGAGTTCCAAAGAATAGCAAGGAGAGATAAGAAGGCCTTCCTCAGTCATCAGCGCAAAGAAATAGAGGAAAACAACAAAATGGGAAAGACTACAGATATCTTAAAGAAAATTAGAGATATCAAGGGAACATTTCATGCAAAGATGGGCTCAATAAAGGACAGAAATGGTATGGACCTAACAGAAGCAGAAGATGAGATGGCAAGAATACACAGAAGAACTATACAAAAAAGATCTTCACGATCCAGATAATCACGATGGTGTGATCACTCACCTTGAACCAGACATCCTGGAATGCAAAGTCAAGTGGACCTTAGGAAGCATCACTATGAACAAAGCTAGTGGGGGTGATGGAATTGCAGTTGAGCTATTTAAATTCCTAAAAGATGATGCTGTGAAAGCGCTGCACTCAATATGCCAGGAAATTTGGAAAACTCAGCAGTGGCCACAGGACTGGAAAAGGTCTGTTTTCATTCCAATCCGAAAGAAAGGCAATGCCAAAGAATGCTCAAACTACCGCACAACTGCGCTCATCTCACACGCTAGTAAAGTAATGCTCAAATTCTCCAAGCCAGGCTTCAACAGTACGTGAACCGTGAACTTTCAGATGTTCAGCTGGATTTAGAAAAGGCAGAGGAACCACAGATCAAATTGCCAGCATTCGCTGGATCATCAAAAAAGCAAGAGAGTTCCAGAAAAACATCTATTTCTGCTTTATTGACTATGCCAAAGCCTTTGACTGTGTGGATCACAATAAACTGTGGAAAATTCTGAAAGAGATGGGAATACCAGACCACCTGACCTGCCTCTTGAGAAACCTATATGCAGGTCAGGAAGCAACAGTTAGAACTGGACATGGAACAACATACTGGTTCCAAATCAGGAAAGGAGTAGGTCAAGGCTTTATACTTTCACCCTACTTACCTAACTTATATGCAGAGTTCAGTTCAGTTGCTCAGTCGTGTCCAACTCTTTGCGACCCCATGAACCGCAGCATGCCAGGCCTCCCTGTCCATCACAAACTCCTGGAGTCCACCCAAACCCATGTCCCTTGAGTCGGTGATGCCATCCAACTATCTCATCCTCTGTCATCCCCTTCTCCTCCTGCCCTCAATCTTTCCCAGCATCAGGGTGTTTTCAAATGAGTAGCTCTTTACTTCAGGTGGACAAAGTATTGGAGCTTCAGCTTCATGCAAAATGCCGGGCTGGATGAAGCACAGATCAGATCAGATCAGATCAGTCACTCAGTCGTGTCCGACTCTTTGCGACCCCATGAATCGCAGCACGCCAGGCCTCCCTGTCCCTCACCAACTCCTGGAGTTCACTCAGACTCACGTCCATCGCGATGAAGCACAAGCTGGAATCAAAACTGCCTGGAGAAGTATCAATAACCTCAGATATGCAGATGACACCACTCTTATGGAAGAAAGGGAAGAAGAACTAAAGAGCCTCTTGATGAAAGGGCAAGAGGAGAGTCAAAAAGTTGGCTTAAAACTTAGCATTCAGAAAACTAATATCACGACATCCGGTCCCATCACTCAAGGCAAATAGATAGGGAAACAATGGAAACAGTGAGAGACTTTATTTTTGCAGGCTCCAAAATCACTGCAGATGGTGACCGCAGCCATGAAATTAAAAGACGATTGCTCCTTGGAAGAAAATCTATGACTAACCTAGACAGCATATTAAAAAGCAAAGACATTACTTTGCCAACAAAGGTCCGTCTAGTCAAGGCTATGGTTTTTCCAGTAGTCATGTATGGATGTGAGAGCTGGACTATAAAGAAAGCTGAGTGCCAAAGAATTGATGCTTTTGAACTGTGGTGTTGGAGAAGACTCGAGAGTCCCTTGGACTGCAAGGAGATCCAACCAGTCCATCCTAAAGGAAATCAGTCCTGAATATTCACTGGAAGGACTGATACTGAAGCTGAAACTCCTATCCTTTGGCCACCTGATGCTAAGAACTGACTCATTTGAAAAGACCCTGACGCTGGGAAGACTGAAGGAAGGAGGAGAAGGGGACGAGAGGATGAGATGATTGGATGGCATCACTGACTCAATAGACATGAGTTTGAGTAAGCTCTGGGAGTTGGTGATGGACAGGGAAGCCTGGCATGCTGCAGTCCATGGGGTCGCAGAGTCAGACACAACTGAGTGACTGAACTGAACTGAGCCCTGGAATTTGCCATTGATTTGGGCAAACTAGCTACGCTCACTGCTACTAGGGTGTCATTAGTTCTAGCCCTTTCATTACACAGAGTTAGGAATTATATGCATGCCTGTATGAATGGATATTTTAATCACAAGTTCATATGGATAACTCTTAATTCCCATCCAACATTGCCGAGGTCTTCACTGCCTTCTTCTATTTCCTATTTTTATTTCCCTTCTTCTACAGTGAAAATCCTAGTTCCCAACATAGCAAGGAATTTACTTATTTGCTCAGTCCTATAATACACACAGAACAATTGTAAAATTGCTATTTCTCTACTACTATACATAACAGCCTAATACACCTGATTCAAGATTTCTTGTTTTTATTTTTGTAAGTCCTTTTATCTTAGGTTAAAGGTATATAATCAAATTCTGTGTTAAAAGTTTACTTGGATTCATTTTTTTTTATTCTGAGAATTTGTTATTAAAGTACAGTCAGTTAATTTGCTGCTGTCTGTATTCAGTTTTAGAAGTTTTTTCCCTCCCAACCTTGTTAATTTCATTTTAAAAAATATATAAAATATTAAAAAGTTTCCAAAACTCATAACTACACAAAAAGGTTTAATAGAGCATAGCCACTCCCTCCACCATCCCTTTTACTCTGTTCCTACCCATTCCTCGCAGATAACTAATTAGTTTCTGGTTATCTCTTCTCTATTTACTTTTGCTATATCAAAATTATTATGTTTTCTTCATGTGGAACAGAGAAATGGGACAGAATACTGGATCAAGAAAGAATTTTAAGATGGAAGACATAACAGAATGTTTGCATTATTTTCTAAATGATTCCACAGAAACTGAAATTGAAGATGTAGAAGGGATAGGATAACTACAGAAGGAAATATCCATCAAAATTCCTTCTGCTTAATTTGAGGGACATTGAAGAATTCCCATATTCCAAAATAGACTGCCATCCTGTTTGTAACCTTCCAAATTACTAATATCTATGGCTCTAGAGAACTCATATAAAAATAGGGTTATTATTTAGAAGGATAATTAAGCTAACACTACCTACTAATGTGGGGCTTCCCTGGTGGCTCAGTAATAACAAATCCACGTGACAATGCAGGAGATATGGGCTCAATCCCTGGGTCAGGAAGATCCCCTAGAGAAAGAAAGGGCAACCCACTCCAGTATTTTTGCCTGGGAAATCCCATGGACAGAGGAGTCTCACAAAAGAGTTGGATACAACTTAGCAACTAAACAATTACAATCTATTAATGGCAGTAGGAGAAATTCTGCCCTGGCAAGTGGGAAGTTTCAAACTTGAGCTAGACATTTAAGAGGAAAAGAGGTGAGAAGAGAATGACTAAAACAAGGATCTGTATAATAGCACTGACAGATAATAATGACTGTGCTAGAAAAACAAACTCACATCTCTGGGAACCTCTTGGAAAATTTACTAATATGCTAATGAGTAACAGGGTTATTCCTCATGATGCTGTCAGCGTGGCACAGAGGGAAGAACATAAACTTCACAGAGAGGTCTGGCCTTAAATCCCAAATGAATTACCTAATAGCTACATAACCACTGGCAAGTTATTACTTAACATCTCAGAGCCACAGTTTTCTTACCTATCATGTTAATATAGGACATAAATAGAATAATGTACAGCATTGCCCCTGGCCCAGATGAGTGTGCACACTCAGGTGTGTTCGACTGTGTGTGACTCTATGGACTGTAGCACACCAGGCTCCTCTGCCCATGGAATTTTCCAGGCAAGAATAATGGAGTGGGTTGCCATTTCCTTCTCCAGGGGATCTTCCTGAACCAGGGATCAAATTTCTGTCTCTTGTACCTGGCCCAGAACATATGTTTAATAAGTAGTTCCTATAATCAACACAGATTAACAAGGTAAAGTTCTACAATAACATGCCTGAAAGGAATCCGTGCAATCACACCATCTCAGGCAGTATTTGGGGCTTTCTGGGTAGCTCAGCAGTAAAGAATTCGCCTGCAGTGCAGGAAACATAGGAGACCTGGGTTCAATTCCTGGGTCAGGAAGATCCCCTGGAGGAGGTCATGGCAATCCACTCCAGTATTCTTGCCAGGAAAATTCCAAGGACAAGGAGCCTGGTGGGCTACTTAGTCCATGGGGTCACAAAGAGTTGGACACAACTGATCATGCACATACGCAGGTGGTATTTGGTAAGAGAAAAAAAAATGTCCACGTAATTCCAATTCTCAATTTTCAGAATGTCCCAGAATCTATTTTTAAAAGTGTAAAAATATATGCTGACATACTAAAGTGCCAATGATTTAAAAGAAACCATTCTAGGGAGATGTTGATCAAATGTTAAAAACCTCTAGTTATAAGGTGAATACCTTCTGGGGATTTAATGTACAACATGGTGACTACAGTGTGGTTCAGATGGTAAAGAATCTGCCTGCAATGGGGGAGTGACCCAGGTTCAATCCCTGGATCAGGAAAATCCTCTGGAGAAGGAAATGACAACCCACTCCAGCATTCCTGCCTGGAAAATCCCATGGACAGAGGTGCCTGGTGGGCTACAGTCCATGGGGAGGCAGTCAGTCAGACACAACTGGGCAACTAACACTTTCACTTCACTTTCATTGCATACTTGAAAGTTGCTATAGAACAGATCTTAAATATCCTACATACACACACACACAGAGCTAATTATAGGAGGTGATGGATGTATTAACTAACCTTAACTTCCATAATCATTTTGCAATTTATATATCAAATGATCACTTTGTACACCTTAAACTTACACAATGTTATGTTAACTGTATCAATTATATCAATAAAGCTGGAGAAAGTAATAATAGAAACTATTCTGCAAGTTAACTGCTAACAACTCAGAATAAACTAAGGAATACCTACAGCTCACAAAGAAATGAACATAAATCTATTACAAGCAATATTACCCAATCTTATAATTTTATAAATTCATATACACACAAGAGAATTAAGGACACTGAATAAAACAGTATTTTAAGTTTTTATTTTACTTTCAAATTAATCTACAAACCAAAATGTAACATGGAAAGTCTTAAATGACCTTTAACTAAATACTGAAAAATACAATAAACTTTCAGAGCCTAGAGTCAGTAATAACAACCCCAAAACCCCATACATAAGAGTCTTAATATGTGCAATGGCAATGAGACTCAAAGCATACAGTTTTATCCTATAGACCGTCGTTTTCCTTGACAACTAGTAATGACTTCTCTTTCATCTTAAATAATCGGTGTGTGGTCTATTTCTGTTCTAGAAGATGCGCTTTAAAGGTCACAATCTTAGTTTGCAATACTAAGATGATTAGAATGCATCAACAATGCAATCCCGAATGTCTTAGAAAACTTTCCAGTAGGGTGCTAATCCACAGACAGAGCTATTTTGCTTGTGGAGGGAGAAAGACGCATCCTTACTAAGAGAAAAGGAAGGGAGAGGAAAAAAGGAAAAAAGGAAAAAAAGGGAGAGAGAGAGATGCAAAATAACAAAGCACTGCTTCCATAAACAAATGAAAGTCTGTTCTTAAACTTTGGGAAATTCTATCTATCTATCTATCTTCCTCTACCAAATAGCAATAAAACTACAAGGCAATCATTTGTGTTTTGAAGCAGAAAAAGACTACGGAGAGAAAAGGAAAAAAACATTTTGTCATGTACTGAACTTACAAGTATTCAAAATCCTTAAACTCCACCTCCACCAAATATCCACCAAATATTGAGCATCACATCCTTTTCAAAATAAATCTAACATGAAACCACTGGACTCATTTTTAGCACTCGGTAGAGAACTTTTATCTCTCCCAGCGCTCACCACCCAATAACCCTTCTGGGCAGCCCTGAGTAACCGCTATTCTCGGGACAAACAAGAGCTCGCGTTCCAGTACCCCGGAGGAGCCTCCGGGCGCGGAGAGGAACTAGGGGTCTGGAGGCCAAGGACCACTGACCGCCCCCTCGCTGCCCAGAGCCAGAGGTCCGAGCCGCCCAGGAAGTGCCCGAAGCGGCGGCCGAGCGGCGGTCCCCGCACCCCAGCGGAGTGCCATCGAGGCGCACCCGCCCCGTCCCTCCCAGGCAAGGTCCGCCTCCCAGAGTCCCCAGTCTTCGAGTAAGGAGGGACCTCGCCGACCCCGAGCCGCCTTCCAGAGCCGGGTTCCGCCCGGGCGGCCCCGCGCCGCCTCCCGGGCCGGGTTCAGCCAGGGCGGATCCGCGGCGCCTCCTGCCCCCGCGGGGCGCACCGACGAGCCGCTGCTCGCGCAGCAGCCGCCTACCTGGAGGGAGCTGGGGCCCGCGTGGACTGGGGGTGCGGTGGTCGGCTGGGCGCTCAGCAGCCCCTGGCGCGCGAAGCCAGCGTGCAGAGCGCAGTGCACCGCGGAGACCAGCGCCGCGAAGATCCGCCGACCACACCCAGGCCCGCGCCGCCCAGCAGCCAACTCCGCGGCGCGCGGGGCCGGGGCGGGGACGTGGCTCGAGGCGCAAGGCACGAGGCACGAGGCGCGCGGACTCTGCGGGGACGCGCCGCGGGCGCGCGCAGATCCTGGAGCTTGCGCGTCCGGGGTCGGGGGGCGAAAGCTGCTGGCGCGGCGCGCAGCTTTTGCTTCCTATTTTTTCTCTCGTTTCCTGCTAGAAGGAGAAGAAAAACATTAATTCCCCGGGCAGTTTCGTTTTCTTGGTGCGGTGCCTGGACTCCGGAGCACACTTCTGAGGAGTGCCCAAGTGGTGTGGCCGGTTTCCTTCCTGCCACCGCGCAGGCCTCAGCTTGCTCGTGGGCTGGATAGAGGGGCTGACTTAGGAGACCTCAAGGTCCCATTTAGGTTTCACATTCTGTGAACTGAAGCCCCGAGACTTCCAAAATTGCCTTGGGATCCCAGCTCTATCGTCGCTAGTTGTGTGACCGTGTACCGTCTCATGGACTGTTTCATCGTGGGCAAAGTAGGGCTAGTGTACCTACCTCATGAAGGTGCGAAATTTTTTAATGAGGTAACGTTTGCACAGAGCCTGCCTCTGAATAAATGATCAACGCTTGGAAGTTATTGTTACTGCTGTCGCTGATGAAACCGGGCCTTCCAGAAAACCCTGTCAATTCTCTCATCTCTGCATGAGTTAAACATCACATGGAACCGACTTTTTCCAGATTTCTAGGGCTGTTTTATGTTTAAAATGTCATAAAATGAATGCATCTACCCAGTTTGCTTCCTCTGAAGTCAGTACCGCCCGGGAGCAATTTTCCTCTCCCCCCCACCCCCATCTTTCTTCTGAGTTAAATCCAGTTTGACAGACTGTTGCTATAGCATTCCTTCTCTGACGTCAAACAATTTAAAGAAACAGCCCCGGGTAGCGAAAACTGCAGAGGAGTTCTTTGTGGAGTTTCTGTGAAGAAACGTTTGAACAATATCATGAGAGAACTTTAACACCTCCGCAGCCTTCGACTTCTTCTTCAGCAGCTCCCTGAAATAAAATTTTTAGTACCTTCATGATGAGCACAACCCTGACTGCAGCAGTGGAGAAGATGTGACCGTTTTGTGGAAAAGCCAGACCATGACAAAAATGGAAACAGCTGTGGTGCTAGGACGATGAAATTATAGGTGGTTCCCCCCCCACCACCACCAGCAGATTTTTATTTTCCTTAATGTGAGGTGCTTGTTTCCATTAAGAAAAAGGAGACATGCCAAATCTTCTACATATATGTGTCTGAAAAGTTGATTGGGACCTGAATAGTTTGCAGCCATAACTATTTATGTTTTATTAATCAAATCCTGAGCATTATCATTGTCATGTTTAAGAGGAAGCAAAGGGAAATTATTATTTAAGGAACTCCTATTATGTACCAGGCTCCCTGCTTTCTTACATTGTACTTAATTCTCATACTAATTTTTCAGTGTGCAGTCTATCTCTGTTTTACAGATCAAAAAAAAAAAAATAAGGCTCAATGAGATTAAGTAATTTATATAGAATTACACAGTGTCACAGACTTTATATGGAATCCAGATTGGATCGACTCCAATGCCCACTTTCTTTCAGATTCTTTTCTGTCCCCTGCTTGTGCACTGGCACTTAACAAATATTATAGTTCTTTGAGAGATTTTTGGGTTAAGATTATCAGTTGAAAAGCAAGTTACTGGTATTTAGGAAAACCCAATGGAAAATATTGAGTTATTCTCTTCCAGGAAAGATTAGGGGAAATATAAATCAACAGCTCCTAAACACAAAAACCTGAAAAAAATGTTACAAGAATTTTATTTCCCATTATTTGAAGATTTATGAATAAATTACACAAAATGATCACTTCAACCTTCCTGAAAATTTGATGTGGACCGAGAAATTACTGAAAGAATAAAGTCCAAGTACAAAAAAGCAAAGTTTAATTATTATCCAAACTAGTCCACGTCCAAGAATATTATATTTCTGTTTTGCCACATCTGCTGCACATTTCCCTGAAAAGAACACTTACTTGTTAAAGGACAAGCCTGTATTACAAATCTGAAAGTGGAGATGATGAAAAGAATTTCTTTAGCAGGAATAATTTTCTAAAAACACAGCGATACATCTAACTGATCCAGCAATTAGTAATCTTTCACATGATAATATAATCCATGTAGAAAGACAGAGAGAGAAGGAAAGAAAGAGAGAGAGAGAGAAGAGAGAGAGAAAGAAAGGTAGGTAGTTTTAATATTCTTCAAGCCTGTGGATTTGTGTAGACTATTGTGTAATGATGTATCCTGCCTGCTTCTAATAATTAAATCCAATGTTCTTGTGTTTGGATGCCACTGGCTGGTATTTAGATTTCTAACTCATTAAACCCATGTTGGCAAATCCTATTCTATTAAAAGAGGATGGAGGGGGGTGTCTCCCCTAGAGAACCTTGGAAGACAAAATTCCTGTCTGTTTCATCCTTGTGTTCTTTGTGATGTTTAACAGAATACCTTGTAGATTCTTAAGTACGCAGTGAACAAATGAATAAATAAGGGCACCTGGCTACTTCTTTTACTCAACCTTCATACCTACCTCCCTCAGGCCCCTACTCAGAATCATAGAAAGGAGAAGAGTGATCACTATTTTTCTGGGAGTTCAGCTGTTGTTGCTTCTGCAGAGTGTTTTGCTCACTTATAACCAAGTTCAAAGAAGCTCTGCTGTTGGTTCTATATTGGATGAATCTGAAACCCATTCTCAGCAAGCTATGGTAGAATCCACAGTGCATAGGTTCATAACCTTGGCTTTTAAATCATACCCTCATTCAGTTCAGTTCAGTCACTCAGTCGTGTCCGACTCTTTGCAACCCCATGAACTGCAGCACTCCAGGCCTCCCTGTTCATCACCAACTCCCGGAGCTTACTCAAACTCGTGTCCATTGAGTTGGTGATGCCATCCAACCATCTCATCCTCTGTTGTCCCCTTCTCCTTGTGCCTTCAATCTTTCCCAGCATCAGGGTCTTTTCAAATGAGTCAGCTTTTCGCATCAGGTGGCCAGAGTACTGGAGTTTCAGCTTTAACATCAGTCCTTCCAGTGAACACCCAGGACTGATTTCCTTTAGGATGGACTGGTTGGATCTCCTTGCAGTCCAAGGGACTCTCAAGAGTCTTCTCCAATACCACAGTTCAAAAGCATCAATTCTTTGGTGCTCAGCTTTCTTTATAGTCCAACTCTCACATCCATACATGACCACTGGAAAAACCATAGCCTTGACTAGACGGACCTTTGTTGACGAAGTAATGTTTCTGCTTTTTAATATGCTGTCATATTAAAAAGTGCACTTTTTGGTCATAACTTTGCTTCCAATGAGTAAGTGTCTTTTAATTTCATGGCTGCAATCACCATCTGCAGTAATTCTGGAGCCCCCCAAAATAAAGTCAGCCACTGTTTCCACTGTTTCCCCATTTGCCATGAAGTGATGGGACCTGATGCCATGATCTTAGTTTTCTGAATGTTGAGCTTTAAGCCAACTTTTTCACTCTCACTTTCCTCAAGAGGCTCATTAGTTCTTCTTCACTTTCTGCCATAAGGGTGGTGTCCTCTGCAGATCTGAGGTTATTGATATTTCTCCCGGCAATCTTGATTCCAGCTTGTGCTTCTTCCAGCCCAGCGTTTCTCATGATGTACTCTGCATCTAAGTTTAATAAGCAGGGTGACAATATATAACGTACTCCTTTTCCTATTTGGAACCAGTCTGCTGTTCCATGTCCAGTTCTAACTGTTACTTCCTGACTTGCATACAGGTTTCTCAAGAGGCAGGTCAGGTGGTCTGGTATTCCCATCTCTTTCAGAATTTTCCACAATTTATTGTGATCCACACAGTCAAAGGCTTTGGCATAGTCAATAAAGCAGAAATAGATATTTTTCTGGAACTCTCTTGCTTTTTCAATGATCCGACGGATGTTGGCAATTTGATCTCTGGTTCCTCTGCCTTTTAGAAATAGTCTAGTTTTTTTTTCTGAGCCTACTTTGGTGTCAGACAACGCCAAGTACATTATGAAGAGCACAACAGTCAAAGTGTACAATATCCCAGTACAGAACTGTTGTAAGTGTTGTATACATTCCAATCTATTGTATGCAGGATGACACCAAGTTCTATACATGGCATATACTTTATAGAACTAAAGTAACAGGTTTTCTTCTAACTACAACTAAATAGTTCAAAAATGTTAATGGAAATTGTTTAATAGGATTTGCAGCAGAGTTCCTTAAGGATGTAAGAAGCAAATCCTTAGTAGACTCTAAGAAGTAAGTTTGTGTTGTCTTATACATCCATAATCCTGGGCAGTCATATCCAAACCCTTCCCTCTTGCTCACACACATTGCATTTTGATATCAGCTCTTTTTACAATTTGTACTTTGAGCCCACCTTTACTGTGTTCTTCTGATCTGTTCTCCTAATACAAATAAATTAAAGCTGTTGCATCTTTCTTCTTAGGTTCTCTAATGGCAATTTGGGTCTATTGTCTATATGAACATCAGTGACCTTAGTCACTGTACTTGATTAACAGTGTCTGTCTCAGGCATAGGAGGCGAAACAGAATCACCCAAGCATATATTTGCTGCACTAGGTCCTATGGTTCATGTCTCTGGAATCTGTTATTGAAAATGAACAGGCAAAGTGGAAAGAATACTAAACTGCACATCAGAAGACCTGATTTAGAGCTTTGGGTCTTGTACTAAATATCTGTGTGAGCAGATTATAACCTGCCTGCATTCTGTCTTCTTCCGTATACAAAATGGGAGTGCTGGATCTTAACAGGATTGGCAAATAGCAGTGATGCCATCACTCAGTACTGCGCCCAACGTATAACTTCATAAATCAGAAAAGGACTCTTTCCCTCTAAGCCTCATGACCATCCCCCAAATTCTTCTGAATACAGGTATCCCCCAACCTTTTCAATAGTTAATACCACTTTGCATTTATGAAAGACGTATATTAGAATCTGTTTTTTTACTAACTGAAAAAAATCCAAGAAGGAGTTTTGCTTTTATGGGGAAAAAAGGGAAAAGGCGAAAATAGCATTCAGCATTTGTTTTCCAACAGCCCTGTCAGAGGGAGTGCACACCCAGAGCAGCAGGGAGCGCGGCACCACCCAGCTCCTTTCCTGAGAAATACACTCAGCATCTCAGCATCCAGCCTCCATAGCTTTGAACTGTGTCTGTGAACATCTGGCTTTATCTTGGTTTATATTGTGCTTCCATTAGCCATATTGGTCCTAACATAATTACTTCTTCACTTTAGACCATTTTGGCTTACAAATGGTTTCCTAAGAAGGTTCTGCTTTTGAATAGTGGGGGAAACCTGTACCGCACACCAGGAAGGCACTCTGATCTACTCTGATCTACTGGCTTATAAGTGAGAAAAAGCATTGTCTTAGGGGGCTTCCCAGGTAGCACTAGGGGGGACATCCCAGGTGGTGCTAGTGGTTAAAGAACCCGCCAGCCAGTGCAGGAGATTCAGAGATGTGAGCTTGATCCCTGGGTCCAAAAGATCCCCTGGAGACGGGCATGGCAACACACTTCACTATTCTTGCCTGGAGAACCCCGTGGACAGAGGAGCCTGGTGGGCTACAGTCTATGGGGTCACAGAGTTGGACACAACTCAAGCGACCTTCTCCAAACTTAGTGGATTAGCACAACAGCAATTGTTTATGTTGCTCACAAAAGCCTACTTAGGCAGGGCTCTGCTGACACTCTCTGCTCTGTTCTGGACAGTGTCAGTTAGTTTGACTCTATGTTCAAGATGGCTGTGTGATATGGCTGGCACTGTTGAGCTAGCTGTTGGTTATAAGATCAGCCAGGGTCTTTGTTCCTCTAAAGTTAGGCCTTTCTGTGGGCTACTTGGAATTCCTTACGCTACAGTGGCTGGGTTCCAAGAGCAAGTCTTCTCAGAGAATGAGGAAATGCATTGCATTTTTATGACTTAACTTCGGGAAGCACATACTGTAGCTTCCAGCATTCTCTCTTGGTCTAAATAGTCATAAATTCAAGTCATAGGAACATAGATCTCTTTTTAAGAAAAAAAATTTTTTTGATTGAAGTATAGTTGATTTACAATTTTGTGCCAATCTCTGCTTTACCACAAAGTGACTCAGTTATTTACGTGTACACATTCTTTTTTATATCCTTTTTCATTCTGGTTTATCATAAGATATTGAATATAGTTCCCTGGGCTATACATTAGGACTTTGTTGTTTATCCAGTATAAATGCAATAACTTGCATCTACCAACCCCAAGCTCCCAGTCCATCCCTCTTCCCCAGCTCCGCTTGGCAAACAAGTCTGTTCTCTATGTCTATGAGTCAGTTTCCATCTTGTAGATAGATTCATTTCTGCCATATTTTAGATTCCACTTCTAAGTGATGTCGTATGGTGTTTGTCTTTCTCTTTCTGATTTACTTCATTTAATATTATAATCTATGCTTGCATCCATGTTGTTGCAAATGTCATTTTGTTCTTTTTATGGCTGAGTAACATCCATTGTATATAGGGACATAAACCTCTTGATGGAGGAGTAGCAAGGTTCTAGAAGAGCATGTAGGTAGACATCTATTGTTGCAGCCATTCTTGAAAATACAATCTGCCATGAGCATATTTTCTGACCCTAGATTAAGGTGTGAATCTAAAAATCTAAAATTCTACTTTTCCATTCCTTTTTTGCGTTTAACATTGCTTTTGTTTATGCTAATATCTACAATGGAAAATGTCTTGCTTTCTATGCTAGTTTGGTTTTGGGGCTTTAAAAAAATTTTTTTTTAATTATCATATTATGAAATTGATCTTTTTCTTTTGGTATGTGGTTCTATGATTTTAAAAGCATGTACAGATTCCTGTAACCATAACTACAATCAGGATACAGAACAGTTCTATCATCCTCCCCAATTTTCTCATGCCATCCTTTTATTATTATTATTACTATTATCTTACCTCCCTCCCTAACTCCTAAAAACCATTGGTCTGTCTTCCATCCCTACAGCCTTGTCTTTTCGAGAATGTTATTAATATATAAATGGAATCATACTGTATGAAACCTTTTGAGACTAGCTTCTTTCACTCAGCCTAATGCCTTGTTCCATCTTATTACTGTGTAGTAGTCCATGGTATGGAAGTACCACAGTTTGCTTACCTATTCACCCAGTCAATGACATTTGGAATGTTTTCCAATTTGGGGCAATTATGAACAGAATTTCTATAAATACTTATGTACTATCCAAATGGCAGTGTTTATGTTAACTTATGTTTTCATTTTTCTAGAGCAGATAACCATGAGTGGGATTGTTGTATTACATGGTTAGTGTGTGAGAAACTGCCAAATCATTTTCTGGAGTGGCTGGTCCATTTTTCATTCTCACCAGCAATGTATGGGGAGTTCGAGTTGCTCTGAGTCCTTGTCAGCACTTGATATTGTCAGTGTTTGTTTTTTTAATTTCAGCCTTTCAAATAGGTATGTAGTAGTACCTCATCATGGAGAAGGCAATGGCAACCCACTCCAGTACTCTTGCCTGGAAAATCCCATGGATGGAGGAGCGTGGTAGGCTGCAGTCCATGGGGCTGCGAAGAGTCGGATACGACTGAGCATCTTCACTTTCACTTTTCACATTCATGCATTGGAGAAGGAAATGACAACCCACTCCAGTGTTCTTGCCTGGAGAATCCCAGGGATGGGGGAGCCTCATGGGCTGCCGTCTATGGGGTCACACAGAGTCGGACACGACTGAAGTGACTTAGCAGCAGCAGCAGTACCTCATCATAGCAGTTTATTATTGTAAATTCTTCAGTGTCATACATACATGTTATCTCCTGCCTTTCCCTACCTTGATCCAGTCCATGCATTTCTGTCAAATAAGTTTTCCTATAACACAATACTGATTAGATGCATTCTTGGCTCAGAGAACCTGCAGCGCTTTCCAATTACTTACTGAATTGAATATATCTGCCTTGCAAGGCCTTACATAATCTGACTCCAACCTACTTTCCCAGGTTCATCTTTTACTTCTTTATTTTTCTCTCAATCTAGTCCTTTTGTTCTTCTGAAAGGAGGTTCTTTACCTTCTCATCTTTGTCAGTGCTGTTCCTAAAACTGTCTCCTCTGTCCTTTCTTCTGTATTTCTCAAGAAACAAGAACTTGAGGGGTCTGTCCTTGATTCTCTGTGCCTGAAATACCACCGTGAAATACCATGCAATCTATTCCAGACACTCTCCCCAGGCTCTTGGATCACCCTCCCGGGCAGCTCAACAAATCCAGAACCAGCCGGTATCCAGCTGAGAAATGTCTCCTTTGCGGATATAGACCAACTACGTTCCCAGTAATTCTACTTGGAAATAATGATATCATCTCATGTCTATCTTACCAGTTCTCTGAGAGGTTTTTGAAACATTTTTGAGATTTGAGATTAATGATATGGTAATTTTTCAAAGACTTTTCAATAAAGCATGAAGAGCTCTGATAGCTGTCAACAATATGTCACTTCCCTTCAGTATATGAAAGCTGAGAAAGAATAATTTAATAACATTAATAGTTACTGAAAACAACAGTTGCTTTTGTCTGATACCAAGTCACCTACCCTGGACTTCAAACTCTACTTATGAAGTTAAAAAAAAAAAAAGAAAGGAGATATATAAATCAGCTACTACTCTAAACATTTTTATTTAACTGTTGAAGAGACAGCATTCTCAGTAACAACAACATTAACAAACCTGCTCTTTGGAACAAACCTCTAAGGTTAAGGGAATGATTTTAAAAGCTTCTGCTTGCTCCAAGGATTAAGAGAAAAAGGTTTATTTGTTCTGTCTCAGTCATATTTTCTAAGTGGACCAGAATATATAAATAATGTTTTTGAAAGCCCATATAAATTCTAAGAAAGTTAAATGAAACTGTTAATGATAGCAAATTCAGTTTAGGTCAAGAGTATAATGTATTCAAGTTACATTCTACATAACTTCCTTCTTCTATAATTATGCCCATAATTACAGTATACAGAGCATAATATATTATTTTGTATGGTCTAGAGGTTTACAATTACATGACTATTCCATACCAAATTCTTACGTCTAGAGCTCCTGTCTTATCACTATATCTTTAATCTTAGGACAGCACCAACATGTAGGGATCCCTAGTGTTTGTTCAATGAGTGAAAGAATGTAGAGCTCTAAGCAGAGGTTGCTGGGAGTTTCATTCATTTATCTGTGAGTATTTGATAAGTTCTCAGAAAAAAAGATAACTTCAAAGCTATTTAGGAATAAATAGAATCAGGCTAGCAAAATGCTTGATTCGATATTAATGATTCTAGGAGCAGAGTCTCCTGTCAAGTAAGGTGGTCAAACTGGTGTGGAAGCAGAGCATAAGTTCTAAGCCTTGGGACAGTTTTACACTTTTCCTTCACAACCTGTGAGCTCTGAGCTATCTTCACAGTGGTAGCTGTGAAGGTAGCTACCATCTCCTTTTGTTGTCATTTTAGTGTTTTTTTTTTTTTTGGCTGCTCAGCACGTGGGATCTTGGTTCCACAGACCAGGGATGGAACCCACTCACTTTGCAGTGGAAGCCCAGAGTCCTAACTCTTGGACTGCCGGGGAAGTCCCATCATTTTAGTTCTTAATGTGATATGGGGATGGAGGGGGCTGCTCCAACATTCTGTTATCCAAATGGCAGCAGTGAATAAGGGTTTCTGGAGCAATGCACTCTCTTCAGGGGACAAGAATGGGAGAAGACCACTTGGCAGAAGCCAGCTTCTGTTCTCATAGTTTGTGCTGAGCACACTAATGGGTGTGATATCGTCACTTGTTTTTAAGTGTTCTGTGGGAAAGCTCAGCCCTTTATGCTGATGCAAGAATATTAGTGAGGTAATGCTGATTTAAACATAACCAGCATTGTTAAAAAACAGAACTGCTTTTCTCTTCTTTACAGTACCTCTAGGGGGAAAACCAACACATAGGACTGAAAATAAATATCTATAATGCTCTAGATTTAATGGTCTAGATTGAAGGCAGGGGGAGAAGGGGATCACAGAGGATGAGATGGTTGAATGGCATCACCGACTTGATGGATATGTGTTTGAGCAAGCTTCTGGAGTTGGTGATGGACAGGGAAGCCTGGAGTGCTGCAGTCCATAGGGTCACAGAGTCGGACACGACTGAGCAACTGAACTGAACTGAAAATGCTCTAGAAATGCAGCAGAGTTAAGATTTTTTCCTAATAGAAACAATCTTCGTTACAACAGAAATCCTAATATAGTAGTATTTCCCTTTAAGTACCTTTTAGGTTTATATACATTTATTGAATATTTAGGAGTCAGCACTTCACATCATTTACCTCATTTACTACCTACAACTTATAAGGAGATACTATTATTCCTATTGTGAAAAGGAGAAGATTTAGGTTCAGAGAGAGTAGAATATTGCTCAAGGTCCTAAGGTAGTGCCAGGGGATGAGCATAAAAGATTCAGGTTCCCAACCTTTTTATCTTCTTCTTATCCTTCTTATCAAAACTAAACAGCATATTAGAAAGCAGAGACATTACTTTGCCAATAAAGGTCCATATATTCCAAGCTATGGTTTTTCCAGTAGTCATGAACAGATGTGAAAGTTGGACCATAAAGAAGGCTGAGTGCCAAAAAATTGATGCTTTTGAATTGTGGTGCTGGAGAAAACTCTTGAGAATCTCGTGGACAGCAAAGAGATCAAACCAGTCAATCCTAAAGGAAATCAACACTGAATATTAATTGGAAGGATTGATGCTGAAGTTGAAGCTCCCATAGTTTGGCCACCTGATGTGAAGAGCCAACTGATTGGAAAAGACCCTGATGCTGGGAAAGACTGAGGGCAGGAGGAGAAGGGGGCAACAGAGGATGAGATAGTTGGATGACATCAACAACTCAACGGACCTGAGTTTAAGCAAATTCTGGGAGATAGAGAAGGGCAGCGAAGCCTGGTGTGCTGCAGTCTGTGGGGTCACAAAGAGTCAGATATGACTTAGCGACTGAGCAACAACAGCCTCTATCTCCAACAGCCGTCCTAGCTTCCCCAGTAACTATACTACCAAAGGAAAGGGCTATGCAAATTTTATGGAAATATAGCTTCAAAACATGCCCTTCCCTCAGCAATATCCTGGCCCTGAAGACTCTCCTGTATCAAATCAAATGCCTAAAACACGGTAGAGTTTTCACATGGAGCCAGAACTTTCTGACTTGATGCTTGGATGTGTTCCCATCCCTGCTCTTTGAAGCTGACTCTCCAACAGTAACACAACTGCTTTCACTTAGGTTTCATTTTGGACATTGTATTTCTTTCTAAATTAGGAGCAAAACCTCTGGTTAATGAATGCCTCAGAGGTTTTTCTATCTCTTCAGTTGTATTACATAAATAAAAACCAGGCAGGTAGAGAATTTAACTGCTCCACCCTCATCCAACTTGACTTGCCCCAACACTTACCCAAATCCCAGAGAGGTCACAAATTCTTTCAATCTGAGAACATCAATTCCTTTGCTCTTTTTGTCCCTGCTCTCTTTATCAGGATAGCTACTTACTGCTCTTCCTGTTTTGCTTTAAACTGAAATGAATTTGAGCTTTTATCCCTTCTGTTGTTTGGATTTCCTGGCTTAAAAGCTTTGAATCAGAGTGACATTAACCCTAATTTTTCTGCAATGTGGCATTATTGCTCATTACAGATATTTGTACTGCTCCATCTTACTTTATGAGAATTTCATGGACTTTCTCATTGGAAATGAGTCAGTGATTTGGAATTTGCATCTTCCTAAGTAACAAGTAGGCTGTCTCATTTTTTAAGGCTCATCTCTTAAAGAAAATTCTACTCCAACTTACCAATTTTTTTCAAAATCTGATTTACTTACAGCCAAACTCAGAATTTAATTAACTAGTATTTACATTATTAGCAATGTCCAAACTTAAATGTATTTTCTGTAGAGATCAACCCCAGGGCAGCTGCACAGCCTCTGCAAGAAGGTTCCTCTTCTTTGGTGACAATGAGTCAGATTTGTATTAACTCAGAAATGAATTTAAGGAGAAAAAAAAAAAGAAATTTTGTCATCTTATGAGTAACTGTTTCATCTTGGTTTAGTTGATAAGGCAGCAGCTCTAAAAATAAAACTTACTGTACATTTGTTCTTTTTTCTTTATTTTAAAAACCAAACTCTTAACTTTGTCTTTTGGCATACCTAATGAATATGTAATTTAACAAAATGATTTCAAGTATTAGTAGTTGGAAGGAATTTTTTGGCTTGGGGATGGTGTGCTAATTGTTTCGGTCCACATATGAGCTGAAATACAAATTTCAATGAAGTTTAAATATCCCCAATTTATTTTCCTTGAAATCAGACCTAGTGTCTTTTTCCACATTGACAATAATTGCCTAATAAGTCTAACTAGACCAACTAAAACATGACAATTTCCAGATCTTTTTCTTCTTCAATCTACAACTATGTATATTTTGTACATTTTAGTGATGTTTATTAAAATCTTCCTTTTATTGAAGTTATTTGTGCAATTCTCTAAAAAGTAATTGTGTAAATAAGACTCTTAAAGATATAGATCAAGTCTGAACCATCTTTGTATCCCTCAGGGGACCAAACAGAGTTTTCTGAGTTTCCATGCTTCAATCCATCCAATATACTACTGTTAATTAATATTTTTTTGAAGTTCAACTTTGCTTAAGTAACTTTTTGGATAAGAACCTACAACATTTTCTGGTTGTTTACTGAATTAAACATTCTTGTCACACCTGGCACTCATAGCCTGACATTATCTAGCCATAACCTGTCTGTTCCAGCTTTTTCTCTGTGGTATTTTCCATTGAAACTTGCCTCTTCCTACTTCTGAGAAGAGGTCCGGGGGGTTCCCATTTTCCCTGTGCTGTTCTCTTGAACTAGAGTGCCTCATAGCAGAACCTGTCCACAAAGCCACAACTGATCCTCCCAATCGAATCTCTCCTTGTTTCTGATCTTTGCAGCCCTCGATTTAAACTGCTCTTGTGTACTTCTGTCACTACTGCCCCACTTCAGCTTAAATTATTGTAATCTGTGTGCTTGTCTTATCTCCCGGATTTGAGAGGAGGTGACTGTGTGGATCACAATAAACTGTGGAAAATTCTGAAAGAGATGGGAATACCAGACCACCTGACCTGCCTCTTGAGAAATCTGTATGCAGGTCAGGAAGCAACAGTTAGAACTGGACATGGAACAACAGACTGGTTCCAAATAGGAAAAGGAGTATGTCCAGACTGTATATTGTCACCCTGCTGATTTAACTTATATGCAGAGTACATCATGAGAAACGCTGGACTGGAAGAAGCACAAGCTGGAATCAAGATTGCCAGGAGAAATATCAATAACCTCAGATATGCAAATGACACCACCCTTATGGCAGAAAGTGAAGAGGAACTAAAAAGCCTCTTGAAGAAGGTGAAAGAGGAGTGTGAAAAAGTTGGCTTAAAGCTCAACATTCAGAAAACTAAGATCATGGCATCTGGTCCCATCACTTCATGGGAAATAGATGGGGAAACAGTGGAAACAGTGCCAGACTTTATCTTTTTGGGCTCCAAAATTACTGCAGATGGTGACTGTAGCCATGAAATTAAAAGACGCTTACTCCTTGGAAGGAAAGTTATGACCAACCTAGATAGCATATTCAAAAGCAGAGACATTACTTTGGCAACAAAGGTCCGTCTAGTCAAGGCTATGGTTTTTCCTGTGGTCATGTATGGATGTGAGAGTTGGACTGTGAAGAAAGCTGAGTGCTGAAAAATTGATGCTTTTGAACTGTGGTGTTGGAGAAGACTCTTGAGAGTCCCTTGGACTGCAAGGAGATCTAACCAGTCCATTCTGAAGGAGATGAGCCCTGGGATTTCTTTGGAAGGAATGATGCTCAAGCTGAAACTCCAGTACTTTGGCCACCTCATGCGAAGAATTGACTCATTGGAAAAGACCCTGATTCTGGGAGGGATTTGGGGCAGGCGGAGAAGGGGACAACAGAGGATGAGATGGCTGGATGGCATCACTGACTCAATGGACGTGAGTCTGGGTGAACTCCAGGAGTTGATGATGGACAGGAAGGCCTGGTGTGCTGTGATTCACGGGGACGCAAAGAGTCGGACACGACTGAGCGACTGAACTGAACTGGAGAGAACAAGAGTTATGAGGTTGGAAAATCTACGTTCGTATAGTACCTCTATCACTTTTGAGCTTTTCCCCCCCACTTACAGAAAAGTCATTGATTCACTTGCCCTCTCATGCTTTGAGTTATCACAAAATTATTTTAAGTAAAAAGAAGATCCTTTGCACCTAACGCAACCCCATTTGTAAGCACCAAAAAAGAAAAAAAAAGTGATAAAGATAAAAGAGAATAAATAGGCTCATGAATAAAAAGAGACAGAAAGTTTGTGCACAATGTCTAAAGAGATTTGAAAAAAATAACTGAGGGTATTTAGATGAGAAAAGAAATAGCATAAGAATAGATTTTTTTTTTGACGGGGTCGGGGGGTGGGGGCGGGATTCTCTGATGGTCACTTCCAATGCAGGGAGTGCAGGTTCAATCTCTGGTTGGGGAACTAAGATCCCACATGCTGCATGGCGAGGCCGTAAACAAATAAAACAAACAAAAGAATAGATTTTTTTTTTTTTTTTTTCTTGAAGTTTTATTAGTGGTCTTTACATTCACTGAGTCAGGGAGCACTATCTGCCATTGCTCAAAGCAATGAAGCCCCTGGAAATAAAAAAGATCAAACTCACTTCTCTCTAAATCTGTCCTTCCTCTACTATGTCTTTTAGAAATAAGACATTGAAAAGAAACAGTGCCATCTGGCATATATTGGAATGTTATGTATTTTGTCTCCTAAAACAGAAGAAATTTATCATATTTTTAAGGACAGTTTCCTGAAATAAATTTGCCATTGCTTCTGCAGGAGAGGAAAAGAATTAATTAGTACTTATTAGTACTAATAACAACCCTAAACATTTGTCAAGTGTTTATTAAGAGCCCATTATGTAACTGGTATCCAAAACCGTGGTCTTGCTTAATAGTCCAATAATTTTGTTCCTCAAAGAGTGTAACAGAATTACAAGTCCTGCTCCTCAACCTAAAGAACAGAATCTACATTTTAAAAAGATTCCCAGGAAAACACCAACAAAATGAAAAGACAGCCTGCTGAATGGGAGAAAATATTTGCAAATCATATAACTAATAAGTGGTTAATAGACAAAGTATATAAAGAACTCATGCAACTCAATAGCAAAAAACAAAAAATAAAATCTGATTTAAAAACGTGCATTTTTCCAAAGAAGACATACAGATGGCCAACAGGCACATAAAGAGATGCTGCTAAACATCATGAATCACAGTGAGATATTACCTGACAGCTGTCAGAATGGCCATCATCAAAAAGACAAAAATTAACAAGTGTTGGCAAGGATGGAGAGAAAAGGGAACTCGTGCACTGTTAGTGGGAATGTAAATTGGTGCCTCCACTGTATGGAGGTTCCTCTAAAAATTAAAAATAGAGCCATAGTATGATCCAACAATTCCACTTCTGGGTATTTTCTCAAAGTGAATGAAAAAGTAATTAGGAAAAATATATGCACCCCATGTTTATTGCTGCACTATCTACAATTGCCAAGATACGGAAACAACCTAAGTGTGCATTACTGGATGAACGGATAAAGAAGTTGTAGCATATACAAATATATATACACATACGTATAGCTGTGGTATGTATACATAATGAAATATTATTAAGCCATTAAAAAGAATGAAGTCTTGCTATTTGCTAATACTGGAGGGTATTATGCTAAGTGAAATAAGACATAAAAAGAAAGACAAATACTATATGATTTCACTTATATGTGGAATCTTAAACAACAACATCCAAGCTCATAGTTACACAAACACAAACTGATGGTTGCCAGAGGTGTGAGGTGGGTTGGAATGGGGATTGAAATGGACAAAGGGAGTCAAAAGACATAAAATACAGTTATAAGATAAGTCATGAGGATGTATGTACAGCATGACAAGTAGAGTTAGTAATAACACTTAGAAATTTGAAGTTGCAGAGAGAGTAGATCTTAAAAGTTCTTATTACAAGAAAAGATTTCTGTAGCTAAGTATGGTTATGGTTATTAACTAGACATATTGTGGCCATCATTTTGTAATTTATACAAATATTGAATCATGTTGAAGATCTGAAATGAATGTAACATTGATTGTCAATTATACTTTAAAAAAAAAAAACCCAGGTAACTCATAAGTACAATAAAGTGTGAGAAGCACTGATCCTTAACATTAAGAGATGGTTTTTTCCTCTTTTTCTACCCCAGTCTTAGTCATTCGGGGTTCTTTAGTGTCCAATAATGATTTGGACTAATATGGGCTTGAAAAATGCAAAACCATATGAATGTTAATGTGTTGCAAGAAGATTCTGAAAGTGGTGGCATCTTTTCCACCTTGACTATTTTGAGGCCAAGGAAATGCAGCCAATAATTAGAAATTGTTTTCTAGTCATCTATACCTGACCTTTTCAGGTGAATTAGTTTTAGTCTCACATAGAAGAGCTATGGGTTGAACAGGTGAAAATAGACTACAAGGAAATCAAATGGAGAGACCACTGCTAGCAGAATTTCAGATTCAGGTGGATATTTGTGGATATTCAGGTGGATACCCTTTCTGTCAGACAACTTGACAATATGGATTAAGAAAACCAAGTATCTTTGACCATTCCTAAGAATTTATCTAAAATATATATTCTAAGATGCACATAAAGATTAGTGATTGAAAATTGGTATGTGTTGTTGTTTAGTGAAAATTATACATCACTTAAATATTCAACACAATAATGGAATGATTAATCAGATTATGATGTAGCCACATGATGAATTAATATGCAGCTAGTAAAATTTTATTTTTGATTTGGGAAAAGCTCCCAATATGCTAAATGTAAAGGTAAGCTCACCAAGTAAAAGCAGAGTATGATCCAAATTTTATACAAAGTACTAACACATGGAAAAGAAATATTCCAAAGTATCAGTAGTAGTTATTGCTCAGTTTTAAAGTGTGGCAAATTATTATTTTCAATATTTACCAAATTTTTTACAGTATATTATTTCTATCATTAGGGGAAAAAAATTAAATAACAACAAAATGTATATATAGTTAGCACTCCTTGATTACTGCTTCTGATTTCAAGTCTTGACTTGGAAAAGAGAGTGTATTTTTGATGGAATATTCTATCGCTTTTTTTCTACTTGCTGCCCCTTGTTTGAGAGTGACCCTCCACAGACACTAAATATACGCTTCAAAAATGACGAAGTTCTGATTACGGATATCCCTTCTTTATTCTTCTGCTAAATTCAAGAATATAACAATAATTCTATTCAAGGTTAAATGTCCATTCCCCATTGTGAAAGAACTTAAAAAATTCTTCCATTTTGAAATAAATACAGTTGCACAGGAAGTAGTAAAGATAATACAGAGAAGTGTGCTGTGCCCTTCATCTAATTCTCTCTTGGAGCAATGTTTAAACATGAATTATTTGCTGGATTTCATTTCTTTATCCTTACAGCAAGAAACTAGTGCTAAGTGGCTACGTCATCAGCTCTAAAGCCAAGTCCAGTACTTTCGGTTTCTCTATTTTGAAAAGGGGGAAATATCTTTTTTCTTAAGTTCCCATGGTTGACACTGAGTCATAGAGGTTTACAAAGAAATCTCAGCCTGTTGTATCATTTCTTCTGGCATATCCATGTGTAAATGTTACCTCTTAGTTGTAGTTTCGGTTGAAGAGTGCATGCTTCTCTCTTTATAGGGAATTAGCAGGTACTGCTGGTATTTTGCTCAGCTAAGTTGATGTAACCTAATCGGAAAAACAGGGTGGAAAAGAGTCTTGACTGATACAAACTTCTCTTTTGTTTTTAATGTGTTGAGGCTTCAATATGACAAACTTAAAACATTGAGGGCTGAAAAAATAATACTCTATTAAAAGACACCTGCTTGGTGATGATATTGAAACAAAGGAAAAGGACTACTCTTGCCAAACCTGACTGCTCTTCTCAACCATTGTTAGTGGTAAAAGCACAGCAGCTCAGAAGTGGCAGGAGTCAGTGGTGGGCACTCTATAGTCACTGTGCCCAAATTTAAACTGTGGTTGTGCCACTTATGTGCTGTGTGGCCCTGGGCAATTTCCTATTCTTCATTTCTTTATCTTCTGGCCCAAGAGTAGGCACTCAAGAAGTATTAGCTATCACTCCTGTTGTATAAATTATAAGTGGTTGATCAACATTCTTTGGGATTCCCAACCATTTTACATTCTTCAAGAAATCTTTTTTTTTTTTATTTAATTTAATTAATTTATTTATTTTAGAGTTTGATTGGGATTGGTATTAATTCTTCTTTACAAGTTTGATAAGTTTCACCAGTGAAACCATTGGGTCTTGGACTTTTGCTTGTTGGGAGGTTTCTGAGTTACTGACTCAATCTTCTTACTAGGAATCAGTCTGTTCACATATTCTATTTCTTCATGATTCAGTCATAGTAGGTCGCATGTTTCTAGGAATCAAGAACTCTTTAAAACTAGTATAAATTTGCAAATATACCATGATAACATTGATTTGCAACCCTCTAGGATACACTTCAATTTTAGTCTTGAACAATTTATTCTATACAATCTCACATGTTCAGTTCAGTTCAGTTCAGTCGCTCAGTCGTGTCCAACTCTTTGCAACCCCATGAATCGCAGCACGCCAGGCCTCCCTGTCCATTACCAACTCCCGGAGTTTACCCAAACTCATGTCCATCGAGTCAGTGACGCCATCCAGCCATCTCATCCTCTGTCGTCCCCTTCTTCTCCTGCCCCCCATCCCTCCCAGCATCAGAATATTTTCTAATGAGTCAACTCTTCGCATGAGGTGGCCAAAGTACTGGAGTTTCAGCTTTAGCATCATTCCTTCCAAAGAAATCCCAGGGCTCATCTCCTTCAGAATGGACTGGTTCACTTGTGTTTAAATGGTTGGAATTCTCTTCTCTCAACACTCATCTTCAGATGCCAAATTGACCAAACTTTCTATCTACACTTGGGTTTGCCTCCCATAACCATTCAGATATCCTAACATTTTTATGTTCACTTTATGTACAAATTGAAAAATTATTTTAGAGAACCTCAAATGAGATTATTAACCAGAGGGCCACCACTTTTCAAGCCAAGAACCCAGAACAGAGATAATCTGTTTTTTTTCTGTCCAATGGAAGGAGTACCAAAATTGAAAAACAAACAAAAAAATCCTGTCACTTTGCCAAACTAATGGAGGAACATTTCCCCAATCCACATAAAGCCATTCTATGAGCTAATTTGTTCGATTAAAAGTAAGAGAAACATTTACATGCACCATGTGTAAGAGCAGGTATTGGAAAAAATACTGAAATAGCTACAAACTCTGGACACAACTGAATGAGCAAACATTCTTTTTAAATAGCAAGTATCAGATTATTGTTTTTCAATCGCTACATCATGTCTGACTCTTTGCAGCCCCATGGACTGCAGCAGGCCAGGCCTTCCTATACTTCACTATCTCCGAGTTTGCTCAAACTCATGTCCATTGAGTCTGTGATGCCATCCAGCCGTCTCACCCTCTGTCACCCACTTCTCCTCCTGCCCTCAGTCCTTCCCAGCCTCAAGGTCTTTTCCAATGAGTTGGCTCTTCGCATCAGGTGGCCAATGTATGGGAGCTTCAGCATCAGCATCAGTCCTTCCAATGAATATTCAGGACTGATTTCCTTTAGGATGGACTGGTTGGATCTCCTTGCAGTCCAAGGGATTCTCAAGAGTCTTCTCCAGTACCACAATTCAAAAGCATCAATTCTTTGGCGCTCAGCCATCTTTGTGGTCCAGCTCTCACATCCGTACATGACTACTGGGAAAAAACATAGTTTGGCTACACAGAACTTTGTTGGCAAAGTAATGTCTCTGCTTTTTAATATGCTGTCTAGGCTTGTCATAGCTTTTCTTTCAAGAAGCAAACGTCCTTTAATCTCATGGCTGCAATCACCATCTGCAGTGATTTTGGAGCCCAAGAAAATAAAACATGTTATTGTTTCCACTTTTTCTCCATCTATTTGCCGTGAAACGATTGGACCAGATGCCATGATCTTAGTTTTTTGAATGTTGAGTTTTAAGCCAGCTTTTTCATTATTACAATTTTCAAATCAGTGCTCCAGCATCCTTTAGAACTATTACACATTCTCAGGTCACAGAATTAGAGAATTTCAGAAACATAAGAAATTCTAAGGATGGTGCAGCAACACCCTTCATTATACAAACAGTAACAAGTACCCTGGTGGAACTGACTCGCTTAAGGGTATTGGCTATATCTGATAGCTGAACCCAGATATTCTGACCCCTTGTGATAGCAGCAATAACAATTTCTTGGTACACAGCTCTGAACACTTTTTCTTATGCTGTCTCCCTTTAACTCTCACTTTTATTTTTCCTTCTCTCCATCATAAACCAGCCTGTCATTCCCAAGGTCCTGGTATCCTCTAGGAGAAGCCGAGGAAACAGTTTGTCTCCTTCACACCCTTTACCTCATACCACGTACCTCCCCCCCTCCCCCCACTACTTGATACTACATCAAGTACAGAGGGGTTTGTGTTTATTATCCAAGTCCATACAGATAAGATATTGTCTAAAGAAACAGAATTTACTGTTTCATGAAAATATTCACTAATGAAATCACTGCTCAAATTCCCACATATTTTAGTCTTACCTTGTCCATGGCATCTACACCTTGGTCTGTCATCTCTTTCTGATATTTAGATACGCTAAACATCTGCTGTAAGATTGGGAATGCATTGCAAACTGATTGCAAACGGAAGTTGTAAATCTTGTTAAGGTTGCCAGAATTCCATGAAGTCTGTAACTATAAAATTAGTCCTAAGAAACAAAGATTCTTACCTCTCTCCCTCTAGTTTTTCAAAGACAGCCAATGTCACTGATAATGATAATCTGACACAGTTTAAGATTAAACTTGTTACTTAAACAAAAGAAAGTAAACAAGAATCATAACATAATAGGCATTTTAAAAGATTGATTTAATTAATAAATTGATGAACCATCTTTTAAATTTTGCTACAGGTACCAAATATACTTTGTTCCATCAGTTGTTTCAAAACAAAGTCAAGACTTGATTCATTCTAAGACTTCATGCATAATCTCAACTCCAACCTAAATTTTGTTCAATACAAGATAAATTGAATTTATTTTCATAATTTGCTCCTTTTAAAGGTCGAATTTCAAACAAACATTTGTTTAATCATCTACTGTCAAACTATGGCCCCCTCTTTAAGTGGTCTTTTTGTAACACCATGGCTCCTCAGAGAGGGAATATATGCATACATCAACAAAGATTAGAAGACTAGAAAGACAGTAAAATCTTAGTATAGGTCGCATCTCTTGAGTGGTAGTATGGCAAGTGATTTTTATGTTCTTCTATGACTTTTTCTAAATTTTCCAAAATTTTCTAAAAATAAATACATCCTCCTTTTGAAATACGAAAATACTTACTTTTAAAAAGATAGAATTCTCCTTCTACTCCATCTCCTCATAATTCCCCGCTCCCATCAAGAACCTGAAGCCCTGATGTTGAAACTCCTCTTTCTTCTCAGACACTATTCCTTTTTCAAGGGCATAAACACTTTTAATGCCTGTCATCAATGCACTAAATCTTTAATTTTGCAACTCAACATTAAAATAATTTACTACATATTTCTGAGTAACTTTGCAATTATTCTAAAGCTTTTCATGACCCTCCTTTTTCAAGCAAGGGAGATGGTGTAGGTAACATCTGACAGGTGGAAAACTCAGTATTTTTGTCGGACTTTTCAGGCCTCAGGGTGTAAAAGTTAGTTCTGAGAAATAAAGTATCTTATCTTCCTCCCCCTAAAAGATAGTAAGCCATTTATGAGTTCTATGCTTTATCAGGTCAAGTGTAGGAAGTCCTTATGCTGAAGCCCTTCTTCTAGCAATAATTAGTGGGTCAGTTGTCTCTTAAGGCCACCTCTGATTCATGATCATAAAACCATGATGCTGAAATGGCATTACAAAAAGTCACAGACATAGTTCTGCCGGCAGAACAACAATGGCTCATCTTCTTTCTATCCCAAAGACGATTTAATCTTTTCCTTTATTTATTTCATTTGTCTATTTTCCTGTGTATACTCTTTCCATGAGAAGCATACCTTTCCCCTTCTAATGTCAGAATTGTATGGCTGACAACAAAAGACACGTAAAATGAAAGAGTAAAATAAAAATAGGAGTTAAAAAGTCAAGGATTGAGGAAGTTACAAATAAATAGTAATAAGTTTGTAATTAATTAACGTATGCCAACACAGGAGACATAAAAGACACGGGTTTGATCCCTTGATCAGGAAGATGCTCTGGAGGAGGGCATGGCAACCCACTCCAGTGTTCTTGCCTGGAGAATCCCATGGACAGAGAAGCCTGGCAGGCTACAGTCCATAGGGTCCCACAGAGTTGGACACGACTGAAGCATCTTTAGCACAGCACAGTACATCTTATAAACACATTTTTAGTCAACTTATAAGTAAGTAGTATAAGTTACAAATAGGGCTAGGAAGAGAAAAAGGCTTATAAAGGCACAGGTCTTGAAAAACTATAGACTTGTTACAGTTGAGCTTAGTTTCACTCTAAACTGCCTGCAATTAAAGCTAAAAGAAAGAAAGAATCAATATAATTTCATTTTACTTCATTAATTCAGTGGGGGATTCTATAGTAAATTAGAATCCACTATCAGTTCAGTTAAGTTCAGTCGTTCGGTCGTGTCTGACTCTTTGCGACCCCATGAATCGCAGCACGCCAGGCCTCCCTGTCCATCACCAACTCCCGGAGTTCACCCAAACTCATGTCCATCGAGTCGGTGATGCCATCCAGCCATCTTATCCTCTGTTGTCCCCTTCTCCTCCTGCCCCCTATCCCTCCCAGCATCAGAGTGTTTTCCAATGAGTCAACTCTTTACATGAGGTGGCCAAAGTATTGGAGTTTCAGCTTTAGCATCATTCCTTCCAAAGAACACCCAGGACTGATCTCCTTTAGAATGGACTGGTTGGATCTCCTTGCAGTCCAAGGGACTCTCAAGAGTCTTCTCCAACACCACAGTTCAAAACCATCAATTCTTCACAGTCCAACTCTCACATCCATACATGACCACAGGAAAAACCACAGCCTAGACTAGACGGACCTTTGTTGACAAAGTAATGTCTCTGCTTTTCAATATGCTATCTAGGTTGGTCATAACTTTCCTTCCAAGGAGTAAGCAGCTTTTAATTTCATGGCTGCAATCACCATCTGCAGTGATTTTGGAGCCCCCAAAAATAAAGGCTGACACTGTTTCCACTGTTTCCCCATCTATTTCCCATGAAGTGATGGGACCAGATGCCATGATCCTCGTTTTCTGAATGTTGAGCTTTAAGCCAACTTTTTCACTCTCCTCTTTCACTTTCATCAAGAGGCTTTTTAGTTCCTCTTCACTTTCTGCCATAAGGCTGGTGTCATCTGCATATCTGAGGTTATTGATATTTCTCCTGGCAATCTTGATTCCAGCTTGTGCTTCTTCCAGCGTTTCTCATGATGTACTCTGTGTATAAGTTAAATAAGCAGGGTGACAATATACAGCCTTGACATACTCTTTTTCCTATTTGGAACCAGTCTGTTGTTCCATGTCCAGTTCTAACTGTTGCTTCCTGACCTGCATATAGGTTTCTCAAGAAGCAGGTCAGGTGGTCTGGTATTCCCATCTCTTTCAGAATTTTCCACATGATAAAGCAATTATTGAAATTTAAAAAATGGCAGAAAACCTGTGATAGATAGGCAATTGTTTCTCCAGGCAAGAGTACTGGAGTGGGGTGCCATTGCCTTCTCCGATGAAACTAAATATAAATTCTATTATTAAGACTAAAAAATTGTTACCTTTTAACCAGATAATGGTTTAAATAATCTTTTGATTTTTCTCTGTAGATTATTTACCAGTCTTCCCTAATGGCTCAGCCATAAATAATCCACCTGCACTGCAGGAGACATAGGAAGACAAAGGTTCAATCCTGGGGTCAGGAAGATCCCTTGGAGGAGGAAATGGCAACCCAACCCAGTATTCTTGCCTGGAGAATCCCATGGATTCTCCTTTATGTAGATTGTTTAGATGGTTTATTTCCATTTTGACTTTAGGAGAATTTTCTTCTCTTCTGACAGTGTCCTAGTAAAGATTAGGGTTTAGGAAATGTTAACTAAAGTAAAAATATTTAACAAATTTTATTACAATTAATGTAGTTTAAATAATTTTGAATTATCCCTTACCCCTTCCTTCCTAAGGCTGTTTAGTCTCTCAAAACTGCAGAATTTAGACCTGAAAGAAAGGACTTTAGAACTTTTCTAGTTCTATCTCCTCATTTAGCAGTCCTGGTCATATTTTCTTAGTGAATTAGTCTCTGAAAATGCATAAAGTACAATTTTCAGGTTTAAAAAAAACTACTCTCAAATAAACAAAAAAATTAACACGCGTTAAAGATTTTACTCAACTTGTTAGTTAATAAAGGAACTAGGAATTCTCTGGTAATCCAGTGGTTAGGACTCTGCTTTCACACTGTGACCTGGATCCAATCCTGGTCAGGGAACTAAGATTCCACAAACCACCCAGTGAGGCAAAAAAATAAAAGGGACCAGAAGGATATTAAAATCAATACAAAGGGCAAATGAGAACTGACAAAGGCAGATGAATTGATTTCTGTCTCAGGTATAAAATTGGTTAATCCTTTAGCAGGGCAACATACCATGAACTACAGGATTCTTTTCATTGGTTAGAAATTACATGCATCTCTGCAAGATGAATAAAGTCAATCTTCGTTATTTGCAGATTCCATATCTGTGAAATTCTGCTCATTAAAACTTATTTGTAACTCTCAAATTAATATACTTACCACACTTTTGTGGTTATTCAAGAACATGCACAGGGCAATGAAAAATTTGAATTGCCTGATGTGCATGTTCCCAGCTGAGGTTAAACCAAATGACATTCTGCCTTCTTGGTGAAGCTCTCACACTGTAAACAAATGTCTTTTTTGTGGTCTCAAAGTGCCATGTTTTTTACATTTCTGTGGGGTTTTTTGTTGGTGATTTCACTGTTGAAATGGTATAGTGCTCAAGTGCTGTCTAGTATTACTAGAGCAAGCAGGCGTTGGTGTACCTTATATGTGGTGTGTATTAGATAAGTTTTGTTCAGGCCTGAGTTACAGTGCTATCAGCCATGAGTTCAGTGCTAATGAATCAACATTATGTATGTATATATTAAATAAGGTGTTTCAAATATGAAAGGAGATTATATATTGATCAGTTAATGAAAATGTTGTAACCAGGAGCTCTCAGGAATTTAACATTGTATTTCCCATAAAAGCAATAGTTCTGTGTGTGTGCTAAATCACTTCAGTTCAGTTCAGTCGCTCAGTCATGTCTGATTCTTTGCGACCCCATGAACCACAGCACGCCAGGCCTCCCTGTCCATCACCAACTCCCAGAATTCATCCAAACCCATGTCCATCGAGTCAGTGATGCCATCCAACCATCTCATCCTCTGTCGTCCCCTTCTCCTCCTGCCCTCAATCTTTCCCAGCATCAGGGTCTTTTCAAATGAGTCAGCTCTTCACATCAGGTGTGTCCAACTCTGTGCAACCCTATGGACTGTAGCCCGCCAGGCTCCTCTGTTCATGGGATTCTCCAGGCAAGAATATTGGAGTGGGTTGCTATGCCATCCTCCAGGAGATCTTGTCATCCCAGGGACTGAACTTGTGTCTCTTTTGTCTCCTGTATTGGCAGATGGGTTCTTTACCATTAATGCACCTGGGATGCAATAGTCAGTATTTGCTAGTTCAGTGTTCACAGTAGTGCTATAGAACATTACCAGGAATAGTGAGACTCAGCTGTTTATTGAACTCTACAAGTTAATCCCTGAGAGTTATAAAACTTGCCTGGAACTAGGAAGTCAAACCCAGCACTGGACTGCAAGAACACCTGATAACACTTTTCCTTATTTCCATATTTCAGATAATATTTCTAGCAATATTTAATTAGCTTGTAAAATGCCTTGACCCCACTTGAGTTCTCTGCTGTTTTCTAAAGTTGCGAAACACAAAGCATTTTGATCAGTACTATGTGGACTGCTTTTTCTCACTTCTAACTCCAGAGATGCACTGTCTTCTAACATATAAAATCCAGTCTCCTGTGCTTTAAACATCATCACTTTAGTTCATATTTAATCTGTCGTTCACCGACTTAAATCCATTTCTGCTATTCCTAGTGTTTGGAAAACTTACATTTCAGTTATACAGTTATATATGATATGATTATCGTATTTTGCTCTCAACTCAAATATAAGATGGCAAATCAAACTTTTGCAATCCCTTAGATGGGTTTCCTTTTGGACGTTTAAAGGACCTTATTTAGGAAGTTTTGTTTAGGATAAGAGCCATCTGGCTAACTTAAAAGACCTGCTATATAGCATCAGAAGACAATTCATCAAGTTCTGCCACTCACTAGTTGTGTGTTGCAGGTAAGTCATGTCACTGCTCTGTGTCTCAGTTTCCTTGTCTCAATCTCAATCTCTAAAATGAGGTTGAGAGCTACCGAACTTGTTTACCTCCCAGTATTTTTTTAGCGACCAGCTACACGTGCATAAGGCAGACAAAGTCTAACCTAGTTCCTGGGATCAGGCAGTGACATTTAAGCTGACACTGGAAGAAAATAAGGAGAAAGAAAGGGTAGCTTGTGAAAAGTCTCATCTGGAAGACAGAGTGTGAGACGGACCCTCAGACTGCAAATCCAGTGTCACTGGAGGGCTGAGGAGGCCAAGGGTGAGGCTGGACTGAGACATGGGCTTGGTAACTGCCTTGAATATTCTTCAAGTCATTCCTTTGTTAAACAATTAAAAATAATCAAATTAACAAATCCCCTCTTAGATGAACATTTCCCTGCTTATTTTGGTCTATCTTAAAATTGAGATAGTAATCTAAGGGCTCCTAGTCTAGCTTTTCCAATTCCTAGCAGCAGTCATCAATTTTTTGCCATAAGTTGAAGAATATTTGTGTATCTTTCGTTAAACAAGAGTAAGAACATATGAAAAGTAAGCAAGAATACCACTGACATCTCCTGCAATAACTCAATGAGATATTATAAGATTCCAACCAAATTTTAGGAGGAATTCCTAGTGACATAGTACAGGTTTTGACACTATTTTACTTGGTGTGGCAAATGACAAGCACACTTAACACTCAGTGGAGATCTTAGCAGGCAGACACTGGCCAATCCATTTTAGAAAGCAATGTTTTACTTTAAATTCAGTAAGCTGAATGCACAAATATACCGCTGCACTGCCATGAACTGAATTACGTGGGAAAACCTAAGGGTTCAGCAACAGCTTCCAATCAATCATTAGGAAGTTGTGTTGCCCTGTGAAAGGTGAGCTTGTGCCTGCAAATTAAAAACAAAACAAAACTGTTTAAACATCTGGCCTCACAACATAATCATACAAGTCTTCTAAAAACAGATTGGCATAAATCAAGCTGGAGAAATTGGGCCTGTAGTTAGAGAACACTTCTATTAAAAAATGGCTCCTTCTAAGGGAAATCTGAAAGAAAAAAGAAAGCTTTCATCAGAACCATGAGACACTTCATTATTCCCAAATCTAACCAAACCTATTTTAAATAGGAGTCATTTAAAGCAACTTGTGCTTACTGTGAATGTCTTTAGACTATAAACCAATTCCTACAGTGTTTAACAAAGAAAGACATATTGTTAACGGTGATGAATATGCTAACAAATTTTGAAGGAAGGAAGATTAGACAACCACATCTTACCACATCATCTGATTTTGTTAGAAAAATATTCTTCACATGTTATCAGTATCTTAAATGTTTCAAAAATGGGTCATATATAGGAGCAATGCCAGTTTGAGATCTAAAATGTAAGCTCTAATTGTAAAATGTGAATTTCAGTTTTAAGCTGTGGCTACTCTATGACCAAGGGTTCATGACTCTGAAATAACTATCTCTATTTTAACTTGAAGTGGTTTGTTTTATAAGAAAATAACTGCAAAGTTTCAGTTAAGGAACATAAAATGTTTAGTAGTACTGTATAAGTTAAAAGGCGTATAGTATATAGTAGCTTTTTTAAGGCTATGTTCCATCCAAATCCAAAAAGCTTAAAATATTTTACCATAAAAGTCACATTATACTATTTGGCTATTGCAGTTTCAAAAAATGCAAAATAAAATGCCATGTTATTCTACAGAGACAAATATACCAGTTCCTCAAATGAACATATTGATTGCTCATCACACTTAGCTCTGAGTCTCCTGTCAGCCAAAGCATGAAGAAAAATACAAGTTATGTAATTCTTACCATATGACTAAAAGAAGCATACTATTCCTTCAGGCAATCTTTTCCTGATACTAAAGTCTAAATGGAATTAATGTTTATTTTCTATCTTATGTATGCTGGGGAATTTACATACATGTTATGATTTTATCCTCTCAGTGGACATCATAATAATCTATTTTTTCCACTCTATGAAGTGTAGGTTCAAATCTAGGACTGCTTAATTTCAAGGCTTATGCTTTTTCCATATTTCCCAAGTTCTTTGCACTGAACACTTTAAATCCTGCAATGGGTCAGGATCCATCTTAAGAACTGTCCTAGGAACTCAGCAGCATTCTTCGTATTGTCATTTCTTCTATTTAACCTCTATAGAAATTAAGGACATACTTTTTTTGTTGTCGTTGTTTGGCAGCTCTGAATCTTGGTTGTGGCACATGGGCTTCTCTAGCTTCAGTGAGCAGACTCCGTTGCCCAGTAGCACGTGGGATCTGTTTCCTGACCAGGGATCAAACCCACATCCATTGCATTGGAAGGTGGATTTCTTAATCACTGGACCACCAGGGAAGTCCCAAGGACATACATTTTTAAAATGCCTTACTAAGGTTCTGTTCTGGGCAAGATAGCACTATTCAGTCTGTTTCATCCACTGAATACTGCTATGAAATCTAGATAGAACACATGGAACAGCTATTTTAAGGCTCTTGAAAAGTAAATCATAGTAGATAGATTGGAGAAGAAGATAAGAACTGAAGGATCACTGAACTGATGGTGACTTTCCAATTTTTATCCCTCTAATATTTCCTAGCCTGAACTGAAGGCAGCCCCAAATCCAAAAGTATGATCGAAATTTGTAGCCTGAACCCAACCAGGTAAATTACCCACTAAAACAAAAAAATCAACATTCTCCATAGGATTTCAATAAGACCCAGAGCCCTATAATATTCAAAATATCCAGAGCACGATCCAAAATTACTCAGCACTGAAAGAACCAGTAAAGTCTCAAGTCACATTGGAAAAGACAATCAATAGCTGCCAACACCAAAATGGCAAATACATTAGAGTTATATGACAAAGTATTTGAGGTAGCTATAATAAAAATGCTTTAAAAAGTAAGAGTGAGCAGTCTTGAAATACATAGAAAGATAAAAATTCTCAATAAAGAAGTAGAAAATTTAAAGGACCAAATGGAAATTTTACAGAGAGAACAAGAAATGTTCCCTGTGCTCAAAGTGCTTGTGATCTAACTGGAAGGATAAGAAAATTTTAAGTTACAGAGATCCAAATGAACAGATTGAAATCCATTCATAGATTTCAACAAACTCAGAGCACTTACTAAGACACTTAAATCATAACAATACCTTACGGAAAGTGCTCTGACAACATGCTGAAAGAGCAGAAGGGCCAGATGGAGGGAGTGGTCAGTCCTTGGGGGGAGGGGATAGAAAAAGATTATCGTAGATGTCCTATTTAGGATGAGATTAGATCAAGAATGTCAGAGACTCCACAAATCACTATTTTTTTGCTCTTATACAAGTCAGGATGAAAGCACTGCATAGCTGGTATAGAGAGTCTGCCATTTCAAACTGACTGCAACTTTCTACTTCACCGTCCCTAACTTATGGTGGGAACCTTAGCCAGGATGGAGTTATAGCCATCCTGTGTGCTAAGTCGCTTTAGTCCTGTTGGACTCTTTGTCACCCTATGGACTGCAGCCTGCCAGGCTCCTCTGTCCATGGATTCTCCAGGCAAGAATACTGGAGTGGGTTGCCTTGCCTTCCTCCAGGGGATCTTCCTGATCCAGGGATTGAACCTGCATCTCTTACATCTCCTGCACTGGGAAGCCGGTTCTTTACCACTAGTGCCACCTGGGAGGCCCCTTTAGCCATCCTAGAGACGTTCTAAGTAGCAGGAAGGAAGAGACAAGCAATGCAAAGATTTTACCCGCTATTTTTGTTTTGAAGGAAGATTTCCTGAAGCAGCCACTGATATATTATTGGCCAGAACTTAGTCACATCGTCACATCTAGCTTTGATGGAAATTGTGAAATTTTGTCTTTATTTTGGACAGCCAGATTTACATCTAAAATCTGGGAGTTATAAAACTCAGGGAGAAGACAAGAACAGCTATTAGGAGACACCCCGGGATGTTTGATACAGCAGGTTTCGTGTTGTAACCATTTGAACTTCTCTGGGTTTCTAATCCTTCCCTTTTCTTGGTTACTCTCCTGCTTCAAAGGCCTCTCTATCTCTCCTAACTGGTTTCTACTTGATTTTCAGTTCATTTCAGTCGCTCAGTCATGTCCGACTCTTTGCGACCCCATGAATCGCAGCACGCCAGGCCTCCCTGTCCATCACCAACTCCCGGAGTTCACTCAGACTCACGTCCATCGAGTCGGTGATGCCATCCAGCCATCTCATCCTCTGTCATCCCCTTCTCCTCCTGCCCCCAATCCCTCCCAGCATCAAGGTCTTTTGCAGTGAGTCAACTCTTCGCATGAGGTGGCCAAAGTATTCGAGTTTCAGCTTTGGCATCATTCCTTCCAAAGAAATCCCAGGACTGATCTCCTTTAGAATGGACTGGTTGGATCTCCTTGCAGTCCAAGGGACTCATCTGCATGTGTAATGACCATCTATAACTTAACATTGGAAACTTATAACTGAGCTCCTGAGCCCCTTCTTCGCCCTCCTAATATTTTATCCCACCTTCCACGTCTCAGTGAGTAACTCAGGTAAAAACCAGGCATCACCCTTGAGTTCTTTCTTCTCATGGTACACGTCCTGTTCACCGTCACACCTGGTTTTCTCTTCCCTTGAAGTGCCCAGAATCTGACCACTTCTCACCACTATGGCCTCTTTATTCCAAGCACCATTATCTTCTGCTGTGATCATTACACATGTATTTATTTAATAGAGTAATATCCCCTCTTATTATTCTGTTTTAGACTTTTCTGTCATAAATTTCATAATCATTTTAAAAATAGTATAGACAGAAAGTCCCACTAATATTTCAGTTTCAAAAGTCTTAAGCCTATAAAGTTGGGGAGAAATAAAATCTTACTTTTAATCTCTCCACTCAGGAATATGGCTTCCCCCCCATATTATTAAAGCCTTCTTTTATCTTTCAGTTGATTTATAGTTTCCTTTATTTATGTCACACATTTCTCTTGTAAATTTGTCCTGAGGCATTTCATGTTTTAGTTACCATTGTGGGTGACCTCATTCTTATCATAATGTTTTCTAGTCTACTATTGCTGGTATATTTGTCAAATGACTGGAGGGAATCATTGAATAGGTGGTGGTAGCCTGTAATTTATTTTTTGGGTGGTATTTGAGATTCAAGCTTTTGAAAAAAAAATTGAACTTAAGTAAAAGTCAATGACATGGAATATACAACCCTAAAAGTAAAGTATAGTCATTTAGACTGAAGATTTAAAAATCTATGTTCCAGATGTATGCATTTGTTAAAACTTGTCAAGTGGTACATTTAAGATTTGTGCCTTTCACTGTGTGTAAATTTTACCACACACACACACAAAATCCCTAAACAAATAGGCAGGCTGAAGTGTTTAGAGGTAAAGTGTGCTGATGTCTGCAGTTTACTTTGAAGTGCATTAAAAAAAAAAAAAAGGAGATGGATTGGTGGGTAGATAGACAAATTGATAGGTAAATGTCTATAAGAAAGCAAATATTGCAAAACAACAATTATAAAGTCTAGGTGGTGAATACATGAGAGGTTACTACAGTTTTATCAATTCTGATATGTTTGAAATTTTTCAAATAAAATTTCTGGAAAAAAATTCCTCATATCAACTACACATTTTGTTAAAATATCTTGGGCTTCAGTAGTGGTTGATATCTCAGTGGTTTTACCTCCAACAAAGAGAACCTCTGCCATTTGTGGCTTGCCATTTGTTTACTAGTGGTGAACTAAAAACATCTTTGATTTTCTGTTCTGTGTTTCTATTCTAAGACACTTATAATTAACACTGTTGGGAGCATAATGTCATTGCACCCAGTGCTATTTAGTGCCAGCAAGCAGCCGAAACACAGCCTTCAGGCTTCATGGTGGGTTGGCTCATTATCCAAATACAAGGATGCAAACATACTGTAGTTGCATTCAGAAGACTAAATTAGAGGGCAGTGGCTTTAAATTGTAGAATGAATCACAAGCCAAGCTTGTTCAATCTGTTTTTCATATGTTAGCAACCAAGATTTGAAATATTACTCCTGGCTTTTAACATTGCTTTCTTTTCCTTGTAAGATTAATAACAGAATAAGCTAAGTTGAACTAAACGAGGTGTGACAGAGCCTCCTAACCCTTTTCCCAGTTTATCAGAGTTTCCAGGGATGGATGGGACAGGTAAGTTTTCATAACTGCTTTTTTTTTTTTGGTATTATAATCCTTTTCATTCATATTGACCGTAATTCTGAATTTTCTAGTCTTGTTTGCTGTTTTACAAGTTTGTGCTTAAAAAAAAAATAGTAGTGAAAGTCTTTATGCAGCTATCTTAGATGTAGCAAAGAGATAACATAACATTTTATAAAAATAACCAGATACCACCCTCTTCCATCTCTCACTCGTGCCTAAGGTTAACCAGTTTAGGTGTAAAATATATCACAGGTAGAAATATAAATTCTGAATATATATAGCATGATATCCTTTTGTCCAAACAAAAGGAGCTGATAAGAGATTATAAAACTTACTTTGTGACTCTAAGCCCAACTCCTACCTCCAGTTTATAGGTAAGATAAAGACTGTTGGAGGTGAGAGTTACTTTTGGAAATAGTTATTAGAGCCCTGTGCTTTAAAATGTTCCCATCTGACTCCCACCTTAGATAACAGGTATAAGAGGATGGCTCAGAGAACTTGCCATGGGTCTTCAGGTGTCTGGAGGACCTGGAAACTGACTTGTACCTGGAAAAGTCTAAAGATAAGGGCTCGCTAGAGCTGCCCCTGGTGAGAGAGTGAGGATTGAAGGCTCTAGTGGGAATGGCCGGTACTTTCAGGATTTGGTGGAACAAAAATGAGTATTTCCAGTGAAGCAGACTGGACATCACATCACACATGCTGTTCAGCATGAGTTGTCTTAAAGTGTCTTCATTCTAGAAGCCTGTCTGCCTGACAAGATGGCCCTGAGAGGAAGAGTGGTCTTGGGGTGTAAATTGAGAAGCAAGAGCTTATAGGAACAGTGGTGGGGTCAACTGAAAGATGCTTGCCCACGTCTGGGAACAGTGCACTGGGGACCTCTAGCAGGGAGTCTTCAACAGCCCACAAAACATCCCTGAAGAGAAAGAGCCAGAAACTCTGCCTGTCTTAGGCAGAGGGCCTAAAGCCATGTGGCAAAACAATTAGGGAAATGGTAGAACATGTAGAGAAAAACAGACTCACTACAAGTGTCCAAGGGAAAGTCACTCTGTTGTGTCCGACTCTGCAACCCCATGGACTATACAGTCCATGGAATTCTCCAGCCAGAATACTGGAGTGGGTAGCCTTTCCCACTCCAGTGGGAAAGATCTTCCCAACCCAGGGATCGAACAGATCTCTTGCACTGCAGGCAGATTCTTGACCAGCTGAGCCAGACGGGAAGCCCACAAGTGTCTTCAAACCTCAATCTGTTTAAGAACTGTGGAGGAGAAACGCTTTAACTAAATGAAGGATTAAAGGTTTTGTTTTGATCAAATCAAACTTTTAAGTCATGATAACAAGACCATGTGATAAAACCTCAAAGCTATAAGAAAATCATTCAGATCTGCCCATGATAATGTCATGGGGAAGAGGGTCTTACTCAGTCATATTTGAAAGACAGTAAGAAAAATAAAGCTATTTAATAATTTTGCCCACGAAATCCAGCTAGTTCATAAAGATGATACATGAAGAATAAGCCAAACACATGTATCCATAGGAATTTAAAACTGAGGTGGATTTTATTATTACCTCAACGACTCACTGGCTCGCCGTGTGCGAAGACTATACTTCCCTACTCACTGATGTCAAGCTTGACCATGTTACTTGCTTTGGCCAATAAAATAGGAGTGGGAGTTATGTACAAAACTTTTAAGCAAAAGCTTTAAGGGTCATTACATGACTCCCCCAGCATTCTTCTCCCCCTGCCACAAGAATGGCATGTCCCAGATAGAGGCTGCTTCAGTCCAAAGTAAAGAGCATGTGAAGCCGATCCACAGCCAACCTGTAGTCAACATGAAATATGAGGGGGAAATGAATATTTTATTGTAACCATTGATATTAGGGGCTTGTTTTCTACTGCAGCATAACTAACCTAAGCCAACTGATACTTAAAATATTTGGTAAAACCAAAACACAAGCTTATAAAAAAGTTAAATAAAAATATAAAGATACAATAAAGTAGATTGTGATATAAGTGCACTGACAAACGTTATGAATTTGGAGAAAGGAAAGATGGCATAATATTGAAATGGTCAAAGTTGTTCTTAATCCTGAAAATTGGAAATAACAGTCAAATACAACATAATGCTATTAGGTCATTAAATATTATGCTATAGAGGAGTCTTTAAGGGCAGAGGAAGAGATCCATGTTACAGTGTTTAGCTTTTTTTTAAAAAGTATGTTAAAACCCCAAATATACAATATGAACCTCTTTTTGTAAATAAAAAATGTTTTCTCTTCTCTCCCACTTCATTAGGAAAAAGTGGAAAATTATCCTAAAACACTACCAGTATTTATCTTTGAGTGATGGAATTATAAGCTATATTTTAACTTTATTCTCTTTGCTTATATGATACAGAGAAGGAAAATATTTTAAAATAAAAAAAATACAGTAAGAATGAGAAATACACAAAGGAACAGGAAGAGTGTCTGAGCTCTGGTGATAGAAATGACAATGTAAAGGAAGCTACAAGAAGCTTTATAAAAAGAATTGATAGGAACTTGGTTCACCAGCCTCTGAAACTCTCCAGGGCTTCAGCATCCATTCATGCTGAAGCAGTTTTAGGTCAACATACTGAGATCCTTGAGATTTGTTACTTTCTTCATGTTTCTCAAATGCAGGCTCCATATTCTCATCCCCATTAATACTCATCCATCTGTTCTTTTCTCTCTCATTTTTCCTCTCTAATCCTCTCTCTATTGTAAATAAACTCCTGCACATCATAATCTGTTGCAAACTCTCGAGAAAACAGTGTGCCTTTCACAGAGTAGAAGATTAGTAGATACGTGTGTGTTGAATGAGTACTTTTTTCCTAGTGTTATTTCACTGGATACCTTCATCTTTGCTCCCTATTCTCCAGCCATTGCTTCTCATCTTGTGCTCCTATTCTAAGTGAATGGTGCCACCACCCACTTAGCTGTCAAAGCCTGAAGTCTGAGAGTGTCCTTGAGTCACCATCCATTTGCCAGTCCTATCAGTTCTGTCTCCTTCAAGTCTGTCAAGCCAGTTTTCTTCCCACATCTTTTCTGCCACTGCCCTTGGTTCAGGGATTCAGCATTTTTTCCCTGAATTATGGCATTAGCCTTGCCTCCAGATTTTTCCTCGCTCATTTCATTCTTATTCCCTGACCAATCTTAGGGTGACTTATTAAAAGTGCAATTCTGATATAACACTGCTACTGCTACTGCTGCTAAGTCGCGTCGTCAGTCATGTCCGACTCTGTGCGACCCCATAGACGGCAGCCCACCAGGCTCCCCCATCCCTGGGATTCTCCAGGCAAGAACACTGGAGTGGGTTGCCATTTCCTTCTCCAATGCATGAAAGTGAAAAGTCAAAGTGAAGTCTTTAAAATCTATCAAAGGCTTCCCTGAGAGTTCTGATAAAAAACCAAAATCTGTAACATGGTAAGTGAACAAAATTCTTCACCATCAGGCTTTTAATTATCTTTCTTCTTCTGCCAAACTGTGATACTCCACACACACTGAAAAATGTGCAGTTCTTGAAACACAACTTGCTTTCATTTATCTCTTATCTCTCTCTGCCTAGAATGTTCTTTCTCTCATTTTCATCCTCTTCTTCTCATGAGCAAAACCTACTCGCACTTCCTGCCTAAACTCAACTTAGGCATCACCTTCTTTGTGAAATTCTCCTTAACTAGAATTTTCTGTACTCACTTTATTCTTCCAAACCATCCCTGCCTATTTCAAGTATAGCACCTTACACCATACTGGGATCTTTTTTTTTTTTTTTCCTGTGACTTCCCCACTGCAATATAAGCTTCCCCTTGGAGTCACCAATCATGTCTTATTTATCATGTACTTGGCATAAAGTCGATGCTCAAAAAAACATTGATGTCAAATGTAGTGATTGATAGAGTATGAAGACTAAGCAGAATGGAGAAGTCCAATTTGACCAAAGTTTTTATACTAAGTGATTAGTAGAACTAAGGTGCTGAGAACTTATAGGGGAGTTTGGAGGCAGTTAGTTTGAGAAGAAGGCTGATGCCCTGACTTTATACATGATGAATTTCATCTGACAGTATCCAAATGAAAAAGACAAATATGGACATTTTCCTACATAACCACCATGCTCTTACCCACACAGACCCATGGCAAACATACCACATGGGGGACAGGTGGGCACAGCTAATTCCTCACTGGAGTGGCAGGCAGCATCCAGGGCACTGCAATCTCCCATGATCACTCAGAACTGAGTATGAAGGGGATAGGGTTAAAATAGATATCTATCTGCTTATATGAGCAAAAAAAAAAATGCTACAAACTTAAAACCAATAAAAATGCAGATGAAAGTAATTCTCCCCAGAGTATACTTTATTATGTAATTTTAGCATCTTGTTAATATTTTAAATTTCCAAAAATGGATAAGAAGAAAAAGCAATCTCTAAAAGTTCAAAAAGAATTAAAATGAATGTTTCATTGCTTTAAACTATATATCAAGTTGGTGATATAACTACATTGAGAAAATAATTACTTCAAGTTATTAATCCAGCATTTTGACTGTATGTCATCAATGGAATATATTCTAGGAACAGATAGAGCTTCAGAGAAATCACAGACTTCATGCATTAAGTAGTTTTATTGTTAACAGTACTATTATTTTGCAGCTGTCTTTTATATTGCAAGATAAAGCAACTAGCTATGTTAATGTTGTTAGGAGTCAAGATTTTCCACAGTACTATATATTTATATATCCCTGTAATGTTAAATTTGAATTGGAAATATCAGTATGTGCCTGTGATTTTTTTTTTAAGTTTAAAGAAATATGTGTTTCATAGCTCTGACCACTGAAAAGGCCTAGATGTAATGACAGCACAGATTGTGACCTTTAAATATCATTTCCCACTCAAGAAGACAAGGCTTCTTGAAGGAATGAGTGATTCCAGATCTAAGACCTGAGATATATGTGTGTGTGTGTGTGTGTGTGTGTGTGTGTGTGTGTATCATATATGTGTGATTATTGCCAAGAAATATGATTATCAAGCATGTCCTAGATGATGAGGTCCTGAGTTTAACCAAAAGATATGAATTTGTAAAGTCAGAATGCCTCTTTATTATTTGGAGAGGTGACGTGAAACTACCAAATAAACTGGGTATTTCATATTCACATTCTCTATCTGTGGACAGATCTTGGGAAACCCAATTATAAGCAGAAGTAGCATGAGGAGTACCAAGCCCAAATGAGTAGAGTTAGTTGGATAGTCATAGCAGATGTTACCAAGCCATACTCATCTGAAGCAGACATCTCCACCAGGTGACTCTTACACCCCTGTAGCGTGGAGTGGGTTCTTGTGCTCTGCTTACCTGGTATTGCAGTGTTACGGACCCTTGGCCTCCATTCACTCTCTACTCACTCTCCCTTCATTATTTTCTTCTGGTCACTCCTCTCCCCACAAGCAAGCTCTTTCGATGTGGTGAGATTATCAACTCTTAGGAGCAAAAGACCAGATCTATGGGTTGTCCCACAGATGTTAATGCACAACATAGTTGCCCACATTTCACAAGAAAATACAGATTTCTGGCTTGTCTCATGGGAAAAAGGAATTGGGTAACAATGAGCTGGAGTAATAGGAGCAGCATGAAATCCCCATTTCACCACGCAACCACCCAGCCCACATCACTCGTTTCTGTCCCCTGTCTCGCTGCTGTAGGCACTGAGCTTGCAGCTGTCATTTTCAGGGGCCTCTGTAGAATCAGTCACTCTTTTGAGCCACTGCCCTTTTTCAGTAGCTAAGTCTCAGAAAGTAAGCTTTCTTCCTAGAGTCTAGCTTCAAGGCCAGAGCAGGCTATCTCCCTGTTGGTCTACTGTCTGCATTTGTACCATCTACTGATGAGCTGGTTAAAGCCATGAAACAGAGTGACTTTACTGAAGAGAAAAAAACTGAGGCCTGAGCCTGGGGGAAACCCACAGCAGAAAAGTGAGAGAGAAGAAGCCTCTTTAGAACAAGATTCCCATTTGCTCTTTTTGTTCTTTTTAATCTTTTTTTTTTCTTTAACAAAATTTCCTGCTTACAGAGTTAAGAATCAGCGCTCCTTCTGGAGCAAAGTGTCTGAAGTCAGAAGCCCTGAAGCAAATCTGTAATGTGAAGTTTCCTCGCTGAGTTTTGCACACACTTACTGTGTCACACACACATGACTGACACAGGCCTGCGCTCTGGTACCTCTGTGTTTAAGTAGTGCACAGGCTGAACCCCAAATTATTCTTGGTCCCCATTGCAGATATTAGCCTGTGTTCCATTTTTAACTCTGATGGAGACACGTACACTGGTTGTCCAGGAGACAGGAATCTGGGCAACCCAGAAAGAGTGCCCTGAGTAAGGGCAAATTTTGTTTCTCTGTGATCCTGCTCACTCAAGCCTCCAATCTCACCCTCTCCTTCCCTCCCTCTCCCACAGAGACCCACAGTGAACACATCACTGAGGGGAGCAGAGCTGATCCTCACGAGTGGCAGTGCCAGGACAGTGGAGACCCCCTGACCTCCCCTCATCTGTGTGTTGATTTCACTGTTTATGTTTCATCAGCTCAAAAGAGCCACACCTACCCTCTCTGACTGGGTCAAATCTCATTATCCCATTAAACACTCAGTTCTGAAGGCCAGTCCTTAGTCAAACTTCTCCAGGCAATTGTCCCGTGTATTTATGTTTGATTAATGTCTGCTTCTGTCACTACGAGGGACCATGTCTGCTTTGTTTGTTGATGTATATCCAGCATATACTTCCTCTCAGAGTAGACACTTGACAGCCACTGCATAAGTGAATAAATTCTAGGCCATCGGCACTGGAAAGGACTTCTGGTGGCATTTGGTCTGCTTTCCTCATTTGATGAGTGAAGTGAAGCAATTTCCCCAGGTCACATGGATTTTCAGAAAGACAGCGTTAAGTAGTAGTTAAGGCCACGGATTCTGAAGGTACAGTGCCTGGATTCCTAGCCAGGTTCTACCTTTACTGGCCCACTAAGTTAATGTCTTTGTGCCTCAATAGCCTCATCTGGAAAATGGGGGTATTTGTGAGGATTAAATGGTTGTGTGTGTGTGTGTGTTTGCTCAGTTGCTCAGTCACGTCTGACTCTTTGTGACCCCATAGACTGTAGCCCACCAGGCTCCTCTCTGTCAGTGGAATTTTCCAGGCAAAATACTAGAGTGGATTGCCATTTCCTCCTCCAGGGGATCCTCCTGACCCAAGGATCGAACCCACATCCCTTGCATCTCCTGCACTGGGAGGTGGGTTCTTTACCACTGAGCCACCTGAGAAGCCCCAAAGTGGTTTTTATAGAGTGCTTAAAATTATACTTGGTACACAGTAAGCACTATATGAGGGCTTGTCAAAAAAACAGAAGCTGGGATAGGACCAAAGTCTGGGTCTCTTGATCCCCTAAATGCTTTTTACAAAACTGCCTGAGATTATTTTGTTATTGGGATAGACCAGTGCCATCCAGTTGAATTTTCTGCCATGATGGAAAGGCTCTACACTGCCCAGTATGGTAGCCTGCTAGCCACATGTGGCTACTGAGCACTTGAAATATGGCTAGCATGATAGAGAAAATTAATTTTATTTTAATTAATTAGAATTTGAATTTAGACTCAATGAGGGACAGTCAGGAGTTGGTTGCTTGCAGCAGCCAAGTCATCATGGCTGATGGAATTAGTGTCTGGCTACCCTGGGAGATCCTTCTGAGCATGAGAAGCTCAGTGTCTTGGAAGCCAAGAAATTTCCCACATCTCTATTTTGGTCAGGCCTCCCCGACCGGGCACCTGGCATCCAGGCAGAGCTGCTATTCTGTCAGGTAGCTGTGCAGGTTGGCTTCCCCCCAGACCTTGGTTAAATAAACACATCTTTCCTTTTTTAGGGCCATACACTGCAAATTTTAAAATATCAGTTTACGGATAAACAAAAACTTTCAAAGCTCTAATATAAATCTTTTATTCAACTGGTTTTGGAATATATATTCTTCAAGAACACTTAAAATGCTTCTTTTGGAGAACTCCTTTCCCATACGTATAGATATCTATTGCCATTAAAAAAAAAAAAAAAATCAAGAAAAAGCAAGACCTCAACTGGTTGGATTCCAAATTAAGCTACAGCTTGAGCTAAAAATAGCTTGCCAGTGTTGAGAATCTGTTCTCTGAATTTAAATGGCTTCCTCACTCCCAGAGGACAGCATTCACTGTGTTCTGTGGCAGGATTAAACTTTGGGAAAGCACACTTCATGTTTTCCCTGGATTCATTTCTGCTTTGGGCACAAAGCAGAGTGAAAGTAACCGACCATAGTTTTTGGTTCTATGCTACATGTTGTTATGTGTAATGAACATAAATATCTATAATGTAGTAGGAGGTGTGTATGTGTGTGTGAATTCAGCTTTGTATTGATACTTCTAAAGGTATGCCTAAAACCTGAAGGAAAATTCTGAAGTAGGTTTTACCTTTTTTTTCCCCGACCGGTGTTATCATTTACTGTATAAAATTTATCTTCTAATTATCACTGAAAGACTCTGTTCTCTTTAATTTCAAGAACAATCTTTGTTTTGTCTCTGGAATTCTGGGAGAGCTTTCCATGTAGCAGTGAAGACTAGAAAAGAAATATAAGTTGGAGACTCAATATGTGGCAAAAATTTTATTTCAAAAAGGCTTGCATTCATACACTTAAAATTTTTTCAGTACCACAGAAAGTCAGTGTAAGGCATTTATCATGCATAGAATTTTTTTTCAAGTTTTCATTTTTGTCAGTTATTCATGATGTTTTAAATAATCAAGGAATTCTAAAAACCTTGTAAATTATTTTTGGGGATGAGCCCCTCCGCATATGTACACACCTCAGTTGCCTCCAAAGTCCTCCTCCTTCACTGTCTTGGCCACACAGACCATGCGTTTTAGAAGTAATAGCCATGTTTCCTGACATTAATCTTTTTCTTCCCACCTACCTCTTTTTAAAGATGTTTGAAATTTCCAGTACTTTTTCTTATTAAAAAAGCAGGGCATGGGCTTCCTTGGTGGCTTCAGTGATAGAATCTTCCAGCCAATGCAGGAGACACGGGTTAAATCCCCGATCTGGGAAGATCCTACATGCTGCAGAGCAACTAAGCCAGTGCACCCCAGCTATTGAGCCTGTGCTCTAGAGCCTGGGAACCAAAACTATCAAAGCCCAGAAGACCGAGAGCCTGTGCTCTGCAACGACAGAAGCCACCACAGTGAGAAGTCCGAGCACCACAACTGGAGAGTAGCCCCACTCATGGCAACTAGAGAAATGACTGAGCAACACTGAAGACTGAGCACAGCCAAAAATAAATAAAGAAAATTATATAAAAGTCAGGCATGTAAATCAAAAATTCAACTGATTCAAAAATATAAAATGAAAGACCTCTGAAATCTCACTCCTCTAAGAATAACCATAGTTACACTTTGATATTTGTACTTCCAGATCCTTCCTACTCTGTCTGCTCCTGCCTGATTTTCACTGGCATGCAATTGATACTTCATTCGATTCATTTTTGGGGAACATCTATGCAGAATAAGGGGCTTCCCTGGTGGCTCAGTGGTAAAGGATCTGCCTACAATTCAGGAGACTGTGGGTTCAATCCCTGGGTCAGGAAAATCCCATGAAGGAGGAAATGGCAGCCCACTCCAGTCTTCTTGCCTGGGAAATCCCATGGACAGAGGAGCCTGGTGGGCTCCATGAGTCCATGGAGTCTCAAGAAGAGTTGGATATGACTGAAGTGACTAAACAAAATCAGCAGCAGCAACATGTTAAATAAGGCTTTATTCTGGGGAAGGATTATGGCAGATCAATCAGAACTAGTTGGCACCCAGAGAACTCATAGAGGAGCCAAAACACAGGTTAACATGAAATGCAGAAAATGAAAAGTGCTGAAAGGGAGACTCCATACTTTGGGAGCTCAGCTGAGAAGAGAGGCTTTCCGTCAGGGACGATTGGAACAGGTTTCCTGGAGGAAGCTGCATCTCGGCTGGCTTCTGAGATATAGATGTGACATGGACACGTAGAGGTAGGGAAGGGCAATTTTAAGAGTAGGAACCAGGAAGACTACAGACAAAGAAGAACATACCTCAAGCAAAACAACTTATGATGAACTTTACTTAAATCTTAGAAGAAGCAGGACTTCTGGGTGTCCTGTGACTAAGATTCCATGTTCCCAATGCAGGGGGCCCAGGTTCAATCAGTGGTCAAGCAACTAGATCCCATACACCGCCAACTAAGAGTTTGCATGCCACAATTAAGACCTTGTGCAGCTGGATAAATTTTTTTTAAAAGACATGGAAGAAGCCTAGAAATGTGGTGGGAAGGAACCCTCTTAGTCATCATGACTTAGATTGGACCTACTTTCAAGCCATGGAGGAAAATAAAAATTTTAAGACGAGGGAACAAGATAGTGTGTTATGGATTGAATTGTGTCCCTGTCCCTCCCCACCTCACCAAATTCATGTGTTGAAGTCGCAACCTCCAATGTGACCTTTAAGAAAGTAATTAAGGTCAAATGAGGTCACATTAATGAACCATAATCCAGTAAGGCTGGTGTCCTTAGAAAAACAGATACCAGGAGTGTGCGTGCACAGAGGGAAAGGCCAGGTGAAGACAGAGCAAGGAGGTGGCCACCGGGAAGCCAGGAAAACAGGCCTCACCAGAAACCAACCCTGCTGGCACTTTGATTTAGAATTCCAGGCTCCAGAACTGCAAAAAAAAAAAAAAAAAATCTGTTTAAGCCACTCAGTCTGTGGTATTTTGTGGAGGAAGCCCTAACAGACTAATAGTTAAGCATATTTGGTTTAGAATATTTCTTGGTTTTTACTGAAGAATAGACTCTAGAATGGTCACATCTTAATATGATGAAGTTGTCCTTATCGCTTCATGCTTTGCTTCTCCATTTAGACAAGACTGACACCATTGCTGTGTGTTATTTAGTATGACAGCCAGATATTGAATACTCATTCATATTTTCAGCACCTGAGTTCTGTACAAATAATCAAAGGTCACAGTCTTAGCACACTGAGTAATTTTATAATTTTAGGTAAAATGGCTTGATAATAAAAATAATAGCAATAAAATCAACATAGCGGTTAATAACACCGCTTATAGTGCTGCAGACGCTATTTTAAGTGTTCCTTGTGTACTGACTCATTTAATCCTCCCAGCAATCCTGTCAGGTAGTTACTATTATTATCCCCATTTCACAGATGCGGAAACCAGACATGGGGGTTAACTATTAATAACTCATCCCAGGTTTTACAGCTGGGAAATGCAAACTGGGACTGATACAGCTAGAACTGACCTAGTTTACCTAGACATTTGTCCGTGTAATTAGCATCCTGATAGGAAGTATTGCCACTTGACAATGTGTTGAGGATGACTTGCTTATTTTCAGAGGCAACTCAAAATTTAAACTGAGTATAAGTTCTGTGATGAAACTATGTGCTGTGTGTGATGTTGTGAGTCTAAGGCAAGATATGAGTATTTAGCTTCAAACTGAATCTAAACTTTCTTTGCCACTTTCTGATACCAACGTTGGCGTCACTCGGTCTGCACTCAATATTTTTTCATCCTTTCTGAAACAATGGGAGAAGTTTTCTGGCCAATATTTGGCTTCAAATTGTGGAAGTCTTGGCTGAGAACAACTAAAAATCCTCCTCAGTATCACTGAAAACATATTATAGTTCAATTTGCAGATATGTGACGAAACATTCCTCACAATTCTAATGTCTAAACAAAAACTGGAGTTTCTGGGCCCACAATGCTGAGGGCTACCTTTGGACCCTGGAAGGCCTTTCCCTAAAGCTCTGAGTGATTTGCTGACCTCTCTCCAGACATCTCTATTTCATTCTCTCCAACTCAACACTGTCTCTGCTATCTTTATTGCAAAAGTCTGAACTGTGCTTCTGTGCCAAGACCCTGTCAACTTACACTCTAGACTGAATTTTCTTAGTCTGGTTATATAAATTTTGAAAAACAGAGAACAAAATCTCTCTTTTCTATGTCAAGTAGTTCCTTAGATGATAAAGAAATCACAGTGTTGTACATATATAGAAGATCCTCTGTAAACAGTTCTGAGCTACAAAGAAATTATCTCTGACACAATTCCCAGTATTCACAGCAGCAACAAAAATTTAATTTTATTTATGAATGGTACAAATGGATATTGTAAAATGCATAAGAAGGCTTATGGGAATCGGGAGGGGAAATCTGTGAAGAGTTTTCCATCCCAGAAGCTAAGAATGCTGTGAATTTGTACATTATTCTGGGAAAAGGGTCTTTAGCAATTAAAGAGTTAAGCCTGGAGTGAGGCAGGCAGCAGCTGGAGGGAGTGTTTATAGAGTAAGGCAGGAAGTGTGGAGTCCAGGACTTCTGCTGGCAGGAAGAGGTAGAGGAGAGGGGAGGGGAGGAGAGCCTGGAGGGGAGGGAGGATTTTTAGTTGTTGACAGCCTGGAAGACTTTCACAATTTGAAGCCAAATATTGGCCAGAAAACTTCTCCCGTTGCTGCAGAAAGGATGAAAAGACGCTGAGTGCAGATTGAGTAATGCCAAAGTTGGTAGATTCAGGCCTTGTGCCCAGAATACATTTGGGACTTCCAGCATTTGAATGGACCTACATGGAAGTAGGAATTGAGATGCTTAAATATATAGAAACACATTGATAAAGCATTCTTAATAATAATAGCAACACCTAACATTTATTTAGCAATTTTTATATGCCAAGAGCTGTATTAAATGTTTTATATTTATTATTCTGTTTAATTCTTAAGAACCCTATGAGGAAAATCCCTGTTTTAGAAAGTATTCCTCAGTGAGGCTTTCAAAGATAAATAGTTTGGCCAAAGTATAAATTTAAATAGTATTGAGACTTCCCTGGCCATCCAGTGGTTAAGACTCATTGTTCCCAATGCTAAGATTCCACTTGCCCCTTGGCACCGCACCCCCCCCCCCAAAAAAAAGGTACAAATTTTAAAAACTTATAAATATGATAGTCATAAAATGTATAATGTCCAAGATTTGCTGACCTAATTTGTGACAGAACCATCTGGTTCAGAGGGAAGGACAGGAGATTGTAGTGTGCACTTGCAACTTAACAATCTTCTGGATATTAACATCTACTCTTAAAGACTTGGAACCCTAATCAGTAAAACATAGTAAGTCAAAATTGCATTCCCCTAGACAATTGGGTGACCTCAGGTGGACTTATTGGACGATGTTGTCTCTAGCACTATCCAATGGAACTTGCCACGATGCCGGAACTGCTCTATAATTGCACTGTCCAGTAAATAACCAGTGGTCACATATAGCTAGAGAGCACTTGAAGTGTGACTAGTATAATTGAGGAACTGAATCTTAATTTAAATTTAAATAGTCACACCTGACTAGTGACCTCTGTATCAGATTATGTTAGGTGACACTGCCCTCCTCCCCTTTTTTGACATGACTCTTTGACTTGAAAGAGCACGGTCTGCAGAATCTGCACATGATTCGGATAAACAGTAAATATTGAGAGGCACTTTTTTTAGATGATACAGAAATTGTCTATTTTTTTTAAATTACAGTTGATTTACAATGTTGTGTTAGTTTCAGGTGTAAGGTAGTGTTTGCTGTTTTATGCTTTGAAAAGCGCTGCTCCAATCCATTCTCTCCTAGAATGCACTTTCTAAAAATGGCAAAAGTGGTATTATTGATCCCATTTAACAGACTGGTAACTGAGGGTCAGCTGTTGAAGACAAAATGATTAGTGGTAAAGTGGGATTTGGACCCAAGTGTGTCTGGTTGAAAGTTTGCAACCTCAAATGCCTACAGAGGCCAAGTAGGGCAGACAGATGGGTCAGGAGCTTTGGTTATAAAACAGACCAAAGCAACTAGTCTGGATCTGGTTGATTACAGTTTCAGAATTGCCAAATCACATCTTGTAATTGTTCAGGAAAATCCATAATTCCGGACTCTTGTGTATGATATTTCTGATTTGACCCCTGTATGGACCAACTAAAACAGACTTTCAGTCCTGATACTGCCCACAGGCCACCAGTGTTCAATTCTAATGAGAGTGCAACAGTGGGAGAGATTTCCTCTTTGCACAGCTGCATCTACAGTTACCTGAGATCGTGGGTTTGGCCTTTCCAGTCCTTTTCAGGCTGAATCAAGGGCTTCTCACAGCAATGACACTTTTAATATTTGTCACATATCTCTGCTGCTGCTGCTAAGTCACTCCATTCGTGTCTGATTCTGTGCAACCCCATAGACGGCAGCCCACCAGACTTCCCCATCCCTGGGATTCTCCAGGCAAGAACACTGGAGTGGGTTGCCATTTCCTTCTCCAATGCATGAAAGTGAAAAGTGAAAGTGAAGTCACATATCTCTAGATGGTTATTAACATGTTTGTCTTCTCAGCTAGATTGCAAGTCCCTGGAGGGGAGGAACATCGACTCAGCTATCTGTTGCCTATATAACCCTGCAAATAGAAAACATTTAATACATGTTGCTTGAATGAATATGTATAAAAATTAGAAGCTTAAATAAATACAGCATTAATGGGCCATTTCTTCATTTTCACTTTAAAAATTAATTTTATTTATTTCTGACTGTGCTGGATCTTCGTTGCTGTGCAGGCTTTTCTCCAGTTGCAGGGAGTAGGGGCACTTTATAGTTGCATTGTGTGGGCTTCTCACTGTGGTGCATCTCTTGTTGTGGAGCACTGGCTCTGGGGCGAGCAAGCTTCAGTAGTTGGGGCTCTCAGGCTCTAGAGCACAGGCTCAGTGGTTGTGGTACACAGGCTTAGTTACTTTGCCCGGCATGTGGGATCTTCTTGGATCAGGGATTGAACCCATGCCTCCTGCATCAGCAGGTGGATTCTTTATCTCTGAGCCACCAGGGAAGCCCCATTTGCATTTTAAATTTCTTTTTTTTAATGTTATGTATTTTTTAATTGAAGAATAATTGCTTTATAGAATTTTGTTTGTTTCTGCCATATATCAACATGAATCAGCCATAGGTATACGTAGGTCCTGCACCTCTTGAACCTCCCTCCCATCTCCCTCCCCATCCCGCCCTTCTAGGTTGTTACCCTGTTTGAGTTCCCAGAGTCATACAGGAAATTCCCATTGGCTGTCTATCTATTTTACATATGGCAGTGTATGTTTCCATATTACTCTCTCCATACATTGCACCCTCTCCTTCCTCCCATCTTCTCCCCTCCATTTGCATAAGTCTGTTCTCTGTTGCCTGCGTTTTCACTTTAAATTTCTGTGGGCCAAACTGATCTATTTCTCTGTAGTGATGTTGTTGTTATTGTTTGTAAGCCTAGACTCAGACAATAATTCAGAAATAATCTCAAAGTAGTAATGGCAACTATCTTTTTATTTTATTCTTATTAAAAAGTTTTTTTGGCTACCAGTTTTTTTAAAAAGCTTGCTGTGCTTAAGGTTCTTTCTGTACATTAGCTTAATTCCCTCCAATAAGCCAATGAAGTAAACATTGTCATCTCTATTTTATAGAAGAGAAAACAGATTCAGAATTGTTAGGTAATTTGTCCAAGGTCACATAGCTCTCATCTCTTTTGCTTCCCAGTATTAATACTCTGTGTGGAGAAGGCAATGGCACCCCACCCCAGTACTCTTGCCTGGAAAATCCCATGGATGGAGGAGCCTGGTGGGCTGCAGTCCATGGGGTCACTAAGAGTCGGACACGACTGAGTGACTTCACTTTCACTTTTTTCACTTTTTCACTTTCATGCATTGGAGAAGGAAATGGCAACCCACTCCAGTGTTCTTGCCAGGAGAATCCCAGGGGCAGGAGAGCCTGGTGGGCTGATGTCTATGGGGTCACACAGAGTCAGACACGACTGAAGTGACTTAGCAGCAGCATTAACACTCTGTGAGCTCTGCTCAGTGACTCACAGTGCATTTTAAATCTACCTGGTAAAGTTAATACATCTAATCCCTTTCCTTTGGTGGAAAGGCAGTGAGTGGAGGAGGAAGGTGAGCCAGCGGAGTTCCCTGGGGCTGGGGCTAGTGGCATGAGACTCTCTCAGTGGGTTCAGTCTGCCAGTATTAAGCAAACCAGGCAGTGCAGAGCTGATGTTGGTGAAGACTGGTAGAAGGTCTAAGAATGTCACTGTAAAAAGGAGGGCTAGAAAAAAGAACCCAGCTAGAAAATCTGTGAATAATAGGAGCTTAGGGAAGCACATATTGTATCAGCAGCAAAGAGTCCGTTAGGTTTTCTTTACATGGTCTCTGAAGTTTGATATTTGGGAAAGTCACAGGAAGGCACAAACTCTGTAATATTCCAGAGCAGTGCCAGACCCTAAAATAGGGGCTCAATCATGCTCAACAATTGATTAACTGTCGTAAGTTTGCTTGTAAGGGATGCACTAACGGATGTTTCTTACCTTTAAAATTCAAGCAAAGCAGAGGTTCAGAAAATTTGAGAAAGCCAACACAACCCAGTGGTATTTCAAATTGTAACTTTCTCCTCCCCGCCCAATTCCCACACCAGCAATTTCTCAACCCCATGAAGATGTTAGCATTCAGCATCTATTAACCCATACATTTGTTTTAAGGACCCATTTGCACACTCTCCCGAAATGCTGATCACTCTCAAGAAAGACATTGTGGACTTGGCAAAGTTCCAAAATAACCCAAGGAGAAAGAATGACCTCCAGGGGTTTGGACTTTGAGTCCTGGGCCTCTAATGGCGACTCAGGAAAGTGGTATGATCCCATCCCATGAAATGAGGAGAGGCGTGTACACAGAATTTTCCATCAAACTCCATAGCAAAAGGGCACATGATCTGAGGCTTGACTCTTATAATTCTAAGATGTACAAAAAAGAGATATACTACAGTCTTACAAACTTGGTGCTAAGTTTATGGAATCTTTTGCCCAAGAAGTGGTTCAGGCTGAAAATAGAAATTGTCTCAAAAAAAGGTAAAAACCTCAAGAGGTGTTTGAGGACAGATTTGTTTCGCACCCTCTATAATTGGCATCCAAGAGGACAAGCATGCTCATAAACAAAAAATCCTGTATCTCATATAAAACATTGAAAAATGTTTGTTCACACATAAAAAGATTTCTGCATCTTGCAAAGATCTCCTTAGAAAATAACTTTTGTTTCATGTTTGGACTTCATTTTAAAGGTAAATAAATGAATTTCAAAAATGCCAAAATATACAGACTTAAAAGTATACAATAGTAAGAACTTATTTTGAAATGAATGAGCCATTAACAGAAATAGAATATTGAAGTTCATGCCAGCATGTAATTTTCTAATATTAGGGTGACTTCATTTCAAAACATAATGAAGTTCAACTGAGCTGAAATGAGTTCCTTCTCAACCCACAGTGGTTTATTTATTGCTGCCACAAAATAAAAATATACTTGTCAACGTGGAAAGTTGTAACACTTATATGCTTTTTATTGATGGAAAACTTAGAATTAGTGTGACATGACAAATCTGTCCCATTAGAAACATGTCAATTAATCATACTGATTGATAAACCCAAGTATCGTTTCTTAAGTTTTTTTTTTTTTTTAATATTTATTTATTTGACTGTGCCAGGTCTTAGTCACAGCATGTGGGATCTAGTTTCCTGACCAGGGATTGAACCCAGGCCCCTCTGCATTGGGAGCTCAGAGTCTTAGCCACTGGACCACCAGGGAAGTCCCATTTCTTAAGTTTTAAAAATCACATACTTTCCAAGGAACCTGAAAACTTCCTTTTTGAAACAGATCTCAATTTTTCCCATGCCTGCCTTTGAGGTAAACTAAGTCTTTCTGTTGACTTTACCAAAAATGATTTTTTTCCCCAGGAAAAAATATACGGCATATGTAAAAGCCTGTATGCAGTTTTCAAATAATTCCAGTCATTAAAAGCAGAGCTGCAAACACAGGGCTGGGCAGGGGTGGGAGGGATTAGGGGAGTCCTTTTCTGTACAGTGAAGTTTGGTTCTCTGTGAAGTCGAATTTCATCAAACTGTGTTATGAATTTTAAATATATTGGATGCTAAAAGAGAAAAAATAAATATGCTGTCCTTTCTTGTGGCCATGTCTTTAGATGTATCTGGTCATTACCTTGGCAACCCTTACAAATGGCAACTGACGTCAAGAAAAGAGGAAAAACACCGCTGAGAGCATACACTCCATGCATTATAGATCATCCTGAGGCCTCAGTCCCTTGCAGGCACTAAATGGCTTTGAGATGAGCACAAGCAATCTCTCATTTTACAAACATTCTTCATAAACTTTTTAAGGACTTAGAGATCTGAGAAGAGCATCTTTGAGTTTTTAATTTAAGCAAAATACAGTTCAGCTATTAGCTTAGGTGTTCTGACTCACGATAACTGCCAAGCCCATTAAAGTGTTTGTCACTGGTAAATCTTAAAAACGAACAGAAGCTGCTTTTTTCTTTTAAGAGTCCCCCCCCCCCCAACTTTCATTATGAAAAAGTTCAGAGCATCAGAATTTGAAAGAATTTTACAGTGAACACCTGTGTACTCATCACCCAGAGTCCTCCATTACCATTTAAATTTACTGGCCTAGTACATACCTGTCTGTCTGTCTGTATGTCTATCCACCTGTACATTCATCCATCCCCTTATATATACTGTAATCCATCTAATTTTTGATGCATTTCCAGCATCGAAATTACAGACATGAATGTAGTTCTAGCCAGGAGTTTTAACCACTGGAAAACCAGGGAAGTTCCTATAGGTTTTCTTTTGATACAACATTTACAGTGACATGCACAAATCTTAAATGTACATTTGCCAGAGGTTTGAACAGTGCATACAAAGTCCCATCAAGATATACAGCAGTATTGTAATCACAGTGCCCATGTGACTCTTCTCATTTAGTTCCAACCCCCAGCCACCCTCCAGAGGCAACCTCTCTTCTAATTTCTGAATTAGGGCTTTAGCCTAAATGAGGGCTTCCCCAGTGGTAAAGACTCTGCCTGCTAATGCAGGAGCTGCGGTAGATGTAGGTTCGATTCCTGGGTGGGGAAGATCCCCTGGAGGAGGAAACGGTAACCCACTCCAGTATGCTTGCCTGGAGAAATCCATGGACAAAGGAGCCTGGTGGGCTATAGTCCATGGGGTCGCAAAGAGTCAGACATGACTAAGCACACTTACATACTTGACCTAAATGGGAAGGAAATCCAAGGAATAAGGGATATATGTATCCATGTGACTGATTCACTTTGCTGTATGGTAGAAACTAACATGACATTGTAAGGCAATTAAACTCCAATAAAATAAACAAACAAAAATAATTTTAAAAAAGAGCCTTGTATTAGGTCTTATTACCTCTAAGAGCCTTTCCTCCTGAACTGTCCTAAGGACTTCATCCGTCCTTCAGATTGCAAGTGTACATGTTCAGTGACACATAATACTTGCATAGCCAGCATTTACTTTTCTTCTTTTGTAGCTTTCCCCTGACTGCTACCATGTAATCACAAAACCTCTGCTCTAGTGATGAAAGGCAAGATCAGAACAGGCTGTGTAATTTTTTAGACTCAGTGCAAAATGAAAATGCAAGGCCCATGTTCAAAATTAATTAAGAATGTCAACATAGTGACAGCCAAGCATTAAACTAAATACAGGGCCCTTCTAAATGCAGGGCCTTTTCAACTGCCCAGGTTACACACTTGTGAAGCTGGCCCTGGTCAAAGATTGAACAATTGTTACAGTGCTGCTGATTGATCAAAGTGTTGTGCAGCCAAGCTGGGTTGTGGAGCTACTCATTTAGAAGTTGAATGGTGAGCGGAGGTCCGGGAACCTGGCAAAGGGTCAGAGTAATCCACAGCAGAGAAGTACTCGGGGGATTCTAGCAGCAGTTATATATACAACAATATATATGGATGTATCAGGGTTTCAGCCTTGGAGATGGCCCTTCTGCTGCCCTCTGGCTGCAGATGTCCCTGGCAAGTGACTCTGGCTCAGTCTTTCTTTGTAGCCTACTCTCCCTGAGTCATGAAGGAGTCTTGTAACCCAAGCTAGACTAACTGGAGATTTTCCCTATGGTTTTTGTGCTTAGAGCTGCAGAGGCATTATCTTTCCAGCCTCTTCCTTACTTTTATTTCCACACTGTGCCGCCTTGAACCAGGGATGGAACCCATGCCCCTTGCAGAGGAAACATAGTGTCTTAACCCCTGAACCAGGGAAGTCCTGTACTGCAATCTTATAAGAGAACCAAAGTAAGATTTTTCAGGGTTTTGATTAATTTCAGAATTAAGTAGCACAGGTTTTATAGATTTATGGTCCATTTGCTCCAGGCTCTCTACACATAATATTTTTAAAATAAGCTTTGTTTTTAGAGTAGTTTTTTGTTTCATAGCAAAATTGAGCAGAAAGTACAGAGAGTTCCCATATACCTCCTGTCCCCACACGTGCATAGTCTCCCCCACTATCAACACTGTGAATTAGAGGGGTAAATTTGTTATCATCAATGAGCCTACTCATCACCCAAAGTCCATAGCTTACATTAGGGCTCACTCTTGGTATTTTGTATTCCATGACAAATGTGTGACAGTGTGTATCAAACATTAGAGTATAATACAGAACCAAAATCCTCCATGTTCTGCCTGTTCATCTTTTCCTCTCCCCTCTTCCTTGGCAACCACTGATCCTTTCATTATCTCCATAATTTAGACATTTCCAAAATGTAATACAGTTGAAATCATATAGGATATTACCATTGTAGATTGGATTCTTTCACTCAGTGATGTGTATTTAAGGTTCTTCCACATCTTTTCATGGCTTGTAGCTCATTGTTTTTAAGTGCTGAAGAATATTCCATTGTCTAGATGTGCCATGCTATATTTAACCATTTACCTAATGAAGGACATCTTTGTTGCTTCCAAGTTTTGGCAATTATAAATAAAGCTGCAGAAAACACCTGTGTGCAAGTATTGTGTGGACATAAGTTTCAACTCATCTGGGTAAACACTAAGGAGCCACAACTGGTGGATCATATGCTAAGACTATGTTTAATTTTATAAGAAACTGTCAAACCATCTCCCAAAGTTGGCTGTACCATTTTGCATTCCCACCAGTAATGAAAGAAAGTGCCTGTTGCTCCACATCCTGCTAGTATTTGATATTGTCAGTGTTTTGGATTTTGTCCATTCTAGTGCATGTGTAGTGATTTTAATTTGCAATTTTAAATTTAATTTGCAATTTCCTAGCAGAGACATTACTTTGCCAACAAAGGTCCATCTAGTCAAGGCTATGGTTTTTCCAGTGGTCATGTATGGATGTGAGAGTTGGACTGTGAAGAAAGCTGAGTGCCGAAGAACTGATGCTTTTGAACTGTGGTGTTGGAGAAGACTCTTGAGAGTCCCTTGGACTGCAAGGAGGTCCAACCAGTCCATTCTGAAGGAGATGAGCCCTGGGATTTCTTTGGAAGGAATGATGCTAAAGCTGAAACTCCAGTACTTTGGCCACCTCATGCGAAGAGTTGACTCATTGGAAAAGACTCTGATGCTGGAAGGGATTGGGGGCAGGAGGAGAAGGGGACGACGGAGGATAAGATGGCTGGATGGCATCACCGACTCAATGGACGTGAGTCTGAGTGAACTCCGGGAGTTGGTGATGGACAGGGAAGCCTGGCATGCTGCAATTCATGAGGTAGCAAAGAGTCGGACATGACTGAGTGACTAAACTGAACTGAACTGAACTGAATGATCTATAGTGTTGAACATCCATCTTTTCCTATTCTTATCTTGCATCTGCATATCTTTTTTTCTTTTTTACTGAAAAATTTTTGTTGGCTTTGTTTTATTTTTTTTTTTTTTTGTGCTGGGTCTTGATTACTGTGAGCAGGTGCTCTCCGGCTTCTGTGAGCAGGGACCACTCTTCACTGTGGTGCATGGACTTATTGCGGTGGCTTCCCCCATTGCAGAGCACAGGCTCTAGGTGAATGGGCTTCAGTACTCGTGGCACATGGAATCCTCCCAGTCCAGGATTCAAATCTGTGTCCCCTGCATTGGCAGGCACATTCCTATTTAGCGTACCACCAGGGAAGTCCTGTTGGCTTCTTCATAATTAAATTTTTTCGTTAATATATATCTGACATATTATATTAGTTTCAGGTGTACTTTCTTGGCCTTTCAGAAAGAATCAGGAATTTATTTGCCAGGAATGATGATCCCATCATACTTCTGCTGAAAACAGCGCGTGGCCTATGTTCTAAGTCTGTGTTTGTCCCCAGTGCGGCCTGTTCTGCCCTTCTGTGATGCTGAAACCCGGCCAACCCAACACCACACATAAGCCCAGACCATAGGCGCCGGTGCTTGTATCACATTTGATTGCCAGATCGATGTGTTCCTGGATCCCAAAGCCATTTCCAGCATCTGAGCAATTCTTTTTTTCTTAACTTACACTTCTGTGCCTTTAGACCTCTTTCCAGAATTTCTTCTGCCTTGGCCACACAATGGATGGCAGTCTTTTCATTTCTGCTGATACCAAAGGACCTGATGGCGTATCTAGCTTTGGAGAACACGGAGGTCTGGCCCGTGGGCTGCTCCTGCCCTGAGGCTGCCCAGGTCAGTTCGTGTCTGCTCTCCCTGCCAGAGATGTTGAGGCAGAGCTTATAGATGGGAAGTCCCCACATGGGGCTCTCCTTTTCACTCTGATTCTGAACTGTGATGGAAAACAGGAAGAGTATCTGTGTATCTTCTTTAGTGAGGTGGCGGGATGTTGGCCCATTTTTTAATCAAGTTGTCTTTTAATTGCTGAATTTTAAAGGTTCTTTGCCTGTTTTGGATAATAGTCCTTTATCAAATACATCTTTTGCAAACATGTTCTTCCTGTCTGTGGCTTGTCTTCTCATTCTCTTAGTAATGTCTTTTGCAGAGGTATTCTTCTTCTTCTTCTTTTTTTTTTCACTCAAGAGATAGTTCAGGGCTTCCCTTGTGGCTTAGTGGTAAGAAATCTGCCTACCAATGCAGAAGACACTGTTTTAATCCTTGGCCTGGGAGGATCCCACATGCCTCGAAGCAGCTAAGCCCATCTGCCACAATTATTGAGCTTGTGCTCTAGAATCCAGGAACTACAACTACTCAGCCCACATGCCATAACTACTGAAGCCTGTGTGCCCTAGCCAACAATAAACAAATAAATAAATTTTTTTAAAAAAAGAAATAATCATTTCAACTGAGGGGATGACAAGAAGATCCTTGCCTTCATAAAACATACATTTTAATGGAGAAAATGACAATAAATAAATAATTGAATAGACATATGCAGGCATTTATGTGGCGATAGTTCCTGGGGAGAAAATTTAATCGGGGTAAGGAGTTAGAGAGTAACTAGAGAAAAATCACTCTAGCTACTATGTGGACCTCCCTCTGAGCCACCAGGGAAATCCTCACTATGTGGACCTACCACTACTACTACTAAGTCGCTTCAGTCCTGTCCGACTCTGTGTGACCCCATAGACGGCAGCCCACCAGGCTCCCCCATCCCTGGGATTCTCCAGGCAAGAACACTGGAGTGGGTTGCCATTTCCTTCTCCAATGCATGAATGTGAAAAGTGAAAGGGAAGTTGCTCAGTCGTGTCCGACTCTTCGTGACCCCATGGACTGCAGCCTACCAGGCTCCTCCATCCATGGGATTTTCCAGGCAAGAATACTGGAGTGGGGTGCCATTGCCTTCTCCGCTATGTGGACCTAGCAGAGCCCAAAGTGGAATCAACTGTAGTGGGAGCCAGAACAGGTGGGGAAGCCAGGTAGCCGTCTGTTGCATTCATACAAGCTAGATATATGTGGGTATGGACGAGGTTGGATGCTGTGCAGGTGATGAGGAGTATCCAGATTGTTTGTTGTTGTGTTTTGGCCACATCATGTGTCTTGTGGGATGTGGGATCTTAGTTCCCCAACCAGGAACTGCTGGGCCCTTAGCAGTGAGAGCACCAAGTCCTAACCACTGGACTGTTAGGGAACTCCCTGGACATTAGTTGAAAGTGGAGCTGAATTCTATCCATTAAACCACTGATGTCTCTGTCACGCACACAAAAAGTGGAGCTGACATACTTGCTTATGGATTGGGTGTAAGAGAAATCAATGATTCAGGGATGAAAGCTAGGTTTGGGCCTAAGCTATCAAGTGAATGGTGGTAAAACTGGGAGGGGAGTAGGGAAGGAGTAGGGAAGGAACAGAATAGGTAGGACCAGGCCTGGGCATGGGACCCTCAAGTGAAAATTCAGGGGGCCAATGGACCACTGTGATTCAACTCAAAAAGTTAAGGTTGGTACTAATCAAATATGTGACTCTTCCACAGAGGAGAGCATGCTGGACATCTTTGCAGGCCTTCCAGATTCTTTCCCCACACCACTCCACCCTGCTCCCTGCCTCCGTACAGACTAATCCATAGTGATTAAGTCAGTGGACTCCAACCTTCTGGTGTCCAGCTGAATTCAGCCGCCGGCAGCACATCAGAAGAAAGGAGAGCAAGGTGGGGTGACTTATTCCCCAGCTCCCTCCCTTCAGTTCCCTTTAGCTGCCTGAGCCCCTTCATGAAAATTTACAGCTCCTGTCAGGCAGGCCTCCACACAGCTGTCTCTCCAGACGCGGTCACTGCCCCCTCCTTTTAACCCTCTAGTCCTGGGGTAGAAGCAGCCCCTCCCTCCCCCTGCTGGCCTCAGAGTACTGCTGTCCGTGAAGTGAAGTGAAGTGTTAGTTGTTCAGTCACATCTGACTCTTTTTTGCCCCCACAGACGGTAGCCTGCCAGGCTCCTCTGTCCATGGGATTCTCCAGGCAAGAATACTAGAGTGGGTTGCCATTTCCTCCTCCAGGGGATCTTCCCGACCCAGGGATCGAACCTGGGTCTCCTGCATTAGAGGCAGATTCTTTATCATCTGAGCCACCAGGGAAGCCCCATTGCTGTCCTTATGCCTTTACAAATAGTCCCCGTAGTGAGCCCTACTTGAATTACTGTAATTTCAGTGAGCCATCTGTTTCCAATTGAGTCCTTGACTGCATTTGGAACCCTGAGACTGGCACTTCCCTGGTAGTCCGGGGGTTAAGACTCTGCGCTTCCATTGCAGGAGGTGCAGTTTCAGTCCTTGGTCAGGGAACTGAGATCTCACGTGCTGAGTGGCACGGCCAGAAAAAACAATCAATTAAAAAACTCCTGAGATTGGATAAGATCACTTAGGGAGTGAGAAGAGATAGAAGAAAAATTTGTGGACTGACTTTCAGGACTATCTAATTTAGAGGCTGGAAAGAGGAGGTGTATTTCCCAAAGGGAGGTCAGAGGGACAGGAAGAAAATCAGGAACTTGTGGTGATGTCTGGGTAGCAGCTCTGGGAAGATAACGTGCAAGAAAGGGCTCTCTTACAGGTGGGTCGGTGGTAAAGAATCTGCCCGCCAATGCAGGAGACATGTCTTGGATCCCTGGTATGGGAGGGAGAGAAACAGAGTAAAAACACCACAGAACACATGCAGGCACACACAGTTACACCTGCCTCAGGAACTCTTCTGTGATTACGGCCATGGCAGGAACTATTTTATATTCACCCTAATGTTGAGGACCTGATATCACAGTGGCAGCTTAGTGGTTTTCTGGATGAATAAATGCTTTTTTTTTTTTTTTTAATGGCTTATACACTATGCTTTTTGGTGCATGAAGGCCCCTTTACAGACTTGACCACTAATTCCTTGAATTGCCCTATTATAATATGTCCCTGATTATGCTGTTGTATACTATGTAATGCTTGGGTGTGAATGTACTTATTTTTTTCCTCAAACAGAATTGTATTGAGAAGATAACAACATAAACTCTGCAGAAACAAAGGCTGTGGATTTTTGTCACTTGGGCTCTAGTGCCATCAGATAAATCTATTACTACTGTACTTCTAAGAACAATCCTCTTTGTTTAAAGTGTGAAACTGCTCTTCACTAATATTTTGGTGTCATTCCCAGAAAGCATGCTTCGTGTAATTGGCAAGTTTTTGCAAAGGCTATTCGCTATTTGCAGCCTCTGTATTAGTGTGCTTGACTGATTTCCTCAACTCTGTTTATCCTATCCTGACTCAGTACTGGTGAAAAAAAAATCTTCTACAAAGTAAAATTTGAATCCTGGCTATGCTAACTTCACAAGCAGTGACCTTGTGAAAGATCTTAACTGCTGCAAGTCTTAGTTTCCTTATCTATAAAATGGGATTAATAGTACAGTTGATCCTTGTTACTTACAGAGTTCACATTTATTTTTTTTATTCATTTATTTTTGGCTGTGCTGGGTCTTCATAACTGCTTGTGGGCTTTCTCTAGTTGCAGCAAGCAAAGGTTACTCTCTAGTTGCAGTGTGCGGGCTTCTCTTGCTGCAAGAATGGGCTCTAAGGCATGCAGGCTTCAGTAGTTCTGGCACATGGGCTTAGCTGCCCTGTGGCATGTGGAATCTTCTTGGACTAGGGATCAAACCTTTGTCCCCTGCACTGGCAGGAGAATTCTTAACCACTGGACCACCAGGGAAGTCCAAGATTTCATATTTTCTAATTCATCTACTTGCTAGAATTTATCTCTGACTCCAAGATCAATACTTGAGGCACTTGTGTAGTCATTCACAAGCATGTGCAGTGCAATGAAAAATTTGAGTTGCTCAACATGTGTGTTCTCAGCTCAGTTCAGACTGTAAACAAGTTATCTTTTTATGGTCTATTTAGTGCCGTGTTTTTTTTTTTGTGTGTGTGTGCTTTTTCTTGTGATTTTGCTATTTAAAATGACTTCCAAGCATAGTGCTGAAGTGCTGTCTGGTATTCTTGGTACAAAAAGGCTGTGAGGTGCCTTACAGAAAAAATACAGTGTTAGATAAGCTTTATTCAGGCATGAGTTATGGTGTGGCTGGTTGGTAGTTCAGTGTTAATGAATCAACAATGTATATTAAATAAGACATCTTTAAACAGAACAGGGAGCTTTCCAGGTGGTACTAGTGGTACATGTCTCCAATGCAGGAGGCATGAGAGACGCAGGTTCGATCCCTGGGTTGGAAAGTTTCCTGCAGGAGGGGCAGCCCACTCCAGTATTCTTGCTTGGAGAATCCCATGGACAGAGGAGCCTGATGGGCTACAATTTGTAGGGTTGCAGAGAGTTGGACATGACTGAAGTGACTTAGCACGTGAGCATGTGCAGACACAAACTGAACACACATAAAACAAATATATGTTCATTGGTTGATGAAATTGTTGTAATCAGAGGCTCGCAGGAACCTAATCCTGTATTTCCTTTAGGAGAAATGGTTCAGAATAGTAGCTAATTCAGTGTTTGCAGAGACTTTATAAAAGATAGGGTTAGGGTTAGGGTTAGGGTGTACCTTAAAGACCTCGTTTTACCTTGTGCGCTTGCATGCTAAGTCGCTTCAGTTGTGTCCAACTCTTTGCGACCTCATGGACCGTAGACCACCAGGTACATCTGTGCTTTTTGCCTTAATTACCTCATTAAAGAATATATCTCCAAATACAGGTACATTCTGAGATCCTGGGGATTAGGACTTCAACATATAAATTTTGGGGGACCCAGTTCAGCTCGTGACACCACCTATCCATCCTCATCTCCCACACCTGCTTCTCTAGCCAGGTTTCCAAACTGGCCACTGATTACTCCGTGGGGTTTCCTTGCCAGGTTTTGGGACTTTGTTCATAATATTGCAACCTTACAGCATCCCCTATTTTTGCATGTCTAAGTCAAATCTACTTTTCAAAGACAAGATTACTGACAAGTGCTCATTAAGGAGGTAATTAAGTTAAATGAGGTCTTTAAGACTCATTGGTCCTAATCCAATATGATTGATGTCCTTATAAGAAGAGAAAATTGGGACAAAGACATGGATACACACAGAGGAAGGACCATGTGAAGGCAGAGATAGAAAGTGGTCGTCCAGCCAAGGAGAGAAGCTGACACCTTGATCTTGAATTTCTCTGCCTCCAGAACTATGAGAAATACATTTCTGTTGTTTACAGTTGACCCTTGAACAATAAGGGTTTAAACTGCATGGGTCCACTTACATGTGTGTTTTTTTCAATAGTAAATACTGCAATAGTACACAATTCCCAGTTGGTTGAATTCCAGGTGCAGAACCACATATACGGATGCATCTTGTGTAAGGAGGACTACCTATAAATGATACCTTGATTTTTGAATGCACAGAGGGTAGGTGCCCCTAATTCCTGCCTTGCTCAAGGGTCAACTGTATTAAGCTACTCATCTGATAGTATTTTGTTATAGCAGCCCAAATGGACTGAGACACCAGGCAAAGGACTTTGGGTTGGATTCTGTAGTTGGTAGGGATGACTGAATTTTTTAAAGAGTGATCTATGTTGTCCTTCAAGAAAGGAACTGGAACCATTTTCTGAAGAGAATGAGCTAAAAATGAAGGCCAAGACTGGAGTGAATAGATTTGAGAGTCATTTGCCTGTGGGAAGCTGGGTAGATGATTACTGTTAGAGAAATTCTTACAGGTTTATACATCTACAGATGAGAATTTTATATTATGGTTTATTGTTGGGCTCTGTTACAAAAACATTTTCAGGATAGTAGTATAATAAGAAAGTTAAAGAGTCTGGGACAAGACTTGGAAAACATTCTCTAACAAAAAAAATGATACTGCCTGAGTTCTGGAAAATCTTTTGCAGTAGCTTGTTTGAAACTTTTCTGTGGGGCCATGAGGACTCTGAAAGAATTTTGCAGCATTGGCCCCTGAGCATATGTCCTGAGGATATCATTGCAGATATGAAGTACTGAGATATAACTTGTGAAGACAAATAACAGGAGTCTAGCAGACATTCATCTGAGAGTTCTGAGCTGATGTATGTGCCTGGACAAGAGGTAGAAAACAAAAAGTTATTTCAGTTTGTATCTTTTTATTTAATTTTGTTTTTGGCCTTCTGGAATTTGATCAGAAACCCAGTTTCTATGGATACTGAAGCAATGATTGCATGAGTCTGCAAAATAGGTAATAAAAGCCCAAATTAGTATCTATGTTGGTAGTAAGGAGGGTATAGTTTGGAGAAGTACTGTAGGGTGATATTGATATGACATAGTAACTAATTGGACCTGAAGATACAGAGGAGAGAAACTGAGATTTCTCAGAATAACTCGGAACTTGAATTTTGAAAGAGCAGAATAATTTCACTTTTGGACATGGTGAGTATGAGGTGTTTTTCCAACTGGGGCATGTGAATGCAAAAGCCTAGCAGGCCAAAACTGGATTTGAGAGCCATTTGCCTGTGGGTGACAGATAAAGCCAAAGGAAGAGATAATCAGGAATCTGCACACTGTAAGAAAGGACAGGTAGATGCTGTGAACAGCTGTTCCCTGGTTGCAGTGGAAGGAAATGGAGACACAGGAGTGGTTGGAGATATTAGAGGAAAACCAGGACACAAACCACCAGGAAAGGAACAAGTGATATGGTTAAGTTTGGAAAGAGATGGATAGATGAAACTGCATAGGAATAGGGTATAAGTAGAGGATGTTCAAGACAGATGAATTTGATTTCAGAGAAGTTAAAGGCTAGCTCATCTTAGGGAACAGGAAAGGAATTTAAAGTAGAGAATGTCTGGGAAAAGGTGCCATGAGGAATACAATAGGAAGTAAATAAAGATGAGCAAGAGGAGTGCTGATCCCACTGAGAATTCAGTTGATATTCTCTAGGGTGACAGTATAAGGGAAAATTGTGTGGTTTACTGATGTTTCCATTAATGCTTTGCAGCTGTTTTAATCAGCATTTTTTTTTCAGTTGCAAGTGACAGAAATCTCAATTCAAAATAAAGAATAAAGGAAATTTATTGGCTTACATCACAGGAAAGTCTGAAGAGTATAAGGATTTATGGCATGGCTAAATCCAATGCCTCAAACAATGTCATCAAAACTATATTTTACTCTTTGGACTTTCCTGGAGGTCCAGTGGTTAATACTCCCTGCTGCCAATGCATGGGGCATGGGTTTGATCCCTGGTCAAGGAACTAAGATCCCCTCATGCCATACAGCACCACCAAAAAAAAAAAAAGAATAGCAATGAAAACTTTTTCTACATTGTTTGCCTCCACTTTCCTAAGTATCCACTGACAGCCCCAAGAATACAGTCTACCTGCTTAAGCAAGTCCATACAAAAAAAAATTCCCTCCCAATTTTCCAGCCAAACCCTGATATAAACTACAGTGTCTAACTTGGGTAGTGTGACCAACACTGGACTAATCGCTGGGGCCAAAGGGATGGGATAGTTTGATTGCCTGGGTCTGAGTCATATACTCACCCCTGAAGCCATGAATTACATAAACCCAAAGTGGGAAAGGGGTGGTTTTCAAAGGCATACTGGTTAGGTAAAATACCTGGTCCACTACAGACTGGAATATGAGTGGAGAAAATAGATGGTAGATTAGTATCTGTACAAAAACAACTCCCTAATCTCAAATGCTTCAAGCAACAAAGATCTATTTCTTCTATTGCTCCATGTCCATTGTAAGTTGGCTGGGGCTACTCTTCTCACTCAGAGTGTATTGTTGGTCATGGAGGCAAAAGGAAAGAAAATATGGCAAAGAAAGCATTATCTCTTTACAAAAATTTTTTATTGTATATTGGAGTACAATTGATTAACAATGTGTTAGTTTCAGGTTTACAGCAAAGTGATTCTGTTATACACATACATGTATTTTTTCTTTTGCAAATTCTTTTCCCACTTCAGTTCAGGTCAGTTCAGTTCAGTCGTTCAGTTGTGTCTGACTCTTTGCGACCCTATGAACTGCAGCACTTAGGTTAATACATAATATTGAACAGTTCTGTGTGCTATACAATAGGTCCTTTTTGGTTATATTATTTTATTTAAAAAATTTTTTACCTTTTTATTTTATATTGCAGTATAGCTGATTAACAATGTTGTGATAGTTTCAGGTGGACAGCAAAGGGACTCAGCTATACATACACATGTATCCATTTCCCCCCAAACTCCTCTCCCATCCAGGCTGCCAGATAACATTGAACAGAGTTCCCTGTGCTATACCGTAGGTCCTTTTTGGTTATCTGTTTTAAATACAGTAATGTGTACAAGTCCATCCCAAATTCCCAATCTATCCCTATCACCAGCCTTCCTGCTAGTAACCATAAGTTCATTCTCTAAGTCTGTGGGTTTGTTTTATAAATACATTAATTTGTATCATTTTTTAGACCCCACATATGTGATATCATGTGATATTTGTCTGTCTCTGTCTGACTTACTTCACTTAGTATGACAATCTCTATGTCCATCCATGTTGCTGAAATGACAATATTTTGTTCTTTTTTTATGGCTGAGTAGTATTCCATTCAGAGAAGGCAATGGCAACCCACTCCAGTACTCTTGCCTAGAAAATCCCATGGACGGAGGAGCCTGGTAGGCTGCAATCCATGGGGTCATGAAGAGTCGGACACGACTGAAGCGACTTAGCAGCAGCAGCAGCAGTATTCCATTATATATGTACACATCTTCTTTATCTATTCATTTATCAGTTGACATTTAGGTTGAGGAAGCATTATCTCTTAAAGCTTCTTCCTGGAAATGAGACTTTTCATAAAGACATTTTGTTGGCCAGAGCAGAGAGGGTAGAGAAGTAAGACTCTACCAGTTACCTAGACCTAAGAGAACTGGAAGTTTTGCAGATGTCCTAATGATGACCCCAGGAACTACCAAATTTGAAATATTGGCCAAGAGAAGATGGCAGAGAAACCAAGATAAGAGAGAATCTAAAATGTTTGGAATGTCCTGGAGCCACGAGGGAAGGAAATAATGCAAGAAAAAAGCCTCTGGGGTAAGTGACTAGAGAACAAAGGAAGAAGGAAAATCCCATTTGATAACAGTAAGAGAGTGGCAGAAAGCTTGGGGGCTGTTATCATATCTCATTTCATAGCTTGTCACAGAAAAGTTTACTGAAACTTGGTAGGGTAGATTGAATTGAAGCTGGACCAGTCTCCTTGCGTGAGCAGATATCAGGGATAAAGATCCAGCTGTTGGCACTGGGAGAACATCTAGCTAGACAGGCAGAACATAGTGGGCAGGAGATACATGAACCTTTAAAATTCAGGGTCCAAGCTAATGGTTAGCCTTAGCATGGATGTGGCTACTGGATTCTAGACAGAAGTAATGTTCCGATTTAAGATGACACAGAATGGCAGGTTTTAAGTGCCAGAAAAACTTGTTACAGATAAAACCCCAGCCCCAAGCTGGGGGAGGAACAAGGTCAGGACCCCTGGAGGCTTGTGGGGACAGAAGACTGTCACAGGTCTTAAACACAAGGGAGCAAGATGAAAACCATTTTTGTCACTTTGTAACTTCTTGACATCAAGTCAAACCTCAGTTTCTAGAACTGAGAAAAAAGGTTAGAGTTCAACCGCAGGAAGGTCTATTTACTTTCAGTTCAGTTCAGTTCAGTTCAGTCGCTCAGTTGTGTCCGACTCTTTGCGACACCATGGACTACAGCAGGCCAGGCCTCCCTGTCCATCACCAGCTGCCGGAGTTTACCCAAACTCTTGTCCATTGAGTCGGTGATGCCATCCAACCGTCTCATCCTCTGTCATCCCCTTCTCCTCCTTCCCTCAATCTTTCCCAGCATCAGGGTCTTTTCAAATGAGTCAGCTCTTCGAATCAGGTGGCCAAAGTATTGGAGTTTCAGCTTCAACATCAGTCCTGCCAATGAACACCCAGGACTGATCTTTAGGATGGACTGAGTGGATCTCCTTGCAGTCCAAGGGACTCTCAAGAGTCTTCTCCAACACCACAGTTCAAAAGCATAAATTCTTCTGGGCTCAGCTTTCTTTATAGTCCAACATACACAACTACTGGAAAAACCATTGCCTTGACTAGACAGATAAAGTAATGTCTCAGCTTTTTAATATGCTCTCTAGGTTGGTCATAACTTTCCTTCCAAAGAGTAAATGTCTTTTAATTTCATGGCTGCAATCACCATCTGCAGTGATTTTGGAGCCCAAAAAAGTAAAGTCAGCCACTGTTTCCACTGTTTCCCCATCTATTTCCCATGAAGCGATGGGAGCGGATGCCATGATCTTAGTTTTCTGAATGTTGAGCTTTAAGCCAACTTTTTCACTCTCCTCTTTCACTTTCATCAAGAGGCTCTTTAGTTCTTAATTTTCTGCCGTAATGGTGGTATCTGCATATCTGAGGTTGTTGATATTTCTCCTGGCAATCTTGATTCCAGCTTGTGCTTCTTCCAGCCTAGTGTTTCTCATGATGTACTATGCATATAAGTTAAATAAGCAGGGTGATAATATACAGCCTTGACATACTCCTTTTCCTATTTGGAACCAGCCTGTTGTTCCATGTCCAGTTCTAACTGTTGCCTCTTGATCTGCATACAAATTTCTCAGGAGGCAGGTCAAGTGGTCTGGTATTCCCATCTCTTTCAGAATTTTCCAGTTTGTTGTGATCCACACAGTCAAAGGCTTTGGCATAGTCAATAAAGCAGAAATAGATGTTTTTCTGGAACTCTTACTTTTCCAATGATCCAGCGGATGTTGGCAATTTGATCTCTGGTTCCTCTGCCTTTTCTAAAACCAGCTTGAACATCTGGAAGTTCACAGTTCATGTATTGTTGAAGCCTGGCTTGGAGAATTTTGAGCATTGCTTTTGAGCTTTCCAAATGATGATACAAAGCTTCTCAAAGCCTTTGACCATGGAAGGTCAGGGCAGGATCAATGAGTGAGCATTACTGCACCCAGCTGGCAAGGGGAGAAGGCAAGATTAAGGAATTATATTGGTCCTCAGAAGAATTGTGAGGTTAGAATGTTGGGAAGTTTGTATGCAGCTTTTGAGGTTGATGGTGGTAGATAGGGTAGAGAGAAAGACTAAAATCCTGAAATGATCAAGGAAAGTGGAGTGTATTCTGAATTTCCATAGATAATTAGAGAAGGTGGGGGAAGGGATGTATAAGTGAATGGCTTGGGCTTCCTTCCAAAACAAATATGGTACTGAGAGCAGTGGTGGAGAAAAAGTAGGAAGTAACAATGAAATAAAATATAGCAATGCCTCCTTACCCTGTGAGCAATGAGGAAACACAATGGGATGTGGCCTACATTAGAGATGACAGTGGTATTGGTGGAAAACCAAACTCTAATCATACTGAGTCATGAACTATATTTAAGATAAATCGTGTTCAAGGATGTAGGGGAGCTTGTTGATCCTAGAATGGGGAGTTCCTAATACCCAAAAGTAGATCTTAGTTTTAATTAAAGGTCAGACAGATATGAGAATGGATGGAATTGAAGTATGAAAGAGGGCATCTGGCAGAGAGAATATGTGGTTGTGTAATTACAGAAATAGATCATTACAGAACTGTATTTGCCCTAATATCCTTTTCTGCCTCTTTTCATGGACATAGCTATTGCCTTTATACTAGTTTTAAACCCCCAAAATATTAATGGTGTTTTCCCATTAGTGAGTTATCCAGGCAAAATTGTAAAATAGATTCAAGTATGTGACTGCATTGGGCTTTGCAGGTGGCTCAGTGATAGAGAACCCTCCTGCCAATGTAGGAGATGTAAGAGACATGGGTTTGATCCCTGGATCGGGAAGGTTCCCTGGAGGAGGGGATGGCACCCCACTCCAGTATCTTGTCTGGACAGAGAAGCCTGTTGGGGTCGTCCATAGGGCTGCAAAGAGTTGGACGTGACTGAAGTGACTTAGCATGCATGTGCATGTGCCTGGATTAGGACAAAATGTGGTCCCCCCAGAGAGGTCTGCATTCTAATCTCTGGACCTTTCCATGGCAGAAGGGACTTTGCAGATGCGATTAAGGTTAGGATCTTGATTCTGGGAGATTATTTTAGATTATCTAGGAGAGCACAACATAATCACAAGAGTCCTTATAAAACAGAGGTAGGAGTTTCAGAGTCAGAGAAAGAGATGTATTGACAGAAGCAGAAATCAGAATGATGTGGGACCATGAGCCAAGGGTTGCAGGCAACCTCTGAAGCTGAGAAGGACAAAGCATGGGTTCTTCCCTTGAGGCTCCAGAAGAAACATGGCGCTGTGAATACCTTGATTTATTACTCGTAAAATTCAGTTTTGGACTTTTGACCTTTAGCAGTATAGGAGAACAAGTCTGTGTTGTTTTTAAACCATCAATTTTGTGATGCAATGTTACAGCAGTAATAGAAAACTAATTACCATCTAAAGACGCGATTTAGGGAAAATCCAGACTCTGACATCCCAATGTCTCAAAAGGCAGGAAAACAAGGGCTAGAGTTAGATGGCAAAATCATGAGAGGTTATCATTTGCCATTCCTCATCTTTAAAATTTAATAGCAGTCATAGCCAAATTCTCTCAAAAAGAAATGCAATGACCCTATGTTTATACATAGATTCCAGGGTGATTTGAAGTTATTTTTGTCAGTCTACAAAGAAAACTGGAAATTCTTTGAAAGAGTCAAAGAAAGAGTTCTAAATGACAAAGAGGAGAGAAGATAAAAGAAAACAATTACTGCATTTTAGAAATACTATTCCATGTGTTTACTTTTTACAAGATATTCTGTACAATTTGTGAGAAAATGAATTCTTAGGAGATCAAGAAAACAACCTGTGGCAATGAATTCTCATAAACTTCATGAAAGAGTATTTTTTAAAGTTTATTGAAACTTCCACACTGTTCTGTAAATTATGCTGTAATGGCATCCTCTAGGTCTTCTGAATCAGTTTATTTTCATTAAAAAATAGCTAGTTTCAAAAGTTAACTTTATTAATATAGACACATCCTCCCCTCTCTCTTGCCCTCTGCAGATCTCTTTGTGGATGGTATTAGACGTATGCTGCTGCTAAGTCGCTTCAGTCGTGTCCGACTCTGTGCAATCCCATAGACGGCAGCCCACCAGGCAAGAATACTGGAGTGGGTTGCCATTTCCTTCTCCAATTAGACGTATACTGTGATATAATTTTGATATTTGAAAGTACCTGTGAGGCATTAACTTCAGGGGGCTAATTGGATTTTTCTTAATAATGGATTTTTTCTTGAGTAACAAATACACATTATTCCAAGTTCCATACACTGAGAACTATTTGAAGGGGAATTTCATTTGGCATTGGTTCTGTTAGCCTGTCTGAACTGGTGACCACACAACAGACAAGGCAGGCCAAACATTAAAAAGTTGCAGCCCAGGGTGAGAGCCTAGTTTGGAAAGCGTGAAAAAGTATAGCGTTCAGGAAGCCCAGAGACGTTGGCACTCTGTGAGTTCAGCTGTGCCTGGCTAGCTAGAGGCGTGGGCAGAGTCATGGGAAGGTGGGACCCGAGGCAGTGTGCCAGTCAGAATTTGGATTTAGCCTGGAGATAGAGTTCAGCCAGAGCCTGGGAAGATTAACCCAGCCATCAGTCAGAGCACAATCAGAGTGGCTGTGTCATGGGCAGCTGCTCTCCCCTTCCTGCTCTCGTTTTGAGCCATTTTCCTGGTATAAATGGAAAAAGAATGAGCAGGGCCATCCAAGTACATATTGGAGAATTCAACAGCAGGTTAGATTTGCTGAAAAACAAGCAAAACAACAACAAAAAACCCCTAGTTCCCAGTAGCTATCCACCTTTCTATGCATGATACTAAACACAAAAATTATAAAAGAAATGACTGACGTATTAATATCAATGCAAAAAAGTTTTAAATTTGTGTATATCAGTCAATATTCACAAGTGTGCAAAGACACAGACGTCCAAAATACCTGTAATACGAGATCAAACTATCATTTAATCTATATGAATATTTATAACAGCAGAACATTAGAAATGATTGAAATGTCAATCAATAGGCAATTGCTTAATGATGCACTATCCTTACAGTGAAATTTGAAGGCTTTTTTGTAAAATGTCAAGTAATAAATATTTTGGGGTTATGGGCTATAAAATCTCTTTTGCTACTACTCAATCTGCAGTTATAGCATGAAAATGTCCTTAGAAAATATGGAAACAAAAAAGCATGGAAAATAGTTCATAATGAGGTTAACACTCAACCCTTTTCTCCTGTCAGGACTAAGAAGACCTTCATTTAGCGTTAACCTAATGTGATGGTGAACGTTTTATTATCTCAGGCAGTCTATACGTATTAACCCAACCAAGGAACTTAGTCCATTCAGTTAAAAAATAATAGCATGGAATGTTCCAATAAAACTTTATTTACAAGACTATGTGGGTGATCCACTGGTCATAGTTTACTGACCCTTATTTTAAACAATCATTTTTTCAGATCAGATCAGTCGCTCAGTCGTGTCCGACTCTTTGCGACCCCATGAATCCCAGCACGCCAGGCCTCCCTGTCCATCACCAACTCCTGGAGTTCACTGATGCTGTGAAAGTGCTGCACTCAATATGCCAGCAAATTTGGAAAACTCAGCAGTGGCCACAGGACTGGAAAAGGTCAGTTTTCATTCCAATCCCAGAGAAAGGCAATGCCAAAGAATGCTCAAACTACCACACAATTGCACTCATCTCACACATTGGTAAAGTAATGCTCAAAATTCTCCAAGCCAGGCTTCAGCAATATGTGAACCGTGAACTTCCAGATGCTCAAGCTGGTTTTAGAAAAGGCAGAGGAACCAGAGATCAAATAGCCAACATTCGCTGGATCATTGAAAAAGCAAGAGAGTTCCAGAAAAACATCTATTTCTGCTTTATTGACTAGGCCAAAGCCTTTGACTGTGTGGATCACAATAAACTGTGGAAAATTCTGAACGAGATGGGAATACCAGACCACCTGACCTGCCTGTTTAGAAACCTGTGTGCCGGTCAGGAAGCAACAGTTAGAACTGGACATGGAACAACAGACTGGTTCCAAATAGGAAAAGAAGTACGTCAAGGATGTGTATTGTCACCCTGCTTATTTAACTTATATGCAGAGTACATCTGGAGAAGGCAATGGCACCCTACTCCAGTACTCTTGCCTGGAAAATCTCATGGATGGAGGAGCCTGGTGCGCTGCAGTCCATGGGGTCGCTAAGAGTTGGACACGAGTGAGAGACATCACTTTCATTTTTCACTTTCATGTATTGGAGAAGGAAATGGCAACCCACTCCAGTGTTCTTGCCTGGCGAATCCCAGGGATGGGGGAGCCTGGTGGGCTGCCGTCTGTGGGGTCGCATAGAGTCGGACACAACTGAAGCGACTTAGCAGCAGCAGCAGCAGCAGAGTACATCATGAGAAATGCTGGGCTGGAGGAAGCATAAGCTGGAATCAAGATTGAGGGGAGAAATATCAATAACCTCAGATATGCAGATGACACCACCCTTATGGCAGAAAATGAAGAAGAACTAAAGAGCCTCTTGATGAAAGTGAAAGAGGAGAGTGAAAAAAGTTGGCATAAAGCTCAACATTCACAAACTAAGATCATGGCATCCAGTCCCATCACTTCATGGCAAATAGATGGGGAAAGAGTGGAAACAGTGGAAACAGTGGATGACTTTATTTGGGCCGGGGCAGTGGGGAGAACTCCAAAATCACCGCAGATGGTGATTGCAGCCATGAAGTTAAAAGATGCTTACTCTTTGGAAGGAAAGTTATGATCAACCTAGATAGCATATTGAAAAGCAGAGACATTATTTTGTCAACAAAGGTCCATCTAGTCAAGGCGATGGTTTTTCCAGTGGTCATGTATGGATGTGAGATTTAGAGTATAAGAAAGCAAGCACCGAAGAATTGATGCTTTTGAACTGTGGTGTTGGAGAAAACTCTTGAGAGTCCCTTGGACTGCAAGGAGATCCAACCAGTCCATGCTAAAGGAGATCAGTTTTGCGTGTTCATCGGATGGACTGATGTTGAAGCTGAAACTCCAATATTTTGGCCATCTGATGCAAAGAGCTGAAAAGACCCAGGGTCATTGGAAAAGATCCTGATGTTGGGAAAGATTGAGGGCAGGAGGAGAAGGGGACGACAGAGGATGAGATGATCAGATGGCATCACCGATTCAATAGACATGAGTTTGGGTGAACTTCGGGAGTTGGTGATGGACAGGGCGGCCCAGTGTGCTGTGGTTCACGGGGTCACAGAGTCAGACACGACTGAGCCACTGAACTGAACTGAACTGACATTATCAGAATCTAACAGTTGGTAACCAAAGTGAGTAATCTTAGAGTAGTGTGGTGTAGTGTGATTCTATATAAACTATCAACGGAACGTATGAAAATAATTTCCCACAAAATAAAGGCTTTCCTGTAGTCAGTTTAGGGAGAGCTGGAAGATGGCAGTTGTTAGAATCTGCTTCAAATACTGATGTTTTCACAATTAGTTTCTTCTGTTTCTCATATGTTAAAAAAAACAAAACCAAACTTTGATATCCTTTTCTTGCCACCCAAAAAAGGACGAAAAAAAAAAAAAAAAAAACCCTTTCTCCCCACTCTCCAAGAACATAAACCCTATAGCTTGTTCCTAGGCTAGAGATACAGAGCATACTGCAATTAAAATGTGAGTACCACCTATTAGGTATACCAAATGCTTTCTATTTTGTTTGTAACTGTCTTATTCATATGACAGAGTGAAGATAAAAGGCATCAAGTGGGAGGGTTGTACACCACCACAACCCCCTGCTGCCCGGCATCTTCTAAAGCTTTGGTGGAAGTCTAAGCCTTTTTGGTAAAGAATCTGCCTGCAACGCAGGAGACCCGGGTTTGATCCATGGGTCAGGAAGATCCTCTGGAGAAGGGAATGTCTATCCACTCCAGTATTCTTGCCTGGAGAATCCCATGGACAGAGGAGCCTAGCGGGTTACAATCCATGGGGTACAAAGAGTCATGCACGACTGAGTGAGTAAATGAGCATATGGGATCCATTCTCCAAGTAGCAATTGAAATGTGCTTGAAGCCATTTTCACCAAAACTTGGGGACAGTTATAGTCCCTGAGTGGAACCAGGGCTCATTTATTCCTGTATTCCCATTGCCTGGCCTAGAGTAGGTACTAAATAAAGTAGCTGATCAAAGGTCACCTTGCTTTTGTTGTCCAGAGTGAATGAATTTTGTCTCATGAATGTATTCCTGAGTCTGGTACACAGTGAAACAGTAGATTTAATCCATAAAATCAGAAACTCTACCTAAACAGCTAATAAAGGAATGAAACTCCATCTTGACAGAAGTTTGATAAAGTTCTGTGTTGGTGAGGTTTGGATGAAAAAGTGTACTTTCAAACATGTTAATGAGGAAATGTAAACTGTACAACCTCTGTAATTTGGCAACGACCATTGAAATAAATGCATATGCCCTATGACTCAACAATTCTACTTCTGAGAATTTATCCTGCATAAAACCTTTCTCACATATGTACACAGAAGAGGATAGTCATCAAAGAATTCTTCACACTAGCAGGAGACACGAAATAATGTAAATGTCCATGCATAGAGAACTGGTGAAATAAATTATGGTCTACACATGTAACAGAATTCTGTCTGATGTTGAAAGTGATTAAGATAGAATTATACAAACTAACATAGAATGATCTTCAAGATATTATGGTTGAGTGAAAGAAGTCAGGTGCAGAACAATGTGTTCAGTTTGCTGTTGCTTATGTAAATAAACAAAATATACTGGAGGAAGGGATACAAATACATGTTTTTATTTGAAAGGAAGATATATGGAAGGTTCCAAAGGCAACTGGTAACAGTGGTTCAGTCTGGCAGGAGAAATTGAAGAATTTCAAGGACTGGAGGAAGAGACTTGCTTTTCACTCTGGATTGTTTCAGTTTCTAGCCATGTGTAAAGACTATCCACTAAATTTTTAAAAATAAAAATGTTCAAAAGTAAACATCTTAGTTTCCAAGGAGAATGCTTTTTAAAACTCACTGGCATAATGTGAGTTACCATTTATATCAGAAAAATTGGAGAGGGGAGTGTGTACCTACATAATTACTTGTAGAAGCATAGAACATCGCTGAAGAGGAGGTTTGGCAGCTGGGGACTCAAGTAGGAGGCAGATGTTTCTTTTTGTAATTTTTCATTAAAAAAAAAATATATATATAATAAAAATGAACACTTTTGTTGTTTTTAAAGTATACAGAAAATGCAGTGGAAATAGAAAGGAAAATGTATCTTAGGAAGTAGGAACAGCGTGCTTGGTAGTTTAAAATCCTGACTCTCTCAATCACTGTTGTTACTGTGTGCATACTCAGTCACGTCTGACTCTTTGTGACCCCATGGACTGTAGCCCGCCAGGCTCCTCTGTCCATGGGATTCTCCAGGCAGGAATACTGCAGTGAGTTGCCATTTCCCACTCCAGGGGATCATTCTGACCCAAGGATTGAACCTGCATCTCCTGCACTGGCATTTGGATTCTTTACCACGGCACCACCTGGTAAGCCCTGACTCTTTTAATAGCTGTGTCGTATTGGGCAACTTGCTGAATCTCTAGGCCTATTATGTAAAACCTTCATGGGGATGTTGTGTAGATTACATGGAAAATATATATGTAAGAGCACATTTCCTATTAGGATCTATTAGCATCTATTAGGAGGTCAGTAATTTGTAGTCATTATTATCACATGGATGAAATTCTTCTGATTCCAAAATGGTTTCAATTGTTCTAGTGAAGCAATTGAAGAGCATAAAGCTTGGACTCTGTTCAGTTCCTTGGGCTGTGTAACAGTCCCATAACATGGTGTTGGCACTGACCTATATAAGTGGGAAGCCCAAGAGTTGCTGCAAAGCAACCCAAGGCAGCATAGTACGTCTTTATGTCACCAGTTGATTAAATGCTGACATTGTTTACTTGTGATTACAAAAGATGTATCAAATGAACAAAGAGATTTTTTAAATGATAATGAAACAGTAAAGACTTGTAAAATCCAGAGAGGATCCAGCACTTCATCTGTTTTCCTTTTTTGTCTTTTCAGGGTCACATTGTTAATACTATAACAAACCTATTAGTATGTTATAAAGGTACTGCTGCTGCTGCTAAGTCGTGTCCGACTCTGTGTGACCCCATAGACAGCAGCCCACCAGGCTCCCCTGTCCCTGGGATTCTCTAGGGAAGAAAACTGGAGTGGGTTGCCATTTCCTTCTCCAATGCATGAAAGTGAAAAGTGAAAGTGAAGTCGCTCAGTCGTGTCTGACTCCTAGCAACCCCATGGACTGCAGCCTACGAGGCTCCTCCATCCATGGGATTTTCCAGGCAAAAGTACTGGAGTGGGGTGCCATTGCCTTCTCCTTATAGAGGTACTAACCATGATCAAATATAATTTCATTTTCTGTCTTGGTCATATTGTTTGAAATGTTTAGCAGATCTCTTAACTATTCTAAAGGCAAATAGATGTACGAACCTGACTGATGATATGTCAGTTGGTAATAAAATTCCAGACTCCAGATATTTATTCATTCATCTCAGTAGTGCTTGCATGAATGTTTTATTTTGGGAATTTCCATAAAAAGAGGAGGGTACTTATGATGACTCTTTATACATACACATATCCACATAAAAATGTTTACACTGAAAGTTTGTTTTCATAATTGCTTATGTCATGTATTTTGCAGCACGAAATAATTCTAAAATGTATGTAAGTTTTTATGTTATTCTTAATAGATGATAATCCCTTGAACTTGTTTCCTAACTTGCATGGATAACAGTTACATTTCTTCTTTTCAGCTGTAAACATGATAAAGGCTAAGGTAGAGGACAAGAGCAGTAACATTTTGTAATGACTTCTCTAATCTGAATTCTGACAGAGCTGGTGAAAAGGAGTTAGGATACAGCATTAGATTCTTTCTGGGGCAGCGTTACAATAATAGAGGACCAGCGACCCAATGAGGCAAAACCGAGGGTTGCACCAAGTACACAGGAGATTCTTGATGCTTGGAGATTACAACGGATTCCGGAAAGGACACTTATATTTATAGATCTGGATTCAGAGTCAACCACTGAGGATCTACTGTGGGTAGATAAATTTACATACATGTTACTTCAGTATCTTTTATTTTTAGATTGACATACAAAACATGCTGGCTTAGGTGGGGAAATACCAAGTGTTTTTTGGTATATTATGCTTTTGAGAACTGACACACAGACAATAACCTTGAGTTGTTGTTTAATCTGAGTAGCTATCAGTAACAATAATGTAGGCTGAGCCAAGACTTTAGAGAAAATATATTAGGCTATCAAGGAGAAATATTAATTAAAAAAAAAACCCCTCAGATGTTTTATATTTCATAAAGTAGATTCTGCTGGGTCAGTATTTTTCTTTTAATGTATATTTTACTATTTTTCCTAATTATGGAAAAATGCAAGAAAATAAGCTGCCATGGAGTAAGTCTTGCCTTAAAGGAAACACTGTCATGACTTCTGAGAATGCACAGCTCTCTTGGGATGCTGAACAGGTTTTCTTTCTCAGCAGTCCCTTCCTCCAATACATGAGGACCAATACATTCATTGTCCTATTACATCTTTTGCTGATTAAAATTTATGAAAGTCTTACGTGTGCCCTTTTATCTGCATTAACATGTGATTAGTCTTGACATACGGTGAAGGTGATGGCACCCTACTCCAGAACTCTTGCCTGGAAAATCCATGGATGGAGGAGCCTGGTAGGCTGCAGTCCATGGGGTTGCTATGAGTCGGACATGACTGAGCGACTTCACTTTCACTTTTCACTTTCATGCATTGGAGAAGGAAATGGCAACCCACTCCAGTGTTCTTGCCTGGAGAATCCCAGGGACGGGGGATCCTGGTGGGCTGCCGTCTATGGGGTCGCACAGAGTCGGACACGACTGAAGCGACTTAGCAGCAGCAACAGTCTTGACATATCAAATATATTCTTAAGTTCATTTCATTGGAAGTGTATTCATGTATTTTATAAAACAATGTGTCTCCACTGATACATTAAGAGAATAAGCTGACCTGAAATTACAAATGATCTGGTTCTTTTAAAATGAAGTATAATTGATTTACAATATTATATTAGCTTCAGATGTTCAACACAGTGATTCAAAAAATTTTCATAGATTACAGTCCATTTAAAGTTACCATAACATGTTGGCTGGTCCCTGCTTTTATCTGTTTTCCAATAACTTTCCAAATTAACAAATGAAGCAGAACCCTCACTTTAAGTAAAAACATCTAACTGTGACTTTTCAGTATTTTCTCAAGCAATCTCTTTGTGCTGTCAGATTGAAGAGTCCCCAGCACTCCAGTGTGTTATCTGTAGAAGGAGACAGAAACTGCATCTCAAGCCTCCCTGGAGGCTAGCCATGTGGTCCTTTGTAACCCTGAAGAACTCTTGTTTTCTGATGGACTCTCAACTAGTGGGACAAATATTTCAGTCTTTTTCAACCCAGATGGTATCTTAATTCCATGGGAAATGTTAGAGACAATATTGAGGTATCAGTATAATCTATTGATATTGCGCTATATGAATTACTCTTCATTTAAATGGTAAATTGATAAAAATGGATTATTGTGCACTATAAATACAGTGGAAACAGTGTCAGACTTTATCTTTTTGGGCTCCAAAATCACTGCAGATGGTGACTGCAGCCATGAAATCAAAAGAAACTTACTCCTTGGAAGGAAAGTTATGACCAACCTAGATAGCATATTCAAAAGCAGAGACATTACTTTGCCAACAAAGGTCCATCTAGTCAAGGCTGTGGTTTTTCCTGTGGTCATGTATGGATGTGAGAGTTGGACTGTGAAGAAAGCTGAGTGCCGAAGAATTGATGCTTTTGAACTGTGGTGTTGGAGAAGACTCTTGAGAGTCCCTTGGACTGCAAGGAGATCCAACCAGTCCATCCTAAAGGAGACCAGTCCTGGGTGTTCATTGGAAGGACTGATGCTAAAGCTGAAACTCCAATACTTTGACTACCTCATAAGAAGAGTTGACTCATTGGAAAAGACTCTGATGCTGGGAGGGATTGGGGGCAGGAGGAGAAGGGGACGACAGAGAATGAGATGGCTGGATGGCATCACCGACTCGATGGAGGTGAGTCTGAGTGAACTCCGGGAGTTGGTGATGGACAGGGAGGCCTGGCGTGCTGCGATTCATGGGGTGGAAAAGAGTCGGACACGACTGATCGACTGAACTGAACTGATAAACACATATAGTATCTCTTCAATATTTAACTACCAAAGGAATAGTTTTTATATTTTATTCATTTTTACAACTCATTAGCTTTATTAGTCTGTGCTATGCTAAGTCACTTCAGTCGTGTCCGACTCTGTGCGACCCCATAGACGGCAGCCCACCAGGCTCCCCCGTCCCTGGGATTCTCCAGGCAAGAACACTGGAGTGGGTTGCCATTTCCTTCTCCAATGCATGAAAGTGAAAAGTGAAAGTGAAGTCGCCTAGTCGTGTCCGACTCTTAGTGACCCCATGGACTGCAGCCTACCAGGCTCCTCCGTCCATGGGATTTTTCAGGCAAGAGGTACTGGAGTGGGGTGCCATTTATTAGTCTAACACAATATAAAAACATAGAGTGGAAATAGGAAGTCCCCGGTGGCTTAGATGGTAGAGTCTGCCTGCAGTGCAGGAGACCTGAGTTCGATCCAAAATGAAATTATTTGGGGGGTTTTCTATGTATCCACAGTGAGAGCTGTAGTCACAGGGACCACAGTTAACACATAGTACCTGGTGCATGTGGTATGTGTGTTTCATGCACTGTCTCAGTAAACTCTTTCTGTAAGGGATCCCATAGTAAATATACCCTCCAGCTTAGTGTGCCACACAGCCTCTGTAGTAAAACTCAATCTGCCCTTACAGAGCAAAAGCAGCCATAAATGAATAAGCTCCACTGTGTTCCGGTAAAACTTGGTTTATCATCACAGAAAGGTGAATTTCATATAATTTTCGTGTGTCACAAAATGTTTTTCTTAAAACTAATTTTTTTAAATGTTAATGGAATAATTGTTCTTAACTCACTGCACTGGCCATACAAAAACAAAGCAGACTGCAGGAAAGTATAGTCATTATCTTGTAATAACTTATAATGGAAGAGTATGTAAAAAGGAATATATATTTATATGTGTATGTAACTGAACCACTTTGCTGTACACCTGAAACTGACACATTACAAACCACTATATTTCAATTAAAATTTTTTTAAAATTAACATTAAAACAAACAAAGACAAGGCAGGGTAATTTGGTCCTGGGACCATACTTTGCTGACTTATGTGTTATCTCATTGGGTAAACGATGTTTCTAAATGATTGGGATACCCTGGTGCTAGGAAAGATTGAAGGCAGGAGGAGAAGGGAAGGCCAGAGAATGAGATGGTTGGATGGCATCACCATCTAGTGATGGAGAAGGAAATGGCAACCCACTCCAGTGCTCTTGCCTGGAAAATCCCATGGACGGAGGAGTCTGGTAGGGTACAGTCCATGGGGTCGCAGAGAGTCGGACACAACTCAGCAACTTCATTTCACTTCACTGACTGGATGAACAAGAGTTTGAGCAAACTCTAGGAGATGCTGAGGGACAGGGAAGCCTAGTACGAGCAGTCCATGCAGTTACAAAGAGTCAAACACAACTTAGTGAGTGAACAACAACCGAGATTATACTAACTGAATAGTAAAGGGTTTTCTCACTAGCCTTGTTCCCTATCCTATAATCACTTTCTGCCACTCTGCTGGCACTGAGATTGATAGTTATTCAATTGTTCTTAAGGTTAAAAACTACCTATATGTCTAGACTCTAGACAAACTAATTTAAGGACGGCTATTAACCTCAAGGATTTACAACCCATCTGAAGAGTTTTAGTCAGTGACATGACCGTGATTTGGGAGTTTTTATAGACTCATTGGAAAAGACTCTGATGCTGGGAGGGATTGGGGGCAGGAGGAGAAGGGGACGACAGAGGATGAGATGGCTGGATGGCATCACTGACTCGATGGACGAGAGTCTGAGTGAACTCCGGGAGTTGGTGAGGGACAGGGAGGCCTGGCGTGCTGCGATTCATGGGTCGCAAAGAGTCGGACACGACTGAGCGACTGATCTGATCTGATAGATCAAGCTGCCTGCCAAAAGGCAAAGGGACAAATTGTTGTAGTAATCCTGGGGGAGGGACAACGGTGATCTGACTGGGTTGGTAGACGCAGGGGACTAAGAACAGACAGTTCCGAGATGTATTTAGGATTAGGTGCTCGCTCAGGTGAGGACTGATTACATTGCATTACACCTGCCTCACAGGATAAAAGGAATTGATGACACATTTTAAAGCGCTACTAAAGTTAACTGGGATACTGTTATCATCTCCTTTTAATTATTAGTAACCACTTTTAAAATTTCAGGGTCTTATCGGTTTGTCTGGTTTACTGATGCCCTCTACCCCAAAGTGGAGCAAAACATTCAAGTTTTTCAGTTAGTTGAAAATACTTTTTCTGGAAAAAAACAAAAAACCACCAACCCTCATTCACTACAAGCCCAAACCATGGGTACTCCTGGTGGAGACACTTTCTCAAATTCCAGACTTTTTTTTCAGAGGCTTATCTTGCTCTACCGGATTCCCACCTCTCCTCCGCGCCCCGCTACACCCTAAGCCAGCCCAACTCTTGCCTCCAGCCTTCCTTCTCTCCTTCCAGCTCCCTCCGCCCCTCTTTCCCTCCCACTAGAGACGCCCCGCCTCCCCGGTTCCGCAACCCAACTCCTTCCCTCCTTCCGTCGCTTTCCTCTCTCCCCGCCCCTATGGCTGCCTTCGATTGGCTAAACTGGCTGTGCCGCGACAAGGATGCGGCACAGCCTTATTTTTATTGGTTGAAGTGCAGCCGGGCCTCTTGTGATTGGCCGATAGAAGGAGACAGCAAGTGTGACTGCGCTCCGGGTGTGTGTGGCCGCCGCTTTGTTGCCTGAGGGGGGTGGTGGTGGAAGTTAAGGGAGTCGGGGGCTAGCGCTTCTGCAGACCCGCAGTCGCAGCCGTTGCAGTCACTTCGCCAGGTGGCCTTTACGAGTAGAAGTCTCGTCGACAGCAACCATGAGCGGCGGGGTATACGGGGGAGGTGAGTGCGGTCGATCGGGAGAGCGCGCCTTTTTAGCTTGTGGGGTTTGTAACCGCCGCCCCCAGCCCTCCCCTTGCCGGCGGCCCTTCCGGTCTCCCCCTGGGGACCCCGGCCTCCCCGCCCTATCCCCGCCCCGCGCTCTGCCCGCCTCCGGAGCCCACCCGGCTCGGCGATCGCTACCGGCGCCTGGAGTCGCCGCCCCCTACGGCCCCTTCCAGCCTCGGGCCGCGGAGGAACCGGCTTTTGGGGCTGCGCGCGGTCCCGGGCTGGCCGGGCAGCGGGCCCGGTGAGCCGCGGCTGGAGTGACTGGCCTCAGGGTCACCTCTCTCCCAGCCGGCTCTGTCGCGGTGTGCGCGTCCGTTTAAAGTTGGGAGGTCCCAGCAGTTCGTCGGCGTGGCTGGAGGGTTTCCGCGGCGTCTCGGAGGTGGCACAGCGAGCCGCGAGGAGTAGAACTGATTGGAGGAATCGTGGCCACTCAGGACACAGCCTCCTTCTCCGTCCGCGCTCACGCAGCCTCACGCCTTTCAATAACTTCTCCCTATTTGTTGACTGTGGATGATCCGGAGTTATTTGTGGGCGACTCTGCTCCGGCATAATTTAGGAATATATGCAATTTAAGGTTGCTTAAAGATGGGTGGGATCCGGTGTAGTGAAAGATTATCACGGGCCTGGGTTGTAATATCAGCCTCACCACTTAGTAAGCTCATTGGCCTTCGGTAAGTTACTTAACTTTTGCCAACTTCAGGTTCGTCGTTTGTAGAATAATTCCTACCCATTGGGGTGGTTGTGAAGATTAAACGGGGGTAATGCTACACTTACTACTACAAGTATGATCCAAGGAGCAGCAGCCGCAGCAGCACCTGCAAGCTCTTTAGAAATGTAAAATCTCAAGCCCCATTCTGCTGCTGCTGCTGCTGCTAAGTCGCTTCAGTCGCGTCCGACTCTCTGCGACCCCATAGATGACAGCCCACCAGGCTCCCTCGTCCCTGGGATTCTCCAGGCAAGAACACTGGAGTGCAAGCCCCACTCTAAATCTACCGAATTTGGAGCCTCCGTTTTTTCGAGTTGCCTAGATGAAGCATTGATGTATATGATTCATGTTTTGTGTTTGATGAATTAGAGAAGAAAGAAACCTAAAGTCGTGCTTTTGTTATTGTGTTTAGTAAGGATACTGTTTTCTGAACGGATGGAATATTATAGGTAGGAGATGAAAATAAACTTTCCAAAGTTTTTAGTAGTTTTGAAGTGAAGCTTGAGTTTCTGCTCAGGTGACACGCTGGCCCTCACCCTCTCCTTCTCCATATATGTTTTTGGTTTTGATTTCTGAAGTGTAAGAATCAGCTTTCCGTTTTTACTTTGGAGAAAGCCTAGTGGATCTTCATGATTTACTTTTTCCCCATCTGAAGATGTAATTCTGACAAAAAAGCTGAGTATACGTGCTCATGGAGGCTGCAGACTCTGTTTTTTGTTTTGTTTTTGGCCTCACCATGCAGCCTGTGGGATCTTAGTCCCCAGATCAGGGACAGAACCAAGCCCCCTGCATGGGAACCACAGAGTCCTCATTACTGGACCACTAGGGAAGTCCCTGCTGATTGTTTTGACTCTCAGGTTCACTCATCCAAGGACCTAAAGGTTGTCCACCGAGTATTCCCTTACAAGGCATTGTTTAATGTGACTAAGGTAGAAATGGATACTAATAATTCCAACAGTTAACATTTATTGAGTGCATCCTGTGTACCAGGAACTGTTCTTCATGACAGAGGCTTGTAATGAATTGTATTTAATACATGCATTGTCAGTTAATCCACAACAGACATGGGAGGTGGTTCTACTTTTCCCCATATTATTAAAGAAGAAAATAAGGCATAGAAAAGATTAACCAGCTTAGAGTTACATAGATTAGATCAGATCAGTCACTCAGTCGTGTCCAACTCTTCCCGACCCCACGAATTGCAGCACGCCAGGCCTCCCTGTCCATCACCAACTCCCGGAGACCACTGAGATTCACGTCCATCGAGTCAGTGATGCCATCCAGCCATCTCATCCTCTGTCGTCCCCTTCTCCTCCTGCTCCCAATCCCTCCCAGCATCAGAGTCTTTTCCAATGAGTCAACTCTTCGCATGAGGTGGCCAAAGTACTGGAGTTTCAGCTTTAGCATCATTGCTTCCAAAGAAATCCCAGGACTGATCTCCTTCAGAATGGTCTGGTTGGATCTCCTTGCAGTCCAAGGGACTCTCAAGAGTCTTCTCCAACACCACAGTTCAAAAGAGTCAATTCTTTGGTGCTCAGCCTTCTTCATAGTCCAACTCTCACATCCATACATGACCACAGGAAAAACCATAGCCTTGACTAGACGAACCTTTGTTGGCAAAGTAATGTCTCTGCTTTTGAATATGCTATCTAGGTTGGTCATAACTTTCCTTCCAAGGAGTAAGCGTCTTTTAATTTCATGGCTGTAGTCACCATCTACAGTGGTGGGACCGGATGCCATGATCTTCATTTTCTGAATGTTGAGCTTTAAGCCAACTTTTTCACTCTCCACTTTCACTTTCATCAAGAGGCTTTTTAGTTCTCTTCACTTTCTGCCATAAGGGTGGTGTCATCTGCATATCTGAGGTTATTGATATTATCTCCCGGCAATCTTGATTTCAGCTTGTGTTTCTTCCAGTCCAGTGTTTCTCATGATGTACTCTGCATATAAGTTAAATAAACAGGGTGACAATATACAGCCTTGACGAACTCCTTTTCCTATTTGGAACCAGTCTGTTGTTCCATGTCCAGTTCTAACTGTTGCTTCCTGACCTGCATACACATTTCTCAAGAGGCAGATCAGGTGGTCTGGTATTCCCATCTCTTTCAGAATTTTCCACAGTTTATTGTGATCCACACAGTCAAAGGCTTTGTCATAGTCAATAAAGCAGAAATAGATGTTTTTCTGGAACTCTCTTGCTTTTTCCATGATCCAGTGGATGTTGGCAATTTGATCTCTGGTTCCTCTGCCTTTTCTAAAACCAGCTTGAGCATCTGGAAGTTCACGGTTCACATATTGCTGAAGCCTGGCTTGGAGAATTTTGAGCATTACTTTACCAATGTGTGAGATGAGTGCAATTGTGTGGTAGTTTGAGCATTCTTTGGCATTGCCTTTCTCTGGGATTGGAATGAAAACTGACCTTTTCCAGTCCTGTGGCCACTGCTGAGTTTTCCAAATTTGCTGGCATATTGAGTGCAGCACTTTCACAGCATCATCTTTAACTTTCTAGCAAATGGGCAGCAGGAACTTCTGGGATAAAGAAAAGGCATTTCAGTAAAACCTTTTCTCATTAAAAAAATTTTAAGTCATTTTTCAAGTATATAACCATAGCATATTCATGTATGATTTAGATATTCAGAATAAACGTCCCTTTGTTCATGTAGAGGAGTATATCTTAAAGCCTGTTTCACATATAAAGTATTTAAAACTGACAAAAATAAGTGTATGATTTTGTGTTTGAGCTACTACTGTATGACCAGTATTTATAGTGGGTCACATTTTCCAAAAGGTTTACTGTGAAAGGCAACGAAACCTCCCACCCACATTTTGTGTGTAATTAACTTAGTAAACTGTATTTTTAACTTAAACTTGCTTATAAAATGAATGTTTGTAGTTTAGTTTTTAAAATTGGTAGCTCTCTTATTCCAGTGTTTATTTCTGATCAGATCTAACACTCAGCTTTAGATATAATGCACAGTTCATCCAGATTTTCATACTTGCCATAATTGGTTTCTGGGCCTACTCATTGCTCCTGTGTCTGTCTTATATGGTACTCCTCTGCTTCAGTCTCCTTTCCTTGACAGAAATAAACAGGTATACTACAGGTCCATCTTTGATACTTCTTTGCTTTATCACTCCACCGCCCCCCTCCCCATCTCTAATCTTAAAAATTTCTCAAAATCATCTTCCCTGTGAATTGGGGCACCCTTGTCCAAACAAAAAAGTAAAACAACCTCACCTCCTCGCAGTCATTAGCTTCCAGTATCGTGTTGGAATGTTTTTAAGACCAGGTTAGCAAATGGCCCTCATTGCTCCATGTTTTCTCAGAAATATCACTTCACCCCTAAACTTGGAAGCCATTTACTCAGGAGTAAAATGTGTGTGTGCTCAGTCGTGTCCATTTCTTTGTGACTCCATGGACTGTAGCCCACCAGGTTTCTCTGTCCATGGGATTTTTCCAGGCAAGAGTACTGGAATGGATTGCCATTTCCTTCTCTAGGGGATCTTCCTGACCCAAGGATCAAACCCAAGTCTTCTGCATTGGCAGGCAGATTCTTTACCACTGAACCGTGAAGGAAGCCTTAGTTTTTAACAGAACAATAGACCTATACAGGATTACAGAATAGACATAACTGATAGACTTATTAGAACTACAGGAAATAGACTTACTGGAAAATGAACATATGGAAAATTTCCAAGAATCAAGAGAGTCTTCCTCAAATTAAAATTCTACTATGTCCAGTTTACCACACTAATTCAGTTAAGTTCAGTTGCTCAGTCATGTCCGACTCTTTGCCATCCCATGGAATGCAGCACACCAGGCTTCCCTATCCATCACCAACTTCCGGAGCTTGCTCAAACTCATGTCCATCGAGTCAGTGATGCCATCCGATCATCTCATCCTCTGTCGTCCCCTTCTCCTCCTTCCTTCGATCTTTCCCAGCATCAGGGTCTTTTCCAATGAGTCAGTTCTTCGCATCAGGTGGTCAAAGTATTGGAGTTTCAGCTTCAGCATCAGTCCTTCCAGTGAACATTCAGGACAGATTTCCTTTAGGATGGACTGGTTGGATCTCCTTTCAGTCCAATGGACTCTCAAAAGTCTTCTCCAACACCACAGTTCAAAAGCATCAGTTCTTTGGCGCTCAGCCTTCTTTATAGTTCAGCTCTCACATCCATGGAAGTGATGTGAAAAACCATACTTTGTTGGCAAAATAATGTCTCTGCTTTTTAATATGCTGTCTAGGTTGGTCATAACTTTTCTTCCAAGGAATAAGCATCTTTTAATTTCATGGCTACAGACACTATCTGCAGTGATTTTGGAGCCAAAAAAAAATGAAGTGTGTCACTGTTTCCACTGTTTCTCCATCTATTTGCCATGAAGTGATGGGACCAGATGCCATGATCTTAGTTTTCCGAATGTTGAGTTTTAAGCCAACTTTTTCACTCTCCTCTTTCACTTTCAAGAGTCTCTTTAGTTTTTCACTTTCTGCCATAAGGGTGGTGTCATCTGCATATCTGAGGTTATTGATATTTCTGCCTGGAATCTTGATTCTAGCTTGTGCTTCATCCAGCCCAGCATTTCTCATGATGTACTCTGCATATAAGTTAAATAAGCAGGGTGATAATATACAGCCTTGATGTACTCCTTTCCCTAAAGACAGGTATAACTGACTTGTTAGATTTTTCTTTTCACAAAAATTTTTTGAGTGCTTGTTGTATGCAGAGTATAGCTTCTGTCTTCAAGAAGCTCGAAGTCTTATAGGTAACTCAGTCAAATAAACAGACACTGTATTTCACGTAGTTTTAGTTGTACAACCACCCCACCCCGCATACATTTAAAGAGCTGAAGTTGGAATAATATTGGTGGCATGGCAGAGTTTAATTGGCAGCATGTTTTTTTTCTTAGTGGTACTTGAAAAGTCTTTTATTGATGATAAAGGATATTGACTAATTCAGTGGAGTATGTTCAGTAATGACAGTATATAGCAGGTACAAAGATAACACAGAGTAGAAAGTTCTTAATGTGGAGGAGTCAAGGGACCTTACAAGGGAGGTTATGAGGATGATGAAAGAGGAATAGAGAGGGACAGCATATGAGGAGTAAATGGTGTGTTTAGGAGACAACATAATCTTCAGTAATGCAGGTATATAAAGTGGGAGGAGAGACTGCTGCCAGATTATGCTAGGTCTTGTATATCACTTGGGTGGAATGATTTGAATTTTATCTTGCAGATGATGATAAAGCACTGCATGATTCTCCCCTTTCTTTTCATTGAAGGGTTTATGTACCAAAATGTTCAGAGTTACAGTTTTGAAAGGAAAGGTGGATCCAGAAGGTAAAGATGGAAGCACAGTACCATAGGGAATTATGGTAATTCCCAGTTGCAATAAGAACTTGACTCAGGCAGTGGCAATGGCATTAAAGAAGAAGGGATTTGAAAAATGTTTAGCAGAAATCATTGGCAGAATTGGATGCTGCTGCTGCTGTGTTGCTTTAGTTGTGTCCGACTCTGTGCGACCCCATAGACGGCAGCCCACCAGGCTCCCCTGTCCCTGGATTCTCAAGGCAAGAACACTGGAGTGGGTTGCCATTTCCTTCTCCAATGCATGAAAGTGAAACGTGAAAGGGAAGTTGCTCAGTCGTGTCTGACTCTTAGCAACCCCATGGACTACAGCCTACCAGGCTCCTCCATCCATGGGATTTTCCAGGCAAGAGTACTGGAGTGGGGTGCCATTGCCTTCTCTGGAACTGGATGAGGGATATGAAATAAGAAGGTGTTCAGGAAAGTTGTTGCCTCTGATGACTGGGACCACTAACTGTGATAAGCACTGCTGAGATTAGATTAGGCAGGGTGGGGGAAAGGAGACAATACTTCAGGTATGTTGAATTTGAGGGACCCAAGGGACATCAGATGGAAGTAATGTACAGTAAGAAGTTTGAGATATGGATTAGGTGAAGGTGTGAGGGCTTGAGGGGTAAATTTGAGATTGGAAGCATCACTAGGTAGAAGTTGAGGCTGTAGGAGTGGAGCAGATTACAAAGGCCGAGTTAGAGGAGGGGCTCCTGATAGGGGGTCCTTGCCCTCCCTAAGGAGTCGATGGTTATAACTATCTATATTCATCTTTTTTTTTTTTTAATAGTCTATCTGAGAACATTCTAAGAAGACATAAGTGTCCTGAGCTGTGTGTATTAGTTTGCTGCCATAACAAAGAATGAGTGACTTAAACAACAAAAATTAATTTTTTCACAGTTTTTTCGGGTACAAGTCTGAGATCAGGTGTTGCCAGGGTTATTTTCCTTGTCGACCTTTCTCCTTGGCTTACAGTGGCCATTCCTGGCGTCTTCGCATGGTCCTCCCTCTGTACATATACGTGTCCAGGTTTCTTCTTCTTGTGAGGATATTAGTCATACTGGATTAGAGTCTACCCTAATGATCTCATTTTAACTTAGTCATCTCTTTAAATACCTTATCTCCAAACATTCAGTTACTTGGGGTTAAGACTCCAAAATCACTGCAGATGTTGACTGCACCCACAACATTAAAAGATGCTTGCTTCTTCGAAGAAAAGCTGTGACAAACCTAGATAGCATATTAAAAAACAGAGACATCACTTGGCTGACAAAGGTCCGTATAGTCAAAGCTATGGTTTTTCCAGTAGTCATGTACGGATGTGAGAGTTGGATCTTTGATGAAGAAGACTGAGCGCCAAAGAATTGATGCTTTCATATTGTGGAGTTGAAGACTCTTGAGAGTCCCTTGGACAGCAAGGAGATCAAATCAGTCCATCCTAGAGGAAATCCATCCTGAATGTTCATTGGAAGGACTGATGCTGAAGCTGAAACTCCAATACTTTGACCACCTGATGTGAAGAGCTGACTCATTGGAAAAGACCTTGATGCTGGGAAAGCTTGAAGGCAGGAGGAGAAGGGGGTGACAGAGGATGAGATGATTGGATGGCATCACCGACTCGAAGGACATGAGTTTGAGCAAACCTGGGAGATAGTGAAGGACAGGGAAGCCTGGCATGCTGCAGCCCATATGACTGAACAACAGCAGGACTTAAGCATATGAATTTTAGGATGAAACAGTTCAGCCTCTCTCATTGTCCAAGGGTCCATGACACAGAAAAGGTTAAAAGCCCTGGTGCAAGGTAAAAGGTTAATCCTTGAGAGCAGGAGTAGAAAGTTTTGGTTAACCAAGCGATTAATTCATTTAATTAGGATATTTCTTTACCCAAGAGTATTCTGGTTAATTAAAGTCTTAGAGTTTACCAATTCATGTTCATTGGAATACTGCTTTACCTACTTTATACTTAAGTTTACATGCTGTGGTGAAAATAATTCCAGTGTACTGCTTTTAAGGGCCTTTTCTTTAAGACAAAATAATTTGAATCAGAGATTATGTAGAGAAAAGTTGATTACTTTGGGAAATGTAACAAATGCAGAAGATTGCTTTCAAATTAGAAATAAACATAAGTGCCTCTTCATTTTATTTCAACAAAAATGAGGTTACTGTGCTGTAAAGAAACCATCTCTCAACTGTGATCATTGCAGTGTAATAATCTTTATTTTAAAACTTATTATTTTAGTTTTTGAATACTTAATATTAAAAATAAAATTTATGTAAGTTTGTATGTGATACTTCTGTATTCACTGCTGAGATTAAATAAATGTAATATTTTGTCATATTTGTCTCAGATATTTTATGAAATAAGATGTTGTTGGTATAGATTCCTCCTCTCTGCTTCCTTAGAGGTAACCAGTAAGCTGAAGTTGGGATGTAATATTCCCCAACCCTATACATATTTTTATACTTTCATTAAATGTGTATGAATCCATAATGAATTAAATAGTATTAAAATATGTGTGCATAGTAACTAGGTTTTTAAAGTAATTCTTTTGAGATTTATCCATGTTGATACATGCAGATCTGGACTATTCACTTTTAACTGCTGTCTAGCAATAGTAAATATTTCACTGTATGAATAAGCTGTAGTTTACTTCCCTGCTGAGAGACTGTTTAATCTACCTTTTCCTGCGGCAAGCAGTGTGATGATAATTATTATCCCAGTACACTTATGTGCTTATTAGGTACCAGGCATTGTCCTAAGTGCTTCCATACTCGAGCATCCACTGAGATAGGAACTGTTAGCACACATTTTACGTATGAGGAAACTGAGGCAGAGAGGTTAGTAAGTCACCTGAGGTCACATATATAGCTAGTGAGGGTTCCTGTACATGTCTGCTCGTGATATACATGAGAGAGTTTCTCTAGAGAAGATAATAAGTGTAATTGCTATGTATGCACATTTTCAACTTTAGTAGATATGACTAAATTCCCCAGAGTGTTTGTATCAGTTTATAACTTTTGCTGGCAAATATGTAAGAGCTTCTTTTTTTCTACTTCTTTGACAATACTTGGTCTTACCAGACTTGACCTTGTCAATTTAATTGAGCTAAGCAATATTTATTTTTAATAATTCATTGAAAAATTGCTTCTTTCAAAAATCAATACCTAGAAAACCCAAGTGCTTTCTTTTAGGAAGTGTGCTGTTTTGAGTGAAGTATTTTTAAAGTATGGCGCTTCTCTGGTGGCTTAGTGGTATAGAACCCACCTGCAGTGCAGGAGATTGGATCCCTGGGTGGGGAAGATTCCCTGGAGAAGGAAATGGCAACCTACTCCTGTATTCTGGCCTGGAGAATCCCATAGACAGAGGAGCCTGACCGGTTCCAATCCATAGGGTTGCAGAGAATCAAACATGACTGAAGTGATTGAGCACGCATGTATGCACACACATTTTTAAAGTATACTTAGAGGCTTTTCTCTGAATTTGAATATGAAAAAAAAGACAGCTTTCTCTCTCAGCATTAAACTTTTATCTCCTACAAATCTGTGAAATGTGTAAACTTTGGTACCTTCATTTTAATGATTTTTACCTGGCCCACGTTATACCTTATAACATTATACCTTACCTCTGGTTCCTTATTTTTCTTGGGGTTTTGCTAAGTTTCTTCCCAAATTCCATGAAATATAATGTTGTTTAATGTATGAAAAAAATGGTGTACCTCTGTGTACTGGATACCTCTCCTTGGCCCTTCCAGATCCACTTTACTCCTATGTCTGCCCGCTCTGTCCCTTAAAGGTTGACCCTGGTAGACTATCTGTGGACTATTAACCTTTGGTTTGGCCCGTGGTACAGAGAGGCCTGGTGGGCTACAGTCCATGGTGTTGCACAGAGGCGGACATGACTGAGCAGCTAAGCACACACACGGTCATGGGGCTTCCTGCTTTGTGCCTCTTGTCCTGGTTTGATTATTTACAGCGGCTTCTATCACGTTTAGAAGTAGCTCTGTTTGGATGAGAAATGATATGATCACCCTAGCCAGTGGGGAGAGGTTGGCAGATGTGTTAGGCTGACTCCATCCTCAACTGAAGATCGCAGCTCCTGTCAGGTACCCTCCCAACACAGGTCTCTCTCCCGGTACTAGTAACAGTTCTTCCCTTGTGTTTCTTCAGTTCTAAGTGTGGCAACAGATTTCTGTTATCACTCGTCCTAGAATATCATACTGTCCTTTCTGGTTTTCCTGTATTGTTCTTGTATCTTTGTAAGTAGACCCTATAATAAGTAAACTCTCCTTTAGTTCAGTTCAGTTCAGTCGCTCAGTCGTGTCCAACTGTTTGTGACCCCATGAATTGCAGCACGCCAGGCCTCCCTGTCTATCACCAACTCCCGGAGTTCACTCAGACTCACCTCCATCGAGTCGGTGATGCCATCCAGCCATCTCATCCTCTGTCATCTCCTTTTCCTCCTGCCCCCAATTCCTCCCAGCATCAGAGTCTTTTCCAATGAGTCAACTCTTCGTATGAGGTGGCCAAAGTACTGGAGTTTCAGCTTTAGCATCATTCCTTCCAAAAAACACCCAGGGGTGATCTCCTTTAGAATAGACTGGTTGGATCTCCTTGCAGTCCAAGGGACTCTCAAGAGTCTTCTCCAACACCACAGTTCAAAAGAGTCAATTCTTCGGCACTCAGCTTTCTTCACAGTCCAACTCTCACATCCATACATGACCACTGGAAAAACCATAGCCTTGACTAGACGGGCCTTAGTTGGCAAAGTAATGTCTCTGCTTTTGAATATGCTATCTAGGTTGGTCATAACTTTCCTTCCAGGGAATAAGCGTCTTTTAATATCATGGCTGCAATTACCATCTGCAGTGATTTTGGAGCCCAGAAAATAAAGTCTGACACTGTTTCCACTGTTTCCCCATCTATTTCCCATGGAGTGATGGGACTGGATGCCATGATCTTCATTTTCTGAATGTTGAGCTTTAAGCCAACTTTTTCACTCTCCACTTTCACTTTCATCAAGAGGCTTTTTAGTTCCTCTTCACTTTCTGCCATAAGGCTGGTGTCATCTGCATATCTGAGGTTATTGATATTTCTCCTGGCAATCTTGATTTCAGCCTATGCTTCTTCCAGCCCAGCGTTTCTCATGATGTACTCTGCATAGAAGTTAAATAAGCAGGGTGACAATATACAGTCTGGACGTACTCCTTTTCCTATTTGGAACCAGTCTGTTGTTCCATGTCCAGTTCTAACTCTTGTTTCCTGACCTGCGTATAGTTTTCTCAAGAGGCAGGTCAGGTGGTCTGGTATTCCCATCTCTTTCACAATTGTCCACAGTTTATTGTGATCCACACAGTCAAAGGCTTTGTCATAGTCAATAAAGCAGAAATAGATGTTTTTTTGGAACTCTCTTGCTTTTTCCATGATCCAGTGGATGTTGGCAATTTGATCTCTGGTTCTTCTGCCTTTTCTAAAACCAGCTTGAACATCTGGAAGTTCACAGTTCACGTATTCCTGAAGCCTGGCTTGGAGAAAAACTCTCCTTAAATTACCTAATTTTAGCATATCAGCTCTTTGCTGATTGAACCTCTACTAATACACTATATTTGACTTTCTATATTTTAATTAAATAAGTCTTTAAGGCTATTTAAAACTAGGTTCAAAGTAGTAGTAACATGAATATAAGCACATTAAGTACTCCTTAATTTTCATATGGTACTTGTAAGTTGTTAATGTTAGATATCTTTTCATCTTTTCAGATGAAGTTGGAGCCCTTGTTTTTGACATTGGATCCTATACTGTGAGAGCTGGTTATGCTGGTGAAGACTGTCCCAAGGTCAGTGTAATGTTAGAGTTAATCAGATATACAGGAGCCATTCATGCAGAGTTAAATTCACGCAGAAAGTCTGACTCAAATATGGTAAAAGACATTAGTTGGTGGGAATGACTCCTTGATAAGAGTATGTAAAACTTGCAAATCATGTTTTTGACTCTTCCAGGTGGATTTCCCTACGGCTATTGGTATGGTGGTAGAAAGAGATGATGGAAGCACACTGATGGAAATCGATGGTGATAAAGGCAAACAAGGCGGTCCCACCTATTACATAGATACTAATGCCCTGCGGGTTCCGAGGGAGAACACAGAGGCCATTTCACCACTGAAAAATGGGATGGGTACGATAGTTTTTCCTATGGATTTGATTGTAAATGTAGAGTATGTATAGTATATTTCAGATATAAAGCAGTGGCTGCTTATAAGTTGAATATCAGCTATCTTCTTGTTTTTATTCCATGAACTGATGTTCCAGGCACTGAGAATACAAAGATGCGTAAAACATGTTTCTTTTTCTAAGAAACTTATAGGTATAGAAGGTAGATTTGTGTATATAACTGTGTTTGATAAGCAGTGGAGTTACAGAGGAGAGATATTTAACTCTATGGGGGTCGGAGATGGTTTTCACAAAGCAGGTAACTGTGCTGAATCTTGATCACGGAATAAGAATTAGCCTGCCTGACAAGTCTGGGTAAAGCAGAGCAACCAGCATGTATGAAGAGATGGTATTGTGGGAGAAACTTACATGTTTGGAAATGTCATCAGTTAAGTATGGCTATAACAGTAGGTGCATTAGGGCCGGTTGCAGGAAAGGCAGGCAGAGAGCAATCATAAAAGGGCTTGGAATGCCAGGAGTATATCAAGCAGGTAACTGAAATATTACCCTAAAGGAATTTTTAAACAGAGATGTGAAACGCTCATATATGCCAAATGGAAAGATTATTCTAACAGTAATACATAGGCGTGATTGGAGAGAGATACAGGAAGATCAGTTAGGGAGGTGAGTCCAAATGAGAAATGAAGAGGTTTTAAATTTTAACACTGATGGCAGAGATCCTGAGGTGGCTGTCTGAGATATCCAGGACAAATGGTTCTAAGAATTTAAACTTTCAAAAGTTTAAAAAAAGTTTCCTAGATTTTTGGAGTTACTGAATAAGGGATACCATGCACTAGGGAAGGGGCAAGCTTTATGGTCTTAAAAAGCAAATGTCCACTGTCACTCTTCAGTTCAGTTCAGTCGCTCAGTCGTGTCCGACTCTTTGCGACCCCATGCATCGCAGCACGCCAGGCCTCCCTGTCCATCACCAACTCCTGGAGTTCACTCAGACTCAACATCCATTGAGTCGGTGATGCCATCCAGCCATCTCATCCTCTGTCGTCCCCTTTTCCTCCTGCCCCCAATCCCTCCCAGCATCAGAGTCTTTTCCAGTGAGTCAACTCTTCGCATGAGGTGGCCAAAGTACTGGAGTTTCAGCTTTAGCATCATTCCTTCCAAAGAACACCCAGGGCTGATCTCCTTCAGAATGGTCTGGCTGGATCTCCTTGCAGTCCAAGGGACTCTCAAGAGTCTTCTCCAACACCACAGTTCAAAAGCGTCAATTCTTCGGCACTCAGCCTTCTTCACAGTCCAACTCTCACATCCATACATGACTACTGGAAATAGGTCCAGTTATTTACTAAAAAGGATTCACAAGATTCAGCGTGTAATGGTACCCATAGCTAAGATTTATTATGCCAAAAGGATACATAGCAGAATTGGCAAAAGGAAGAAAAGGGCATGCAGTGCCCAAAGGAAAGCAGCACAAGCTTCCAAGCGCTTACAGTGTAGTCATAAAGGATGTGCTTAAACCTTCCAGCAGCGAGGAACATGTGTATGTGGTCTATTATACGTGCTCAGTTATATCCAACTCTTTGTGACCCCATGGACTGTAGCCTCCCAGGCTCCTTTGTCCATTGGATTTCCCAGGCAAGAATACTGGAGTGGGTTACCATTTCTTTCTCCAGAGGCTCTTCCCGACCCAGGCATCAAACCTGTGTCTCCTGAGTCTCCTGCATTGGCAGATGGTTTCTTTATGACTGAGCCACCTGGGAAATCCATGGTCTACTAAGGGAGCACATTAAAGACTCAGCACTCTGCTTCACACTTACAGGATAGCTGTATTATAAAGACAGACAATAGCAAGTGTGATGAGGATATAGAGAAACTGAAACCTCCATATCTATTTCTGGGAGAGAACATAAAATAGTACAGCAGCTTTGAAAAATAGTTTGACAGTTTCTTAATAGATTAAATATAAATTCACCTTATAATCCAAACAGTTCACTCCTAGGTATCAGTACAAGAGAACTGAAACCTATGTCCACACAAATACTTAAATGCAAACGTTCGTAGCAGCATTATCCATATTAACTGAAAGGTGGATATAGTCCAAAGGCGCATTGTTGGATGAATGGGTGTACACAGTGTGCTGTATCCATAAAATGAAGTCTTAATACTATTTGACACAAAATAACTGATACAAGTCAAAATATCAGTTGGGTTTTGATAAACCCCAAAAGCCTTATGCCAAATGGAGGAAATCAGATGCAAAATTCCACATAATGTGGAATCACTTACTCTAATATGGAATGACCAGGAAAAGCTAATTTATACAGACAGAAAGTAAAGTAGTAGTTGCTTGGGGCTGTGGATATTATGAGAAGTGACTGTTAAAGAGCATACAGTTTCTTTTTGAGGTGATGGAACTATTCTAAAATTATGTTGTAAAACGAGTCACACAACTGTGTAGCTTTACAGAAGAAAATCTCTTCATTGGACACATAAAATTCATTATATCTCTGTAGAACTGCTAAAGAACTAGAAGGATATTTTTTGTTACAAATATTTTATTTCTTATATTATCCTGATACTTGGAATAAATAACTATCTTTTGGATTCAGAAAAAAAAGGACTCAGTACCCATGGTTTTTATTGGTGACTGGTCATGTAGGTACCTTGTGCCCAACATGTTCCAAAACCCCAGACTCCCAGTATAAACCACACTGTTTGTATAAATGGTTTAGGCACAGTGATCTACTCTTATTTGGGGAAAGTTTTATATCAGTGTAGGAAACTGTTTACCAGAGAAGTTCCCAGATGCCAGCCAAGGGTCAGCCTTGCAAGCAGGCCTTTCTCAAGTTTGCTAAGTTAACTCTTTCTGCATAGCAAGTGAGTTTATTAGTTCAAAGTGTTTGAGTATAGATGCTGGTTTAATAAGCAAGTGAGAATGATTTTAAGACATGGAATTGATTTTTTTTTCCACCCAGAGTTTGGGATGTGAAAACAGGATTGAGGGTGAGATTCCTTATGGAAACTTACTCTGTATTTAACCAGTAGAGGTGCCTATGAAGGGGAGTGAGATGAACAATTAGAGAAGTAGGAGAAAATTCAGGAGAACACCAAGAAAAGAAAAAATTCGAGAAGTAAAGAAGTCCTGTGAGTCTCATTGTTCTTAACTGTGGTATTGAGATTTATGCTAAGAAGGGGAAAGAGAAGGTAAAGCTATAGAGGAAGTGCCTTGACCAAAATGTCCCATTCTGGACTTACCCCGGTCTGCCTGCCAGTGCAGGGGACGCGGGTTCAATCCCTGGTCCAGGAAGATTGCACATGCTGCAGGGCAGCTAAGCTCACGTGATGCAGCTACCGAAGCCCGTGCACCCTAGAGCCTGTGCTCTGCAACAGGAGAAGCCACCACCACAGTGAGAGGCCTGAGCGCTGCAACTAGAGAACAGCCCCTGCTCACCAAAAGTAGAGGAAGCCCATGGGTAGCAACGAAGACCTAACACAGCCCCCAAAACAAAACAGTGAATTAAAAAAACTCACCCTGATAGGCCTATAAAAATATTAATATGATGTACAAATGATGCCATTTCTTTGTTGGTCTGTGGCAGAAAAAGTCTGTAAACTCAAATCAATGGTATCAGTAATTTAGAGAGGTTAGATGAGATTACAGATGCAAAGGATCCACTGGATTTACCTGTTAGAAGATCATTAGTGACTTATGCGAGCAGTTTCAGTGTAATGTTTTAATGGAAAGCAAATTGAAAACATATTCTTCTTTAAATTTTTTATGATGTTTTTAGAGTCTTTTTTCATACAGATTATAGCTGTTAGCTCCAAATCATGCAATTCTGTTTCCTCTTAGAATTTGAATTGTGTTTTGGGCTTTATAGTTAGTACTTAACCGAATACTATTTATTTCGTATTTTAGGTCTGTTAGATACCTTAATTTTATCTGGGTCAGGTCTAGGGGTTATGGTACTGTTGGGGCCGGAGGAGCCATATCTAGAAGACAAAGCTAATGTCTATATGAAGTACTGTTTTATGAGGTAGAGCTGTAAAATAAGTCAATTCTGTATATTAAAGTATTAGTGCTAAACCATTAGAAACAGTCTCTCGGAAGATGCTGTATTCATCTTCAAGTAAGTATTGTTTTCAAGGTATTTATCTTATATTCTAGTTGAAGATTGGGATAGTTTCCAGGCTATTTTGGATCATACCTACAAAATGCATGTCAAATCAGAAGCCAGTCTGCATCCTGTTCTCATGTCAGAAGCACCGGTAAGACAAACTTTTTCAAGTTTTCTAGGTTGTTTTTTTACTCATTTTACTCTTTTTCTCTAAAGAAGTATAGAAATTCATATTTTGAAAATGAGGGAAAGGGGGATTCTTTTTTAAATACTCTTTCAACTTTTATTATTTCAATAATAAAAACACTCAAAGAACAACAGTAAAGCACCCTCTGGGTTCTGGCGGTTATTTATCTATTTTTTTCCAGGAATTGAATATCTAATTTCCTTTGACTGCTTCCCATTTTGGTTCATGAATTGTCCCTTATCCCTCAAGGGCAGTGTATATCTGCTTTTATACTCAATCTTAGGAGTGACTAGATTCACTCTTAAGATTTAATACTTCATGTTTATAAGAATCCTGATTACTCTATATTTTGAAAAGTCTATAGTTTCTAGAATTCATAGCAGCAATTTTACTTTTCAAATAATAAACTTTATTAAGTTTATTACAAATACATAGAGATAAATGTTGTAAAGATATTATGAAGATTTTCCATGGTAATTTAATGTTTTACATTTTTGTTAATACAGTACTGAAATGAATTTTAAGATAAATCAGCATTTTAAACAATAAGTAATTTGGATGTCTTTTTCCCTCCTCTCAAGTGGAATACCAGAGCAAAGAGAGAGAAACTGACAGAGCTAATGTTTGAACACTACAACATTCCTGCATTCTTCCTTTGCAAAACTGCCGTTTTGACAGCGTATCCTTGAAAGAGTAATACTCAGCTTCTCTTCGTGAGTAACTGTGGTGTTGCGAAAGGTGATGTGCTCAGTAGGAAGACAGGAGTCAGTTCTTGCTTGTCAGAAGTTGAGGAGGTTGTCCCCATTGCTTTTTAGATACCTGTCTTTCAGTATTTCTTACTGGAACTGATGTGCACGAAAGTGTGAGAGGGAGATGGGAAAGAAACACTCAAATTCTGCTTGTTAATTTAACAAAGTTTTTAAAAAATTGTGTTTTTAGAAGGGGAATGTGAAGAGAAGGCCTAGATGAGTTCAAAGAGTGTCATTTCCTTCCTCCTCTCCAATACCTGAGAAAAGTGGAAGTTGTAAATTCATTTAAGATTTAATCACCAAATATTTTTTATGAGCATATTAAGGGACAGACAAGGAAATATTATGTCCTGACCTCAAAGAATAATGTAATATTCTTGTTGAAAACTAAATAACAGATTTAAATAATATTTCAAAATAGCACGGGCAAAAGTCATAAAGAAGTACATGATTCATTTGAAATTTTAAAATAGCAATTATAGTTCAGTGGAGGAAGATTGAAGCCTTACAGACCTTGTAAAGAAAAGAGAATTTTGAGACTTCCCTGGCAGTCAGTGGTTAAAGACTTCGCACTTCCAGTGCAGGGGACATGAGTTCAATCCCTGACTGGGGAACTAACATCCTGCACGCCATGTGGCATGCCCACCCCCCCGCCCACCCAAAAAAAAAAAAGTGAGGGGATTTAGTTGCAAGGTGAAGGGGAAGGAGTCCTGTATTTAGAGTTCAAGTAACAGTGCTTATAAACTGATCTTGAGTTAGGTACTTCACCTTTTACACATTTATCCTGTATACCTCCCTGGATCGCCATAATAGTCAAGTGGATTTTACTTGTGTGAGAATCACTGTGGTAGCTGTAATCTAACATTTGTCTGTCGTGCTGTGTCTTGGAGATGACTTTAGCAAAAGTGTGGAGGTGGAAAGGGTAAGCATTCCTCACAGTGAGTTTAGAGTTGAAGATTTATATTCAGCTTTAGTGAGAGTTGTAAAAATAGGTTTAGGTCAGACTGTGGAAGCCTTGCATGTTGTATTTTAAAAATGTGAACTTTAGACTTGAGAAAACCATTGCAGGTTTTGAGTAGAGGATGGAGAGCACTAGCAGACTCTCTGTGTGCATTATCTCATTTCATTTTCATAATAACCCTGTCAAGAGTCAAGAGTCAAGATAAGCAAACTGGTCCCAGTCCACAGCTTGAAAATGGCAGTTATGAATTTGAACATAAGATCTGTTTGGCTGCTTCCTTACAAGGAGTATGTAAACGGAATTGGCATTATTTTTTAACTTTTTATTATAGAAAATTTCTTATGTAAAAGAAGGTAGAACATTATATTGAACTGCCATGTGCCCGTCACCCAGGTTCAGTCATTTTCAACACAGAGCTAAGTTGCATTAGCTATATAACCATATCCACTCCCCCTCCTTCCATGGTTTTGAAATAAATCCCAGACATTAAGCATGTCTCTCTAAAAGATTTCACCATGTCTTTTTTTTTTTTAAAGATACAGCCACAATTTATTTAAAAACAAACAAACAAAAAACATATTTGAATCGGTACCCAAACAACAAGGATCATACACTGTATTTGTTTGATGTGTCCCTTGGGTCACTGGTCTAGATTGTAACCACTGCCTCACCCCCTGCTTTTTTCCATCTTGTAATTATCTGGTAAAGGAAGTAGATTGTCCTGTAGAATTTATAACATTTCTGGCTTTTGTTGACTGGTGTTTTTTACTATGTTCTTCTAGCCCAGTGGTTCTCAAGCTTTTACACCTAGAGCTTTTATTTATGTGGATCATATCGGGATATATTTGCCATATTAGTAATTAAGCTTAAAAAATTATATTTGCTTATTTTAAGTAAATTAATAATAAGTCAGTTGCATGTTAATGTAAATAAAATATTTTAATGTCAAATAACTGTTTTCCATAACCAAAGGTATTAATAAGAAGAGTGGCTTCATTTTGCAATTTTTCAAATCTCTTTAACGTTGGACTTAATAGCAGAAGTTGGATTCTCATATCTAGCCTTTAGATTCAGTCTGCTGTGTATCATATATGAATAGCCTCTGGAAAACTCTCTTGTACATTCATGAGAGAATGACAGTGAAAAGGGCAAATAACATTTTAGTATTATTCTAAAGATTGTTTTGACTTCTCAAACATGGTCTTGGGATTCTTTTACACTTTAAAAAATTACTGGGGGACTTCCCTGGTGGTCCAGTGGTTGAGACTCTGCCTGCCAATGCAGGGGACACAGGTTTGATCTCCAGTCCAGACAGATCCTACATGGCACAGAGCAGTTAAGCCTGTGTGCCACAACTACTGAGCCCATGTGCTGCAGCTACTGAAACCCGTCTGCCCTAGAGCTCATGGTCCGCAGCAAGAGAAGCCACCGCAGTGAGAAGCCTGCACAGCACCATGAAGAATAGCCCCCGCTCACCACAAGTAGAGAAAGCCTGAGCGCAGCAACAAAGACCCAGCTCAATGAAAAATAAATATATAAATAAAATTATTAGAAAAACAAGACACTGGAAAAGTGCAAGAAAAAACACTAAGGATACCACAGAGCTTTGGTTTTTATAGGTTATAGCTATCAATATTACTGTTTAAGAATTTAAAACTAAGACTTTTAACATTTTCTTATTAGTTTAAAAAAAAAAAGGATAGATACATTAATGTCAACACAAGTAACAGTTTTATGAAAAAAATAACTTTTTTCAACTTTTGTTTTAACAAAACAAAAACATTAGTGAAGAGATTAATGTTTGTTTTATCTGACTTAACTGATAGCTGGCTTCTCATCTGCCAGCCTCAGGCTCTGCCCTCCTGACACCTCAGTTTGAGAGGCAGGCTTTAGCTAGCTGTCTGCTGGCAGAGCTGCATACTTGTGGAAAATTCATTTAGTTACAAAGGTAGCAAAATCATTGGTGCCCCTCATTTTTCAAGAATGCATTATTCTCCTGTTCTCTCTGCATTTTATTGGTTCCCCTGAAGTCCTGCATTTGAATAGTTCAGTTGTCAACCAAACGTTCGGGTAGATTCTACACTCAGGTTTTGTGTTTTGCCCATTCTGTGGTTCTCTTGCTTCCAGAGTTTCTACCTTTAATGTCCAGCTTTTCTTCCAGCCCTGAACTCTCTGTGTAGACTTAGGTGGTAAGGCTGTAGTTCTTTACTGTTTTCTTGAGCTGTAGCCTGGAAGCTGGGAAGCACTTTCAGGAGAGGAGGCTGCAGACTTGCAGTTCTTACTCCTTCAAGTTGCAGTTTCATGAGGATTAGTTTTGGCTGAATTTTGACTACTTTTAAATACTTTGCAGTGTTTTGAAATGGTCACTGAAAATAATTTGTCCAGATTTTAGAACTGTCATCTATAGGAGGGCTTACATACTTTTAGTCTGGTGTTACTGTATCACTTTGTACTAATAGAGATAAAATGAGTGTTTATATATATAGTCCACCAGAGATCAATGAAGTAGCAGTAATAGCAAAGACAAATTATTAACCTACCTTTCTGGCCACTTATTCTCAGAGCTCTTTTCTCTGTTCATTCCTGCCCATGCCTTGGTTTTCTGCTCTTAGTCTTTCATCTCTCTTGACATGTTCTTTCTGATTTTGACATGTTCTTTCTGATTTAACTGTTGCCTTGACTTCAGATACCACTTATACACTGACCAATTCCAAATCATATCTGTATCCCAGATTTTTCTTGTGAGCTCCAGGCCCATGTCCAGCTGCCTACTAGAACTTTTTCTATTAGTTATTTGTTTAAGCACTTTAAACTCAATATATCCAAAATTGAATTCATCTTCTCTCCCGTCAAATTTATTCCTTCTCCTTTGTGTCTTATCTTACTCCCAGTTGTCTAGACCAGAAATCTTTCTCATTAATCCTTCAGATTAAGTAGTAATCAAGCCCTGTGTAATCCAGCCTCCCCTGACTCCAATCTAAACCCACAAATCCATTTATTTCTCTGTGCACTGCCATTATATTAAGTGTAGCCGTTCCTCTTGCCCATTATTCACACTGCAGCTCTAATCATCTTTGTTGATTGCCAACCTGCTGATTTAAGCCCTAATCATTTCCCACAGTCTTGCCTTTCTTATTCTTTCAGGCTCTGCTGAACTGGCTCTGCACTTCCCAGACCTCTTCCTGTGCTCTTGCCTCCTGGCCTTCCCACATGTTTCAACTCTTCACCATGCCCCCCTCCTCAGCTTTCACTTGGGTTTCCTAGGGATGGGTTATACTCCTTTATACTCTCCCAGGGCATCCTGAACTGTTCTTTGTATAGCTTTATTGGTCTCCTCTTCACTAAACAGGATATCCTTCAGGGCACAGACAGCTTTGTTTCACCCCTTTGTTCTTCTGTGCTTAAGGAATGCTAGTAAGAGACTGCTTCCCTTCTTTATTGAGCACCAGACTCATCACTAGGCACACGATAGATGCTCAGTAAATGTTGGATGACCCAATGAATGACTGCACTCCTAAATGTCGTTTGTGATGTTCATGTCATGTAGGCCTTCTGCAGCACAGAACTGTGGAAAATGGGATAAATTCTTTCTGCTGATATTCACTGGCTGTTGAATCTACCTGGAATAGCTCTTCGTATTGAGCTGGGAGAGATGATAACTGCCACTCAGCTGCCAAACTGCTGAAATGGTTCTTTAATCCTATGTGAGAATGGTTTCAGTTTTTAGCTCAGATGGCACAGCCTCCCACTGCTCTTACCAAGTTTCTGTAGATTTTGTTAAATGCTTCTCAATTTGTTGGAAGCCCTTTTGATCTGTGCCAGAGACTTTGAATAATTGTGCTAATTTTGACCAGCTTAACAGATGTCTGTCTCTGGGATAAAGGTTTCTCTGACTTTCTCATACCACCATTCTGAAAGTCCTGCCTGTTGTCATTTTTTTTTTAAACCAGAGTTATTATTTGATATCAACTTTCATCCCTGTGTTTACTTTAACACATTTTTAAGCCATGATGCATGTTTTTAAAAAGCCATAATAAAAACCTTCCCTTTACAAATAAACATTATTTTAGGAACCTTGATACTTTCTTTTCCTTAATGCTTTAAACTAGATTTGCTAATGGTCGTTCTACTGGGCTTATTTTGGACAGTGGAGCCACTCACACCACTGCAATTCCTGTTCACGATGGCTATGTTCTTCAGCAAGGTAAGTTTTTAACCAGGGTTCACTGAGGACAGAGATCATGAAATAAAGCAATGACTTGGGCTATCAAAGTCGTTTCCAAGTCATGTTTTTTTTTTTAAATCTGTAGTATATAGTGTATATTTAAAACTGATGCATGGCTTCATTCATGCTTGGAGGATACTTCCGTTAGTTCTACTTGAAAGAACTTAATCGTGTAAAAACACAGGAAATTCATCCCAAGGAGCTTGGATGGAATGCTTTCTTACTGAGTCCTGTGTAATCTGTTTCATAGGCATTGTGAAGTCCCCTCTTGCTGGAGACTTTATCACTATGCAGTGCAGGGAACTCTTCCAAGAAATGAATATAGAACTGATTCCTCCATATATGATTGCATCAAAAGTAAGTGATGATTGAATCTTATTTCTGGGGCTTACCTTCAACTCCGCACCCCCATGTTGTGAACTCTTAACCTAGCACTTGTTCTTGGCACTTAGGAAGCTGTTCGTGAAGGGTCTCCAGCAAACTGGAAAAGAAAAGAGAAGCTGCCCCAGGTTACCAGGTCTTGGCACAATTACATGTGTAACGTAAGTAATCCTGTTCTCGTCACAAAAGCATTATATAGGCTGTAAGTCTTTGGACAGAGTATGAGCATTTTATATTTTCAAACATATTTTTAATGATATTTGCAAACAAAATTAATAGCTTTTGTCAGGGGCTGGGGGAAGGGTATGCTTTTCATGCTTGTCAGATATCAACAAACTACTCTGTATTCATTTGGATTACTGTGGTGAGACCTGAAAGGAGCTTTGGGGTAAAAACAAACTAGTGTGGCTCCGTTAACATTTTCTTTGTTAAACTTGAGTCAGCTATATAAAAAAATGTATTATTGTTTATAGCAAGGAGCCAATGAAAGGTTTTCTTTACTGAAAATCCATCTCTGACCATGAATGACTTACTAATGGGGGAGAGGTTAGTAAAACAACCTCTCACAGCACAATATGCATTCTTTTTTTTTTTAATATTTGTTTATGGCTGTGCTGGGTCTTTCTGCTGCACACAGTTGTGGCGAGCAGGGGCCCTCTTCACTGGATGTGTGGGCTTCTCACTGCAGTGGCCTGTCCTGTTGTGGAGCACGGGCTCTAGGGCGTGGTGACTTCAGTAGTCGCGGCTTGAAGGTTCTAGAGCACAGGCTTGGTAGTTGCACGGGTTTAGCTGCTTTGATGCATGTGAGATCTTCCCAGATCAGGGATCGAACCTGCATCTTCACATTAGCAGACAGAGTCTTTACCACTGAGCCACCAGGGAAGCCTAATATGGCAGTGATGTAATATATTTGAATATTTGACAAGTTTTTTACACCCAAGGATAAAGATTTTTTGTGGGTGTTCGATACAAGGAAAAATTGTGAAGATGATTAATAGCTGTACCTAGACCTTAGAAGATTTTTCCTTAGCAGCTCAGAGGTCCTATGTATTTCACTGCATGTTTTGTAACTGTTTTATACTATGTCAGTCATTAAAAGTACCATAAGATACAATGTATATGCATTTTATGTATGTATATTCAGTTAATGAAGTCTTGCTTTTAAGCTTATTTTAAAGGGAAAAACAGTAAATCAACTATATTCCAATAAAAAAATTTTTTAAGTAAAAAAAAGTTTTATTATGCAGAACTGTGATACAAGGGTTTCCACTTATTTTTATCTCATCATTTTTTTTTCCCATAACAGTTGTAATTTAAATGTTATATAATTTAGTTCATAATACAGGTGTTAAGAATTAAGTTTCTTGATGCTCAGAGTCCTTGGCTGGGTAGATTTATACGCTTGAAATGAGTTAGCCATCCAGGAACGTGGTCCAGTTTCATTAAGAAAAATGTTTTGGATGGGAAAGGGAAGAAAAAGAAGAAAAATGTTTTGAAAATAATGTTATGAAAGTATAGATTATAAAGACAGATCTCAATAATCTTGTTTCTTAACCTTTTTTTTTTTTTAATTCATAGTGTGTTATCCAGGATTTTCAAGCCTCAGTACTTCAAGTATCAGATTCAACTTACGATGAACAGTATGTTTTTTTGTTTTTTTTGTACAAGACTTAAAACTTAAACTGTATACTTCACATATATATAAAACTGAATCAATTTGCTATACACCAGAAACTAACACAACATTGTAAATCAACTATGCTTCAATTTTTTAAAAAAACTGTGTATTTCGTAAATGAGGAGAGAAATTGATTTGTTTAGTTAAAAATTTGTAGAATATGCTTAACTGGTCTAAAGATAAAAGGTTAAATACTGAATAACATTTTGAAAGAAAATAAGGTTTTACCATTCTGCTTTCTTACAAGCTGATAATTCCTCAATATTGTTTATAATAGATTGTAATTCTGAAGAGGATGTTTGTCTCTGTTTAATATTGTCTGATACACTTTCAGAGTAGCTGCACAGATGCCAACTGTTCATTATGAATTCCCCAATGGCTACAACTGTGATTTTGGAGCAGAACGGTTAAAGATTCCTGAAGGATTATTTGACCCTTCCAATGTAAAGGTATAAAAGTTTATTTCATAATCACCCTGGTTTTTTCCTTTAAAGATCTCTTGTAATTACAAAAGCTAAATAAGACTATAAACTTTTTTCTATGTGCTTTATGGTTTGAAGGTCTTCTGTGTGACTGCTGGTTTCTGTTTTGTTGTAGGGGTTATCAGGAAATACGATGCTGGGCGTCAGTCATGTTGTCACTACAAGTGTTGGAATGTGTGATATTGATATCAGACCAGTAAGTGCCACTCTTGTTTATGGCATAAGGGTATCTTTTAGGGCAAACCAGTGCCCCCGGTATTTATGGCCATCATTTTTTTAAAGTTGGCAACTTTGGCCACTGACTCTGAAGTCCATTTTATGAAAGAATATGTAAAAAAAATGAAGTTCTACTAGAAAAGGGAAAATGCAAAACTCAAAAGCTGTCGTGTCCAGTGTAGTTAGCTTTTGGCCACGTATGGCAGTTCAACTAAAATAAATAGAAATTTACATTTCAATTCTTCAGTTGCACGAGCCACGTTATAAATGTAGATAGAACATTTTCATCAGCACGGAAAGTTCTTTTGGACTGTGCTGGTCTAGAGATTTCCTAAAATGTGACAAACCAAACTATATTAGTGGTTTTAGTGTATGTAGTACAGATTTACTTTTTAAGAAGGTGTGGTTTAAATTATGTAACTTTTACATGGAGTTTAGATATAAACTTCGTATTTTTTTTACTTTGCCAAGGTTTTTATTTTTTCATCAGTTTGTTTCTTGCCAAGTTTTAAGGACTGACTCCATATTCTGTACCTCTTCCCTGGTGGCTCAGATGGTAAAGAATCTGCCTACCAATGCAGGAGACCCAGGTTCAATCCCTGAGTTGGGAAGATCCCCTGGAGGAGGAAATGGCAGCCCACTCCAGTATTCTTGCCTAGGAAATCCCATGGACACAGGAGCCTGATGGGCTATAGTCTATGGGGTCACAAAGAGTTGGACACAACTCTATATTCTCTACCATGCTATTAGATAGACCATATCTTATTTAAACCCTAGATTTTAATTTGTAGCCAACGTGTTACCTCAGTTTTTTAGTTCCTTCATTTGCTTAGAGCTTAGTGCTAATAGCTAAGGTTATATAGACATTTGGAATACATTTTTTTAAACATGGACTGAATTTTTAAAATATGAGCTTAGCCACTAAAAAGGCAGGCTGATATTTAACTTTCTGATGCATACATGCAAATTAGAGGTAAAATATACTCCTTATTTGGGCTTCCCGGGTGATGCTAGTGGTAAAGAACCTCACCTGCCAATGCAGGAGACATTCAGTCCCTGGGCCAGAAAGAGATCATAGCAACCCACTCCATTATTCTTCCCTGGAGAATCCCATGGACAGAGGAGCCTGGTGGGCTACTGTTTCTGGGATCGCAGAGTCAGACACGCCTGAAGCAACTTAGCACACATACTCCTTACTACTAGGAATTTGTTTTTGATGGAGGAAGCCTCAGCATATGGATTTTGAAAAAGGTCATCCCTGCAGAAGAGAAAGGTAGCAGTCATTTTGGCCAGGACTATTGTCAGAGTATGTATTGTCCTCCATAATCTGTCCAATTTTAAATGCCATAGCTTCTAGATGAGAACTCTGAGATGATGTAATTAGGAAATAAACTTGTTAAATACTGGCTGCTATCTGCCAAAAAATTATGGTTGGCTTTTAGAATAGTTGCCTTAAATTAGTGGTTCTTAAACTTTAATACATGAATCATCTGGGGAGTTTTAAACAAACCAACACAAAACTTTTCCTAGACTCCATCCCCAGAAATTTGTATTTAATTGCCCCCAGCACTGGTGTTTTAAATGCTCCCTAAATGAGTCAAATGTGCAGCCAGGATTGAGAACCACTGGATGAAACTACTTGGTGTGATAGAAGTAAAAAATTTAAAAAGCGAAAACTGTAGTGGAACACATGGTTTTATCTGAAGTTGTGTTTAAAATGGTTGGAAACATTTGGAGCTCATTTATTTTTGTTTCATTCCAGGGTCTCTATGGCAGCGTGATAGTGGCAGGAGGAAACACGCTAATACAGAGCTTTACCGACAGGTTGAACAGAGAACTGTCTCAGAAAACACCCCCGGTAAGTTGTGTGTGTTCTTCAGTGGTATTTTTCAGTCATATATATCCTCTTACTGGTGGAAAATCTATGTAGATACAGTTTGTTTTTCAGTAGATTGATGGTATTTGTGTGTGCCTGGTATAGTATTAATACTCCTTATTAAAAAAGTTTTTCTAGATGACATCTATTAGTTACTCCCATTACTGTCCATTACTATTTGAATCTTACTTTATTCATTGATTCCATACTTAAGTGCCTACAGTCTGCTAGGCACTAGGGATAGAAAATATAGTCCCTTCCCACCAAGGGCTTAGTCAGCTAGGAGGACTAAACCTGCAAAAAAGAAAACCTGTAATGTGCTAAGTGGTTCAGTATGTCGTCCGCCAGGCACTTTGGAGTGTCAGGGGAAATCCTCCTGAAGAGCTGTTTCAATGAATGAGTTCAGTTGGTTGACAGTTTATGAAACATCTAGGTGAAATATGTGCAAAAATATGAAGGGAAGAGGGTATATTCTAACATTTTGAAGTAGTTGGCTTGTAGTCTGTACAGAAGTGGGGCATGCTATATGGCTGAAAAGATGAATGCAATGGTGTATTATGTCCTAGGGCTGCTGTAACAAAGTGCCACAAAGTAGATGGTTCAAAACAACAGACATTTATTACCTCTCCGTCTGGAAGCTAGAATTCTGAAATCAACATGTTATCAGGGCCGTGCTCTCTGAAACCTACAGAAGAGAATTCTTCCTTCCCTCTTTCCGTTATCTGATGATTTGCCAACAATCCTTGGCGTTTCTTGGGTTGCAGTTATAGCACTTTAGTGTCTATCTCCATCATCATATGGCATTCTCCCTTGTGGGTCTGTCCTCTTCTTGGAGACTATTTCTAAATTAGGTTACATTCACAGGAACTGGGGAGTATCAACATACCTCTTTGGAAGATACAGTTCAACCCAGAAAGATAGGTACCAGTCATATCACTTACATAGAAAATTTACAGGGTAAAATCTGGCAGAGGACTGAAGAGCTTTTATGTTTTATTAAAAACATCCCTTGGTACACTATGATAACTTTCAAAGGGATAGAAGAATCTGGTTTAGAGAGAAGGTAGTGTACATGGTACATTAGTAACAGAGGAATTTTTAGATTTTTAAACATCCATCAAGTAGTTTTTTGTAAGGTATCCTGCAATAAATACATTTAAAAAAATTAGAGGTTATATAGGCCCTAACAGAATCTATAGAATCTGTGTATTTGTTTTACATATGCCACAATCTTTATATTTAAGTATTGATACAGGCACAAGATTGACACCTCCTTACGTTTTTGGAGATACAGACTGATCTGGAATATACCTTGATTATAGTACTTTAGATTTCATAGAAAGTCCCAGAATAATGAATATATAGACATGGGCTGTCCAAGGTCTGTTCAAGACCAGGTAGATGCTATCCTTGTCTTTCAGGAGGCAATTAAAATGTAATGAAATCCATTGTAATAGGATTTGAGCAGTTCCTCACCTATAAAACCCGTGTTCATCCCTTCTGTTCCCAGCACCCCTCCTTCCCATCCTACATACTCCACCCCTACTGCATGCACAGACTCAAACTGAATGTTCATATATAGAGTAACTGGTAAGTATCAACAATCTGGAGTTCTCTCCATACAGAAGTGAGATAGGGGTAGTGCTGAGCCATAAAACCATGTTTATGGAGATGGTGTTCAAGCGTAACAGAAACACTAATCTGAAAAGAAAAGTGTGAATAAACTTCCCTGAGTCTGACGTCTGCATTTTGATTTGGATGGGGGCAGGAAGGAATGTGAGGAGGGGGTGAACCAAGATAGTACAAAGGCCCAAAGAATAAGTTAGAAAGTTGAGGAGGACTGCAGAAAGGGCAGCTAGTTGGGGTAGTAATTATACTCGGTGTTGATAAAATGCAATAATATATGAAGCACTTAGCACACTACTTGATATATGATAAGTGTTCAAGTACATATTTGCTGTTTTAAGATGAAATTCTGAGTACTGTACTCTAGCATGCAGTTTTCTAAGGTTTATATAATTTACTAAATTACACAAGACAAAGTACTTTAAAATCCTATACAGTAGTTCAACTTATGCCTATTATTAACCTAGCTACTACAAAATAATCATGTATAATTAGTGCTTGAACCAGAGCCACTAATAAGTCATCAAAATTGAATTTCCTAAATTGAGGCCCTTGTTCTATTTGATCACACTAATACTTATTCTTCCTTTTCTGTTTTAGAGTATGCGGTTGAAACTGATTGCAAATAATACGACAGTGGAACGGAGGTTTAGTTCATGGATCGGTGGCTCCATTCTAGCTTCTTTGGTTAGTTTATCTACTTTGCAAAATAGTTTAAGATTCTTATTTAACTTGAATGTATCACTTAAAATACTAAATTTAGTAAAAAGACTAAAATAATTCCTATGCATCATTTAACTTTGCATTTTAAATCTGTCACATTTGTAGAGGACCTGATGCTAGTCTTACCTATTCTGAAATGACAAAAATGCCTCATTGCCTTATTAGTGGGTATTGTCAGTCTGATTACAGTTTCCCTCTCCAAGGTAGGAATCTGTTAACTTATCCATGCCTCTTCTAACACTACTCACATTAGCACTGGTCAGGACTTATCTGCAGCCCACTTAAAATTAAATCATTCTTCTTAGATTCTGGTTGCTCCCTGGCCTATTGCTGAGGCAGAAGTCAGGAATTGGTGCCTGGGGCAGATGGTGAAGTCATGGTATTGAGGTTTACATGTTGCTTGGACTGGCTTCCTACCCTTGAAATCAGGAGGAAATTCTTGCACTTACCTGTATCCTAAATTTAGAAAATTTCCCCTTCACCTCAGAGCAGCCAAAGTAAATGAGTACTTACGCTAAATATTTTTAAAAGCTATTAACTATTAAATGTTTTTAACTGCCCATTTATCTATTTCTGGTCTATGTTTTATTTCTAGTCTCTTAGTTCAAAACTGAATACGTACGAATCCACTTGAATAGTCACAGGGAACGGATTTCTCCTGCTTACACGTCTGAATAGTAACGTAGTCCAGGATCCTTCCCCTTTGGTCATTTTCCTTTCACCTTCTGTTTATTTTGTATAGTGCATGTGTATTGTTGTTTGTGTACTTGCTAAACTTTATCCTAGTCTGAGTTCTAAATGTTACCGTTAATCAAATGCTAGAACATTGCATAAACACTATACCAGGATCAAGCCTTCCAACAATTTCTGTTGTTGCCGTTAACCAAGCCATCATAGCTAAACTCTTCCTTCATCTTCCTTTCCTGGCATTTTCTAAGTCCTCAAGACAGTATAGAAAGATTTAATATCCTATGTAAACTTAGGTAAGGCTAAATAGTGTCTTTGGGTATTCTAGAGGAGGGCAGAAATAAGAAGGGTGTAATCTGAGTACTATTTGGGGAGAGGTATAAGAGCTCTTAAAAGATTCAGAATTGTGAAAATGAAGATATTAAAGAAATATCTTTATTTATTTCCCAATATTTATTTGGGAAATATTTATTTCCCAATAGAAAAGTACATATATGTAATTTTTCTTTCCTTTCACAGGGCACCTTTCAGCAGATGTGGATTTCCAAACAAGAATATGAAGAAGGAGGGAAGCAGTGTGTAGAAAGGAAATGCCCTTGATAAGTTCCCAAACCTCTACCTTCTATGTCACCTTACGTTTCATAGCTTTAGTATACTCAGGAAAAGAACCACCATCTTTTGTAGAATGTTTATACATTTTTGCATATTTCAATTCCACTTAAATTTTTTAAGGCTTTAACTGGTTCTATAAATTAAAATAAGTTTGTGCTTTCCTTGAAATGCACTTATTCTTATTACAAGCATTTTATAATTTTGTATAAATGTCTATTTTCTCTAAATATTTTGCTTTCAGTAAAATGCTTTCCAACTCTGTTTAGTATATTACCAGTGGATTGGTAGAATTGCTTTTTATTGACTAGTAAAACTTATTGCCTATACTTTTTACATTAGGCTTTTAAAATTAAATAAAAATTACTAGCCATTCCAGAAATACGTTTTTGGACTGTTGTGTTGTAACTTGCTACTTTAAATACTAAATGTGTTTATCATTGTACCCACTGTTTATTTAAACAGAATTCATAGCTCCTTCATATCTAGTAACAATAGTAGTTAAGGTTACCTGAATTCCAAAATTACCTTTTTGCCTATTTGTTACAGCAGTTGGTATCACTTTCCCACTCTAAGATGCAGGCAGTTAATTAAAAGTCTGCTTAGACACAAAATTTATAAAATGGAAATTTAATCTGAACTTTATATCTGATTTTGACCACTTCTAAAATTAGCATGCCATAATAACTCTTAAAACAATCGACAGTCCTTTGACTAAAAACACAAGTTATTTATAAACCACTTAGTATTTACTTTTGTATGTAATCCAAGAAAAACAAAATAGTAAATTATGGTTAAGATGTCTTAGGCAGCACTTGACTTCTGGGCTTCAGAAAGATGTGGAAACTTTTTCTGAAGAAACTTTTCTTTCTTTCGTGCTAAACTTATCTTCCTTGCTTTGATGCGGGCTTGCTTCTCAATTCTCAATCTAGGAAAATAAAAGCATAACAGCAACTTATACAAAATGATTTCCCTGTTAGTACTGTCAACATGTCCAAATCAATTACTTAAAGACCTCAGTCATGCCAGTCTCTGTATTAGGTGTGCCATGTTTATTATTAAACTTGAATAACCACTGTAAACCTACACAAGTCAAAGATAAGCATGAGGTCTAGTCGTTAAGACTGTGCTTCCACTGCAGGTTCGATCTGGGGAACTAAGATCCCAAATGCCATTTGGTGCAGCCACAGAAATTGATTGCATCTATAACCCTGCACCAATTCTCTTTGGGAAAGTAAGAACAGATCTCATGAGTCTGCAACAAACTGGGCTTTCTCCTTTATTTTAGAAATAATGTAATTTTATTGAATACATTAGATTTATGTCCTACCTCCTGAGACATTTAGAAATTTCCTAATTTCAAATAGCACCCAGTCCAGCATCATTTCCCCTACGCTGAGAGAATAAAACCATGCTAAGAGATGATGCTTAGTGCTTGTTGGACTTGCCACTGAGTTGGCCTCTACCTATCAGCATCCTGGGACATTAGGCCTTCATGCCTCAGCTAAAATGTTGACCTCTAGAGTCATTTTGAAATCATCAAAATTGCAAATAATAAATTCGTGGATGCCAGGCCTCTACTGTATTTAAACTGAAATATAACAATGCAGTTAAGGTATTGAATTTCAACTGCCATACAACAATGGAAATCAGCCACAACTATACCTATCCCTGCCCTCTTGAGACTCCTACGCAAGGTTTACTATTCTTGAGAATGTTCAATAATTCAATTTGATGAAGACAGATTGCACTAGGGCAGAAACTGAGAGTAGAAAGGACAAATTCTGGAGACACTCTTGCAGGAAGTTAAATCACTGAATATAGTGATTTCTAGGAACTAATGGAGGTAACAGAATTCCAGATAAGTGATTTAAAATCCTAAAGGTTGATGCTGTTAAAGTGCTGCACTCAATATGTCAGCAAATTTGGAAAACTCAGCAGTGGCCACAGGATTGGAAAAGGTCAGTTTTCATTCTGATCTTGAAGAAGGGCAATACCAGAGAATGTTCAAACTACCGTATAATTGTGCTCATCTCACATGCAAGGTTATGCTTTTAAAGGTCCTTTTGTTTTTTAATTATGGAAACAAGCTTTGAGAGGAAAAAATTAGTCTTTAAAAGAATTAATGCTAAAAGGTGGCTGCATTATCTAAGGCAGTTGTTAAAAGCTGTGGTTCTTGTGCTGCTAGGATTTTCCCCTTAAATTCCCAGCTGCTTTTCTGCCTTGAATTCTGATCTGTAGCACCTTTAGCCAGTAACCGGGCAATTTTCCCCACCTTGTTTCTGCAGCCACAGCCCTGGATGTTAAGTGGCACCCTGACCCCAGAAAGCAGACACTGGCAATTATTTTCCTGTTCAATTGCAATTCTGGGGATTAAAGCTCTTCTCAGGCTTCTGTCTGTTTTTGGATGTGGATCCAGTGTTTCAAACAGCTGTTTCTAAAAATCTTGTTGTTATAGTTCTCAGCTTGTAACCATTTCACTCATCACCCAGGTAACCACTTCACTCCTCTACTGCAACAGAAGTCCTATTTCTCCCTCTTCAATAACAAACCTGCTATGCAAAGTATCTAGAAATCACCATTTTGCAGGATAACATGAATTCAGATATACTACAATCGGCTCCTTTCCTCACCCAAGCACCCTCTCATTTCATCATTCCTGCAATAACATGAGCTCACATTCTATGCAGCTGAAGTGTATGGAACTTTAACATTACAAAAAGATTTAAACAACTACTTATATATATTGATGAAGAGAAAGATAGTAAAACTTCTGAAAGGATATACATTAAAATGCTAGCAGCTATTTCTGGATGGTGAAATTATGTAAGACTTTTTTTTTTTAACCTATTTTTCTAGTTTTTCCACAATAAACATGTATTAGTCATATAAAAGCTTAACACACACTGTCTGATGTGAAGACGTGTTTTAGTGCTAAGGGTACTCGTGCTCACCTGACAAAACGTTCCACGTAGGGCATTGCAAAGAATCGTTTTCTATTATATCTTTTATTTAGGTACCAAGGTATAGGCCACTGCTTGAACTTGTGCCTGCCACGACAACAAAAAGGTATCACTCTACAGAAAACATGCAACAGATTTTCACTTTTTACAGATTTAGCCTTCTTTGGACTAGATATGTTTTCAATAAATTGTAATTGGCTTTTTAAAGCTTTTAAAATTTTTATACAGTTCACATTATGAAATAGTCTAAACTAAGAGGTATCAGACACTCATGAAGCCACTATAAAACTGCAAACATTAATATTTTGCAATGTTTGCTTCAGATCACTTTTAAAAATACATATATAAAAGTTTAAAAACACAACTTGTTCTCTACTTTTACAATAGCTTCCAGTCATAAACTGGAGTGTATCATTACCAGATGTATTTTGTAATTTTCCTACATACATATATGTATGTACTAACTTGATATATGTACACATATATGTGTATATACACATACAATTTCAAACACTGATACTCACATGTATACATTTTATGTTTTTAAAATATAATAAATTTCACCAAGTGATTTAAGTATCTACCTATGTATGCCTCAACATAACAAAACCTAAAAAATAATGCTAAGTGGGAAAAAAGGAAATTGTGAATTCATACTATAACACTGGAAAATATTTCAATTAAAAAAGTAACAGAAGGATTAATTTCAGGGCATTTAACCAAACTTTTGGAATTGTAATGTTTGATTTTAATAAGCTACATTGGTTAATAAGATGATATAACTGCTTTGTTTACTACTCTAACTCCAGAAAAGTTAAAAAGCAAGAATTTTTAAACTTTAACAAGATTAGCACTCTTACACATTCTAAAACTGACACTTTCTCTCCCCTATCCTCACCCTTTCTATCTAACCTCAGCTTGGATTAATCTCAATAAATGTTTGTAGAAAAGAAATCAAAGTTCTTAGGCAAATGTTTTGGCAATTCCTCTTTTCTGCACTGAATCACACAGTTACAGACTACACAGCCACTCACCTAAATTTGGCTCCAAGCTACCCCATTACCACAAACTCCATTAAAAGAATTACATGGAATTAAAAGAATCTACCAGGACTTTCCAGTGCAGGGCACACGGGCTTGACCCCTGGTCCAGGAGGATTCCTCATGCTGCAGAGCTAAGCCTGTGCACCACAACTACTGAGCCCCACTCAAGAGCCTGCGAGCTTCAACTGCTGAGCCCCCGCGCTGCAACTACGGGAGCCCCGGTGCCTAGAGCCTGTGCCCTGCAACGAGAGAAGCCGCCACGAGAAGCCTAGACGCTGCAACGAAGAGTAGCCCCCACTCGTTGCAACTAGAGAAAGTCCATGTGAAGCAACAGAAGACCCAGCTCAGCCAAAAATAAAATTAATTGAAAACAAACTAATCTACCAAATGCATAAGCACTATTATGCAGTGTAATTTCCGAGTACAGAGAAGGTCTCCAACCACCCAAAATTCCTTCCTCATTTTGACTGATGTTTAAATTTCTAATGATGCTTCCTTTCGGCAGTTCAACCCAAATGCAAATAAGCCCCTGGAAGACAGAATACACTGGGTCTTCTCAATTTCTCATAGCTCAGTGTGAATGTTTATTACCACATTCTTTCCCAAAGTCTGACAGGACTTTGGAAATGGACCCAGGAGACAAGATGTCACAGAAGTGGAAAGATGTAATGAAAATAAATTGTTTCAACATTTGGACTAGGGCCTATCCTAAGGGCAATGGGGCAAACTTGAGACTGGTCCACATGGTCTTATTCCTCAAGAACTTCTTCAAATAGTTTCAGGTTCTCAATGGGTGAAGAGGATAGGTGTGTCCTACAATGAGCTTCATGGGATTTATAACCCTCTGAAATTACACGTGCATATATAAAGTTTTCTGGGGAAAGGATTTATAATTTTCATCAGATTCTCAAAAGGTCATATGATTCACTTAAGATTAAGAACCACTCCTATGAAGAACCTATAAATAACTGAACCATGGGAATGGGATGCCAAGGGATACCAGACAAAGCTACCTTCATTCATATCCTGAAGTTCCAAAGGGATCTGGGGACCTCTGTTTATATTAGCTACATCTCTATAATGTATCTAGATATTCTTAGAAGATACTGGACAGAGGATGAGGCATGGGACTTCACTCTCATCTCAGAAGAGCTACTATGTACCAGATGATTCTTCCAAAGATGTCTCTTCTCCAAGCACCGGGTCTAGGCTTTTCTTGACCAGTCTGAAGAAGTCTGAGGGCATCTTCCCTTTCCTGGACAACTTTATCTAATGCATCCATGGAGTCTACTACCTGAGAAAAGAATACAGAAATACAGTTTCAACAATCATCCATGACAGCATTCCAAAGAAAGAGAACACATAAGGACTATGCTACAGAAAATCTATGATGAATCTTTTTGTCAAAGAACCATTCTGTCAAATATTTTCTAAAAATATTTTTGGCTTAGGTATGCATATACATAGGTGTCTGTAGTATCACTTTCTGTAACTTTTTTTAAAGTTTAATTAAAAATTATTGAGCTCAAATTTCCATATGTTATTTTTTTTGAATAGGATACACTTGCACAGATTCCTTTTGGAGACCCAATTTGACTCATCATTTCAAAACTCAATGAGCTATTACAAAATGATAACAATTAGTGACTTTTCAAATAGTAAAACCTATGTTCTGGCCTTAATTAGTCAGTGTGTCCCAAAGACTCAGACACAGATATTTTGACCTGCTTAACTCAAAGCCACACTGAACAGCTGAATCCACATGCTACTTCCTTTCAACCATATGAAAATTCATGAGAAATAAGACGGGTAAGAACAACAAATCCTATTTTGAGGACAAACTTAGAGGAGTGAAGGGATCACAGTGATCAGAGCCTAATACAAAGTCTCTGACCCTCAGGAACTCAGTAAACCTGGCTGCTGACTGACTACATTAAAGAGTCTGCCCAAGGTCAGAGCTAAGGCTCCTAACTGAAATCTAATGTTAGCTCACACAGACAGAAAATAAATGGTTACTAAGAACACAGAGCTAACATCCAGTTATTCATGTTACTGCTAACAGATAAGAAAGAAAATCAGAAGTATCAATTAGATACACCTCCTTCAAAAAAGTCACTCTCAAAGAGCTTTCTTTTCTAGTTTATAACTTTCCCAGAGGCAAGAGTGTCCTTGTATAGTTCCCAAAGTTTCAGCTTATATCTTAAATTGAGCATAATTCTTTTAAAATTTTTCTTGATAAATTTTCATTAGTAGTATGTCACAGAAGTGCTGAGAAAATTGCATAAATAATAACTTTCAGTTTATCTGGAGAAAACTTTTATATTTTAAATTCTAATTAAGAAAATACTGTACATATGATCTACTGGGCTGAAGTTCACCTCTAAAATATATCTTTGAAAGCAAGGAGAGGGAATCATCTACTATTGAAGTTTAATAAAAGTCTTAGAACAGCACCATTCTAGCAAGAGTTTTTTCATCAAACAATGAGCTATTTATAAACAGCCAATCCACTTAAAAGAGTCTCTGAAGCATAACTTTCCTTAAAAGCAGAGTTGGCAAACATACCTAAAAATAAAATCACATTACTTTACAAATGTTTTGCAGCAATGAAAAACATTCAAAGGAAGCAGGGTTCCTCCGTAAAATGGCTGATTCCAGGGCTGAGGCAGAAAAAGTATAAGATGAATCCAGCATATCCTACTATTCCTCATCAAAGACTGATGAGAACACAGAGGCCAGCCAGAATAACCCACAATGGCCAAATCTGGAATGACAATACTAAAGGATTTTAACTCATTGAATCAGGTTGGAATCCATGAATCAAGAAAAAAAAGGGAAAGGAAGATACAAGAAATGGAGAAAAGGAAAAGCCCTTCCTTACAGAAGAAAGCTAACTAATAAGTAGAATGAACAATGAACTTAGACAATTACCATTTAGCAAACATCACAGTAATAACTGATTGAGGCATGAACCATCATGCCTCAATGGATGGATGCTAAAACCAATGAGTTACAAGTTTGGGGATTTACATGTTCTCAAAATAAAGAAAAGTTAGTAACTATACAGTGAAGAAACCTAACACCACAATAACCAACCTACTAATGCTAAGAACTTCAATAACAGAATGTATCAACACTGCATGCCTCCTCACCTGATGCACTGAGAAGAATACAGCATCACATCTATGACATTCCTGCCAATCATGATTATTATCATGAGAAATATCATACAAGCCCAAATTGGCCCATTCTCTTCAACAATGTCAATGTCACGAAACACAAAGAAAGACTGAGTCATCAGATTAAAGGAAAGTCAAGAGACAAAACTGAAAACACATCAGTCAGGATTTTCTTTGCTATAAAGGATATATTAGGATAACATGAAATTTCAATAAGATCTTTTTTGGGGGGCAGGGCAATATACATTTAAATACCTACAGGTAAAGGGATATCACATATAGAACTTATTCTTAAACAGTTGAGGAAAACTGTATTTTTGTAGACAGGAGGCAGAGAAGGATAAAGCAAACGTGGTTAAGTATCCACACAGGGAATCTGGCTGAAGGAGGCCTTTTTGTATTGTTCTCATAATTTTTCTGTCAGTCTCATATTTTATTAAAATAAAAAAATCCAAAAATGATGCAACTCAATTTTTATAAAGGCAGATTAAACTTCCCCATAATTAGGGTAAATAACGGAGATTTTATCCCACCCCTTCTTTGACCCTCTGCAGGGATACCCAGATCCTAACAGTGGTGAGCAGTGTGGGGAAAGAAACCTGAAGCAGTTGAGGTTAGGAAGCAAGACTGAAGCAATTACAAAAAGCTGGGTTCCAATCTCACTGCCTTACTATGGTATGGAAAAAACATCAATAAAGAGCTGACCTTGAAAGCGCTCTATGGATAAACAAACAAATCTAACTAAATAAAACAAAACCTCTAAATGGAAGAAATAATTGCAGATCTGCATTTACTGATGTGGGAAAATTTCTAAAATATATTAGTAGAAAATGTAAGTCTCAGAAGAGTATATACAATATAAATAAATATGTAAATAAAAATAATCAGGCACATTTCTATTTGCAGAGAAAAATTCTGATGGATATATAGGAAATACACAGGATTGATTACCTCAATGGAAATAAAGGAATGGAAATAACGACACCAAGTGATTTCTTGTTAATGATGAAGAAAACCTAACTTAAGTAACAGTGACCTTTTCACAGTAATGGGAAAGTACTCAAACTGCTGAATACAGGAGGGGAAACGATGGTGGAGGAGGAGGAAGAGGAGCTCATCTCCCCCCACACACACAATGTGGAACAATTCTCAAAGAAAACTGACTGGAAACTGCAGATCTCCTGTACCACCAAAGCTGCATGGAAGATCTCCACGTAACCAGAGAGAAGGCCTCAGGTCCAGTATCTGTGCCCCTGGGAGGGATCTATAAGGAAGAGCAGGTCCACATGGGCAGACCCTCGACGTGGAGAGGGAGTGGATCAACCTACAATTTGGGCACTCCCATGCCAGTCAAGGGTCCTACATGAGGAGTCAAGCCCTCTAGCCTGCTGGGTAATCTGCAAAGACAGAATAATGGAAAACACCCAATCAAAACAGCAGACAGACAAATGAAAAAATGAAAGCAACATATGAGGTCTATGGGATGATCACAAAGTGTTCCAACTTGTGCATAACAGGGATTCTGAATCCTAACAGATTGGGATTCTGAAAACAGAGAGGGAGAAGGGAATCAAAAAATATTATTTGAAGAAATTACCAATGAAATTCCTAAACTCAAAGAAGGAAACAGATATCAAGGTACAGGAAGCACAGAGAGAGGGTCCTAAACAAGATGAACCCAAACACACCCAAACTAAGATATACCATAATTAAAATGACAAAACTTAAAAGAATTTTAAAGGCAGCAAGAGAAAAGTCAGTTACTCAAAAATTCATGGAGCTCCCCTAACACCAGAAGGGAGTGCCACAATATACTCAAGCCCTGAAAGGTGAAAATCCTGCAACCCAGGTATTCCACCCTGCAAGATTATGATTTAGAATAGAAAGAGAAGGAATTTCTCAGAAGAGTAGCAAAAACTAAAATAACTCATACACCATATAAAAAATACACTGTATAAAAAAAAATGAATTCAAAATGGTTTAAAGGCCTAAATAAAAGACAAGCCATCATAGAACCCCTAGAAGAGATCACAGGCAAAATGTTCTCAGACATAAATTGTAGCAGTATATTCTTAGGTCAGTCTCCCAAGGCAAAGGAAATAAAAGCAAAACTAAACAAATGGAACATAATCAAATGTAAACACTTTTACCCATCAACAAAATGAAAAGACAACATATGGAACCAGAGAAAATATTTGTAAATGATGGGACAGACAAGAGGTTAATATCCAAAATACAAAAGAGCTATACAAAAGAGCTCACACAACTCAATATCGAAAACACAAACAACCCAATCAAAATATGGGGCAGAAAACCTAAATAGACATTTCTCCAAAGACAAACAGATGACCAACAGTCAACATGAAAAGATGATCAACATCCCTAATGACTAAAGAGAAGCAAATCTAAACCACAGTGAGATATCACTTCAAGTTGGCCAGAATGGCTACCATCAAAATGTCTGCAAATAATAAATGCTGGAGAGGGTGTAGAGAAAAGGGAACCCTTCAAAACTCTTGGTGGGAATGTAAACTGGTGCAGCCACTACGGAAAATACTTTTCCTAAAAAAAAACTAAAAACAGCACTACCGTATGACCCAGCAATCCCACTCCTGGGCATATTTCTGGAAAAAAGAACTGTAATTTGAAAAGATACATGCACCCCAATGTTCACAGCAGCACTATTTGCAACAGCCAGGACATGGCAGCAACTGGAGTGCCCACCAACAGACAACTGGCCTAGGAAGATGCGATATACATGTATACACACACAACGACACAATGGAGTTATTACTCAGACACAATGAAGAACGAAATACTGTCATTTACAGCAACACAGGAGAACCTAGGAAATATACTTAGTGAAGTTAGAAAAAGACAATTATGGTATCCCTTACCTGTGGAATCTAAAAAATAATACAAATGACTCTCTAATATGAAACAGAAACACACTCACAGACACAGAAAACAAGCTTATGGTTACCAAAGAGGAGAGGGCGTGGGGAGAAAAGTAAATAAGGAATATGGAATTAACAGACAAAAACTACTATACATAAAATAGATAAGCAACAAGGATTTACTGTCTTGCACAGGAAATTATGTTCAATTTCTATAATAACCTATAATGGGAAGCAATCTGGAAAAAAAAGAAAAATATATATATAAAACTGAATCACTATGGTGTACACCTGAAACAATTTTATAAATTAACTATACCTTAATTAAAAACTTAATTAAAATGGTTAAGATGGGGCTCCCCTGGTGGTTTAGTGGTTAAGAGTCTGCCCCGCAACAATGCAATGGACACAGGTCTGATTCCTGGTCGGGGAAGATCCCACATGCTGCAGAGCAGCTAAGCCCATGCGCCACAGCTACTGAATCCCACGTGCCCAAGAGCCCGTGCTCCGCAACAAGAGAAGCTGCAGCAAAGAGAAGCCCATGTACTGCAACTACAGAAAGTCCCTGCATAGCAACAAAGACCCAGAGCAGGCAAAAATAAGTATTTTTTTTTTAATGGTTAAGATGATAACACTTCTGTTATAGGTTTTTTTATACCAATTATTAAAAAAGCATTAAACAAATTTGACCTAGTGGGTGCAGAAGTAGTTAAACCAGAATTAGAAATCTAAGATGGTGCAGGTACTTCAGAAAACAGCTGGACTGTTTCCTAAAATGTTAAACACTGATTTAGCACACAACACAGCAATTGACTCCTAGGGATCTACCTAAGATAGGTCCATGCACGTTTGGGGGTTATAGGTAGAAATGGGAATGACTGAAGATGGGTCTGAGATTTCCTTTTGGGAGGATGGAAATGTTCTAAATTAGATAGTAGTAATAGTTGCTTAAGAATGTAGATCTCCTAAAAATCAAGCAGAAATTGAAAGAAACCTACTTGCCAAGAATTGTAGGAACCATACGCTCACACGTTTTAGCTTTTACCCCACACTCAGCAGTCTCCAGACTCCCACAAATCTCACCTTTTCTAAGCGCTCCGGGCTTGGCATTGGCAGCCTCTGCCGCTTAGCTTCCTGCTCTAGAGTTAGGAGCATGTTTCTTTCTTTCAGGAGAACATACCTATATCAAAAACAGAACTAGTAATGCTATTCTGTAGTTATATTAATAAAATTGTGGATTTTGACATCAAAATTAATAATCTGTACTCAAAAGTCCTTTAGAATAATCCTTTAAACAGAGCTATATCTAGTCTCACTCATTTGTTCACTAAATTTTCCAAGTGCCACATACTGTATTAAGGAAGTACCAGAAGAGTTACAAACAAGCATACAATATAGTCCACACATTCCAAGCGGAAAGAGCAGATGGAAGGCAACTAACACCTGTTCAATTCCTATTTTAAGCATATTATATACATTTATTTCCGGAGAAGGCAATGGCACCCCACTCCAGTACTCTTGCTTGGAAAATCCCATGGAGGGAGGAGCCTGTTAGGCTGCAATCCATGGGGTCGCTAAGAGTCGGACACGACTGAGCGATTTCACTTTCACTTTTCACTTTCACACATTGGAGAAGGAAATGTCAGCCCACTCCAGTGTTCTTGCCTGGAGCATCCCAGGGACGGGGGAGCCTGGTGGGCACCGTCTATGGGGTTGCACAGAGTCGGACACGACTGAAGTGACTTAGCATAGCATACATTTATTTCACTGAATTCTCACAATAATTCTGAGGTTGGAATCATTTCCACTTTCTAAATGAAGAAACTAAAGCTAAGACAAGTAAGGTATTTGGCGGGCATGTAGCTAATTCAGCTAAATCAAATCATGAACTCCTTGTGTATAAATCCATTCTATTTTTAGCCCATATGCCCCCTCCACAACTGTAATGTACTGTGGTGTATTAAGTGGTATAGACAACAAGTACCAGAGAATTAAGTGGGAGAGATGAGACATTCCTTCTGGCCAAGATGGTCAGGGAAAGCATCAAAGAGATGGGATAAGTTAGGCTGGAAAGAAAACCAAAGCAAACACAAATACTGAGATCAAAACATGAAGTGGCAAAGCTTGAATGGGAGTGAGTTTTGTGAATAAATTATGTTTGACTGAGAAGTAGAGCTGGAAGAAAGGAAATAAACATGGGGGGCAGAGAACACGACACAAAGGAACCGGGCTACTTTTTGGTGTGGAAGAAGACAATTTGGAGGGGAAAAGTGGCAGAAGATAAATGATTTGGTTTTAGCCAGGATGAATTGAAACTGCCTTAACTATCCCTTTACCAATAAGCGGCAGTAAACACGCTGTAAGACAACAGTTTTTTTATAATGAATCTGTGCTGTTACATGTAACATATCTGACACCAAATGAGGGTTTGTCCTTCTTATATTGTCTTTTCTAACACAACTTTTCCAACTCCTCTGATACTAACTACCTGAAGTTAGTGCCAGATTCCACAAACGTAACAATTCAGTCCCACAAGAAAGACTGCCCCACTTTAGATGCCAATAATGATTTCTAGGCCTTACATGTATCTGACAGACCTGCTCTAAGTTAGGGGTTCCAAAAACCCTCTCCTTGGGTTTGATAATTTGATAGAACAGCTCACAGAACTGAGGAAAGCACTTTACTCTCTGGTTTATTATAAAGGATACAACTCAGAAACAGCCAGGTGGAAGAGACGCACAGGACAAGAAACAGACAAGGGGTGCAAAGCTACCCTGCCTTCTCAGGGCACAACACCCTCCCAGAACTTCCATGTATTTACCAGCTTAGAAGGTCTCCAAACCTAGTTGTTTAGGGTCTTTTAATCATGCGGGCATGACTGATTAAATTACTGGCCACTGGTGACTGAACTCAATCTCTAGACCCTCCCCCCTCCCAACTCCCCCCAGAGGTGGGCATGGTAGTGAGGCTGAATTCTTCACCCTCTAATCATGCCTTGGTCTTTCCTGAAGCTGTGCAACAACGCCCTCCCTGCCCACTTCACCTCTGAGAGTTGTTTAATTGGAACAAAAGACACTTACATCACTCAGGCAATTACAAGGAATTAAGGAGCTATGTGTTAAGCCATCAGAGACAAAAGACAAAGTATATTATTTCTTATTGTATCACAAGAACAAGCTTGTAGTATTAGTGATCTTATAAGCATTTTACAGGTCTTTAATCTGCCATGAAAAATAAACCACCCTTTAAATCAAGGGATAAAACTGTAACTGCCTTCTACAGTGCCTGGACAAATAGCAGCGCTGAGTGAAGGGGGCTTGGTGAAAGAACAAGGTGGGTAAGAAGTGGTAGGCACCGCTCCATTTAGACCAGCCAAGTGTCCCCATGTTGGTGACCTACATGTAGGAATGTAGGTTCAGTGCTGCAACACCACAGGTCTGATTTTACAAGAAGAGCCAGAAGTCCTTATTTTTGTGTTAAACTTCCCAATTTTTAAAACACAGTACAGTCCAAACAAATATATCTTTGGGCTAAATATAGTCAATAAATGCAGAGGGTGGGGGTGGGGTCAAAAGGTACAAATTTCCAGTTATAAAAGGAAAAAGTCATGGGGGTGTAAGGTACAGTATGGTGACTATAGTTAGTAATACTATATTGCATAACTGAAAGTACCTCAGAGAATGGATCCTGAAAATCCTCACCACAAAGAAAAAAAATTGCTGTATTAACTGGACTTATTGTGATCATTTTGCAATATATACCAATACTGAAGCATTACACTGCACATCCAAAACTAATATAATGTTATGTCATCATACCTCAATTTATACTCAATATATGTATATATACAAATCAACTGTCTTAAATCCTCTCAACTCTTAATTCATCAGGAGAACCTGCCAGCAAAACCTACCTACATTTCTAGTTAAGTGCATCCTCCTACACACTTTCTCAAAGCAATTAAGCTAAAGCTTTCAGGCCATGCAAAATAATTAAAAGGAAGAAGACGACATGTGGCCAATTCATCCCCATTCTGTCTCATTAGTTCCCTGGAATTGGTAGTATGACTGGTAGCAGTTACAGTAAAACTTCTGAACTCCCAACTCACTTTGACACGTCTCTCATAATGTAACTTAACCTCTGGAGTACTTATAAAAATTTCAATGATCTTATATATCACCAATGGTACTATAAATCATTTCACTTAATTTCTTACATCAGATCAAGTTTATATCTCATTATTATACTATAACTGCCTCAAACTCTTAGATGTTAATGCACTCAGTATACTTACCAAAGTTTATGTAAATCTTCATTACTTTTGTTCCTTAACTGCTGACAGGTCCACGAAGCTCCTATTAAAGTGATAAACTCATAACGTGAAATAATTTTCTAGTTACGTGTCCTTTGACAAATTACTTAATCTCTCTAAACCTGTTTCCTTATCTATAAAATACATAATAGCTTTCGATACTATAGTACAATATATAATTAGGACTTAATTGTGATTAAATTAGATATTAGTAATGTGACTGGCAATAGCATTCAAAACATGTCAGTATTAGTATAAAATATATTTCAGTCTAATGTCAAAATACTATTCTTATAAATTAATATTCAATTATCTCTAAAAGAGTGAAATCTAGAACAAACCCCAAACCTCACTTCAGTTAATATTTCAACCTGCTTCTCTTCTACACCTTTTGTCAACCTGCCAACGAATAGTTTACTATTATACTGTCCTTCTATTTTTCTCTAACAGACATTCCCAAAGGAACTGAAAAAAGAAAATAACATAAGTAATTCCCAAACTGGATAAATAATCCAAATATGATAGAAGGTTTAATAAATATATTTAATACTGGTCAACCCAAATATCTCACCAGATTTCACCTTTTCTTCCCCCCAATTCTTTGGGTCATCAAAAAATTCTTCCAGTCCTCTCCTAGACAATGTGGTCTGAAGTAATCTACACTGGTGAAAAGATGTGACATTTGGTGTATTCTTAGTCAACAGACTCAGAGAAAACCTGCAACTGAACATATATGAACAAGTGATTAAAGTTTCATGACATCTGGATTTTATAGGCAATAAATGGAATCATTTCCTCATTTACAATGTCAAAAAACCAACTTAGGGTTTCTGCACAAGAAACAATAAACTCATAAAATGCTTTAAAAATTATTTTTAATATCCCCAGTATAGATGCTGCTATCCTGTAATTTAGAACATAATTTCAGAGATAATATATTGACTAATTATATTTTACGGTAACATTTTTAGCTCCTTCATATGCTGCTGGTGGGCATATAAGTAGATAAAAGTATTCTGAAGTTCAATTTTGCAACACATCTGAGGCCCAGTGATTCCTCCTTTAAGCCAGTAATTTCACTGGATTTAGAAATTTCAACTGAAGAAAATGATCACATATGGGAATTGATAAATCAAAATGTCTATTGTGGTGATCATTTTGAAATGTATGAAAATATTAAATCATTTGTTGTACACCTGAAACTAATATATGTCAACTACACTTTTAAAAAGTCTAGTAAAGCATTATATATAACAAAAAACTGACAATAATGTAAATGTGCAACTTGGAAATGGTTAAAATAATTATTGTGCATCTGCATGATAATTTATTATGTAGAAAAATCTAAAAGTCATACTTATAAACAATATTTAATGACCTGGAGAAATAATTTAAAATACAATAATGAAATGTATCACAAACGCTGTATTCCTACCAAAAAAAAAAAAAAATCTAACCTGAATCTAATCATGAACAAACAAGCAGACAAATCCAAATGAATGAATATTCTAAAAAGGTTGACCTTCTTAAAGAGATATTAATAACATCAAAGAGAAAAAAAGAAACTGTTTTGGATTAAAGTAGACTAAAAAGATATGACAATTAACATGATAAATGATCACTGATTGGACTATGAATAAAAAAAGTAAGAAAGAAAAAATATTCCCAGTGTGATCATTGTAGTATTGTGGTTAAGACATTTCTTGTTTTCAGGAAATTCATGCTGAAATGTCTCGATGCTTGCAATTCTGACACGCCTCAAATATTTCAGAAGAATAAAAGCACGGATATAAAAAGTATAAAAAATGTGACAAAATACTGGGGAGTGATTAATATAAGTGAAGAGTATATGGTTATTCTTTGTACTACTTTTACAACTTTTCTTTTGGTTGGAAATTGAAAAAAAAAAGTTGATGAAACAAGGGTAGAATATAAAAATGCATGTAAATATGATCCTGACTTTATTTAAAAATTACATGTATGTGTATATTCTGAAAGTGAAAAAGAAGAAAACCTGTTTATCTCTGGATGGTAAAACAACAGTTGATATTTACTTTCTTTTCAAAACACTTTACCTTATTTTCCAAGTGAAAGTGAAAGTGAAGTCACTCAGTCGTGTCCGACTCTTTGCGACCCTATGGACTGTAGCCTATCAGGCTCCTCCGTCCATGGGATTTCCCAGGCAAGAGTGCTGGAGTGGATTGCCATTTCCTTCTCCAGGGGATCTTCCTGACCCAGGAATCGAACCCGTGTCTCCTGCATTGCAGGCAGACGCTTGACCATCTGAGCCACCAGAACATGAATGTGAAGTCGCTCAGTCGTGTCCGACTCTTTGCGACCCCAGGGACTGTAGCCTACCAGGCTCCTCTGTCCATGGGATTTTCCAGGCAATAGTACTGGAGTGGATTGCCATTTCCTTCTCCAAGGGATCTTCCCAGCCCAGGGATCGAACTCGGTCTCCCCTGTCGTAAACAGACGCTTTACCGTCTGAGCCACTAGGGAAGCCCTTATTTTCCAAAGTGTCTGTAAATGAACGGATAACTTAATAGTAATGATAAAAATCTAAACTTATTTTTAAGGAAAAAGGGTGATGAGATGGAAGAGATAATTGGTTCAAGTCTGCTACTTTTCAAGTTACAACCCCTGAATCTCTGCAAATAAAAAAAAACAAACAAACTCAAACCACTGCTTATCTCTGAGGTTAATATAAGGTATTACATTATAGCTGAGGGATGCCCAATAACTGCGCTGGATTCAAGAGCACACACATTACTTCCTTTTGGGGAAAAAACCCCAATAATTTGTAAAATTCAACTCATTAAAAACAAAAGCTAATAACAAGGAGGTAATCGTACAGCTTAACGTCAAACATGATCTGTCTGTCCAGAAGACAAGCGGTCTTTCCAGAAATAACCACCGTGTGTAGTATATTCTTTTCTCACACCTGCAAGGCGACTTTCAGTTCACTCGGCTTTCATTAATCCACTCAAAATTTACTGAACACCTCTTTTTGACAGGCTCTGGGAGTACACATCCCGTTCCCCCCTTTTAATCTATTGAAACCTGACAGAGCGCACAGTTCCACAGCCAAAAGCTTTTAAGTGAATTTTTCTGAAAACTCAGTCAAGCAGGATGCTTCCGTACCTCCACATTTAATTAAACAAATACTGGGTTTCTACAGACCCTGAGAACTGCCTGGTCCACAGTAAGTGGCAACAAAATGTTTGAGGAAGACACGGACATGTCGCAGGTGAGAGACTTCTCCAAGGTCACTGACTCCTCACGATGGTGGGCTCGCGTCCAGCCATCAAAGCCGCCTTCCCAGCCCAAAGCGTTTTCAGCATGTCAACAACCAAACAAGATCCAAAGTTGGGGAAGTGGACAGACCTACTCCTCAAATAACTTACCCTGTGCTAGCAAGGGTCTGAGAACTTATTAACGACGTAGAAGCCTTCAGAGCGGCTGAGACTCTTCTGCAGAAAACAGCCAAACTGGCAGCAGCCATCTTTTCGCATCAGCAAGCACACCGCATTTCCGCCAAAACGGTGTCACTTCCGGAGTCTCACGCCGACCGGAAGGCGAGAACGGGAGTTGACTTTGCCCTCAGTCAACATGGCTCCTTTCCGGCTTCGCCCTCTTGGGAAGATTGGCTCTCTCGGCCTCCGTTACTCTCCCCTGGTGTTCTCTTGCCCGTAGTAGCCATGGCGGCCATGAGTCTTTTGCATCGGGCTTCGGTTTCTGCAGTGGCCTCTCTGTCCGGCCGCCGTCTTGGCACCCGACTTGGATTCGGAGGCTTCCTCACCCGTGACTTTCCGAAGACTGTCGGTGAGTACTAGCTCTGGGAGAAAGCGAGATTAGGGAACGCGGGAGGAGAGATGGAGGGCTCTTCCCGGGTGACCTTGGTGGAATCCGAAGGGAGCCGGGAATGAATTGAGGACTTGGGGTTTGTGAGAAGGAGCATGAGGAAACTGAGGGCTTTCCTGAAGTAATCAGGTCGATCGTATTTAAGTAATTAGAATTTTTGAGACGCTTTGTCATTCACCTATCCTGTTGCTAATTTGTGGATGAAGCTGAGATTAGAAAGAGGTTAGAAAGCAAAGAACTAAGATCTCTATTTCTCAGGCACACGATTCTTTGTATTTTGCACCTGCGCTAGATTGTACTCTCACAAGGTGGGAAGTCATGTTGCTGAGGATCCTGACGATGCTAATTCTAATATATGGTCAGGTGGAGAGCTCGGGGCTAATTCCTTCTCTAGGCACAGTGATCCGTCTTCATGATACTTTCAGGTGTCCACGAAAATGTTTTCATTTACATTTCTTTTAAAATCAGAAGGTAAAGGACTGTAATGTTAATGCGTATGTGATGGTAAATCTAGCCTGAATTGTATTCGTTTTATATCAATGCAGTCACAAAATAATTATTCTTAATGTTTGGTTAGAGAGAAAGGGACCTATATGAAGATCGTAGGTCTTTTCCTAGGTCCTAGGAAAGTCAGGGCAGTCGTGGAAGGGTTATTTGGAGCCTCTTGGAGACTGTGGATTGAACTCAAGGGGAATGAATAATCATAATATTAATAGCAAAGCATCAAATGCTTTGCATTCATTCTGTTTGATTCCCTCTTGGTTTCTGCAAAGTGAATACAATGTTATCCCCATTTTACAGATGAGGAAACTGTAACTCAATTATTACAAAGATAATTCACTACTGTATTAAACTGAATAATAATAATGACAGCTAACACTTATTGAGCATGTATTATGTGCTGGACATCATATAGATATTAATGATATTCATTTAATCCTCTTGATCGAAAATGTGCTGTGAGCTATTTGTCCTATACAATAGATGTAGATACAGAAGAAGTGAAATTTAAAGGCAGAAAGGTTCCTCTCCAACTTAAAAATATCTTTTTCTGTTTACTGCTCTTCTCCCAATTTAATTTGAGTTATGCCATTTCACATGAAGAGGCATTATACATAGGGACTTAATGGAAAAATGATGGAAAGGACCAATGGTATTCAACGAATTTCCAGCAGGAATTTGAACCTGCTACAAAGCCACATGTGCTCACATTCCTTGATAAAAGACCTTTGTAAGTCTTTTCTGATTACACATATCCTCTTCACATACCCCCTGCTGCCCCATAGTGTTTGATCATGCCTATCTGGAGATTCAGTTCAGTTCAGTCGCTCAGTCGTCTCTGACTCTTTGCGACCCCATGAATCGCAACACACCAGGCCTCCCTGTCCATCACCAACTCCCGGAGTTCACTCAAACTCACGTCCATCGAGTCAGTGATGCCATCCAGCCATCTCATTCTCTGTCGTCCCCTTCTCCTCCTGCCCCCAGTCCCTCCCAGCATCAGAGTCTTTTCCAGTGAGTCAACTGTTCGCATGAGGTGGCCAAAGTATTGGAGTTTCAGCTTCAGCATTAGTCCTTCTGAAGAACACCCAGGACTGATCTCCTTTAGAATGGACTGGTTGGATCTCCTTGCAGTCCATGGACTCTCAAGAGTCTTCTCCAACACCACAGTTCAAAAGCATCAATTCTTTGGCACTCAGCTTTCTTCACAGTCCAACTTTCATATCCGTACATGACCACTGGAAAAACCATAGCCTTGACTAGACAGACCTTTGTTGGCAAAGTAATGTCTCTGCTTTTCAATATGCTATCTAGGTTGCTCATAACTTTCCTTCCAAGGAGTAAGCATCTTTTAATTTCATGGCTGCAATCACCATCTGCAGTGATTTTGGAGCCCCCAAAATAAAGTCTGACACTGTTTCCACTGTTTCCCCATCTATTTCCCTAAACGGAGGTAAAATTTCACTCCTAGATTCTGTTTATACACTACTCCCCGTTCTTGAAGTTCTGGAAGGATCCTTGCAGGTACTCTACACCCTTTCCACTGAGAGCAGCAAAGGATATAATAGCTGTAGCGAGTGTTACTGTGTTTTAGCTGTGTACCTGCTTTCAAAAGTATTTTGCGTGTGAAGCCTAATCTGTCACTGTGGAGTAAAAGTTCATAATCTGCTTTATATAGTTTATGCCTGCCTCTGGGCTTCCAAGGTGGCACAGTAGTAAATAATCTGCCTGCCAGTACAGGAGATGCAAGAGATGTGGGTTTGATCCCTGGGTCAGGAAGATCCCCTGGAGAAGGAAATAGCAACCCACTTCAGTGTTCCTGCCTGGGAAATCCCATGAACAGAGAAGCCTGGCCGGCTGCAGTCCATGGGGTCACAAAGAGTTAATACGACTAAGCAATTGAGTGCATGCAGGCACACCTGCACACATTCTCTGCCTCTCTGAGAACGTAAGATCCAGCAGAGTAGACAGCCTTTGCTGCTTTTGTTTCCTCTGGAGCTGGACTGCCTAGGTTTCAATTCTGGCTCCAGAATTCAATAATTCTGTGAATTTGGGTCATCACATCTGGGAAGTTAAGTAAAAGGTACTTAATTACTCAGAACCTACAGTTCTTCATCTTCAAAAATAGAGGATTTTTTTTTAAAGAGGATTTTTACTACAAATGTGCTTATATTCTGTTGACTTGACAGGGAAATAAAACCAGTCTCATTCTCACTGACAAGTATTTATAACCCTGAGATGTGCTTCCACATAATTTTGCATCTTTCTAGAAATGTTATTTTGAAGTAAACATCTCTTACCATAAGAACTGTTTTAAAAAAAAAGAGTGATAATTTTAACTTACCTCAAAGGTAGTGGTAAAGAGTGAGTGGGGAGGGTCTGCAGCCCCGAACATTACCTTCTTCAAGGCCCCGTGGCCACAACTTTCTTAAACATTTAGTGCTGCCATGTTATCATCACCCTCAGCACAGATTAAATATTCTATTTAACTAAATTATTAAATTTCTAGAAATGAGCTTAAGTCCTCTCCTCAGCTGCAGAGAGCTTTTTGTGTTGAAGGCTGATGTCGGTATATTATGACTTGAAAACCTGGGAAGAGTATTAAAATGATTTTATAAACAAAGCAGTGTGGACTTAGTTCAGACATGGATGATGGGGCATGTTAATAGGTTCTAGGGACAGTTTTAAGAGGTGTAATTGTCAGAAAGATAAAGGATGTGTTTTCTGATACATCTGAAAATGGGGCTCTTGGAATTGGTAGGTGTTGAGAGAGAAGGCTGCAAAAAGGGAAGTCAGGACCACATTAGGGCAGCTGGTAAATACAAAAGGGCTTCCCAGATGGTGCTAGTGTTAAAAATAAAAAACTCGCCTGCTGATACAGGAGATGTAAGAGACGCTGGTTCGATCACTGGTTAGGAAGATCCCTGAAGGAGGTTGGAAGATCCCTGAAGGAGGGCACAGCAATCCACTCCAGTATTCTTGCCTGGAGAATCCCATGGACAGAGGAGCCTGGCAGGCTACAGTCCATGGGGTTGCAAAGATTCAGATATGAATGACTGAAGCGACTTAGCACATACACGCTGAATAAAAAGCCAGAGTATCTTAACAAGTTGGTAGGCAGCCGAGAATATTTAGCAGAAGAGCAGCATCAGTAGTATGTTTTAGGAAGATGCATCTGAATATTTGGTGGACTTATCAAGCGTGTTGATTACTTAATCCAGTGAGGTGAAATGGGCATGGAGAGAAATGGAAAGTTTGAATTTTAGAGTCACGAGGCCTTGACAACTGATGGATGAGGTGTAGGAAGACAAATGAGATTTTTAGTCTGGGTAATTGAGTTGGTGGTACAATTAACTGGGAATAGTCAGAGAATGAGGGAAAGAAAATTAGTTTTGGGGGTTGTCTTAGAGACACACACAAAAATCTTACATTGAACTATTTGATCCTCACAGGTATCACAGTTGTCCACAACATAACTTTCCTGAAGTTATTTACATTAAAAAAAAAAGGTTATTGAAACCTTACTTCCACGTAATTAATGAATACCTAATTGAGAAATTCCAGGCTTTAGAGAGTGGTAGGAAATGCCTGTTTTTGTGGCAGAAGGATCTGAGTTCCAGAAGTCCTGCCAGCCAGCTGGTTGTAAGCAGTGTTCACGCTAATGATTTTAGACTGTAAGCAGATGGTCCTACTGTTAATACAACAACAAATCATGAAAAGAGTTTAGTACTATAAGGTATCTTTTAGAACAGTTAATAGTATAACAGTTATCTGGTACATTTAATGACATGAATATTTGTTGTTCAACAGTAGAGTAATTATATGTGATGAAAGCAAGAAGTTTACATTACTGTTTAATATTGCTAGAATGCAGCCAGTCCAAGCTTTCTTCCATAATTTTTTTTTCTGTTATAGTTTCTGTATTTGTTAATACTTGGATTCATAAACAGTTGTCCCTAAAACCCCACACAGAGTTTAATCCTTGTATGTATGTTTGTGTGTATATATTTCTGTCTGAAAGGGAAAGTTGAGACTATACTGTCTCTTCTGAATTTACTTTCAGGGCCCAAAAAAAGGATTCCCTCCCAACTTTTTATTTACTTAAGAAACGTAAATTCAACGATAGGGAGCTCCTGCCACTTGCGGACTCTAAAGAGCACTGGAGATACAGTACTGAATAATTCAGCTTAGCGCTTATTGTTCTAAAGGAAATAACCAAATGACATTAAGAAGAATAAGTAGGTGACCAGCTTTGGATAGGGTAGTCAGAGAAGACTTCTTTAAAGAGGTGACATTTGATCTTATCTCTGAAGGATGGGATGAGGAGGTGGCCATTCGAAGAGCCTAAGGAAAAGCTTTCAGGCAAAGGAGAAAGTAAGGGCAAAAACGTGAAGTCAGGATGGAGTTCTTAATGATGGAAGGAAATCATTCAGATTGACCAGTAGGAAAGATATGTCTTTTTATTCTAAGAGGAGCCATCTGTCAGATTCTTTGAGAGAAAAGATCTTAGAAATCTTCTAGGCCAACCCCCTGTAGTATGCATTGTTATATTCCATTATTGACACTCAAATAACTTCAGAGTGGGGGTTGGAGAGGCAGTTCAGTTTTATTTTCAACTGCTAAAATTGTCAGAAACTTCTTTCTTGTATTAAGCTAAAAATACTCTTTCACACATTGATCCTAGTTCTTCCTTTCAGTTCAGCACAGCCCTTGTCAGTTGACAACCTCAGCTATTTAAAGACACTTGTCTGGTCTCCACCCTGACTTCTTTTTTGTAGACCAGTAAGCTTCCATGTTTTCAGCAGGTCAGTTTCCAGCGTGTTTGCCATCCTAGTTGCCTAACTTGGGGCATGCTCCAGACTGTCCCTCTAAAACAGTGTACTCGAGGATGGACATGCTTCAGCAGGTCTAGTTAAGAGGTGGGTTGAGGGTTCCTTCTGTTTTGACCCTGTATTTCTGGTACATCAGATTAAGATTGGATTACCTGTGAGTTTTTTTGATAACCACATGACACCAGTGACTTTTCTTTTCCTTTCTTTCTTTTTGCTCGCACCACAGGGCTTGCCAGATCTCAGTTCCCGGACCAGGGACTGAACCTGGGCCACAGCAGTGAAAGCCCAGAATCCTCACCACTGGGCCATCAGAGAACTTCCACCAATGACTTTTCTTAAGTTTGTGAGCAACTGAATTTCTGGATGGTTCAGGCAGGACTTCCCACTTACTATACTTAATCCTTTTAGATTCAGCCTTTTGTAAATGCAGTAGGAGGGGTTTGGGGAGGATCCTATTTCGTCATTGGTGTGGTAGCCACTCTTACAGCAGTAGCTCTGTAATGTCAGGAATACCATCTCCACCTCATCTAGGCCATTCATAGAAATCGTGAGAGAACCCTTTGGCAGGTTACTGCATGAGTAATCTGTAGCTTTTGGGTATGATCAGCCAGTTACCCGTTACCAGTTTTATCTAACTTGCTACTTCTCTCGGTTTGTAATGTACCTTCCTTGTACTCCCCTAAGACCCCACCAACCTGTCTAAAGAGGAACTTTAATTGGGGCCTGTTCTTTTCTGATACTATATTCCTTTCTTTCCTTTGTTGTCCTTATAGATTTGTAATTTTGTTATCTACTTTTTCTCTCCCAGCAGGATCTATATACCTTTTATGCTATATACCTAGCAAAGACCTGTACGTAGTGGGCACTTAAATATTTATTGAATTAGTGAGTGGTTTGTACTATTATCCAGCCTATTTTTTTTAATCTCCTCCACAGAAATTTCTGTTGTATCTTTCGAATGATTTATCGAACTACATACTTACCTTGTCAAATTCTCTTGTTATTTTAGAGGCCTTAGTAGTGTGATTTATACTTAGTAAATTCACGCTAGCTTCTAATTCTCTTGTGAATTAACCTTCTAAGTTCATTGCAAGCTGCTGCAGGTAGTAGCAAATTTTAAAAGACAGTTCTTGTTTTCAAGGTACTTAGATTTCACTGGGGCAATTAAAGCAGGTTTGCACACCATTAGAGTATACAGCAGTTCAAAGGTAGGAGAGCTCTCGTCTTAGCTGGGAAGCATTTGGTTTTTTGGAGGATAAGATGTCATCTGGGTCTAAACAGTAGATTTCAGGAGGAGGGGAGGTTGTCCCTGACATTTAAGTTTGAGCAGTGAGTACAATCTTTCCGACATCTATTATGACTGAAATTCCTTTAATAATTCAAATTCCTGCTGGATTGAATAATTATCTTTCCATTTGTTTTGCATCAAGTCCCTAATGTATATTGCCTCATCATATCAGACAATTTAAATTCTTTTGCAGCATTAGCAAATATTTATTGCAGAGATAAGTAAAGAGTTCTGTGATCCACCAAGAGTCTCTGATCTTCCTACCTGCTACTGGAACAAATTCTAATAATCATTTAGATATTTTTTCAATAAATGTCTTGAATATTGATGAATAAAAATGACAATGTTGAATAAAAATGAGGAGAGTTAAAGTTTAGAACAGTACATCTTAAACACACACATATATATTTTGGCAGAGAAGGGATGCTTTATGATGATTCATATTAAACATTTATGCATGTACATTTTCTTATAATCTGATTTTTATCTCCAAATATAACAATATATTCCATATAAGCCTTGTATATAACAGGACAACTTAATATTTTTAGCTCCTGTGCGACACAGTGGAGACCATGGGAAAAGACTGTTTATTATCAAGCCTTCCGGATTCTATGACAAACGTTTTTTGAAATTACTGGTGAGTTAAAACTTTTGTTGAACTAAACTCTATGTATAAACAGGAATTTTTTTTTTCCTATTTAGTAAACATCTTTCTTTTACAAAAGATTCTGTTTTGTAAATGCATATTCCTTTTCTCAAAAAATATCAAGGTTTTGTAGTAAGGTCTGGTTTGTTATTGAATTTATTTTTAAATTAGTGAGACTCCTTTTTTCAAGAAAAATTCAGACATATTGGAGGTATAAATTGAGCTATTTCTTTCTCCTCAAGATTATGGGGTTTTGAAATAATCAGCTGTGTTCTCTGCCCCCCTCCCAGTCTATAAATTTTAAAACTGAAAGTGGATTCATTTGGTAATAATTATTTGTATTACTAAAATATTCTTTAAATTAGCAAAGAACTCATTGAAGGACTTCTTTAAATATATAACTCCATTATTTTGAGATGATTTTTTAATTCTTTGTTGTTTAGGAACATTGATCTCAGAGAGTGAAGCAGGGTATTAACCATATATTTGTATCTCAATAGTCTATAAGGAAAAGTAAAGACTTAGAAGGTGGAAGATTGTCCGGACTCTGCCACTGTTCCTAAAGCTATGACCCACTGGCTGCCCCTTAGACCTTCCCCTGCCTCCTATTGTACGTAATGCCCTTCTTATTGCCGGTGGTTGACCTCCCCCTTTTTTTGTGATGACCAACTCAAACTCTAGAAATCATCTTCATCTTATATTTTTATTCTTAATATAAAAATTTCTGGGACTTCCCTGGTGGTCCAGTGGTTAAGAATCCATCTTGCAATGTAGGGAATGAGCATTCCATCCCTAGTCAGGGAACTAAGATCTCTCATGTGAAGCAGAGTAGCTAAACCTGCAAGCCACAACTAGAGAGTCCATGCGCTGCAACAAGGTCCTGTATGACTCAAGAAGATCCAGTATGCCACTGCTAAGACTGGACAGACACAGCTAAATAAATAAATGTCCCTTAATACATTGCTTTAACTAGAAACTGAAAAATCACTTAAATATATATTGCATTATACTTGTGAAATCTGACTTTTTTCTTTAATTTTTGATGCTAAATGTAGGCATCTAAAAACTAGAGCAAAAGGAAATTATAGAAATATATCGCTTTATATCACATCTCCAATTTGGCAAGTTTATTTTATAAGAAATATAAGGAAATCATGTAATGAGGGTAGTTTGAGTGTGAGGAAAGATAGGAAACGGTTATGTGAAAACTTTTTTTTTCTTTTTTAATCTTAACAGAGATTCTACATTTTATTGACTGGGATTCCAGTAGCAATTGGCATAACTTTGATAAATGTATTCATTGGTGAGTATCTTCCCCACCAACTAGACTAGTAAGTTTTTAAGACCTGTGTACATTAATATAAAAAAGAAATTATGGATATTAGAAGGGAAAGTTCTTTAAATAAAAACTTAAGCATGAGAATTCATTTCAACCAAATCTTAATCTGCAGTAATGTACGGTGGTTCTTTTTCTAACTGTTTTCCCCAAAAAACCTTTAAGGTCACTGACTTTATAGACCACATTAAAGACCTGACTTCTTCCTCCTTCTCAAACCAGCTTTGATAAGTCTGAATGAGGAAAACAGAAATACAGGTGGAAAACAAGCTGAGGGATAGAACAAATTTTTTTATCCATCCTGGAATATAGAAAGTTATAATCTTCTTAAAAGATGGATTTGTGAATGACAGTAAATACTAGGTTTTCCTGGGAAATTCTGCTCGAAGTACTTCTAAAACTTCAATCCTTGAATATTTTGCTTAGGAGGTTTAGGGAAACTCAGAGGAATAATTTGTTTTTTATTATATCTTGTTACACTAAATAAAAACAAAATGAGAACTCTTGTATAATACCTATATGCAAAGCCTTACACATAGAAGACATCTAAAAAAATATATAGTGAATGATTTTCCACCAGATTGAAGTGAATTTAAAATATTAGACATCTTCATTGCTACAAACCAAAAGGTTCTTTAAAACCACAAGAGATAGGTTTCTTATTTAAATGGTGAAAAATTAACATAAACTCCTGTTACTAAAGTTGAACATCAGTGTTTTCTCTTACTAGGTGAAGCTGAGTTAGCAGAAATTCCAGAAGGCTACGTCCCAGAACACTGGGAATATTTCAAGGTTGGTATAGGTCACTAAAAGTTATTTGCAGGGTTAGGTGCCTTGTCAGTGTACTGGTTAATAGCTTAATTTAGCAATTGTGATACAGTTTTAAATTCAGTTTTTTATATCAAATAAATGATGCATTTTGTATTCACTTTTTGTAAGCAATTTCTTTGGGTAATTATCTGCATTGTTATATTACCTTAAGCTTCATGATTTTTTAAAGACCGACTTTGTACTATGTTATTAACCTAGCATAGTAACAAAATTTATCCTATGTTCTACACCATAGGAAAAATTGTCCTGATACTAATGCTGGCTATGATTTGTTGAATACTCACTGTGTAGCAGGCATTTTGATAGTGTTTTACAAATATTATCTCATTCCATGTAAATAGTACTATTATTTTTCCCACTTTAAAGCTGAGGAAGCTGAATCTTAAAAGGAAGTAGGTGACCTGTTTCAGGGATAGGGTCAGTATTGGAACCTAGAGGGTCTTGACTCCAGCACCTGCACTATGAATTAATCATTTTACCATACTGTCATTGCTACTAAAGTCCCAGATTAATTCTGTTACTTGTCTTTATAAGTGTTGTAGTAAGATGGCCTTGATTACAGTGTGTGTTTCCATGTTTTGTTATCTGAATGAATTACATTTTAGAAAAGAAATATTTCATTATTAAATCTTAAGGTAAAGCCATACAATTAGCTTATCTTTGCTCACTGGTAAAAACAGCTCCATTTTGGGATCACCAAACCCCAGCTTTCACGCTGAAATCTGCCGCTTAAGATACTCAGAGCATAGTGTAATAAGAACGAGCACAAGTTTTGGAGTCAGACTGGCCTGAGTCCAGACACTGCAACCTAGTAACTGTACAGTCTTATAGAATTTGCTCACCTGTAAATGAAGACAAATACAGTATCTACAGAACGGATTACATAAAAGTATTACTGATTAACCTGAGATGGTCCTTTTAGGAAAACAGTACACTGGAAAAGTGATGTACTTTTTAGACACTAATCTTAAAACAAATTTTCTCTTGTAGCATCCTATATCAAGATGGATTGCCCGAACTTTCTTTGATGGTCCTGAAAAGAATTATGAAAGAACAATGGCTATCCTTCAAATTGAAGCTGAAAAGGCTGAATTACGGTAAAAGAAGGGTGGGGGGTGGAGTGCAGGGAAGAAAATCCTTTCCTACAGTTGCAAACCACAGGAAGAAATTTAATAAAACGATTTCTTCAACACTGTAAGATGCTCTGTGTAAAAGGGTGAAGATGGCGAGAGGATCTTCGCCATCTTTAAAGATGATGCATTGGAGGCTAGGAGACTATTCGGGATAATATCTGTCACATTATTACAAGGAATTCAGGAAATGTCCTGACTCTTTAAGTGCAAAGCAGCCCTCTCCTTCCCCTTCTCCCTGCGATTCCCTTTTCTTCTGCACCCAATCTGATCCTTTAAGGTGACCACTATTTAATAATGATTTCTTGTATACATTCCTAGGAAAAAGTTTTTACATTAAAAATATATATTGTATATATCATTTACAAATTGTATTAACACAAATGGAATCCTGTTACCAACACTGTTCTGTGCGTTTTTTCATTTCATGTAAATACATAGTCATCCCTTGATATCTGTGAGAGATTGGTTCCAGCACCTCCAGCAGATATCAAAAATCTGAGGATGCTCCAGTCTCTGTATAAAATGGTGTAGAACAGTCAGCCCTCTGAGGATAGGGAGGGCCTACTGTATCTTGATGATCTCCTGTAATAGCATATACTCCATTCTTTCTAATAGTTGCACCGCATGGATGTGCCTTAATTTTTTTAACCATTAGGGGACCTCTTGTTGGTTTTTAGGCTCTTTTCAAGTTTTTTGATATTGTATATTGTGCTGTGCTGAATATCCTTACGTATGTATTTTGCTTATTTATTCAGTATATCTGGAATATAAATTCCTAGCAGTGGCTCTGTTAACCACATGTTATGCTTTACATTTTTAAAAAATGTATTTGTTTATTTTTGGCTGTGCTGGGTCTTCTTTGCTGTACAGGCTTTTCTCTGGTTGGTGACAAGCAGGGCCACTCCCCAGTTGTGGTGCATGGGCTTCTCATTGTGGTAGCCTCTCTTGTAAAGCATGGGCTCTAGGGGGCGCGGGCTTCAGTGGTTGGGGCCTGCGGGCTCCAGAGCAGTGGTCCAGAAGTTGTGGCACACAGGCCTCGTTGCTCCAAGGCATGTGGGATCTTCCCAGACCAGGGATCGAACCTGTATCTCCTGCATTGGCAGGCAGATTCTCTACCACTGAGCCACCGGAGAAGCCCATGCTTTACATTTCAGATAGCTCTTGTCAGATTCCTCTTTAAAAAGTTGTACCAGTTGTCTTTTCTGTCATCAATACATAGTAGTTAATTCTGTTTCTCCATACCTTTCCCAGTAAAGGAATTTATCAAACCTAAATATTTTTGCTCATAAGATCGTTGAAAATGTTATCTCATCATTTCAATTCTGTATTTTTTGGCAGAGTTGAGCATTTTTTCATCATCTATTGGTTATTTGTATTTCTTTTTTATAAATTGCCCATTTTTCTACTAACTTGTGCATTGATTAAAATAACCCCTTTTGTTTTTGTTGCAGATTTGTTTTCTCTGGCTTGTCATTTGTCTTTTGACAGTATAGAATTTTTTTGCAACATAGTGTTTTTATGTTTCAGATAAAAAAAGTGCAGTAATACCTAATATATTTTGAACACTTACTAGATACTGACACTTTAATTACTTTATATAAATTACTTGTTTAATTATTGTTAGGTTTGTCAGTCTTTTTCTTTAGCTTCCAGAATTTTATGTCATGTATATGTCTTTGTGAGTAATAAAATAAGTAAATATACAAGTGCCAAATTATTTTTTTAATGTTTGCTCATATTTCCTTTGGCTACTTTTAAATATGATCTTATTTGAGATTTATTTTGCTATTTGGAGTGAGGTTTACATACAATCAGATGTACCCATTAAGTTCAGTGAGTTTTGACAAAAATAAACTGAAATCACCACAATCAGGTCATTTTGATCACCTAGTGAGTCCCTTTCCTGTCCCTTCAGTCAACCCCCTTCCTCACCTCTTGACCCCAGGCTACACTGATTTACTTCCCATTCGTTCTGTTTTAACTTTGTAGTTTACAAAAATTGCTATGGTATTAAAGAATATTTAAATGATTAAATGAACATATGATTAGCTTGTTTTCTGGATGTAAAATTACATGTATATGTAGTTACCATATAGAACTGTTATTAAGTATTTAAGAGTGTGTTCAGCATTATGCCTCATATTTGGTTAACTTCGGACATTTTTGAACTTCAGACATATACCTTTGGTAAAACACAAGATTCTAAAATTTCTTAGACATATGGAGATTGTGAATAATTTCAAAACAAAGTAAAAATAAAAGCAGGACTCTGACTTTTACCCCTAAAATAAAAATGCCAATGTGAGCATGGAATGGGGAGTATCTACAGTTTTTTAAAAAATACATGTTTAGGTGTATAGCAAACTGAATCGTAAATGAAAGGCATAAAATAGGAAGGGACTGTCTTCCATAGGGAGATAACTGTTAGTTTCAACCCTCCACAATTTTTAATACTCTCTTCATGTGTATATATACACAGTCACAAATGCTTTTTTCTGTTTTTTAATGAAATGGGAAGATGGTACACATATTCATTTTATACCTTGCTTTTTTAACCTAACAGTATATCTGGCCCCTCCTTTCCATGTTACTATTTACGTAGATTTCCCTCATTCTTTTTAACAGGTGCGTAGGCTGTCCATTATATGGGTGAACCATAATTTGTTTAACCAGTCTCTGTGATGAATATTTTAATTACTTTCATTTTGAATAATTACATTCTAAAGAGTAAAAAAGAAAAAGATTGTATTTAATCTCCCCAAAAGAGAAATATATTTTCTTAATAAATATAAATATATTATCTTATACCACCGCAAAGATATATTATCTGTCATAGATTGGGTTGGTAAGCTGGTTAAGGTTAATAAAGTTAATAAATAACTATGATAAATTTCCAGTGATGTAAAAAGTTAGTATCTATGTAGTCTATAAAAATGGAAAGTAAAAGGCCTGATGGAAAAGGGATTATTCCAGGAATGTGTGGTAGTTTACACAAAGGCTTGGCTGTGAAAAAATGAACCTATCTTTCTAGAGCAGAGATTATTCAGTTTGTAAAGAAGGCGGAGGACGGATAAGTAGATCTTAGAGTTGGAGAATGTTTTTCTTTATCCTGGTTTTCCTTTTCTTTACCAGTATTGATGGTCTGTCCAGTGTTGACCAGGCTCAGTGTGATGTTGGTGGCTAGTGAATGAGACACCGTCCCTGCTGTCGAAAGGTCTTCTGTCCTAATAGTAATGGGCAGCCAGTGTAGACGGCATGTGCGCTCCTCAGGAAGGCCTGTTCCTGTTTTAATTCCTAGCATTTGGCACAACAGATAGTCATAATAGTAGACATTCTGTAAATGACTCTCTTAACATTTAAAAGGCAAGAAGACAGGAAATGCATTACCGTTGTTCAAGTGAAAGTGATTTGCCCAGACAAAGAACAGGGACAGGAGGAGAGAATTCATTATCATTTCAAGTGATGCTTGAGGGATTAAAAATAATATTCATTGGCTAACTACATAAGCAAGATAATAAAAGCCAAAATAAGTCCCAAATTTTGCTTATAGGTGTGTATCAATGGATCTGTGGAGGGACATTATATTTTACACAAAAGCAAGACTCTCAAGTGGTTGTTCTTTACAGAGATAATTCATTACATTTATAATTGGAAATGCTGTAATCACAACATCACTATTCTATTTCTTACAGATTAAAGGAGCTGGAAGTACGAAGATTAATGAGAGCAAGAGGTGATGGCCCCTGGTTTCACTATCCAACCATCGATAAGGAACTTATTGATCATTCTCCAAAAGCAACCCCTGACAACTAATCTTTTGTTTCTCTAAGTACAAAGTATATTGTCTTTAGGTTAAAATAAATTACTAAATATATTCTGTATTTTTTCTGTGTGATAAATGAAAGATCATTTTCAATGCTCTGTTTCTCAATATTGGTTCAGATTAAGGCGGTTTTGTGTGCGATTTCATTTTTTTCCTCAGCTTTACTGAGGTGTGACTGATGAAGTTGTAAGATGTTTAAAGCGTATATCATGATGACTTGATATATATTGTGAAAGGCAGATTCAGGTTTCTGGTTTGGGGCTTTCAGTTTCCTCTTTTAAGAAGGTTTGAATATGATAAAAAAAAATTCAGAGAAATCGGAATTTGTGAACTTATAAAGGTGTATTGTTTTACTTGTCTGATAAATGGAAGTTAGAGAAACCTATGTTGAATATCAGGAAATATGCAATTTACATACATGTGAGTGTTGTAGATACCTAGATTACTCAAGGGCAACTCAGAATTTTAAGTTATACAAATGTTGAATCAACTATATAAAACATTAACACCTTAATAAACAATTTTTCAGTGAACACATCTCAAAGTTTAATGTTTTCATGGTTTTTAGCCATAAATTGTTCTTTTTAAATGTATACACATGTTCATTTCTTTTTAAGATGCAATATACAATATTCCTTAGGGTCTTTTTTTGTAAACACTGGAGGGGTTCCACAAGGTAAAATAATCACTGCAAAAATTGTGAAATGAGTAAAAGCTAAAATAATGCCTGTCATTTATTAAGCATTTACTGTCTGCTGAGCACTGTGCTGAATAACTGAATTTACTCACTTTATTTTCAAAATGACCTTAGGAGGTACTATTACTTTCTGCATTTTACAGATGAGAAATTGAAGCTCAGAGACTTTAGACACATACTTAATGCTTCAACTTCCAAAATGAACTTTTAGCTTCAAAAATTCATTTTCAGTGAATAGCTTTTGAATACCCTTGTGCCCTAAGGGCCGTTTACAATCCAGCCATCATCCTTTGGTGTGGTTGCATTTTCTTATTACCCCAGAAGAGGGCTGCCTCACCCAGCTACTTGCAGATTTTGATCTGAGGATTCCTGAAGCAATCGAATTACCACCTCATAGTTCTGCCAGAGTATTTGGGAGAAGGATGTCCTATCCCTGAGCCCCTGCTTGCAGGAACCATTCAGTTTTGTAGGAGAAGGGGAAGGAGCATGGAAGCAGATAAGTCTTGTCAGAGGACATTGTTCATGATGCTACACCTACGTACCTTTATGTTCAGTATTTTTAGACTTCACATGTTATTTTTCAACACTAATAACTTTTATTTTCTCCTTTCTATTATTATATACAAAAACTTCTAGAAGATATAGAAAGTGTTACAAGAAATACTGATAATCCCACCATCCATAAAGAAATCTGAGAAATTTTCTTGAATTTTTTTTTTTAGCATAGCTGGGGTCATATACAGATATAATGGAGAGATTTTTTAAAAGCAGTTTGAAAGTGTTCTTGGAGGAAAGCATTAATAAAACTTTTTTTTATTATCTCCAGTGGGTCACGAAGATACCCACTGGAGATAAAGTGGTCATCACAGTAGACATTTTCTTCCAAAGAGTTTACTCTTCAGCACCGGCAATAGGCATTAAATAGGAAATTACATGCATTGGGGAGAAAGGGCACTATAGCAACCTGTGGCATCCTGAGCTAGTCTTCGGAGACAAGGGATGGTTGGAAGCTCTTTCCATAGCATCTGGAACATAGTAGACAGGGACAAAGATCTACTTAGTGAATGATTCATAGCTTTAACATGAATCTTAAATTACGTTTTTTCTTTTCCTGTGTTTCTATAGGGCCCATTGTGGTGGTATATAAAGACATGGGCTTGAACTAAACAGACTTAAGACTAAATCCTGAGCTTGCCAAACACTGTGACAATAATCATGACTACTTACCTATTTGCTATCTGCTGCACCAGCCAGACACCAGAAGCTTTATATTTAATCTTCCCTCTATCTCATACTGCAAAAATTCCTTCACTGCTCTAAGCCCTATCTCTAAAATGTGAATTCTTCATCCTACAATACTGTTGTGAGGATCACTGGATGACACATGCAAAGCACCTAAGTTACAGTTCAGTTGCTCAGTTATGTCCAACTTTACAACCTGATGGACTGCAGCACACCAGCCCTCCCTGTCCATCACCAGCTTCCGGAGTTTACTCAAACTCATGTCCATTGAGTCGGTGATGCCATACCCTGCTTATTTAACTTAAATGCAGAGTACATCATGAGAAATACTAGACTGGATAAAGCACAAGCTGGAATCAAGATTGCCGAGAGAATTATCAATAAACTCAGATATGCGGATGATACCACCCTTATGGCAGAAAGTGAAGAAGAACTAAAGAACCTCTTGATGAAAGTGAAAGAGGAGAGTGAAAAAGTTGGCTAAACTCAACATTCAGAAAACTAAGATCATGGCATCTGGTCCTGTCACTTCATGACAAATAGATGGGGAAACAGTGTCAGACTTTTATTTTTTTTGGCTCCAAAATCACTGCAGATGATGACTTCAGCCATAAAATTAAAAGATGCTTGCTTCTTGGAAGAAAAGTTATGACCAACCTAGACAGCATATTAAAAAGCAGAGACATTACTTTGCCAACAAAGGTCTGTCTAGTCAAAGCTATGGTTTTTCCAGTAGTCATGTATGGATGTGAGAGTTGGCCCATAAAGAAAGCTGAGTGCCAAAGAACTGATGCTTTTGAACTGTGGTGTTGGAGAAGACTCTTGAAAGTCCCTTGGACTGCAAGGAGATCAGCCAGTCCATCCTAAAGGAAATTAGTCCTGAATATTCATTGGAAGGACTGATGCTGAAGCTGAAACTCCAATACTTTGGCCACCTGGTGTGAAGAACTGACTCATTTGAAAAGACCCTGATGCTGGGAAATATTGAAGGTGGAAGGAGAAGGGGACAACAGCCTACTACACACCTTTTCAAACTTAAGTAATAGGTGATAAAGACCTTGGTCAACAAAAGATTGAGATGTTGCATTCCTTTTTCAAGAAAATTGCTGAATAACACACTATCTCAGCTTCAGGCCTGTTGACTTTAAAGAGTAATGGGATTACAGTTAGACTACAGCCAATGAGCAATGTTTTTAAAATTATTTCCAGGTTACAGAAAAGTCAAATGTATAAAATTCTACAATGTAAATTCACCACTGTTTTTATTAGAAACAAATACTCTCTGCTGGAGGTCACAAGGAGTTAGCAGTATAGCAATAAATTCCCTGGGCTCAATCTCTTCTTTCGTAATTATTTCCAAATTGCAGTCCTCACTTTCATCTGTCTCTGTTTTTACTTTCACATATAATATATACTTAGTACCTTCTTTAATTTGACGTTTTCAAACTTACATTTTAAAAAAATGTTATATTATGACTATGAATAGAAAATAAGTCCTTTGTCATAATTAAATGGCAATCACAGGTATAACTATGGATTATATTCTACCTAGATTTTGTTGCCTAAGGCCTGGCTCTCTGTTAAGAGGGACAATTTTAAAAGGTTAGTGGTGTCAAAAACATTAGTACCAAATGGAAACTTTCCTTTATAAAATCAAATGGAGAATTAAAAAGGCAATAATTTGGTCATGATGGGATGAATTATTAATATATTCTCCAGGTACATGCCCAGATTTTGGACGTTTCTTGTATATTGCATTAAGATAGGAGTGCCATTGACATCGGAGAAGGCAATGGCACCCCACTCCAGTACTCTTGCCTGGAAAATCCCATGGACGGAGGAGCCTGATGGGCTTCAGTCCATGGGGTCGCTAAGAGTCGGACACGACTGAGCGACTTCACTTTCACTTTTCACTTTCATGCATTGGAGAAGGAAATGGCAACCCACTCCAGTGTTCTTGCCTGGAGAATCCCAGGGACGAGGGAACCTGTTGGGCTGCCGTCTATGGGGTCGCACAGAGTCGGACACGACTGAAGCGACTTAGCAGCAGCAGCAGCCATTGACGTTGGAAATTATCCTCTAATTATCGATTATAATTAACCTTAACCACATTTTTATTTTTCAAATCACTCATCATGACATTTTTATTTATTTTTAAAAATTTATTTATTTTAATTGGAGGCTAATTACTTTACAGTATTTTAGTGGTTTTTGCCGTACGTTGACATGAATCAGCCTTGGGTTTACATGTGTTCCCCATCCTGAACCCCCCCTCCCACTTCCCTCCCCATCCCACCCCTTGGTCATCCCAATGCACCAGCCCTGAGCACCCTGTCTCATGCATTGAACCTGGACTGGCGATCTGTTTCACATGTGATAATATACATGTTTCAATGCTATTCTCTCAGATCATCCCACCCTGGCCTTCTCCCACAGAGTCCAAAAGACTGTTCTATGCATCTGTGTCTCTTTTGCTATCTCGCATATAGGGTTATTGTTACCATCTTTCTAAATTCCATATATATGTGTTAGTATACTGTATTCACGGAGAAGGCAATGGCACCTCACTCCAGTACACTTGCCTGGAAAATCCCATGGACGGAGGAGCCTGGTAGGCTGCAGTCCATGGGGTCGCTAAGAGTCAGACACGACTGAGCAACTTCACTTTCACTTTTCACTTTCATGCATTGGAGAAGGAAATGGCAACCCACTCCAGTGTTCTTGCCTGGAGCATCCCAGGGACGGTGGAGCCTGATGGGCTGCCGTCTATGGGGTCGCACAGAGTCGGACACGACTGAAGCGACTTAGCAGCAGCAGCAGCATACTGCATTCATGTTTTTTTCTGACTTACTTCACTTTGTATAATAGGCTCCAGTTTCACCCACCTCATTAGAACATATTCAAATGTATTTTTTTAATGGCTGAGTAATATTCCATTGTGTACATGTACCACAGCTTTTTTATCCATTCGTCTGCTGATGGACATCTAGGTTGCTTCCATGTCCTGGCTATTATAAACAGTGCTGCGATGAACATTGGGGTACACGTGTCTCCTTCAATTCTGGTTTCCTTGGTATGTTCATCATGACATTCAAGGAGTGTGGTGGGCTACAGTCCATGGGGTTGCAAGAGTCAGACACGACTCAAGCAACTTAGCATGCCCTACATCTAATTAGGTTCAGATATTTGTGTGTTTATATATATATATACACACACACACACATACAAATGGGTTGAACTGTGCTCCCCACAAAAAAAAATCATATGCTGAAATCCTAACTTCCAGCCTCTCAAAATATGACTATATTTGGAAATAGGGTCTTTAAATAAGTTAAAATGAAGTCATTTGGTTGGCCCTAATCCTATATGACTGGTCTTTTAAGAGGAGGTTAGAAGAAAGATATTTACAAAGGGATGATCATGTGAAGACACAGGGGAAAGATGGCCATCTAAAGCCAAGGAAAGAAGCCTCAGAAGAAACCAACCTTCTGACACCTCTATCTTGGGCTGGCCTCCACAGCTGTAAGAAAATAAATGTTAGTTGTTTTAGTCACCCAGTCTATGTACATCTATCTTCGTTCTCCTCCTCCTTTTCCTTTGTCTTTTACCTTCTCTGATTAGTTTCATAGGACAAATTTTTCTTGAGAAATAGGTACTTAATCTGTTCTTGCAAACTGCTTATATTTATTGGGGGTGTCACAGTGACAGTGGAAATAATACAACACAATTCAGATGAATGATGCTGTATTTATCTGTCAGAAGTTTCATTAGAATATCATGACTTCTTTGTATACCTTGGAACTTTCTCTGTGGTCTTTTGTCATGTCATCATTTCAAGAGAATTTAGGAGATATCTGAGATTTTTGAATTATTATAGTTGATTTATAAGGTGTTATTTTCTTCTGTACAGCAAAGTAATTCAAAGGTATTCATTCCTTTTTATATTTGTTTCCATTAATGTTTATCCCAGGATATTGAATATAATTCGCTGTGCTGTACAGTAGGACCTTGTTGTTTATCCATCCTGTATATATATGGGGTTTGTTAACCCCAGACTCCCAATCCATCCTTCTCCCACTCTCACCCCTCCTTGGCAAGTCTTCTCCGTGGCTGTGAGTCTTTCTGTTTCATAAGTTCGTTTGTGTCATATTTTAGATTCCACATCGGAGACGGTATCTGAGTTTTTTAAAAAATAGAATAAGAAAGAGGCAATGAGAATGAGAAGAAAGTGAGGGAAAAGTACAATTCTTACATGACTTTTTTCTTCATACACAAAGTTTTGGTGTGTGTGTGTGTGTTTTTTTTAATCTTCCTAACATTTTACCAATTTAGAGACCAAAATATGGAACAGTTAATTAATTATCTCAGGTGGTGTAACTAGGAAGTAGAGCTGGATAGCTGTAGCTCAGAGTAACACTGGGGACTTCCCTGGTGGCCCCTGACTAAGACTCCACACTCCCCATTCCCTTTTAGTTGCTTCATGAGAACTCTTCAATCCCTGACTGGGGAACCAGATCTCACATGCCACAACCAAGAATTCACATGCCATAACTGAAAGATCCTGCATTCCATCACTAAGCCCTGGCGAAGCCAAATAATAGGTAAATAAATATGCTTTAAAAAGTAACATTGGCCTTTTATCTCCCCACTTAGTGTTCTGTCGATTTTTACTTTACAAGTTCCCTCACAAAACATGATTTGCACTGCTTCTCCCTGGCTGGGTCACTTCTTGCTGCTCTTTCTGCAGCAGCCACCCTCCTTGCAGCCTGTGCTACACTGGATCACCAGACTTACCTTCCTCAAAGATCACTTTCATGTGAGTCACTTTCCTGTTCAACAGCCTTCAGTGACTCTCCACTGCCTGTGAGGAGGAAGACCAAAGTCCTTGTCCCAGTCCAGACTGCCTTCCATGTCACATTCTTTTCAGTAGTAAACTTTCTGAACTCTCAATTCTTGCAAAACCAGTCTATCCTTTAATTTTATTTTGTGCATTCCCCCCGTAGGTGAGTTTTTATCATGTAGTCAGTGACTAATCACGTGTATATTGTGGAATATTGCATCTGAAGTGGGCAAAGGGAAAATGTGTGAACTTACACATTTACCAAGTATATTCTGGGCATCTAGAGAGTCAGGCATGAGATGTTGGGAGGTAGGAGTTAAGAAGTGAAGTGAAAGCGTTACTCGTTCAGTTGTGTCTGATTCTTTGTGACCCCATGGACAGAGGAGCCTGGGGGGCTATCGTCCATATAGCCAGACCATATGGCTAGACTGTAGCCTGCTAGGCTCCTCTGTCCATGGAGTTCTCCAGCAAGAATACTAGAGTGGGTGGCCATTCCCTTCTCCAGGGGGTCTTCCTGACCCAGGAATCAAACCTGGGTCTCCAGCATTTCAGTCAGATTCTTTACCATCTGAGCCACCACAGGAACAGAAACAGAAAACAGCAGGTGGTTTTTGGAAGAAAACCATTAGTTCCTCATTAGAAGAGAAGCAGAAAGGTAATTCAGGGTGCATCAGTTTCCTCTGACTGCTGTAACAAATTACCACAAACTTGGTATTAAAATGGCAGAAATTTATCCTTTCAAGGTTCTGGAAGCCAAGTCTGAAATCAGTATCACTGAGTGGAAATCATGGTGATAGCAGGTCTCTTCCTCTGGAGGCTCCAGAGGAAATCCCATCCTTGCTTCTTCCATCTGCTGGTGGCTGCCAGCTTTCCTTGGCTTGTGGTCACTTCAGTCCAATCTCTGCCTATGTGGTCAATTGCTGTTTCCTCTTCTGTGTGTCAAATCTCATTCTGCCTCTCTCTCTCTTTTTAAAAAGATTTATTTATTATTATTATTTTTTGTTGTTGTTTATGTTCTTTCTTCATTGATGTGTGTGGGCTTTCTCTAGTTGCAACGAGCGGGGGCTACTCTTTGCTGTGGTGTATGGGCTCCTCATTATGGCAGCTTCTCTTGTTGGAGAGCATGGGCTCTAGGCCCGAGAGCTTCAACAGTTGCTGCACTTGAGCTCAAAAGTTGCAGCTTGAGAGCTCTAGAGCACTGGCTCAGTAGTTGTGCATGGGCTTAGTTGATTCAAGGCATGTGGGATCTTTCTGAACCAGGGTTTGAGCCCATGTTCTCTGCATTGGCATGCGGATTCTTGACCAGGGAAGCCCCTGCCTCTCTTTTATAAGGACATTTGTGATTACATTTGTGGTTCACCCAGATAATCTAGATAATCTTCCTATCTTAAGATCCCGAATTTAAATCACACAAGCCACACACAGACCTTTTTTTTTTCCAGATAATATTCACAGGAATTAGGATGTGAATATGTTTGAGGGATCATTATTCAAACTACTATACATATCTGAAATAATAAAAGTAGAAGATTTTCACATGTTAAAAATAGAGTACTTAGTCCTAAGTAATAAGAATTTTTAAAAATTAATCTGTATTTTTAAATTCTCTAATGTAGTTGTATCATTTAGAAATTGTATTCAACTACTTGTAACAAAGCATTTCCCACTGTCTCTTTCAAAAATGGTAACTTAAACAGATACAAATTTAATTTTCCTTTATGAAGACCATTCAGTGGTAGGCAGCCCAGGGCTGACTAGTATGCAGCTTTAAGAAACCATCAGAGACCCAGTATATTCCCGTGTTCATGCTCTGACTCCACCTTCAGGGTCACTTAATGGTCCAAGATGGCTGCTGGAGCGCCAGGCATTACATCCAGATCAGAATGGCATCAGAAAGGTATAACACTTTCTCCTTACATCTTAATGTGTAAACTATACTAGATGCACTCAGATGCAAAGTTGGAAAATATAGTTTTCTACCTGGGCATACTATCCAATTTCTTTTTCATTAAAAAAATTTTTTTTTTATTGTCATATAGTTGATTTACAATGTTGTGTTAGTTTCAGGTGTACAGTAAAGTGAATCAGATATATATATATATACACACACATATATATATATACTCTGTTTTAATTTAATTAAATTACTATTATTTTTTTTGGCCCTGTGGTACAGCTTATGGGATCGTACTTAGTTCCCTGACCAGAGATCAAACTCAGGCCCTTAGCAGTGGAAGCATGAAACCCTAACCATTGGACCACCAGGGAACTCCCAATCCACTTTTTTAGCTTCATTTTTTCATATAAATCAGAGTATTGAGTACAGTTCCCTATGCTATGCAGTCAGTCCCCCAATTTCTTTTTCTAAGAGAGAAGGAGGGACAGATATTGAAAATAAAAAACATTTTTTTGAGCAACTTCTATATATAAAAGCTCAGCTTAGAGCAGAAGTGTGTTATGATGGTCTCTGCCCTCAAGTGACTTGAAGTCTAATCAGGGAGACAGAGTGGATAAGTAAAAGATTTTTTAAAAATACACTTAGTATCTAGTGAGTGATATAGGCAGTAAGCGTATACTGTTGACTTTCTGAAAAATGTGAAGCAAATTGGCTTTAGAAACACCAGATGAATGAGGGAGAATATTCCAACTGGAGTTCATCATGAGCAAAAGTATAAAAGCGTGACTGGTCCTGAAGTGATTGGTAAACACTTCGAGAACCATTTGGTTAGCTACATGTATGGAGGAAAGCAGGGTCCCACAGTAACATACAGTCCCTCCCAGAGAGAGGAAGGAAGGGGTCCAGTTTTATGTATAGTGAAAGAAATAATAAGAATAGTTAGCCTGTTCCAGGAACTCTATTAAAAGCTTTACAAACATTTCACATTCTTGTAACAATTCTGCAAGGTCAGAACAGTATTTATTTATTGAATTTTGGTCTGCTCGGCATTCCTTACCCCACTCCAGTACTCTTGCCTGGAAAATCCCATGGACAGAGGAGCCTGGAAGGCTGCAGTCCATGGAGTCGCTGAGGGTCGGACACAACTAAACGACTTCACTTTCACTTTTCGCTTTCACGCATTGGAGAAGGAAATGGCAACCCACTCCAGTATTCTTGCCTGGAGAATCCCAGGGATGGGGGAGCCTGGTGGGCTGCCGTCTGTGGGGTAGCACAGAGTCGAACACGACTGAAGTGACTTAGCAGCAGCAGCAGCAGCATTCCTTATTTCCAGTTATAGGCATGGACACATTCAGAGGCTCAAACAAGCAGACTTTCTCCTAGAAATCTGGATCGTGACTAGTGACACATGTGGATGGACTGAAATTATTGGTTCATTAAGTGGAGGCACCGTTTGGAAAGGTGCACAAGTGGCCGCTACTGTGACTTTGGAGCTTTGTCTTCTGATAGTTTAGCCTATTCTTCGGTACCAGGAGTCAACCAATACTTTTCCAAAACACCTCTTCTGATTGCTTTATTTTGGTCAGAGCTAGTTTCTTTTGCTTACAATAGAAGAACTCCAGCGTTTTCACTCAGAGAATGTTTTAAAAGCAACAGATGCTGGGGCATATGAGGTGGGTATTTGGAATTGCTTTTCAATTCAAAATTGGGTAGCAGGCAGTTAGATGTCCATTCAGCTTTCAAGATAGAAATGAGCAGGCTGTAGTACTCAGTGGTGAAATAGTTCAATTAGGTGAGTAATTGTGTTGTGTGGGACTATGTGCCCAGAGCCACAAAGTTCTGGGAAAGGTGACTGGGGTTCTATTTTAAAAGACATCAGATAATCTGATGGACTAAGAATGGACATGCTCAAAACTTTAAAGTCTTCAAGGAACAGGATGAATCTCAAAATATTTAAGTAATCAAGATAAAAATAATTGCTTCCTGCTTGCAGCTGTAGAGTAAGAGTCCTGAACATTAAATTCTACCACTGAAAATTCTGTCTTTTTTACTTTAATATCCAAGTAATGGCACATGTGAGGAAAGAGTAGGATTCCTGTAACTGAAATAGAGAAATCTAGGAGTATATAGGGGACTGCTGCTGCTGCTGCTGCTAAGTCGCTTCATTCGTGTCCAACTGTGCAACCCTGTAGACGGCAGCCCACCAGGGTCTGCCATCCCTGGGGTTCTCCAGGCAAGAACACTGGAGTGGGTTGCCATTGCCTTCTCCAATATAGGGGACTAGGAATCCTGAATTCTGAAACCCTTCTAACTTCTCCCCACACTCTCTCTTTTTTCCCTTCCTTCTAAGAGAGCCATATTCCCTTTCAGGAGTAACTCAGCATTTTTCTCAGTGTCTGATCCTTTAGTGTTTTCTACTGATAACCATTTTCCCTAATAACTCAACATGGTTTCCAAGAGTAAACTGCAGAATCAGAGTGGAAAAGTTCAGCAATTAAACTTCAAGTTGTCACAGGGATCGATCAGCAAATTCTACCCAATCGGGCAAATGTCTGTGGGGATGTATTTTAAGGATCTCAGACCAAAGACGGCAAAACACAAATTTGGATCAGGCCAAACTGATCGATACGGATTTACTCAGCAGACGTTCCTTATGAAATGTGTTAGTGTGTGGCATTGTCCTAAAGTAAACTTTGATTGTTCAGCCCAAACCTACGCTGAATGTTTGCTCAGACTAAATGATGACAGAGGGCTAGAAATTCCTTGGCACAGTGTAGAGTAAGGGACTCAGGAGATAGAAATGCTGAATTTGATCGGTCAGGTGTGTCTCCAATAGGGCCCATAATCTTTCAAAGGCAATTTACTAATCATTCCAATAGGCTCTAATACTGCTTACAGCAGTTACCCATGAAGTGGGCTTTTTGATTCCTGTGGGGCTGGAGGAGTCTGGGGTGGATACCCCAGGTGGTAGTTATTCACTACCAGGAGTAAAGCTGGCACAGTTTTGATATGAGGCAGAGTTCAAATGTGATCAAAAGATATTAGGAAATGAAAATTAGAGGTACCAAGGAAGATTTCATGCAAAGATGGGCACAATAAAGGACAGAAATGGTATAGACCTAACAGAAGCAGAAGATATTAAGAAGAGGTGGCAAGAATACACAGAAGAACTATACAGAAAAGATCTTCATGATCCAGATAACCACAATAGTGTGATCACTCACCTAGAGCCAGACATCCTGGAATGCAAAGTCAAGAGGGCCTTAGGAAACGTCACTATGAACAAAGCTAGTGGAGGTAATGGAATTCCAGTTGAGCTATTTCAAATCCTAAAAGATGAACTGTTAAAGTGCTATACTCTAAATGCCAGCAAATTTGGAAAACCCAGCAGTGGCCACAGGACTGGAAAAGGTTAGTTTTCATTCAAACTACAGCACAATTGCACTCATTTCACATGCTAGTAAAGTAATGCTCAATATTCTCCAAGGCATGCTTCAACAGTACGTGAACTGTGAACTTCTAGATGTTCAAGCTGGATTTAGAAAAGGCAGAGGAGCCAGAGATCAAATCGCCAACATCCATGGGATCATTGAAAAAGCAAGAATTCCAGAAAAGCATCTACTTCTGCTTTATTGACTATGCCAAAGCCTTTGACTGTGTGGATCACAACAAACTGTGGAAAATTCTTAAGGAGATGGGTATATCACACCACCTGACCTGCTTCCTGAGAAATCTGTATGCAGGTCAAGAAGCAACAGTTAGAAATCGACGTGGAACAACAAACTGGTTCCAAATCGGTAAAGGAGTACATCAAGGCTGTATATTGTCACCCTGCTTATTTAACTTACATGCAGAGTACATCATGCTAAATGCCAGGCTGGATTAAGCACATGCTGGAATCAAGATTGCAGGGAGAAATATCAATCATTTCAGATATGCAGATGACACCACACTTACAGCAGAAAGCGAAGAACTAAAGAGCCTCTTGATGAAAGTGAAAGAGGAGAGTTAAAAAGTTGGCTTAAAACTCAGCATTCAGAAAACGAAGATCATGGCATCTGGTCCCATCAGTTCATGGCAAACAGGTGGGGAACAATGGAAACAGTGACAGATTTTACTTTTGGGGGTTCCAAAATCACTGCAGATGGTGACTGCAGCCATGAAATTAAAAGACGCTCCTTGGAAGGAAAGCTATGATCAACCTAGACAGCATATTAAAAAGCAGAGACATCACTTTGCCAACAAAGGTCCATTTAGTCAAGGCTATGGTTTTTCCAGTAGTCAGGTATGGATGTGAGAGTAGGACTATAAAGAAAGCTGAGTGCCGAAGAACTGATGCTTTTGAACTGTGGTGCTGGAGAAGACTCTTGAGAGTTTCTTGGACTGCAAGGAGGTCCAGCCAGTCCATCCTAAAGGAAATCAGTCCTGAATATTCATTGGAAGGACTGATGCTGAAGCTGAAGCTCCAATACTTTGGCTACCTGATGTGAAGAACTGACTCATTGGAAAAGACCCTGATGCTGGGAGATTGAAGGCAGGAGGAGAAGGGGCTGACAGAGGATGAGATGGTTGGATGGCATCACTGACCTGATAGACATGTGTTTGAGTAAGCTCTGGGAGTTGGTGATGGACAGGGAGGCCTGGAGTGCTGCAATCCATGGGGTCTCAAAGAGTCAGACACGACTGAGTGACTGATCTGAACTGAAATCCATAGACAACTCTGCATTTTACCACAGGGTTCCCAGGAGTGTAAGCACTAGATCTTCCACTAAGATATCATACGCACTGTCCCAAATGGCACGTTTAGCAAGCAGAGACTTCGATCAAGCCACCTGGCTAGATAGTCAGGAGGAGTTAACTGACACCCACAGAGCTCCTTGATTGGAGTGGAGGCTGGGTCCCTTAGGAAAGATGCTATAGTATTCTCAAATATGGACATTCTGAATCTACCTCCTGGGCTTCCCTGTAGCAGCTTCCCTAGTAGCAGTGCCCTGTGAGATGGGAGATATCCAGACTCTTTAAAGACCATTGCAAATTGGCTCTGATTGAAACTATAACTTCTGAAATGCCGCTCCCATCTGCCAGAGTGAAGGCTTACGGGGAGCAGATGGAATATGGACTTCTGACTTAGTTCTACTCAAGGTACCCCAAGCGGGACTCCAAGCTCATTCTGTGGCTGGAACTCCAGTTCCTGAGAGCATTAGTGGAACACATGACCTTAGCAAATTGTAGAATCTCCACACTGGCTCCCTGAACTGTGGAGTAAGAATTACCATTGGAGGAAGTTTAGCAGCAAGGGATTCGGTTGCTAGCTGCTCAAAATTCAATAAAGAGGCAAGTTGGTGGAAAGCTAAGTTTGCTCTATTTTGGATGCTGGCACCCCTGGGGTTGGGGGTGGATGGGAAGGTGAAGGTTGACTCCCCCACTGACAATCAGGGGGCTAGAATTTTTATAGACTAAGGGAGGGGGCTACATGTAGAAACAGCACAGTCATCTCTGACAGTCATTTTAATTGATCATGTGGTGGTCTAATCAGCATCATCTTGACCTTTTTAAGTACAGCTAATCTTCTGTTCCAGGGTTGTTCTTTTCTCATTTCCTTGAGGCCAATTCTCAGAATTGCAGTAGCTTAAATCATGGCTTCCCTGATAACTCAGTTGGTAAAGAATCTGCCTGCAATGCAGGAGACCCTGGTTCAATTCCTGGATTGGGAAGATCCCCTGGAGAAGGGATAGGCTGCCCACTCCAGTATTGTTGGGCTTCCCTGGTGGCTCAGCTGGTAAAGAATCTGCCTGCAATGTGGGAGACCTGGGTTAGATCTCTGGGTGGGGAAGATCCCCTGGAGAAGGGAAAGGCTACCTACTCCAGTATTCTGGCCTGGAGAATTCCATGGACTGTATAGAGTTGGACATGACTGAATGACTTTCACTTTTCAAATCATAGCTTACAGTTTGGTCATCAAGTAGTTAACTTCTTCCACCTGGTGGGGGTTTCAGTCTGTATAGCAGAGCTCACAGCCTAGGGTTCAGAATATTCTCTATGGTACTTGTGGAGGAACTGGAGATCCTTGACTTTGCTTAGTGACTACATTATTATTATTTGGTTTCCTTTCACGGTTTCCCTTTGTTTCTACATTTTCTCACTTCTCTGATGAAACTTATTCTTTGGCTAAAGTTTTTCCACAGACAAAAGGCAGGAGGAGGACTTGGTGGGGGGCGGGGGCGGGGAGCAAGGACTATAGTGTCTTGCTCTGTTTCAGAAGGACCAAGAAGATGCCACTCGTGTTTCCGTTCCCTAAAAAAATTATAAATGTGAATTAAAGCTACACTTTGAGTGGAGCTGCAGAAATTTATGCCAATAGCAAAGATCAGGAAGACATGGACTTGGTGATTTCTGTCACCCTCCCCATCATTTCCTGTCATTTTTCTAGAATGAAGACTGAGAGTGGACTGTGGTAAAGTGAACAAGGTGGTGATTTCCATTTGGTTGAGGTTCCACGGATGATCTCCGTATGAAACAAATAAATACGTCTCATGGCATTCAGTTTGCAGCTACTGATGTGGTTGAAAGCATTTTCTCCATTCAGATAAACAGGTTTGCCATCACTCGAAGGATAAGTAGCACAGCATAACTCTTCTTGCTTAGGGTTGTGACAATTCTGGTTCTGAATCATAACACATGGCCTGTAGGGATCTTGATCAGGGGTGGGCAAATGTTTTCTGGAAAGGGCCAGATGGTAAACACTTTTGGCATCAGTCCATGTGGTTTTGGTTGCATCCACTCCACTTTCCTGTTAGAGTGCCAAAGTGGCCACAGATAATATGTAAGTGGATGAGTATGGCTGGTTTCCAGTAGAACTTTATTTACAAAAGCAAACTGCAGGCTGGCTTTGGTCCATGTGCTTCAGTTTGCCAACTCCTGATCTTGACCATCAACATCTATAGGACATCGTGCTGGTTCTACAGTGATGACAGTGTGTAGACAGGACCCGGAGAGAGAAAGTGCCCCATGACAGAGGGTGAGGGGGAGATCCTGAGAAATACAGGGGTTTGCCATCCCACTGAAATCCAGAGGGAGGCCTAATAATAAAGAAAGGTGAAGGTCAAGTTCTTTGTCTCAAGCTCCCTCCCACTAAGAATGTGGCACTAGGTTTGCTACATGTCTTTGATTTCGGGGCCAATTTGTACCATGTTTAGGTAACTTCCTTTGTCCCTTATTAGGAAATCTGAAGAGCAGCCTGTGGCTCTATGGTTAACTTTTTTTTTTTCGCCATTATCGCATGTTATGTAGGAAATCTTAGTTCCCTGACCAGGGATTGGACCTGTGCCCCTGCAGTGAAAGTGCAGAGTCTTAACCACTGGGCCACTGGGGAAAGTCCTGGTTTTTATATATATATATATATATATATATATATATTTTTTTTTTTTTTTTTAAACTCTGTTCACACCAGGTTTGTCTACACCTGAGTGGAGGCTACATCTTTCAGTGTGTGCCTGGAAATGGTGGTGGGCATGAGTAGGGATGGTGTCAGATTGGCCAGAAAGGCACCTTGCCTATCCCTGTGAGTAACTTATGAGTCAGTCTCCTGGAAGGACTGTGGTATTACACATCATGAAACCCTGAAAGATGAATAGAGATCTCAGATTTCCTCTTAACCAGAATAACAGTTTACCTTATCTTGATGTTAAGAGCTTGTCAAGGAGCTTGCTCATTCCAAACTGAACCTCCATTCTATTTAGGCAGATTGTCTATAAACTTAACGCCAGAAACTTGCTGAGTTTTATATGGAAGGTAAAGGGGATAAGAAAGTAAGAAAGAAGGCAGGTGGAAGAGAAAACTGACATAATCAATGGTAATGTAAAAAGTTAACCTCTTATTTAATGTAAAAAAAAAACCTCTTATTTACAAAAGGAAATGGAGACTTAATTGAAAACATTTAAATAACATGGAAGAGGACAAAGAAAAAAGAAACAAAAATAATTTTTTCCGCCAGAGATAAACACCACTATCAGACAGCTTATTCCAACCTAATATTTTTTATGCTATGACTATGTATATATGTGTGTATACGTATTTAGACATAATGACAGTGTATATGCTCATTGACAGTCTCTTCTTGTTGTTTGCATTACAGGGATCATTTTTCCATGTCAATGAATATTCTTAAACCATATGAATTTTGATTGTTATATAGAATTGCTTCAAGCAGAAAATGCCTTACATTTCTTAACCAGTGACCTATTGTTCTATATTAATAACCAGCACTTCTCACAGGGGCTCTCCACAGGACAGAAAATTTTATGGATGTCTCCACAACAAGCTGTTACCATATATGGCTTTAACAGATCACTGCACATAATTAGAGGGCATCTGAGGTCAAGAGCTTTTCCATTAATTGACATAATTAAGACATCTTTTTCTCTGTAGATTTACCCAATTCCCCTTTTTGGCATTAGTCACAGTAACTAATATTCATGTCATGTTTTAATGTAACCTCTGTCAGTTCTGGGAACATTTATGCAGCAATGAATTTTACCTAAAAGGAACAAAGCTGACTGCAAAACATATCTATTACAATGTCACAGATGTGAGTCATACATTCGGTAGGTACTTATTGAGTGTCTAAAATAAGCAGACAACTCCATTCTGGGTGGGCAATATTCCGTAAACACTGAGCTTCCACGATGTGCAAGGATGCTAAGAGATATAACTTCTCTTAAAAGATTTTTCTCTTGGGGACTGTCATTTTTAAAAGATTGATCCCTGAGGGTTGGAGCATTCAGAAAAGGTTTCATGGAAAAAGTCTTGAAAGGATTGAAAAGATAGAAATGAGAGGAGAGAGCTTTCAACCGAGGCTAGGAGACAAGTACATTTATCCTTGGGGGACAGTAAATTGTGTTCACCAGAAGTGTAGGAGTGGGAGTAAAGTCTGAAAAGAAGGAGTGCTAGTTGGGAGAGGTCCCTGAGTGCTAGGCCAGGGGAGTCTGGGCTCCACCGAACATCATGGGAGGAGGCCTGTGAGCTGTAGAGTGACTTGATGGTCTGACCACCTTAATGTGACAAAGTCAGTTCATCTTTAGTCCTCTGAAATCTCTTTGGTAAGACTTTAAATTTATGTTGGAAGTTAAAATTGCGTACCCATAACCACTTTATTCCTGCTCTTTGATCAAGAGCCACATGTGGAAACTGACCCAATAGTGAAACAGTCTAGTTATAAATTCACATGTAGAATTTGCAAAATTGGGTTTAAAAATTCCAGTAACAGAACTAGAATTTTTCCTACAATGCACAATTAAGACATTATCTCAGCTTTTTTGCCTTGATAAATTTTTTTTTTTTCCGTTTTCTTTTTTTTAATTATTTTTTATTTTATTTTATTTTTAAACTTTACATAATTGTATTAGTTTTGCCAAATATCAAAATGAATCCACCACAGGTATACATGTGTTCCCCATCCTGAACCCTCCTCCCTCCTCCCTCCCCATACCATCCCTCTGGGTTGTCCCAGTGCCTTGATAAATTTTTATAAAACAAATGTAGCATCGTTGTAGACATTTTAACAATAGAAACAAAATCTTATAACCAACCTAAATGTAACTAATTTTACATGTCTTTCCAGTTTTGTCAAAAATGCATAATTATTTTTAATTAAAATCTTACAATAATATTGTATAATTATTGTAAATAGATTAAGCTAACATACTACAAATGTATTAAAACAGTCATTTTTACAAAAATCATTTTTAAGATTTATATAAATATTTTTGAATAGATATACCCAATTTAATCATTTGTCCATAGTTAGATGGTGTCATTTTCCCTTGTTTTGATTCAAACTTTCCATCCAGTGTGCCATTGACATTTTGATATACAGAGATGGCATTCAGGTTTGATAAGATCTCTTTGATCCTTGGGAGTACATGGGTGGGGCTTGGGGTCACTGGGGCCACCAGACTAGTAGCCCCAGGCTTCATGAATTGAAGTAATTGACCAATTACTTTAGTGGGCTGTACAAATATTATCATTTTCAAAGTGTTTCATTGCACGAAAAAATTTGGGATATATTTTTATAGTGGTGCAGTAATTGTCCTCAACCTATATTAATATTACTGGTTACTGAACTTAGATTGTTTTCACAATTGAGTTTTAATTACTTTTTAGAGCAATACTTCCACATGATAAAAATCGTTAATGGTACAGAAAGGTAAAGAGTAGTAGTAAGTGCCTCTTTAAACCTAGGCAATGTGTTTCTCTCCACAGAGCCCAGTTGTCATGAATTTCTTTTGTATTCTTCCAGAGGCTTCCAAAGGCCAAACAAGCACCTATCTATCTACAATGTTGCATAAATTTACTAATAGAATACTGACATCTAAATCTATAGCTATCTAGGGGCAACATTAAAAATATTTAGCACAGTTATCGACACTTAGAAGGAAGGCCCACGGTATATAGGATGTGCAGTAGGCATTCCGGCACATCCTTAGCCTTGAACGCATGGTCTTGCTTTTACACATTAATTCTCACTCGGCTCTTTTAATCTAGTAATATGATTTGGAGATTATTCCACATCAGCACATACAGGGTGCTTTATTCTTTCAGCGGTACTGTGTTTTAACCACTTCCTATAGATGGATTTTTAGGCTCGTCTTAAGTTTTTTGTTACTATAGCAATGCTCCAACAAATATCCTTATATAGTGTAAACTTATCTGTAGCATAAATGTCTAGATGAAGAATTGCTGGGGAAAATTGTATAGGCATATAAAATCATACTTAGTATTAAATTTCCCTTCAAAGAGATTGAACGTTTTCAGTCTATCGACAAAGTATATGAGGGCCTATTTCCCAAACCTGGGCCAACTCAGCATATCTGTATTAATGTGAAGGGTGAAAAATGGTGTCTTGATTTAATTTGCATTCAACTTAAAAATACTTAAAATATTTTGAAGGTTCCTGAATCAAGTTTTTCTCTGTAATTAGACAAGCAAGCTTCATCCTTGAACCTGAAACAGGCACAGATACTACAGAAAGTGATAAGTGGGTGAGGACAATAAAAAGCAAAAACTCCTTGAGAGTATCCTCCCAAGCAGGAGGGTAGCAATAGTGTTTACTTTTTTGCTTTTGTCTCCTCTTCTCCATTTCCATTAGATTGAGTTAGAAAGTTGTGAGTTACATAGATGTGTTGTGTGTTAGAGCCTTGCTTGAGGTATGGAAATTTAGAAGTGCAGAAAGAGCTCATCCGTCTATTCCAGGTAATGCATGTCAAATTTCAGGTACCATCATTTCTCCGTAGCAGAGCCAGCACATCTGCAGAATCAGAGAGAATGACAGAAATAATGGAAGAAAAAAGAAAAAGGAATTAAGTACCATTTGACCTGGGAAAGGCTTATAGAAATCAGCATGTTTCTTTGTTTTTTTTTTTAATTGAAGTATGGTTGATTTACTACGTTGTGCCGATTTCTGTCATATAGCAAAGTGACTCAGTTATACACATACATACATTCATTTTTTAAAAAAGATATTCTTTTCCATTATGGTTAATCACAGGAGATTGGCTATAGTTCCTGTGCTATACATTAGGACCTTGTTGTTCATCCATTCTAAATGCAATAGTTTGCATCTACCAACCCCAAATTCCCGGTCTTTTCTCTCTCCCCTGCCCTTGGCAACCGCAAGTCTGTTCTCTATATCTGTGAGTCTGTTTCTATTTTGTAGATAGGTTCATTTGTGCCGTATTTTAGATTCCACACGTAAGTGATATTATATGGTATTTGTCTTTCTCTTTCTGACTTACTTCACTTAGTTTGATCATCTGTAGTTGTATCTAAGTTGCTGCAAATGGCATTATTTTGTTCTTTTTCATGGCTGAGTAGTATTTCAATGTATATATGCACCACATCTTCTTTATCCATTCATCTGTTGACAGATGCTTGGGTTGTTTCCATGTTTTGGCTATTGTGAATAGCGCTGCTATGAACATAGGGGTGCATGCACCTTTTTGAATTATAGTTTAATCTGAGTATCTGCCCATGGGTGGGATTGCTGGATCATATGGTAATTTCTATTTTTAGTTTTCTGAGGAACCTCCATACTGTTTTCTACAGTGGCTGTGCCAACTTATAGTCCCACCAACAGTGTAGGAGAGGTCCCTTTTCTCCACACTCTCTCCAGCATTCGTGCTTGTAGACTTTTTAATGATGGTCATTCTGACCTTCTGTGAAGTGGTACCTCATTGTAGTTTTGATTTGCATAAAAATCAGTGTATTGAGTCACTTTTTCTGTTTCATTAACTGGTAGGTGTCACTGGTATCCTGCCCCTTAGATGTAGTTAGGGAAGCTCAGTGGAACTGAACTCATGTTCTGAGTTTCTTTTTGTTTTTTAAAGAAAATAAGAGAATGCTGTGACACATGCTCTGTTTTTGCAGATTATTATATCACTTCCCACCCCAACCTATTCCCATTTATTATTTAAGGAACTGGACATGCAAAGGCAGGGAAGAAGTATGTATGCAGTAAGATCCCAAATCAGTCAACTGAAATGGTTCATGCAGAGAAGACTTTGCAAAGATAGAGAAAAATATATCCTCCCTCAAATAATCTTGATACTCTCCCCCATTCGGAAGAAAAGTCAGTATTACTGGAAAAATATACATTTATCCTTACTCAATCTTACTCTATTCTCTTTCAAAGAGCTTTAGATCTTAAAAACGTGAGGAACAAGTCTTAGATTAACATCGAAGTGCCAAAACCAAATTTAGATTTGGGCCCCACTTTAGGTTCTAGAGTCCCACCCCTATCCAATCAGGGTACGTTCCCACTGTTATCCTGATTGTTTAAAAGCTAGCGGTTTAAAAAATCTCAAATCCTGCCCTTTGTTGGCTGCTTCGGAGTTGCCCCTTAGCAGACTAGCGATTTATGATAGAAAACACGGCGCTGGTGCTCCATCGCAGCCGGCTCCGGAGCCTGAGCCCCCAGGACTCGCCCTCCGCCCCGGCCGCCAAGCCCGGCCAGGGCCCCAGGCCCCTCTCCAGTGCCCCCTCCCCGCGCGCTGCGGCGGGTGCTCCCGAGCGCCCCGCCTGACGCTGCAGCTGGGCCGGCGATTCGCCATTGGATTAAAAATAGCAGCGTCCCCTTCACCAGCCAGCCAGCCCGCCAGCCCAGGCCCGGGGTGCCCGCTCCCGCCCCGCGGCCGGCTCTCCCCGCCCGTCCCGGCTCGGCTCCAGTCGCCCGCGCAGCCCGCCGCCGCCGCCGCCGCCGAGGTGGGCAGACCCGGCGCTCAGCTCGGCTGGAGTGCGCGCCGCGGCCATGCAGCGCCGGGGCGCCCTGTTCGGCGTGCCGGGCGGTAGCGGCAGCAGGAAGATGGCTGCAGGAGACATCGGCGAGCTGCTAGTGCCCCACATGCCCACGATCCGCGTGCCCAGGTCCGGGGACAGGGTCTACAAGAACGAGTGCGCCTTCTCCTACGACTCCCCGGTAAGTGAGACTCGGCGGCAGGACGGCGCCTCGGGGGAGGTTGCGGTGCCCGCGGCCTTCGGCGGCCGCGAGTCGCCGAACTCGGCCGCACGTGAAGCGCGGGGGGAAGAAGATGCGCGGTGGCAGCCGGGGACCCGCTCCTCCGGGCGCCGGAGTTGGCTCAGGGGCACAGCAGTTCGGCAAACACTTAAGGAGTGCCTACTGGGTGCCCGGCGGCGCTGGATTCCCCAGGGCTGCTGCAGCCGAAGCCCGGGACGGCCGGGGTCATTTGCTCCGCCAGCCTTCTTAGGCTGCCAGGACCCCAATTCCTAGCAGCGGTTCCAGAGCCCCGCCACCGTTTGAAAGATAGATCTAGTGGAAGAGTTCCCTAATCTTAACTGTGCATTGCTGATGGTTTGCGTCCTCTTTGGGGCGAGCACGGAGGGCGGGTGGGCGGATGAGGTTGATTCACTCCGGATGCACGCAGCCCTTCTCTTTCTGGGACCGTTTGCTTTGCCCAGGGATTCCCACTCCTGGACAGTTCTGCTTTTCTCTCTGAGCTTTTCTCTCTCCACTTTAAATTACTCCCTACTCCTTTTCTTTCCGTCAGAACATCGGAAGAAACCGTCGGGTGCTTCCACTGGGGCAGCAGAAATAGAGGGTCTGTTGGATTGTACGGTTTCCTGAATCCTTTCTCTTTCCCTCCTAAACGAGTCACTTTGACTGAAATGCACCAGTATAAATTATTAGAAGTTCAATCGCTAGTCGTGACCTCAGAGACTGGCGGGGAAAGTCGAGACGCACCACCGCCTCCCACCCGGCGCTGTTGGTGTGTTTTTCACCAGGTTGTATGTGTATGTGTGAGAAGGAAAAAGGAGGGTGAATTGTCCTTTTTGGGAGTCAAAATGGGCTTCAAAGTGACTCAGCTGTCTGGCGTTTATCATGTCTTTTTGAGGACCAGGTTATTTTTATCCATCCACTTTAGAGCTCATGTGTCACTCGGCAGATCTCAATGCAAAAGGGAGGTTTCTGGATTGGAGGCACCGAGGCAGGTTTCACAACAATAGTCTAACACAGTTTATTCATATTATGTTTTGTTGGATGAAAAAAAAAGCCAGATAAATGGCACATGTTCCAAAGTATCCTTATTATCTTGTGAGTTGCTTTCAGCTGATTTCCAAGGCCTTTTGTTTTGTACACAGTGGAGTTGCAGAATTTGTATCCTTTCTGTGATATTTTTCTTTTATGCTAATAATAGATCGTTTGGGAGATAAAAGTCTCATTTATTTGCTCATTACTTTTTTTTTCTTTTAAAAAGGTGTGTAGTGTGAAGTGAAATGGTTATATTTATTACATAGCGGCTTGTGATCACAACTTAATGTGTCTTTCAGCAGTGTCATTGTATCCACAAAGCATCTGAAAACGTCATGTTCAGATTTTGTGTCTAGTGTTGAGCAGGTTTCCACTAATAGCTTCTAAAGGTGGAGAGGGATGACCCTAATTAACTTAAGCAATCGAGGATTGTGAATGCCATGGGGAAAATAGCCCAAGTCTTTTAGGATAATACAACATGTAAAGTGGGTAAAACTGCTTTCTCTTCCTTTAAACTGAGTTACTCTTCAGATTCTTCTTACAAACTTTGTTATTGAAAGTCTTTACTGTGTTTTATAGTGTATGGTAGGAGTGAAGAAAAAAAGCTGATTATTTTACTCACTTTCACAAATAGTTATTGGAAGCTTAGTGTGTGCCAAACACTATTCTAGAAGTATCTTGTCCAGTATAAACTGATTTCATTCATGCCACAGTAGTTCCTTGGGGAAGACTGGGCTTATTTACAAGGCTGATGAATCAGTATATTTCTTTATCTATGTTTCAAGGGAGAAAGAGAAAGAAGATTTTATAACAAGTTATATTAAAGTACAGTGCATGATAATTCGAGATCTTTCCCTATGGTACTTATTTAACACTTCATCATGAATCTCATAAGGGTTCTAGAGTACCTACTATGTGCCAGCTGTTACATTCATGGCTATAAGAACCATACAGAGAAAAATTCATTGGTGCCAAATAGCAGAGACTAATCCACCAGTGCAGTAGGACTGTGGTAGAGAAACGACCAAAATCATTTGAGTGGAAACAATAGCCATCCTTGCATTGGATACTTTTGAAAATGGTCATAAATAAGGATGGTTAGAAATAAATAGAGCAACATTCTAGGCCACGTAAATTATATGTGTAAACACAAAGTGTGAGTATTTTCTTTTTATTTGCTAGTAATGTATTTGGAAGAAAAAGACTGATTTGATAAGCAGTGAGGTCAGAACCAAGTAGAATAGAAGATGGGGGCCTTGAATGCCAAGAATAGGATCTTGAATGTCATGTGGTCAGTTATGGAAAGCTCCTGTGAGTAATATGATTTAAAGGGGTGTTAGAGGAAGACTGAATTAATAATTTTTATTTTGCGTCTCCCATGTCTAAGGTGTGCTGTGACCACTTTTGCTATTCTTCTCCTTCGTGGGTGTGAAGTGGGACAGCGTGACAACTCATTTCAGTGTCTGTCTCCTTCCTTTCTTTCCACCTGCTAGGGATTTGCACGGAGCAGATGCCCAGTAACAGTTATTTTGGAATGAGTGAGAATTTGTCTTTTCACCTACCAGTTTGGTCCACTGTCTCACCATGACCAGTAAGGTTCATCTCTCCAGGACTTGGTTCATCTTGCAGGATCTGTAATGGGACCTTCCTGGAAAGGGGGGCTTTGTGTTCCCAGCTGCTGGCCCAGCATCTGGTATATGTACCAGGAACTCAATGAATGTCTAGGAAACATACAAATTATCTGTGGTTATGGGTTATGAAAATGGTAAGGATACACCACATGGGAAACACTGGGAAAGAAATCTTGTAGGATTCTCATGAAGAAAGTGGGACTTTGTTGTGGGGGACAGATGTGAAATTAAGAGCTGGACTGGCAGGGTTTGAATTCCAGCTCTGTTACCCAGCTTTGTAACTTCTGTGTGTCCCAGTTTCTCTAGTCTGCAAAATGAAGACCATAATAGATTCTACCTCATGGGGCTTGTGGATTAAATAAATATGTGTGCCTGGCCAATTAGTAATTGCTATAGGAAGACATGGGGCTTCCCTGGTGGTTCAGATGGTAAAGAATCTGCCTGCAATGCAGGGGATCTGGGTTTAATCCCTGGGTCAGGAAGATCCCCTGGCGAAGGGAATGGCAACCCACTTCAATATTCTTGCCTGGAGAATTCCATGGACAGAGGAGCCTGGTGGGCTACATACAGTCTGCTGCTGCTAAGTTGCTTCAGTCGTGCCCGACTCTGTGCGACCCCATAGACCGCAGCCCACTAGGCTCCCCTGTCCCTGGGATTCTCCAGGCAAGAACACTGGAGTGGGTTGCCATGCCCTTCTCCAATGCATGAAAATGAAAAGTGAAAGTGAAGACGCTCAGTCGTATCCAACCCTCAGCAACCCCATGGACTGCAGCCTTCCTACATCCATGGGATTGTTCAGGCAAGAGTACTGGAGTCGGGTGCCATTCATACAGTTTATAGGGTTGCAAAGAATCAGACATGACTAAAAGCTACTAACACTTTCAGTTTCATAGGAAGAAAAGAAAGAAATAAGAAGTTTTAAGCCCAAGTGTTTGGTTGTCAAGGGTTATGTAGAAAGTTTGACATAGTTAAGTGGGGGAAATCGGTTCATACTTCTGCTCGCAACCTTCATGAACTGCCATGCAAAATCTACTCTCTCCTCCTTAGTTATTGAGCCCCACCTTCATTTGAATATACCTTGTCCCATCTCTCCCCCCTTTCTGTGTTGCCAGCTCTGAGGAGTCCAGACTCTGGGTCTTCAACCTGTGGAGACTTTTTTTCCTTTTCCGGGACCACCTTCCTCTCTTGGTAATCTTTCAAAGCTCTTTCTCAGCCCTTTCCTTCTGCTTTAGACTTCATCCTTTCCTCTGAAGCCTACATTACTTAGGGTCTGTGTTGTACAACACGGCAGTTAGAGCCTGTCTTATATGGTTTGCCATCATTTTATTTCTTTTTACCCACTTAACTGGTAGTTTTAAAGCATCTGCTGCTGCTGCTGCGAAGTCGCTTCAGTCGTGTCCGACTCTGTGCGACCCCATAGACGGCAGCCCACCAGGCTCCCCCGTCCCTGGGATTCTCCAGGCAAGAATACTCGAGTGGGTTGCCATTCCCTTCTCCAATGCATGAAAGTGAAAAGTGAAAGTGAAGTCGCTCAGTCGTGTCTGACTCTTAGCGACCCCATGGACTGTAGCCTACCAGGCTCCTCTGTCCATGGGATTTTCCAGGCAAGAGTATTGGAGTGGGGTGCCATTGCCTTCTCCGTTTAAAGCATCTACCAGGTACAAAGCCTTGTACCCAGGAGGTAGGAGAGGAGCAGGGCCACAGGGCTGGCTGCTAATTATGCTCCCGCCCCACCTGTGTGAGTGTGGGGAGCTGGGCTTATGTCCTGTCTCAGCTGGGGTCAATTGAAGACTGAGACAAGGGCTTTGGCCCAGGCCTTTTATTTTGGAAAGGTATCCCAGGGAACAGAAGAGTAAGAACGTCCAAAGGAATAGGGACAAAGGGAAGGAAGGAACGAACGCCAAACGAAGGTGAGTTACTGGGGCAGTGCTCCGCACGAGGACTCTGGCAAACTATCAGTGCCCCTCAGCACTGCCCCGGGACCCGGAAAAGAAAGTATTTATCCACTGGCTCCTGTGGCCGGTCGGTCAAGGGTGCCCCAGGGCTGAAACACTTGGACTCTTCCAGGCTTGTGTTTGTGCCTGGGAGGCTAAGTGGGCTCCCTGTGGGCTTGCTGAGACCAGCAGCCTCTGAGAATCGAGAGATCCCAGTGCAGCAATGAGGTTGTCAGGCCACTTGCTACGGTGAGCAGGGGCACACACCCAAAAAATGGCTGTGAGACCAGCATAAGCCATGTCCCCCTCACCTCTTCTTCCCTTCCAATGTCAGCACTATTTTGTAAAAAGGAGCTCTTCCCCCATTCTCCAAAGCTCTGAGATCTCTTAGTGATGTTGAGAGTGATGTTGGTTCTCTGCCTTCCTTGGGAGTCTTTGCAAATCTCTGGGAGCCTCAGTTTGGTAGTTGCTGGTGTACATATCCATCAGGAAAGGCTTTGAGATCATCTCTTTGTAGGAAAATTTCATATTAGGGGCTCAGTAAATTCTTCTGTGATTTACAGTAAGAAATGTATATTTGATTTTTGTTCCTATTCCTGGCACAGAGCTCCTAAAACTCTTGGAATTTCCGAAATGATAAGAGCCATGAAGGTGTCTTTCATTATTCTTAACAATCTCCTTTCAGCCACACCTGAGTTTATATTAGAGGCTTTTGGAAAGCCCCTGATTGCCAGGGAAACCAACCTAGTGATTAGAAGGTTGGAACTTTCAGCCCCTCCTCATCTCCTGGGTTGTTGTTCAGTCACTCAGGTATGTCCAACTTTTTGCGACCCTGTGGACCGTAGTCTGCCAGGCTCCTCTGTCCGTGGGATTTTCCAGGCAGGAATACTGGAGTGGATTGCTGTTTCCATCTCCAGGGGATCTTCCCCACGCAGGGATTGAACTTGTGTCTCCTGCACTGGCAGGTGGATTCTTTATATTGAGCCACCTGGGAAGCTCTTACCTCCTGGGAGGGGAGAGGAACTGGAGATTGACGTAATCAACAGTGGCCAGTGGTTTAGTCATTCTCACCTGTCTGATGAAGTCAGCAGCAACAAAAATCCCTGAACTCTGGGGTTGGAGGGTGCTGAGGGTCACAGAACTCCACACTCTTTTCCCCCTGCCCTGCCCATCATTTCTTCTGGTTGCTCATTGATATTCTTTAACATCCTTTGTAATAAGCTGATAATCCTGTAAGTAAATTGTTTTCCTGAGTTCTGTGGGCCGCTCTAGCAAATTAATTGAAGCTGCGAAGGGCTTCCTGGGATACTATTTATAGTCGGTTCTTCAGAAGCGCAGGTGATAACCCAGCCTTCCCACTGGTGTTTAAGGTAGGGGGCCAGGGAAGCAGCCTTGTGGGGCTGAGTCTTTAATGTGCGGACTGTGATGGTAACACCAGGTAAATAGTGTCAGTGTGTGTTAGTCACTCAGTCGTGTCTGACTTTCTGCGACCTCATGGACTGCAGCCCGCCAGGCTCCTTAATTGAGTTAAATTGTGGGGCACTTGGTGCCTATGGAGAGGTGGAGAATTGCTTCCTGTGGGAGAAATACCCTCTCCCCATGCCCCCCACACACATTTGGTGGCCAGAAGGGAAGTATTCTGTAAGTAGAGGAGAAACTATACTTCTGTCTTTCCTTCCTTCTCCCAATATGTGGGTTTGCCTGGTACTACCTCAGACATTGCTAATAATAATAATGACAGCTTAATATTTGTACAGAGCAGTGGTTCTCAACGTGTGCTTCCTGGACGGGCAGCACCAGCAAGTCCTGGGAACCTGTAGACATGCCAATTCTTGGGTCCCTTTGCAGACCACTGAAACAGACACTTGGGATTGGGAGTCTAGCAAGCCTGATTTGAATAGTCTTTCCATGTGATTCTGAGGCATGCCAAAGTTTGAGAGTCAGTGACAGGGCGTTTACTAGGTGCCTGGGAGCATTCTAGATATGTGTTTATTCATATGTTAACTCATGCAATCCTCAAAACAACCTTATGCTGTATGTTATTATCATTTTGCAGATGAGGAAACTGAAGCACAAAAGTCACACAAAATATTAAGTGGTAGACCTGAGTTTTGAATCCAGGTTATCTGGCTCTAGAATTTCTTTTTGTTCTTTATTTGTACCACTTTAACCATGTTAATTGTACAATTCAGTGCCGTAAGTACATTCACATTGCCATGCAACCATTATCACCATCCATTTCCAGAACTTCTTTATCATCCCAAACTGAGACTCCGTACCCATGAAGCAATAACTTTCCATCCCCCACTACCTCCAGCCTCTGGTAACCACTGTTCTATTTTCTGTCTTTGTGAATTTGCACATTCTAGGTACCACATGTAACTGGGATCACAGAGTATTTGTCCTTTTGTGTCTGGTTTATTTCACTTTGTGTGTTTTCAGGGTTCATCCATGTTGCAATATGTGTCAGAATTTCCTTCCTTAGAGGGAATGATATTCTGTGTTTCTTACAGACCACATTTTGTGTATCCATTCATCTGTGGATGGACATCTGGGTGGTTTCTACCTTTTGAGGATCATGAATAAAGCTGCTGTGATCAGTGACATACAAGTATCTGTCTGAATCCCTGTAGAAACAGTGCTTTTTACTCTCATGTGCTGTATGCTGCCTTCTGGGCATTATGACTTGCCATTATGGGGCTTAGTTGTTTCCCAGGGGGAAAAATAATTTAGGACCTATGTGGAAAGATCCTCCTTTGAATGGATAAACAGATAAAAGACAGTAAAGCAAAATTTAGAAATTTACACATTTTTTTTTCCTCTTTGAAGGTGTAAATTTTAAATATAATTGGTTTCACATAACAAAAGTTCCCTTCTGGGCTTTCCTGGTGACTCAGTGGTAAAGAATCTGCCTTCTGATGTAGGATACACAGGATTGGTCCCTGGTCGAGGAACATCCCACATGCTGCGGAACAGCTAAGCCCGTGTGCCACAACTATTCAGCCAGTACTCTAGAGCCTGTGCTCCGCAACAGGAGAAGCGACGGGAGGGAGAAATCCACACGCTGCAACTAGAGAGTAGCCCTCACTTGCTGCAACTAGAGAAAAGCCTGCACGAAGACCCTGCACAGCCAAAAATAAATAAAATTATTTGAACAAACAAAAAAGTTCCCTTCCAAAAGCAACTAACTAAAAAGTTGTTTTACAGTAAGAATTCTCAAGCTTTTTGGACCCTTTATTCTTAAACATTTTTGAGGACTTCAAAGAGCTTTTGTGTGGTTTCTATCTATTGATATTTACTATGTTAGAAATTAAGACAGAAAAACTTAAAACAACTTCCATTCTATTAGCTGTTAGAGTGATGATATTATCAGATGACATATAGACTCTGAGAAATGCTCGTGAGAGAATGTGAGTGAAAAAAGACAAGTAAGTTCATTATGAAAATAGTTTTGACCTCCCAGGTTGCTTGAAGGGTCTTGGGGCATCACAGGGTCTCCAGACCATACTTTGAAAACCAAAGTTCTAGAGTTTAGGCAGGAAAAGTACAGCTGGTTACCCCAGTGACTTATCCTGCCTGCACTGTGGTTTTTGTAGATTCACTTTTTCACATTTGTGGTGATCACATAACTTGTTAATCTTAGCTCAACCATAATGTCATATTCTACAGATTCATTCTTTTTAAAGCAAATTTAAACTTACAGAATTTGACTCTTTGAAAACTGCAACTATTAATATTTGGACCTGGAGATTATTGGTTCTTTCAGAGAAGAGAATTCTTCCTTCTGTTGCCTGTAAGTTTTATTGTAGGGTCCTCTGGCTGGGCTATTTCTTTGGGGAACCTTGTGTTGTTGTATCCTGATTTTTTTTCCTTTGACCACTGGTTAGGAGACTTTTGTTATCACTTGTCTGGAAACTGAAGATCTATCTACCAGGACTCAAGGAGCTGAGCAGAAGAGGATGAGGGCGATCTCAGCATCTGGATATTGAATACCAGCTATTTCATATACTGTCTCCTGTTTCTCAACCCTATCCTTGTTTTGATCCCCATCCTTGATGGCAGGATTCTGATTTTGGTTCTGCCAGAGAGATTTGGAAGGTGAAGGAGAAGAAGCTACTGTTGCTGTTGCACATGGCAGATGTGAGTGTGGGACTCATGGGGACATCAGTCATGGGGGGAGCTGGGATCATTGGTGCAGTTTCTTGTGATGTTTGTTGTGTTCTGATTTCCTGAACTAGAGTGGTGGTTTCTCTGACCTTGGCTCTTACAACTCTTCCCGTGATTTTGTCCCTCTATTTCCCTGTGTTAAATCTCTTCCTGCCTGAAATACCTAGAATAGTTGGTATTTTCTAACCAATTCTGGACTGATACATGTACATGACACATACATTTCTAAGTTTCTGTGTATTGTGGCACCCCTTTGTCCTACAGACCTGCATTCTGTTTTTACCTGCTTTAGAGAATAAACCAGTAGTTCGCTAGCACGGGAGGACACAACTGAATGACTGCAACAACAGTGTGGGGAGGGACTTCTTGGAATGGAGAAGGAATCTTGGGCCCTGAGTGTTACCTACACAGATTTTCAACTTTTCCTCTTCATTTTAACTCCTTTTCACCCCAATTTCAGAGTAAGCTGGAATTGTTCAGTCGCTAAATTGTGTCCAACTCTTTGTGATCCCATGGACCGTAGCACACCAAGCTCCTCTGTCCTTCACTATCTCCTGGAGTTTGCTCTAATTCATGTCTATTGAGTTGGTGATGTCATCTAACCAGGTCATCCTCTGTCACCCCCTTCTTCTCCTGCCTTCAATCTTTCCCAACATTAGGGTCTTTTTCAGTGAGTCAGCTCTTCACATCAGGTGGCCAAAGTATTAAAGCATTAGCATCAGTCCTTTCAATGAATATTCAGGGTTGATTTCCTTTAGGATTGACTGGTTTGATCTCCTTGCTATTCAAAGGACTCTCAAGAGTCTTCACCAGCACCACCGTTTGAAAAGCATCAATTCTTCAGCTCTCAGCCTTCTGTATGGTCCAACGCTCATATCCATGCATGATTATTGGAAAAACCATAGCTTTAACTATATGGACCTTTGTTAGCAAAGTAATGTTTCTGCTTTTTCATATGTGTCTAGGTTTCCGAGGAGCAAGTATCTTTTAATTTCATGGCTGCAGTCACCATCTGCTGTGATTTTGGAGCCCCAAAAAATAAAATCTGTCACTGTTTCTACTTTTTCACCTTCTATTTACCATGAAATAATGGGACCTGGTGTCATGATCTTAGTTTTTTGAATATGCATTTCAAGCCAGCTTTTTTACTCTCCTCTTTCACCCTCATCAAAAGACTCTTTAGTTCCTTTTCACTTTCTGCCAGTAGAGTGGTATCATCTGCGTATCTGAGGTTCTTAGTATTTCTCCTGGCAATCTTGATTCCAGCTTGTGATTCATCCAGTCCAGCATTTTGCGTGATGTACTCTGCATGTAAGTTAAACAGGGTGACAATGTACAGCCTTATATTCCTTTGCCAATTTTGAACCAGTTAGTTGTTCCATGTCCAGTCCTAGTTATCTAGAGTCTTTTGGAAATTCTGGGGTGTAAATCAGATTGGATCTTGTCTTCTCTCTTGTAAGCCTAGGGTTCGGCTTTGTCAGCTCATCTTAGTCTTTAGTGCTTATCCACCTGCAGTCCAGTTTCCAGATTTTGTGGTTTATGTTTTAAAACATCACTTAAATGTTCTTTTATTTGGGTTTCAGAAAGGAGTGAAATTGACATGTGTGTGTGATCAGCCCTTTGTACCCTAGAATCCTACTTTTCTCATCTAATCATCAAGAAGTCACTTGCCATCCTGTTTTGTTAGTGGTTAATTACCTTTAAAGTTGTATCAGTTTTAGAGCTTTGAAATGTAAGAGATGATGCTGATCCTGCAGGAAACCTTTTGGGAAAGTTTGTGTTCTCAGCTCATGTTGAACCTGGTTACCTGTGCAACTCTGAATTCTCATTTCACTTCTGCTTTCTTCTTCCTGTGGATGGAGCTCGGTTCAAGTGTTGCGGTTCATTTAGTGCCCCAGGCTGGTGGATGTACCTGGTCATTCACTCTGCTCCCTCTCCCTCTCTGTCTGTTTAAACAGTTGTGTGAAATACTCAACAACATAAAATTTACCATCTTAACCATTTTAAGTGTACACTTCAGTGGTATAAAGTAGATTCCCACTGTTGTGCAGCCATCACCACTACCCATCTCTGGAATGCTTTTCATCTTATAGAACTGAAACTTTGTCTCAATTAAACAGTAATTCCTCATTCCTCCTTCTTCCCAGCCCCCGGCAAACACCATCCTATTTCCTGTCTCTATGAGTTTGACTGTTCTAGGTATCTTACATAAGTGGAATTTATACTTTTGTGACCGGCTTATTTCACTTACCTTGTTTTCAAGGTTCATGCATGTTGTAGCATGTGTCAAAATTTCCTTCCCTTTTAAAGCTGAATAATATTCCATTGTATGTATATAGACCAGTTCAGTTCAGTCACTCAGTTGTGTTTGACTCTTCGCGACCCCATGAACCGTAGCTCGCCAGGCCTCCCTGTCAATCACCAACTCCTGGAGTTCACCCAAACTCATGTCCATTGAGTCGGTGATGCCATCCAGCCATCTCATCCTCTATCATCCCCTTCTCCTCCTGCCTCAATCCCTCCCAGCATCAGGGTCTTTTCCAGTGAGTCAGCTCTTCACATGACGTAGCCAAAGTACTGGAGTTTCAGCTTCAACATCAGTCCTTCCAATGAACACCCAGAACTGATCTCCTTTAGGATGGACTGGTTGGATCTCCTTGCAGTCCATGGGACTCTCCAGAGTCTTCTCCAACACCACAGTTCAAAAGCATCAGTTCTTCGGTGCTCAGCTTTGTTTATAGTCCAACTCTCACATCCATACATGACTACTGGAAAAACCATAGTTTTGACTAGATGGACCTTTGTTGACAAAGTAATGTCTGTGCTTCTTAATATGCTGTCTATGTTGGTCATAACTTTCCTTCCAAGGAGTAAGCATCTTTTAATTTCATGTATATAGACCACATTTTGTTTATCCATTCAACTGTCAACAGACACTTCGGTGGCTTCCTCCTTTTGGCTATTTGGATAATGTTGCTGTGAATATAGTGTATTCCTTTCTCTTTTATGTCACTTCCCATTAGTGATGGGGTTCCAGCTTGGCCTCCTCTCTCCTACACTGCCACGGCTCAGGTTCTCGTTACCTCTTGCCTAGACTCCTGTAGAAACCTCTTAACTAACTTCCTTACGCCCCTTCCATCTGTCACATTGCATTCCCAGTTGTTTCTCTAAAACATGGGTCTTGTCACATCATTTCCCTGCCTAGGAATTTTCAATAGCACTAATCTAAAAATAGTAAACAAGTCAGTTTATCACATTGATCTAACTTTCCTTGCTAGTGTTGTCTCTTCGCACCTGCCTACTGCCTGCATTCCCTTTGGCCTTAAGGACTTTTTCTTCAGATGGTCCATGGTTTCATTCCTCTGAATGTTGGCCTGTATTCTTCCCTTAGCTTGGAATGCCTTCTCCTAACCTCTCAGCCCCTGCACCCCACTGATCCCTAAAACCCAGCTCAGGTATTTTCCTGGGGTGTTCTCCACACCCCCACCCAAGCTGGGCTAGAGGTTTATTGTCCATCTCTATCATGGTTGAGGTACTGATTGTTGAAGATACAGAGTAACTGAGATCTTAGAGAATTAAAGGGAAAAGAGTAGAGGACTGAGGGAATTGACTGGTGGTCCAGTGGTTAGAACTTCGTGTTTTCACTGCCTGGGTTCAATCCCTGGTCAGTGAACTAAGATCCTGTAAGCCAAGCGACACAGCCAAAACAAAAAACAGTAGAGGGCAGAAAGCTGTGTTGTTTTGTGAACCTGTGCTAGTAGATCTGTATCTTTTCTGTTTTTATATTTTTTAAAAATCATAAGCATACATTTTAGAATAAAACATGTTCTTAAAAATAACCAATGCTGTATTTTTATTTTATCATATTGTCTGGAAAGTTATAAGCTGGAAAAGTGAGGGAAAGGTGTCGTAGCTACTTGCTGAGTGTTTTGTGTATTGTGATTCTGGATGCCCCAGGGTCTTGGTAAAAGTAGCCACACATGGTGATCTTGGGGAGATGACACGAGAGCTGGTCTCTGTGAACATCACCCAGGCCTCTGTGCTGCTGCTCCTGTTCAGTGTTACGGGTGATCAGCCCAGGACGACCCTTGTCCCCATGTGCAGAGCAGATGTGAACAAGAGCACCTATTTTTGGAGCTGGAACAGCAGGACAAGGCAGTAATGACAAGAATTTGATGAATCTGAACATGTTTCCAAACTAGAGATGTTGCTTAAGGTACACAAGAATATGTGCTTCCTGTGGTAAGATTAAAAATAAGATTTTGTTTTGTGTCAGTTAGCAAGGACTCGTACTTATTTAGAGCCTCCAGTACTGCTCTCAGTGCTATAGTGGAGGTGTGAGTATTAGGAGAGAAACAGAGGACCACAGGAAAAGAGGGTATGATCGGGATCTTTCTATCATAGTGGAGTGTCTATAATGAGTCGAGTACCATAGGAGGTACTTCTATACACACCACCTCATTTAATTACAATAGTAACTGACTTATAAATGACAGTTACTGTTGTCCCGTTTTACAAAAGAGGAAGCTGAGAGTCAGGGAGGTTCAGTAGACTTGAATGTGACAGAGACGGGATGTCAGCCCTGATGTGTCTTAAGGTTAGACCCTGAAGCACTGTTAGGATATTCAGGTTGTGAACAGTGTGGTCCTGAATGGAGATCTCAGGCACAGGAGGAGTAGGTAAAGACTGGAAGAGTTACTGGCCTGGCCAGTCAGGTGGGACCTGGAGAGGGGGCATTTTGGAGCAGGGGAGACAAGGCGTGGAAGTGGAACCGAGCTCGGGTGTGTATGTGAGAGGCTTCACTGGCTAATGGGAGAGAGGATTATTGGGGAGACTGGAAGGCAAGGCTGACATCTCTGTGGGTGATGAAGGAGATTGTCTTGGTAAGATTAGACTAGACTAGCGGGCCAGTTAAGAGCGAGGGAAGAGCATGAGGCCATGCGACTGTGAGAAGACTTTGAATAGTAATTCCCAGGAGTTTCTTGTCATATCAGAGGGGGTTGCCTCCATGAGGGTGTTGGCAGTGGGAATAGAGATACTGGGGTGGTAGGACTAACTTGGTAGAGATTTCGATGGAGGCTGTGGTTCAACTTGGTGACAGAATATGCAGTGGGAGAAGGTGTGGGAGGAATTAAAGATGACTTCACGGCTGGTACCCTGGAAGATGGACTGAATCAAGGACACAGATGAGGGAGGTGAGGCAGTCAGATACAGTGGGCAAGTACTGCGTGCCCTCGGGGAAAGCTGCAGACTGGCATGGTGCTCAGAGGTCAGTGTTCAGACTGCAGGGTCTGGCAGCCTCTAGTTTAGAGACTCAGGATTTGTGAGTAGCCCTTCCTTTCTAAGAGCCCCAGGGTCCCACTGCTTTGCTCCTGGGGTCTTTGCCCCCAGGGTTATTGAGGGGGCAGCAACCAGCACAGGCCTCTTGGCTTCCTGCTGATTGGCTTAAGTTCCAGAAAAATTCAGACAGGAGCCTGGGGCAGCGTTTCCAGCCAGGGGTTTTGGAAGCAGCCTCAGTCCTTGTGGGCTGTCTTTCCAGACCCCCAGCCAACAGAGTGTGACCACTAATAGATCAGTTTAGTAGCTGAAGTTGTTGTTTAGTTGCTCAGTCGTGTTTGATTTCTTTGTGAAAATCAAACTGCTTGCCTGTCCTTTACTGTCTCCTAGAGTTTGCTTAAACTTGCGTCCATTGGGTCGATGACGCCATCCAACCATCTCATCCTCTGTCACCCCTTCTCTTTTTGCCCTAAGTCTTTCCCAGCATCAGGGTCTTTTCCAATGAGTTGGCTCTTTACATTAGATGGCCAAAGTATTACAGCTTCAGCATCAGTCCTTCCAATGAATATTCAGGACTGATTTCCTTGAGGATTGACTGGTTTGATCTCCTTGCAGTCCAAGGAAGTTAATATGGAGGCCGCCAAACCCTGCAGATGCTTTACTAGCATCTTGGACTCCCCCCACCCCCAACAGTGGGTCTTCCCACTGCTGTTGTCAGGGAGCCGTCAGCCTGGACTGGTCAACTCCAAGAACTTAGCTGTCCTTTTCACGTTTGGGGAGTTGAGCTGGCAGGGCCTGCTCCAGCTTCTCCCGTCCCTTGCAGGATAGCCTAGGAGAGCACCCAGCCCAGGCTACTTACTCACTTGAGCAGAATGGCTCTCCTTTGTCTGCCCTTTCTGCTTTCTTGGAATGAAACAGCCTTGAAAAAAAAGAAGTATCTGCTCTTTTCTCCAAGCACCTCGCCCGCCCCCTGACAGCTGTGCTTACCGACAGCCACCCACCTAGCTCCTGCCACCAGAATGACATCTGCTTCTCAGTTGCACCTGGAAGCATGTGGGGACCAGACTGGCCTGGGTCCCAATCCCATCCCACGCCCCGCCGCCACCCCATACTTCTTACTACTTAATAGCAGCAGGACTTCATCGAGTGCCTTGATTTGGCTACCTTTCTCTGAGCTTTGATTTTTACCTCCCTTACAAGGTTGTACTCATGGCTGCCCGTGGAATGTTCCTTATTGCTAGCTCTATCTTTAGTGAGATGTGGTAGAGTCCCTCCGAGAAGACAGTGAAATGGGATCTAGAGGGTCTTGAGGTTACCACAGAGGGACATCCTGTACTTAGTAATTCTTCGTGAGGCTTGCTCTATAGCGAAAGCCTTGGGCATGAATGCTTGCTTGCTGGCCTCCTTGAGGGGAGCTCTGTTCAGGGCTGTTGTGTGTGTGTTAGTCGCTTAGTCGTGTCCGACTCTTTGTGACCCCATGGATGTAGCCTGGCTGTCCATGGGATTCTCCAGGTAAGAATACTGGAGTGGGTTGCCATTTTCTTCTCCAGGGGATCTTCCCAACCCAGAGATTGAACTTGGGTCTCCAGTACTGTGGGTGGATTCTTTACTGTCTGCGCCATCAGGGCTGTTATTCATACTCCAATTTAGCTCTTATTGATGGGCTTTTATGACTTAGCCTGGAAGCCTAATCTCTGTGTGTAATGTAGTTATTCAGGGGAAACGCATCCCGAAGAAAGCCATCTATTCTTAAAAATAATAAGACCCCTGACTTTAAGAGGTTTTTTACCTTTGACAAAGCAGTTTCACGTTTTTTTAAAAAGGTGTATGCTGGGAATTACTTAGATGGATTATAGCTTCAGTTCAGTGCTGCTGAAGATGTTCACCTCGTCTTCATCCTCTCACAGTTTTTATTTTGCCCGTTTGTCCTGTGAGCATCATAGTAACTACTGCTCCTCTTGTTCTGCCCAGACCCTTCCTAGCTGTTCAGGTGACAGCATCCTCATTGCTCCAAATACCCAGAGCAAGGATTTTGTTTTATGCTTAGGGGAAAAGTTAATAAATGATGCCTCTGTGGAACAGTAAATTTACAGCGTGTCAAAACCTGGCTGCTTGGACTGTGCTTCTAGTGTCGGACCAGGCTGTGCGGCTCTAAGGTGTAGGAGTTCCCTGCAGAGAGAATGTCAAAGTTGGAGCAAACTAGAAGAAATCATGACTGCATAACATTTCTATTTTTTCTTAACACTTCATGGCCACAAGCAGGATTTATCAATGTTTAGCAGAGAGGCTGACAGTCTCTTGGGATTATATGCATTTTTTTTTTTTTTTTTTAGCTGATATTGTTTTTCAGTCATTCAGTCGCGTCCAACTCTGCGATCCCATGAAATACAGCATGCCTGGTGTCTGACACGTAGCTGATATGGACAGATTTATTTCTGTGGATTGCTGTGGAAACCGGGGTTTTGGATTTTGCAAATGTATTCTGGGAGTGTTGTTCTACTGGTGAACGGTTTGAGTCTTTCCTCGCTATTCAGCCTATATATATTTTTTGATGGTACTTTTTCTCTATTTCCCCTTTCTGTGGATCGCATGCTTGCTGCACTAGATCTGGAACTTTGTTTTACTTTCTTATTGCACATTTGCTTTCCATCTGCGTGCACATAATTTTTGTATTTTAAAACTGTTGTCTGTCTCTTTTGCTCTAGGAGCCAGATTGTACTGGGCAATCTGTGCTCTGGTCATTGGAATATTCATATATACCATTCAGGTATGGAAGGACTTGAGAGGCTAAATTAATAGACAGGTGGTTGCTCGATGAAAGAGTTGAGCAGAGAGAAGATGGGAAGTCTTATGAAGTAATGAGTCAAAATGTTTAGGGGTTGACCTCTAACTGCCCCTTCTCACACACTTCTACAGCTCTGTCTTCTGAGCTCTGAGCTGTATCCTAAAGTTATATCCTGAATCTGCCTCAGTTTCCCCATCTCTGCCCTCAGCCCCTTTCCCATCTTCCTCCTCTGCCTCCCTCAGGCTCAGCCGTCGTCTTACCTTGTTTAGACAGGGCTGTCTAAAAGAACTTTCTGGGATGATGGAATTGTTCCATGTCGGCACTGCCCAGTGGGGTAACCCCTAGCCCCATGTGACTACTGAGTACTTGAAATGTGGCCAGTGTGACCAAGAAACTGTTTTTGTTTTTTTTTTTTTGTCACCTATTTAATTTAGATTGAAGTACTCGCATGTGGCTAGTGGCCACTGAATCGGACAGCGGGAGTCTAGGCTTTACGGTAGCCTGGGAACCATGTATTCTCTGGGTCCTCTCTCCATAATTTTCTCTGCGGTAGCCAGAATGATCTTTAAAAAAGTAGATGAGATTATGGTGCTTTTCATCTGGGAACCCCCCAGTGCATCTACAGGCCTGTCTTCTCTCTCCCCCTCCTCCCTGAGTTTCTTTCTGTCCCTTTGACGACACAGCCAAGCTTTCCCTGGAGTTGTGGCCTATGTACACACTTTCTCATCTAGAGTGTGTGCTCTTTTTTCGTTTTGCTTGTCTGATCCCTCATTCTGAGATCTTGCCCTTCTAGGAAGCCCTCCCTCCCCGCCACCCCCAGCATGTTTCTGTCACCCCCACCATGCTATATCAAGACCCCAAGTCTCTTGTTTCCAATCTCAGGCTCCTCTGTCACTTTTATCTCTCTCAGAAATTATCTTTTACGCTTCTTTGTTATTTTCTCTCTCCTTGCTAGGATGCAGATGTTATCAGGACACCAAGCTTGCTTGTCTCTCTCTGCTGAATAAACTCTTCCTGTCCCACATCCTCCCACCCCCCTTCTCTTGCACCCCCGGAGAAGACATCACAACCATATGATCTCTCACAGCTTCTTTTCCAGACTCTGCACAGACCATCCCCTTCTGTAAACTTGGAAGCCATCCAACTGGGGTACAGTGTCCTTGATTAGTTTCATTTTTTCTCAGTTGTCATCACTTTCTTGTCTGCCTCCCTAATCACCTCTCTTACTTGTGGCATATTCCCACATTTCCTTAGCTACTTGTTCCGAGATAATCTCCTAGTTATTTCGAACCATGCTTTTGCTTGGAGTAGCGAGAATAGCCAGCCCCTTCAGGTGAAGGGTGAAGTTGTGAAAGCCTAAGGAAACCTTGGTTTAAGAAAAGGAAACATTGGAATGACTGCCTGTTCTATTCTATTGTTTGATTCTAAATACATTCAGTTAAGAAAAATATTCCTGTTTTTATTATTAAAAAGTGAATCCATGTTCCTGAAGAAAAATTAGAAAATGCCAGAAGACTGTGAAGAAAAAAAAAAAAAATCCCATCTCATCTCCCAATGCTGATATGATATCCTGTGTCATGGAGTGTGAATGTGTTTGTATATTGCATAGCACATCATACCCACTCTTTTGTTGTTTGCTTTCTTCACTCAAAAATACCATGTACAGCTTTTCCTATTAGTAAATACTCATCTTAAGTCAGTTTTATTTTTATTTCATTTTTAAAACACATCTCTTTTATTTTTGGCCATGTCAGGGTCTTGTTGCGGCGCTCAGGCCCTCTAGTTGGGGCACATGGGTTTAGTTCCCCTGCGGCGTGTGGGCTTGAACCCACGTGCCCTTCATTGGAAGGTGTTTTCTCAACCACTGGACCACCAGGGAAGTCCCCCCAAGTCAGTTTTAAATGGCTGAAGAGTGTTACACTTCATGGATGCACCATGAATCACTAAGCAAATCTTTCCCTGAGCATGCGGGTTATTTCTTTTCTCTATTAATAGTTAATTTAGTTCATCTCTCTCTTTTTTTTTTAAAAATAACATTCTAGAAAGTACCGCATTCTTGTTCTTTTTGTCTCCCTTGCGCGTGAGTGTGAGTCACAGCCCTCCCCGGTGCTGGTACGTAATTTGTCCTGGACCTGGATTTGTTGTGACTCTGTCTACCTACATCATGTTTCTCTTTGGGGCAGTGACCGCTTGTTTTCCACACTGTTCTAATGTTATACAAACAAGGGTTACATGGGACTCTGTTTCCAGAGTATGTGGCCCACACAGGCTCCCACTCCCTTCCTGACTTCCAGCGGAGGCTGGTCTCCAAGTACACACCGTTGTAAACAAAGTTCTCCGAACACCTAGTGATTGACAATGTGGTGTATTTTTATTTAAAAGGATTGTTCACTTGCTCCTCTGAAACATCTTGTAACCTTGACCTTTATATTCCCCCAGTGTTTTAATATTCTTTTAAATGGCAGGCGGGGTAAAACAAGGTGACTTTGATGTTACTTCTGAATAGTAGGCTGGGTCATCTAATGCAAAGTCATAAGTGAATGGCTCTGTATCTTTTGTATCTGTATTGAAATGTATTGAAGATGGGGCACAGACATCGCTTGGGTTTCTAATGTGGCTTCTCTCTCTTAGGGTTTGATCGTGGGGTGGGAAAAGTTGTCAGAGGGAATTCTTAGGGAGCCTTGGAGAAGCCCTGAGTGGTATTTCTTGACTTCCCTGCAATTTCAGGTTTCTAAATCAAGTCTAGCCTCTTGGCCAAATTTCTGTTCAGTGCATGTAAATGGTAATTAGAATCTGCTTTAGCCAAGAAAATGCAGAGCAGCACACACTGGCCATTTTGGGCTGGCTGGCCTCTGGAAGGGATGGGGGTGTGCACTGCTACCTTGAAGAACCCTGTGAGGCCAGCTTGGTTATGGAAGGCAGGGGAGCTGGGACACAGCAGGTCTGGTGTCCATGCTGCAAAGAGGGTGACTTTAGCCAAACAAACCTGAAAAGTGAGTATTCATGCTGGTGCCTCGGGCTGTTCTTCTGTGCTCAGCTATCGGTTTTCTTTTGATGATTCTCATTCTTTATGGACAAAGGAGCCTTGCGGGCTACAGTCCATAGGGTCGAAAGTTAGACACTACTGAGCGGCTGAGCATGCTCTCACATTATTTAGTTATGCTGAAAGACTTGAAGAGGAGCCTGAGCTGCAATGCATTTCAAATATAGGTCAGAAGGGCACCGAGGGCTGGTTTGAGAGAGAGAGAGAGAGAGAGAGACTAAGCTATGTAACTGAATGACAAATAACCACACAAAACTTCCCATTCCCTCCAGAAATGTTTATTCAGTCCTGCCCTGTGCTGCTCAGGTACTGTTTTGCAATTCAGTAATGAGTGTCATACCATTTTCCTTCCCTCAAGGAGCAAATGCATGAGTGATTGAGCTTCTGAATGTGGTGGCCCCAAGTGAAGGAAGTGAGGATTCTCCCTGCTACAGATTTCAGTGAAGAAGATGCTAACAATTGTGAAAAGAAAGTGGATTTGGAATTAAGGTCCACTGGCATGGGGTCGAGCAGAGGAATGTGAGAATCGGTCATGGGCAGTGGCTGGCAGGGTGGACTGCTGGATGGGTGTGGGACTGTGACTTGTGGGATCTTAGTGTCCCGACCAGGGATTTTGAACCTGTGCCCTCGACGGTGCAAGTGCAGAGGCCTAACCACTAGACTGCCAGGGAATTCCTGGTTTTGACGTGGGGTGCTCTGCAGGCTTGAGGCCTTGCCTGGTGTTCCTGGAGGTCCTTGAAGAGATGCTTTCCTGATAGTGAGACACTCAGCACTGGGCAGTTCACCTCACTCTAGACCAATGCTACTTGAAGTGTGGTCAGCTGACTGGTGCCATGAGATAAGCACGAACATTGAGAGTAAGCATTTGGAAATTTCTATAGCAGCTTGCCGTTGTGGCCACTTCCAAGTGCACCAGCAGTGGATTAGTTTGTCTGAACAGGATATAGACCCATTTGAGTTTTGTGGTGCTGAAACATTTCGGTTCACGCCTGGCTGAAGCTGAGAACTAGCCATGCGCAGTGGGACCACTGGAACCTCTTAACCTTTCCTCAATGAATAGAAGTGCAACAAAACAAAATAGCCTGGCCCTTCATGACAGTAGTATGAGAAACACCTCTCTATACCAAGCACAGAAGTAATGGGAGGTAAGGATGAGGACTCCCAAGTCAAGAACTTAAATACAAAACCTTTGATCTGTTCCGGTTTCATTTCAGGTTTTTGTCAGCCTAAAACCTCCCTTCCCCTCTTCCTTTTCTTCCTTGTCATCAGCATGTGTTCCATGAATATTATTTTCCTATGTACATTACATGCAATTCTACACGTTTTCTGTACACATTACACATGATTCATATATTTGTCATTTTAAAAAATGTTATAGTATCTGTTGTGTTCATATGTCTCAGGTTCTTAATTCCTCTATTTGGGGGCCATTTTCCGATCCTAAATAGTTCATCTGTGAATATTTTTGTACAAATTAGTTATTTTTCCTCTCGGGTTCCTGAAGTCACAGCAAAGGAGAGGTACTATGTCAAATCAGTTTATTGCTCCCTAGGAGGGTGGAACTGATTTATATTGTGGGGGGAGATATACAGGTTTCCTTTGTGGCTTGAGGCTGTGGGATTTTAATACCATTTGTCAGTTTAGTAGGCATATAATTGCCTTGGGATTGTTTTAACATACTTCCTTTAGGAGGTAGTGGAGGTATGATTTGAATTTAATATTTTCTTACAGTTAAAACTACATGACCTTAAACAAATGACAGCAAGTTCTTACCAAGCTAAACCTGAATGTTGACATCTTGTAATTTTATCACATTTTACAGTTTGGCTATAAGCTTTTCTTCATTATACTTTACATCTTTCCCCATTCTGTTATCGTTGGTTTCCTGTTTCATTATATTTTGCAATGCACAACTTGTTCATTAGTGTTTACATTGTTACACTCAACTATTTCTTCTCTTCTGATACTGTGTATTTTCTTGGCCAGAAATTATTTTCTTCTTCATAAGTAGGATGAATATACTAGTCTGCTCTTTTCTAGTTTTTTAGATGCTTATGTCTTGGATCTATCTGGACCTCATTATAGTATTTGGTGTAAGATGTGGATCTAAGCTAATTGACTAAGAGTGTTCAAACCCTCAACCTCTTCCTCTCATTGACCATCCTCCCCGTCACTATGATAACTGCCCCCAAAGGACTATATAGCACTTGTCTTCATGTGGCCAGGAGTGCAGCCAAGAAATCAAGCAGGACCTTCTTGTATAAACAGACAGTAAGGAGACAAGAGATAAGAAAGTGTAGATCACTAGATGGGTTAAACTAAGGTGTTTGTTCTATATGAGTAGCTTTTAAAGTGTTTTCTGTTAGTGTGTCTTAACTTTTAGAACTACTGGCAGATTCCCGGGGCAGTGATTCCAGCTCAGAGTCTCTAGTGAGGGCCATAGGCTGTTTCAGAGGCCAGCGTATATGTGGGATGGAAGATGTCTTTGGGTATTTAGAATAGAATCCTTCCTTACGTGGGGTTGTCTGTGAGTGCCAAAGCATTTTTCTCTTTAATTATGGACTTTGTGACAGTATCAAGTGACTCCAGAAATTTAATATTGGATGTTTGGTATATTAAATTTTTATCAAATTCCTTAATAAGTAAAAAATTCTTGGCAATGAAGTTGTAAAGGCTTTATGATTATATTGGAGGTTACATAATCTTGCATTATATAGCTATTCTATATTTTTCTTAAGAAAAATGCTGTACTTGAACATTTTTCTTCTCCTGCTTGCTAATTTCTTGGTTCTCCCACTAGCTACCTAATACATTTTATGACAAATTAATATTTGTTATCCCCAGCCTGTGTGGCTATTAGACTGACCTTTTTCTTCCTTCTGCTTTTTCCCCAAGTAGAAAATAATTGTGATAATAGGAGATACATGTAGCACATAGAACTTTTAACTTGTAATAAATAATTATTAAATTATTAAATACATTATAAATGAATTATGTAAATCAATCTTTACATAATGACTTATAGCACAGTGGGTGTTTCTTCCCGTTTGAACTACACGAAGCCCTGTGAGGTGGGAATTATTGCTAGAGATATGTTTATTGAGGAAAATACTGACTCTCAGAGACTGTCTTACAAACTCTGTTGAGGTCATAGAGCTATTTAGTGGCAGTTCAGGATCTCTGGTTTCAAATCTAATATTTCCCCGATTATGTCTTCTGGTTTGAAAACTTTCTGATATCTTTGAATTATCCTGTCCTGCTAAAAGGATATAAAACTTTATGTTCCTGGAGACTTGCACTGACCAGTGAGGGAGAACGATGATGAACTATTGAATTGATGGTCTTTGTAAAGAGAACAGACTTGTGGTTGCTAAGTGTTGGGGCTGGGGGAGGGAAGGATTGGGAGTTTGGGATTAGCAGATGCAAACTATTGTATATAGGATGAATAGACATTAGGTCCAGGGCTGGCACAGGGAACTATAATCAAGATTTTGTGATAAATTGTAATGGAAAAGAATAAGACAAAATATGTATAACTGAATCACTTTGCTGTACAGCAGAAATTAACTCAACATTGTAAATCAATTATACTTCAACAAAGGTGGCGCTGGTGGTAAAGAAGCTGACTGCCAGTGCAGGAGATAAAACAGACATGGGTTCGATCCCTGGGGTTGGGAAGATTGCCTGGAGGAGGAGACATGGCAACCCACTCTAATCTTCTTGTCTGGAAAATTCCAGGGACAGAGGAGCCTGGCAGGCTACAGTCCATAGGATTGCAAAGAGTTGGACACAACTGAGCGACTAAGCACATATTTCAGTAAAATTAAAAAAAGCATTATTATATGGAATGACGGTCATGGGATCAGCTGCCAGCTTTCTTCTATTCCTGATCACCCCTTACCCCAGTTTGGAGAGTCAGGCAGGCATGTTTATTCCCCAGAGCCCCTGAGGTTCTACCTGACTGTGAGACTGCTGTCAGAGAGCACCGGAGACCCAGGCTTGAGGCAGGAGCTGTGTTAAGTGGCTGTGAGCCCTTGAGGTCACTGCAGGTGACTGTGATCGCTGGGTGACCTTTTGCCAGACTTTGTCTTCATCGTTTGTCATTGTTTGCCTCCCTTCCCCTTCTCTGTTTCTGTGTCTAGACTGCTGGACTAACGTTGTAACCTGTCTCTTCTAGAATTCTGAAGGCGGACTCTATGTCTGCATGAATACATTTTTGGCCTTTGGAAGGGAACACGTGGAAAGACACTTTCGAAAAACTGGACAGAGTGTCTACATGCATCTGAAGAGACACGTGCGAGAGGTGAGATACGCGTTTTGGGAGAACGGGGCTTGTGACGTTGTCGTAGTGGGGTTCATCACAAGGAGGTTTTACTGTGCCCATGTGACTCCTCCTTCTCTGGGATGACAGGAAATAGAGGTAGCACTGTTAGCAGGCATTCGTAGCCTTCCCAAACCTTAGCTTAACCAGTCTTATATTTTTCTTCTTGTAATGTTCTGTTCAAAGTTGTTAAAGACATGAGTTGGCCGATAGAAAAATAAGTCAAAAAGTATAGCAAAGTACAGAAAATAATTCCAGAAACACTCATGGATACAAAAATCAGAAATAAAAGAAATTTGGATATTTTTGCTTCAATTTTTTTTTTCTTAGGGAAAGAGCTTTTTTTTCCCCCTACAAGTGCAAGTCTCTTTCGGTTCCCTCCCTCCACAGAAGTAAACACGGTTGTGAACTTGCTGTTTCTCGTTCCCATGAATGTCATTATATTTTATTTAAGTATGGGCATTCATGAACAATATGCAGTATGACTTTATATGTTTTAAAGATGTAGATAAATAGTATACTGTTACCTCTAATTCTGCCTAGAGTTTTTCCCTTCAGTGAAATCTCATGCATCTGGGTATACTTCATTCATTTCAGTAGTTGTTTGGTGTTCCATTTTATGAGTACCTTCTCATTTACTACTCTGTTCTCCCGTTTGAAGACATTTAGATTGCTTCCATTTTTTTGTTTGTTTGTTTCTACAGACATTGTACAAATGAGCATTTTTACACGTTTCTCCTGGGGGAACATGTGCAAGATTCTTTCAGAAATAGATCTACACGTGGCAGTGTTGGCTCATGCATGTTGTTATCTTCATTTTTACTGGACATTGCTAAATCCATCCTTAGTGGTTGTACCAATGCACATTCCAGTTTGCTCTGATTATGCGTGTCTGTTTCCCCAAACCCTCACCAGTGCTTGGTCAGAATTTTGATGTTTGCTAATGGAATGGTTGTAAAGTGGCATTTAAATATTTAGCATTTTCTCCTGTGAGGGTAGAAATGTCTTTTCATTCCTTTTGTTGGCCATTCTCCTTTTCTTCTCCATGACTTGCCTATTTATATTTTCAGCCTATTTTTCTATGGATTTATCTTTTTCTTAAAAGTTTGATTAGTTCTTTTTACTTCCTGGATACCAAAATTTTGTCTGTTATAGACACACTTTTCTGATGTTCTGTGGCTTATCTTTTTACTTTATGAATTATTTTGTAGAACAGAAGGTTTTATTTTTTTAATTAGTTGGTTTTTTTTTTTTGCTGCATAACTCAGCATGTGGGATCTTAGTTCCCTGACCAGAGATCAAACCCTTGCCCCCCCTGCATTGGAAGCACAGAGTCTTAACCACTCCAGGAAAGTCCTATAGAACTGGTTTTGAATTTTGATGTAGTTAGGTTTATTAAACTTTTCTCTTATGAGTTGTGCTTTTTCTATCTTGCTTAAGAAATTGTTCCCCCCCCCCAAAAAAAGAAATTGTTTCCCAACTCAAGGTCATAAAGATATTTCTTCTAATATTTTTAAAAAGAAGTGTGTGTGTGTGTGTGTGTGTGTGAGAGAGAGAGAGAGAGAGAGTGAGAGAGAGGGTGAAAGACACACAGAGAGACAGAGATTGTGAATGTTTTAATGTTCTAACATTTTAGATCTTTAAATCATCTATAATCTATTTTTATATTTGTGTCAAGTGTGGGAATCTGCTTTTTTCCTTATATTAATGACCAATTGTCCCACTATTACTGGAGAAGTACAGCCTTTTTCAATGACTTATAGTGCCATTTTGAAAAATATTTAAACTTGCTACTCACACTTGTGTCAGCTTGGAGATGCTCAGTTCTGTATGTCGCTCTTATTTGTGTCCCTGTGTTGATGCCTCAAGTCTTGATATCCAGGAGTATGAGCACTTTTTCCATGTTCATTTTTTCCCAGAAATTTCCTGGATTTGAATGTTTATTTTTCCATATGGATTTTGGAATCAGTTAAAAAATACTGTTGAGATTTTGATCACGGCACATTGATTTATAGATTGATCTATAGTATATATCATTGTCTAAGGGATTTGATGATGGTCAGGGAGGCCTGACGTGGTGCAATTCATGGGGTCGCAAAGAGTCGGACACGACTGAGCGACTGAACTGAACTGAAGCTCCATGAGGGCAGGGAGTCTGGTCTGTTTTGTTCACCTCTGGGTCCTCAGCATGTAACAGTACCCAGCACATAGTAGGTACTTCATAAATACTGACCGAATGACTATTCAACATGGCATACCTCTCTATTGATTCAGGTCTCTTTTATGTCCTTTAGTAATGTTTTATAATTTTCAATAAAGAAACTTTAATTTTATTAGACTGTTTAAAAAAACATTTGTTTATTTTTGGCTCTACTGGGTCTTCGTCGCTGCGAGGGCTTTTCTCTAGTTTCAGAGTGGGGGCTGCTGTCTAGTTTCTGTGTGTGTGCTTCAGCAGTTGCTGCATGTGGGCTCAGTAGTTGTAGCTCCCGGGTTCTAGAGTACAGGCTTAGTAGTTATGGCTCTTAATTGCCACCTGCCACGGACTTAATTGCCCTGAGGCCTGTGGGATTTTCCCAGATCAAGGATCTAACTGGTGTCCCCTGCATTGCAAGGCGGATTCTTTAACCATTGGACTGCCAGGGAAGCCCTTATTAGATTTTTTTTTAAGGTATCTATCCTATAATTTCTATGGGCTTCCCTGGTGCCTCATTGGTAAAGAATCTGCCTGCCAATGCAGCAGATGTGGGTTTGATCCCTGGGTCAGAAAGATCCCCTGGAGAAGGAAATGGCAACCCACTCTAGTATTCTTGCCTTGGGAAATCCCATGAACAGAGGAGCCTCGTAGGCTATAGTCCATGAGGTTGCAAAGAGTCAGACATGGCCTAGTGACTAAGCAACAACAACATAATTTTTGTAACTGTTATTACTGTTGTCTTTTACCTTTTAATGTATTTAAATTGGTTATCCATGTTGTTTGGAGATGTTATTAATTTTCAAATATTAATTTTATGTTTGGCAATACTGTTCAATCTTCATCTTAGTCCTAATGGTTTATAAATTATCTTTGATCTTCCATAATCAATGCTGATTTGAAGTTCATTTCATCTCTCACCCTAGCCTACCTAATATGTTCTCTGTTTAAGTTTTGGACAAAGGAGAGATCCCCCAGGTGGACAGTGGGGAGAAGAGGAAGAAAAAAGACCAGGAGGTCAGACAGATCGTAAACTGAATGGTTAGCTTTAAAGTATTCTAACACTGGCCTGATACTATATGATTTCCATTCACTACTCCTGTTAGGCGGGGCATAGCGATTCTGATGAAGTTTGTGTTGTATCATCTGTCTTAACATAAAGTAATGAAGTTTTAGGAGACTGAAAAAAAAAAAAAAAAAGGAAGAAGCTGAGGCCCAGAGACTTGAAATAACTTGCTCCAGGTCACAAAGCTAGTGGCAGAATTATAGAATGCAATTACTTCTGCCTCTGAAATTTTAAGTTTAATGTTTCACTCTCTGACCACAGTTCTCTCTCATTTTAGCTCTTTCACTCATTTATTCCTGTTTTAATCTGTTTAGCTTGCTTCTCAGCATCTGTGACTTTAAACATTCTCTTATCACCACTACCCTCAACTGACCCTCATCCTGGTGTCTTGCCTCCTTACGGTCCTCCAGAACCCCGCCTCCCCCACTGCACCCCCGGTCTGTCCATCGGTGTCATCCTCCGCTTCCGTGGATGTACTGCCCACGTGCACTGCCTTGCGGTTGGGGACCATGTCAGATTCCTGGCCTTTCCCCTTCTGCTGGGCCCTCTCACTGCCCAGAACACCTAGCGTGTTCCTTCTTCTGTGCCAGTGGATGCTTACTGCAAGACTTTATCCGTGCCTCCCTCTTCATTCTCCAAAAATGATCAGACCTGCGCTTTCCAGAGGAAACAGGGACCCTGGACAGAAACCTTGAGCTCCTGCCTCACCTCCTGGGAGCTCATTTGCAGTGGTTCTCCTTTTGTTTCCTCCCATCTCAGCAGAAAGCTGTGCCCTCTCAGTCCTCGTGGTCCCGTTTCCTCCTACTTCAGAACCTCCATTCACTCCACTCCCTCTTACATTTCCAGCATCTCCCTTTTCTGTCTTTTTTCTCACACCTTAAAAAGGAGCATGCCTCAGAACTCTAAGTTGAGTCCTGCTTCAGTCATCCCATCCTTCAATTGAAGCTTTAAAACTTCTACGCTCACCGTCTCGATACAGCCCGCTTTAAGTTCAACACTGCTGTTCAGTTAACCTTCCTGTGAAGCAGCTAAAACTGCCGAGGTTGTCCGTGACCTCTTAGTTGCCAGAGCTGGTAGATATGTTTTAGCCTTGAGTTTTTCAGTCTTTAAACTTGTTTTTCTTTTGGAACTTCTCCTCCTCTGCTTTCTTTGGCACCATTCTCTGCTGGGTTTTCTCCCCTGTCGGACTGCCCTTTCTCACTTTGACTAGCATTGTTTCGTTTCTTTGTTCCTACATCCTAGGAAATACTGGCACTTGCTCATCCTCATCAGGGCCATCCACAGCCTTGTTTGGCCACTATGTCTGAGCTGATGACTTCTCAATCAGTGTCCCTCCAGAGCTGAAGGTCTGACCATCTGACTTTGACCTGGCCTCCTCTACTCAAATGCCTCATAGGTACTTCAAGCTTGTTGCACTCAGACTGAATGAATTATCTGCTTTCTCACCGTGTTCTTTGTCTTGAATTCTAGAGGCTTAGACATCCTTTGATTCTGCTCTCATTCCATGGCAGGCTGGTTATCAAGTCCAGTTATTCGGGCATTCCAAACAGCCCCAAATTCCTTCCTGTCCTCTTCATCCCTGCTGTTCTTGTCCGAGTACTTGTTATGCCTTAAAAGGGCTAATGCTGTAGCTTCCTGACTTGCCTTCCTTCCTTCCAATGTGCTGTCTTCAGTGCCCTGCCCACCCCCGCCCTGCCCCCCTGAGTCTGCATGCTGCACTCAGAGTGACCTTTTCACCCGGTGTGCATCTGTGGCACACTGAAGCTTAAATCTTGAATGTCTTTCTCTTTGTTGTAGGATGAAGTCCAGACTCTTCTGTATATGATTATAAGGCATTCCATGATCTGACCCCTGTGACCTTTCCAACCTTCCCTTTTACTGCATCAGCTCCATTGCCCTAGATATAGCAAACCCCTTCTCTTTCCTGGAACACACCATGATTTCAGGCCTTATGCATGCTGTTTTCTGTTTTGGGGGATGCCCTCCTTTCATCCCTATTCCTTTTATATCTGTTGTACTCCCTGTGGTCAGCATATCCGTATATCTATCCATCATCCCCCCACTCATTCATGTTTCATCCATCCATCCAACCAACCAACCAACCAATCAACTAGCATAATTGCTCTATAGCTGCTATCCACCAGGCCCACTGCTCTTCTTAACTCACCAGCCCTGCCCACCCCTTGCATCCCCAGAAGAACCATCATTTCTTCCTTATGATGTCATCCTTACTTCTCTTAACACTGGAATCCGTTGTGCTGTTTGTTTGCTTTCGTGCTCCCCTCTGCTGCTGGTGAGCTCCTCAAGGGATGGACCGTGTCTTCACTCACTTTGCAGCCTGAATTCCAACACAGAGCCTGACAGTCACGTCTGTGGCTGAGGAATTCCAGTTTCTCAAGCCAAATCACCTAGTGGTGACTGATGCAGGCACAGAGGTAATGGTCTTTGGAAGGAAGGTTTTTTTTTTTTTTTTCTGAATGGAATCAGACCTAATCTGAGTCTGAGGTGTGACTCGCACATTTGGGGAAAGCCTCACAGTCCAGGAGGTCTCCCTGAAACTCCTCCTTTCTCCCCACACTTTCATGCAGGAGTGGAGGGGACAGTGAGATTGGAACAAGCAGAAGGATGCTGTAAACGTCTGTAGAGAGATTACAAGTGACCTCCAGGACTGTTCAGTGTGGATGGTTAAATATACCTTTGGTGAAGGTTTTATCTCGTCCTTTTTTGAGGCAGGTTGGTGGAGGGAAGGGGAGCAGAGACTCTGAGACCTTGGAGGAGATAGATTCTAAGAGCCGTAACATGAATGTAGCATTAGTATTTGGATAGACAAGTTTTTGAGCTAAAGTGAAGTGAAAAAGTCGCTCAGTCGTGTCCAACTCTTTTCGACCCCATACACTATATAGTCCATGGAATTCTCCAGGCCAGAATACTGGCGTGGGTAGCCTTTCACTTCTCCGGGGGATCTTCCCGACCCAGGAATTGAACCTGGATCTCCTGCATTGCAGGCGGATTCTTTACCAGCTGAGCTATCAGGGAAGCCTGGTAGTTGCTTTTTTTTTTTTTTCTGAATGGAATCAGACCTAATCTGAGTCTGAGGTGTGACTCTCACATTTGGGGAGAGCCTCACAGTCCAGCAGGTCTCCCTGCAGCTCCTCTCCTCCTTTCTTCCCACGCTCTTTTGAGCTAAAGAGTCCAATAATTTTACTTTCCTGTGGGACCTATAAACTTATAGTAGAAGCTATAAAAATTTATTGGGAGAATCACAAAGATGAGTCCACTTTCAATGCCAAATAATGAAATATGGGAAAGAAGAGTTAAGACTGATAGGCTGCTGCTGCCACTCAGTCGCATCCAACTCTGTGAGACCCCAGGGACTGTGGCCCGCCAGGCTCCTCTGTCTGTGGAATTCTCCAGGCAAGAATACTGGAGTGGGTTGCCATTTCCTTCTCCAGGAGATCTTCCAACCCACGGATTGAACTCGCGTCTCCTGCATTGGCAGATGGATTCTTTACCACTGAGCCACCTGGGAAGCCTCTAATAGTGATAAGAGGGTGAACTAAAGAAGCAGCAGAGCCTCGGTGCTGCCTTAACGGGTGGCTGCTTGAAAGGATGCTGGGGTTTGACCCACACAACTGCTAAGTGTTTGAAATGTGCTCTTTGAGTAACGAGAAGAACATTTTGGTCATTTGAGGCAAACATTTTAATAGCCTCTTTGAGAGTCGAACATTTTGTGCGAGTATCAAAAGGGTAATGAATGACTTCTTTTGCAAAACCACTTGAGAGCAGTTTCACCGCTGCAGGGGACTTCTGCCAGAAATAGAAAATACACGGAGCTTAGGGGTAAACGGTCACCAGTGGGAGCTCCAAAAGTGTTTCGGGAGGTTAGACTGGGGCTTCTTATGACCAGAATATCAGCAGCTCTTTATTGGTATTTATGAACTCTTTCCAACAGCAGTTGTTGTGAGCACTGAAGACCAAGCACAGGGCTTAGTGAATAGCAGGGGAACAATAGCCTCCCTCCTGGAGCCACTGTCCCCCCAGGGCTCCTCTGGCCTCGGGCATGGACTCCAGCCTTTTGGAAACACTTGCCCACTTGAAGTGTCCCCTTCACCCTGACCCCTGGCTTCACTTCCCTTCCCAGAGGTACTTTCTTGATAATTTGGTGAAAGCATAATCAGGTGGACCATTACCTTTGCCTTCCCCCTCCCTTCATGGACATGGGTCAAGTTCTTGTTTATCCTGGCATCTCTAGTCCAGATTGAATATTTCCTCTTGGCCTTTTTATGAAAACTAAGAACCTCTGAGGTGCTACCCCAACTCCCAATCATCTGTCCCAGAGGCTGCATTTTAACAATCTCTTGTTTTCTTTTCAGAAGGTAAGAGGCGCATCTGGTGGCGCTTTACCCAAAAGGAGGAATTCCAAGATGTTTTTAGGTAATGTAAATGGTTGTTAACAGTTTTCTGTGTGTGGGGGTGGGTGGGTGACTGCACATGTTTGATTTGGAGGAACTGGCTGTTTACTGCTCTACAGTTTAAAGATGAGAGGAGCCAATTTCACTCGAGATGGTCTGTCTCTACTTTGTGTTTACCTGTGGTGAAGGATGCTTCCAACATACTTGCAGGGTTAGTGTTTTGAAACAATTAGGCTGATAGTGCCTGCAGAGAAATTGTGCTTCTGCTTCTGGTCTCCTTTTTCACTGCCTTTAAAGAAGAGACAGGTTTTTTTTTTTTTTTTCTTTTCTTTTTTTTTTAATATTAGCCAAACTACAGACTTTATTTGTATTTCACTATTTTTTTCTACTAGTATTGTTTTTATTGTTGCTCTAGTATCCCACGTTGCATTTGGTTGTCATGTTTCCCTAATCCTGTCTAATCTGTGATAGTTCTGTAGACTGTTAAAATCTTTTAATAATTGTGACACTTTTGAAGAGTACTGGCCAGTTATTTTGTGGACTGTACCTCAATTTGGATTTATCATGTGACTTCATGGTAAGCCTGAGGTCATGCATTTTTGGCCAGAATTCCTCAGAAGTGATGGGGCCCTCTTCAGGGCCTGCCATCAGGGAGCACAGGAAGCTGAACAGGTGATGTTTAACCTTGCTCACTTGTTAAGGTGGTGTCTGCTGGGTTTTTCCACTGTGAGGTTAAGGTATAGTTAATAAATATTTTGAAAGTGATACTTGGAGATGATACTAATACGTTTCTCCTCAAGTTTTTGTTCACTAATTTTATCACCCATTAGTGGATCTTGCCTGCAACAATGTGGTGTTTATCTAATAGTGATTTTCTGTCTCCCTCATTCAGAAGAGCCAGTTTTGCTCATACAAGTGAGGACTGGCTTCTATCTCATGTAATCATGATCATATTTCATATTAAACTTCCTGTATGGTTTTCCCAGAAAAAAAAATGGTTTGATAATTTTTGACCAGGCAAGTTTGTATCTGGAAATGCCTAGGATTATTGTTTGGAAGGAATTTCAAAATTGTTTGCATGTTGTAATTTTATTTTGGTTAAAAAAATTATATATGCATACATATGTATGTGCATCTCTATGTGTGTACATAATGCATGTATATATGTATATACTTACATATATGTGTGTATATGTATGTATATATATATGTGTGTACATACAGACTCATATACATATATACCTGAGAGTCTAGTAGTGTCTGGCAAAATGTGCTCCAAATTGTTAATAGTAACTCCTTCCTGATGGTGAAATTGAGGTGACATTAGTTTTCATCTTTTTGCTTATTTGTGTTTAAATTCTTTTTCTATAACAAAAAGACACATTGATTATTTGAAAAGTAAAGCCATTGAATGTCTTGGAGCTGAGTTTCCTTCATGGTTGGCTTCTCTGTTACTCTGCACTGGGTCCGCTCTTGCTGTCTTCTCTCCGTATTTTCAGCCCATGGTTTTCTTTATGAGGCTTATCTGCAGTTGGTCTTTCCACACTGGCCAATCTTTCCCACTGCTCCGCATGGCTTTGGACCACAACCCAGGGTAACCAACTAGCCTCGGAGAAGCTTAGAATAAGTCTGAAAGCTGAAATGATTGAATGCGTTTTGACGTTTTGGTTATAAGCCTTCGGCTCCCTTGCACTACTGGTGATAATGAACTTCTTCTGAATGAAATGACATCAGCATGGCATTCTTAAACATCCTGATCTGCTGTTGTTTTTCATTATTTTCTTTGGTTGAGTAAAGGAGTTAGCTGACCTCTTGTCCTTTAACCTTTGTGTTTTTTTACTCAAAAGACCTTGCAGTTTGATTTTTCTAATTATCATATTGGTGGTAGAGGATATTGTCAAGTAACTTTTAACAAAAGAATGCAAAGGTAAGCATTGAGGTTTTGTGCTTCTTACTATGTGAACCCTTCCATTGCTTCCTGGGAGCACTAGCCCACCCTTTCATTTCAGTGGGACTTTTTCTATGGGCTGCTCTCTGTGTTCTCTCAACATTTCATGTCTTAGAAAGCCAGAAACTCACAATCCAGCAAAAATGTTCTATTTGGATTGTACCAGTTTTTTAAAACCTTAAATTTGAATGTCATTGGCACGCTGGGACTTGCCCTAGGCCCCAGTTCTTTCTATGATTTTATACTCAGACACTTCACTAACTTATATTAGTAGGAATTATGTTTCACAAACCCTGATTTAAAGCCTCAACTGGTGCTTCATAGCTCCCAGTAGCAACCACTATACTCTTGCCACACTGATCATAGCTCTGTTTTAAAGGTGGTGTGGCCGGTAAATTAATTTCAGTGAAGGACTGTATTAGACTTGTGCTGTGCTGTGTTCCCGTCATGTCCGACTCTTTGCAACCCCATGGACTGTAGTCCTCCAAGCTCCTCCGTTCATGAGTTTCTCAGGCAAGAATACTGGAGTGGGTTACCACTTCTTCCTCCAAGGGATCTTCCTGACTTAGGGGTCAAACCCACGTCTCCTGTGTCTCCTGCATTGACAGGTGGATTCTTTACCACTGAGCCACCTGGGTAGCACTGTATTAGACTTACTTTTGGTTTATTTAACAGGAATTATAAAATATTGGTGAATTTAAATGAGGTAGATGTTAATTTCTTTTATTTCATGTAGAGGATGTTGGGAAACAGCAAATCCAGGCTGATGTGATGCCCTCATATTCATCAGATTCTAGGTTCTTCCCATATTTCTGTTTCACCCTCCATCCTGGTCTGTGATTTCTAACCTCATGGTCACTTCATGGTCCAAAATAGCTGCTAGAATTCCAGCCATCACATCCCCATTCTGGGAAGCAGGGAAGAAAAAGGGGAAGGGACAAAAGAATCTAATCTCCCAGTTTATTCATTTTCCTTTTGTCAGCGTTCTCACAGCTCCCCATGCCACACTATACTTCTCTGGTCAGGAATTGGTCACATGCCTATGCTGTGTGCTGCATAGGAGGCTGGAAAGCAAAGTCTGTTAACTGGCTTCACTGAGTAAAGTCTGTTACTAAGGAAGAAGGGGAGAGTAAGGACTTCCCTGGTGGTTCAGTGGCTAAGACTGCATGGTTCCAATGCAGGGGGCTGGGATTTGATACCTGGTTAGCGAACTAGATCTTACATCCCACACCTGAGAGTTCGCATGCTGCAGCTAAAGATCCTGCATGCCACAACTAAGACCTGGCATAGCCAAAGAAATAAATAAAGAGGAAAAAAGGAGGAGGAGAGAGTGAATACTGGGATGCAGCATGTAGCCCCTGCCACAATTTCCTTCCCTAAAAAGGGACATTGGGCATTTCTTCAAGAAAAGGAAATGAGCTCAGAACTCTCTTGCAGCCTCTTTGTTTCTTTGACTAGAAAGTACCTTTTCACTGCTATTGAAATGTAGTTATGATGACCCATCACGAAACACAGGCAGATGACTAATGCTTTCTCCTGGATAGAGGCTTTTTATCCCGTTTCACTTAATGACTTTATGACTAATTCCTTTCCAGTTGGCTCAATACTAACATTGAAACCACTGAATCATTCAGTTGTGACCTTCATATTGATTTTAAAAGGGAAACTGAGGCCATTAGCTAGTGCTGTATGCTTATCCAAGTCTCCTGAGCTCCATTCTGCCCCTACATTCAAGTTAACTCTTTCTCCTGATTACCTCGATAGTCATCTAAATGAAATCCTAGTTAAGGATCCATCCCTCAGTTTTCACTTTTACGGGTAACTCTTTTTAGAATCAATAGTGACAGTTATTGGTGATTTTTGAATCAGAGAAATTTTGTGCTTCTCCTAGGAGAGAAACTTAAAATTAGAATTTTAAAAATATCCTTTGAAATATGTAGCACATGGACAAAGCTTAAAATTGAAAAGTTTTAAGAGCCTCTGTAACAAAAAGTAAGTTTTTCTCCCTTCCCTATGTCCCAGCCACTTAGTTACCCTGAGACAAATAGTAGTTTCTGTTTGTACATCCTTATGTATGTTGATTATTCCTCCAGTAATAGTTTAGACCTATGCCATGCTTTTAGATTTTATTTGTGTAGGTGGTGGGGAGCCATTAATACTTTGGTTCCCAAACTGTGTCCTGAGGCACTCCAGGTTGCCACAACAAACTCACAGGTAAATCACAGGATATTTTAACTCCTTAAGGGAACACAATGATGGTTGAACATTGCATGATTGAGTAGCTTGGTGCAGTCTCACTATTAGAGTATCGCAAAGAAAGGCAAGGCCAAAGAATGCTCAAACTACCGCACAATTGCACTCATCTCACATGCTAGTAAAGTAATGCTCAAAATTCTTCAAGCCAGGCTTCAGCAATATGTGAACCGTGAACTTCCAGATGTTCAAGCTGGTTTTAGAAAAGGCAGAGGAACCAGAGATTAAATTGCCAACATCCACTGGATCATGGAAAAAGCAAGAGAGTTCCAGAAAAACATGTATTTCTGCTTTATTGACTATGCCAAAGCCTTTGACTGTGTGGATCACAATAAACTGTGGAAAATTCTGAAGGAGATGGGAATAGCAGACCACCTCACCTGCCTCTTGAGAAACCTGTATGCAGGTCAGGAAGCAACAGTCAGAACTGGACATGGAACAACAGACTGGTTCCAAATAGGAAAAGGAGTACGTCGAGGCTGTATATTGTCACCCTGCTTATTTAACTTGATGCAGAGTACATCATGAGAAACGCTGGGCTGGAAGCACAAACTGGAATCAAGATTGCTGGGAGAAACATCAATAACCTCAGATATGCAGAGGCCATCACCCTTATGGCAGAAAGTGAGGAAGAATTAAAGAGCCTCTTGATGAAAGTGAAAGAGGAGAGTGAAAAAGTTGGCTTAAAGCTCAACATTCAGAAAACTAAGATCATGGCATCCGGTCCCATCACTTCATGGGAAATAGATGGGGAAACAGTGGAGACAGTGGCTGACTTTATTTTTTTGCGCTCCGAAATCACTGCATATGATGACTGGAGCAATAAAATTAAAAAATACTTACTCCTTGGAAGGAAAGTTATGACCAACCTAGACAGCATATTAAAAATCAAAGACATTACTTTGCCAACAAAGGTCTGTCTAGTCAAGGCTATGGTTTTTCCAGTGGTCGTGTATGGATGTGAGAGTTGGACTGTGAAGAAAGCTGAGCGCCGAAGAATTGATGCTTTTGAACTGTGGTGTTGGAGAAGACTCTTGAGAGTCCCTTGGACTGCAAGGAAATCCAACCAGTCCATCCTAAAGGAGATCAGTCCTGGGTGTTCATTGGAAGGACTGATGTTGAAGCTGAAACTCCAGTACTTTGGCCACCTCATGCGAAGAGTTGACTCATTGGAAAAGACCCTGATGCTGGGAGGAATTGGGGGCAGGAGGAGAAGGGGACGACAGAGGATGAGATGGCTGGATGGCATCACGGACTCGATGGACATGAGTTTGAGTGAACTCTGGGAGTTGGTGATGGACAGGGAGGCCTGGCGTGCTCGATTCATGGGGTCGCAAAGAGTCGGACACGACTGAGCGACTGAACTGAACTGACTGAAACCTCGGGGGAGCTTACATTCCACCCTTTTTGCCTTTAACCTTGACATTCATGCTTGATGAGGAATAGGAATGGCACCCCACTCCAGTACTCTTGTCTGGAAAATCCCATGGACAGAGGAGCCTGGTGGGCTGCCGTCCATGGGGTTGCTAAGAGTCGGACACGACTGAGCGACTTCACTTTCACTTTTCACTTTCATGCATTGGAGAATGAAATGGCAACCCACTCCAGTGTTCTTGCCTGGAGAATCCCAGGGATGGGGGAGCCTCGTGGGCTGCTGTCTATGGGGTGCACAGAGTCAGACATGACTGAAGCAACTTAGTAGCAGGTGGAAAACAGAGCAGCTGCAGAAAGTTCCTGGAATAGACCTGCTCAGGAAACTTATCTGTGCACATAATGACCAGAAGTTTCAAGGAAACTCCATTTTGTCCATTCTTTCTGAGTAGGTCATAGAGCAGGGTCTGGGCTCAAGGAGCTGCCCCCATACCATCATGGGAGGGTTCGCAGTTGGTCACATTTCCCAGCACTGATGCAGAAGGCTGCTCACTTCTAGCACACAGATTAACAAATTAATGTTAGTTAATTTGTTACAGTCTGGCTGAGAGAACCCTGAGCCTGGCTTCAGAGCCCTGGCTTGATTTAGAGATCCTTTCCTCTGCTGTGCCGCTTCGTAGTGACTTCTTGGAATGGCTGTGGTCCCAGCTACTTCTCAGGGATCTGAGCAGATCACTGAGGTAGAGTTCAAGAAGGGGTATTATAAAATAAAATTTGTTTTTTAACTTAGAGAAGAAGCCCATCCAGGAATTACCAGTTCATTGTCCCAGTAACTGTTTGGAAGAGGTTGGGGGTCCTTTTTCTGCTGTTCCCTAGCCCTTAGTTACCCTGTAGGTTCCTTAACTAGATATTTTGGGCTGGTGACACTCTAATTAGAAAAATTTAGAAATTGTAGACATATTTAGAATCAAAGGGTCATGTATATTCAGGGGAAACTTTAACTTTGCCAGTTAGATTCAGAGTGTAGGTTACCTCTGCTGAATGTGGGCTTCCCTGGTGGCTCAGATGGTAAAGAATCCGCCTGCAATGCAGGAGACCAGAGTTTGATCACTGGGTCAGGAAGATCCCCTGGAGAAGGGACTGGCAAGCCACTCCAGTACAAAGCTCTGCTTTTTTGCATGACAGCAGTCTTGCTTTTTTAACAGACATCAGTTACCAATGTAAAAAAGCCCCAAACTGAAACAGCACTTTGGATGTGCTAGCTTTGCTTTTGTCTTTAACATGCTGGTGCTGTTAACTTCCTAAAGTCTCCTTTCCAGACGTTTGTGGAGTGTGTGGTGTGTGCTGGGCATTGTGCCGGGACTAGTGATTTGAAGGTGGATAAGACTCACTCCCTGCGCTTAGAGCTTACCGTCTAGAAGCATCTGAAGTTTATATCTTCTCCACATTTGGATCACGTAGATGATCCCCCGTGATATCCTGGTCCTCCTGAAACTGACCACAGCACTGCTTTGGAGCTGTCCGCCAAAGGGAAGGGAGGGCGCTTGTGCTTCTGTTAGTTGTTAATAGTGTGGAGAAGAGAGGACAGTGATGGTGAGGGTGATGTGGGAGTGATGGCAGCTATTCTGTGGAGCCCCTCGCCCCTACCAGATCCCAACCAGGTCCTTAAACCTTATCTTCTTTGATTCTCTCAACAGTGGTACTGGGTAGCTAATATTGTCTGTCGTCTCCTCGTGAGGAAGATGAACTTGGAAAGAACTTTCCCAGGCTTATGTAGCTAGTCACTGTCAGGGTGGGATTTTTTTTTTTTTTTTTGACTTAGTTTATCATTGTTTTTGGCCAGGTAAGATTTAAATTAGCATTATGAATTGTGTATGTTTTCTCTGGAAAAAAAAATTTAGATTATGTGTTATATGAGCTGAATCTATACACAAAACCAAAAGATTTATACTTTGGTTATTCAAAATTATTATGCACAATATGATAAAGAAGAATTTAAGAATAAAGTTCGTCCCCTTGTTCTTTTCTTTTTTTTGGCCTCACTGGCCAGGGATCGAACCTGTGCCCTCGGTAGTCAAAGTGTGGAGTCCTAACTCACTGAACTGCCATAGAATTCCCCATAGTCATTGTTTTCATTTGTTCAGATTTCCTTCCAATTTTTGTCTATGAATATAACTAGTATAAAGTTGTCTTTTCAGTGAGGATGAACTTTATAATTTTAGCATTAACATGTTATAAAAATTTTCATGTTTCTACACAGTCTAAAAAATATCATTTAAGTAATATTCTAGTGGGTTAAACACCATTCTCATTGAACATTTAGGTTCTAATTTTTAAAAATTAGATACTGGGACATTCTTATTTTTATAACATAGGATGTCTATCTTTGTTTGAATATTTTCTTTAAATAAAAGCCCTAGTTACTTCTTAACCTCTCAGACTCTTCTTTGACATTGTTTTTTGTGAAAACCACCTGTTATGGCTACCTAACAATGTTATTTGTTTATTTTGGCATTTCCGATCCTTATTATTTAGAACCTTTTATTAAAATGTGTACACTGTGTTCCAGCTGTTTCTCACTTTCCACTTAAAACTGCTCTCCCTTGGGAAATTTAAGAGCAGATTTGTACATAAAAAGGTTCCAGGTTGAGGCTTTTGAGGCATACAACAAGGTAGTAACAGAATCTAGATCCCTTGGTTCTCAGCTGGCTGCTTCATCTAGTAAAATAACTTTCTCCTGTTTACAGAGCCCGTATTTGCGTACCTGTTTGTGTGTGTGTGAGTGGAAGATGGCTTGAGAGCTCTTAGTCACTATAGTTCCAAATGTCTAAATATCCAAACACGATCTGGGTTTCTGCCATCCATGTGAATGCAAGGCTGAAATGTCCATGTAAATATTGTGACAGGACATTTCCTTGAGCCTTTGCCTAACCTTTCCCAGAGACTAGCCAAGCAAAGAGGTGATGACTTGATAGATACCAGGCCAGACTTCCTTACTGAAAATCCTCCATGACCTGAGGGCAACAGGACTGCTTAGATTATAGGGTCCCCCCTCTGGCTCAGTACCTTAATAACTCTTAGTGGGGAGGGGGAGGGTAGGAAAGAGGGACAGAGGGAGGGAAATTGAGATTTTATTTTAAAATAGGTCACCAGTAAATGGTAAGAATTATTATGTGCCAGGTCTCTTGTTTATAATTTATTTATTCTCCATATAAACTGTGTGAGATAAGTTTTATTATCTCCATTCTACAAATGAGGAAACTAAGGCTTAGGGAATTTGTGACTTGACCAAAGAAACATTAATTTTGGAGCCAGAGTTGAAGGTGGGCTTATCTGCTCTCAAATCCATGTACTTTCTTCTGTTGTGTTGGAGAAATATTCCGTCCTATTCTTGTGAAATCAGGAGCCAAGTACCCGACAAGTCATAATGACCAACCTCTTCCTTTTAACATCTGTAAGAACTGAACATCTAGTGCAAATGAATGCTTTAGGTATAAAGCTTTATGATGTGACTCAGTCTTCTTTGTCCATCTGTTGCTAGTAGATAAGCGTGTACAACTTAGGGAGGATGGAAAGGCCTCCTGGTCCTGGCTTGGGGCAGGTGAACAGCTGGATTGTCAGCCCTGTGAGCTTCTGGCTTTCCCAGTGAGTGCTGCCTTGGTGTGCTATGTTCTTTCTTCACTTCTTGTTCTTTGTTTTTGTTTTCTCCTCAGATCTAGATACTGATGACGATTTAAATAGCGACGATTATGAATATGAAGATGAAGCCAAACTTGTTATATTCCCAGACCACTATGAAATAGCCCTACCAAATATTGAGGAGTTACCAGCCCTGGTCAGTGAGTGTGCACGGCTGCTAGCTAGATGCGCGTGACTCTCTGTGTCAGGTGTGTGTGTGCGTGTGTCAGGTGTGTGTGCTGGGCGGTGGGGAAGGCAGGGTGAGTGAGAGAGGAAGAGGAGACTGAGCAGAAACAGGAGCAGATTGCTCCTCGTCTGCAAGAGGGCCCTGCAGGGTCCCTTGCAGTAACACTGGGCCACGTGCCCTCTGCTGCTGCTGGCTGGCCTCCTCCACGTGGGCTGGCTTCTCGTCACCCGTGAATCACAGTCTTGTGCTTAGATTTTCAAACTGTGTCCCTGAGATGTGCAGGAGAGGGATTGCCTCCCCTTTAGAGGGACGCCTACAATTTTTCTCTCTTCTGCATGTTGGCTTTCCATGTATAATTTTGTTTGGGAAACATAAAAGAGTTCCACTGAGAAACAATAGCAACACGAGTTTGAAAATAACCAAGTATTTAGAAATCACAGGTGTGCAGGAGCTTTGTGGGAGTGTATTCTTTTAGGACAGCGCCTGCTTTCTAGGGTTTAGAATTGAGATTTAGTGGTGAGTGTTTGCCCCTTCCTTTCTTTTTTGTGAAGCACCTTTCATCTTCCTGGACAACTTAAAGCCGAGGGCGGGGTGGTGGTGGTGGTATGAGGAAGCCAGTTTCTGTTTTACTTTGCTTCCTGAATTCTGTGGGGCCCAGACTATTTTCCTACTCTCCCCTCATTTCCTGTATTGTCTCCACTGCCTCATCCTTTTTTGTGTTCTTTTCTCTTTCTTTTCCTCTTTTCTACTCTGTTGCATCCTGACTTCTCAGAGTCTGGCCACAGATAGCAGAGTTAGACATTCCAGCTCATTTTTTCCCTCCTCAAGGTTTGCTAAAACCAAGGCTAAATCTCTAGGTCCCCGATTCTTCCAAATGTTGTATGACTGTCTATAGCCTCCTCCCTGCTCACATGCCCCTGCCAAGTGGGCACATTTGTGCTCGGGGTTCCCATGGCATTAGGGGTGAGGTTTCCACCATTCAGCCAGTTTTGCCTCTGATCTACTTTATACCTAAACATAAAACCACAGAATTGAAAAATTTGTGTATTTAGCTGTTATAGCTCTTTCCTCTAATTATTTGATCTAGCATATCCTTTTTATTACAATAGTACCAAGTGCATGGCTTTTAGCAATGTATACAGAATTAAATTACCTCTACTTTCTGCAGTTCCCTGTATCTACTCATGGGGCATTTACCAAGGGCAAAATATATGGTGGACAAAATGGTCTTACCATTATCTGATATTATATACTAAAGCTTGTACCTGTATAAAACTAGGAGTTCTCACTGCTCTTGTTTAATATAACACTTGAGTCTGTTATCAAAAAAGAAGCAGCACATTGATGTCCTTGATTCGTGACATTGAATGAATGTCATGAGGGATGATTTTTCTCTCACTCACTTATGAAAAAAAAGTCTTCATGTGAGAAAAGTTAAGAGAGCCTTTAAGTACTTTTAATTATTCTCTATATGCAGAACATAATTCCAAGTGTGAATGCTTTTATAGAGAGGTGAAGTGTCACAGAAATCTGAGTCTAGCAATATATATTATAATTTCTAATAGAGTCTTTTAGAATTAAGAAGTGCTTTAGGAATTAAAAAGAGAGGGAGAGAATTGTTTGGAAGGTGAGGTAGGGAGATAGAAGGGGAAGCCTGGATTTATCTGATGGTAACTGGTTTTATCTATATAACAGATGCTCGTTACTATAATTTCTTTTCATGCTTTTGCTTCATTTTTGGTATTTGATAATTCTCTTTTTAAGTTTTTAAATACCCCAAATTATTGAACTTCAAGTTACCCAACCAGGGCTTCTGTCATCTCTTGCATTTCTCAGCACAAAAAAATTCAGTTTCAGATAGGTACTCTGTAGATTCTACCATAAAGCTGAACTACCTCTCAGTGATTCAGGGACCACAGAGAATGGCGTCTGGGACTCAGTAGAGATCTTAGCGCCTGAGATCTAATGCCTCATTTTATACGCAGGAGCTCAAGCAGTGGTGCGCTTGTAGTTGGTTAGCAACCAGCTCCCTGCGCTGTAGTGGTTGCCGATTTCAGTGGTGTAAATACTCCCAGCGTGGCTGATTTCAGGCTAACATGTCACCAATGCAGTGTTGGGAAGAGATGTGCAGTAGGACACCATCACCTATGGGTTCCACCGCTTACATAACGTGGATATAAGGGACTTCCAATGCATATAGATTAGATATTAAGGTAGAGTAACACAGCTAGGGAGTGAAGAGTTTTAAACATTTTTTGCCTTTAAAAAGTATATTTATTGGTGAGCCTATAGAATTTAATTTTTAATAACAGCTGTGCTTAACAATCTTCTTTGAGAATTTCTTAAAATTTAGCAATCAATTCTGTGAGCCAGTTTGAGCCAATTCCAGAACACCCGTGAACTTGAGATAATTCATAGTATAATATAGGATAATGGATCCTGACTTTCAATTGTGATCCATAAAAAGGGTCTCTAAGTGATTTTAGATGGTATTCTGAAAACACTAGGTCAATGTTTTATAGTGTCCCAGACGATTAAGGAAATTTTGTCGGGTGTCACCAGGAAGGAATCTCAAAGAAAAGAGAGACTATTACATCTGAATTGTTGTGCATTACAAATTAGAACACTTAAAGATCTAATGGGATGCAGAAGATTCAGAAGAGGACAGGGAAGGGATCAAGGTAGTCAGTGAAATAGCAGGGAGATTATAACAGGCCAGAGTAAAAAGATGAGGATTTGTAGCCAGGAGTGCTAAGGCAGCATGGCCCAAACACATCGCATCAGGAAGGAGCTCATGGTGAACTCAACCTTGTTTTCTAGGGACATTACTGGAAGGGAGTGGAAGATGATTTTTGAGAATTGAAAGGAAGTACTAATTATATAACACTGCTTGTGGGAGATAAATGGGAATATTTTTGGAAAACATTGAAGGAGGGGCAAGATAGGGAAAGGGGATTAAGAGGTATACACTACTAGGTATAAAATAAATAAGATAGAAGGATATAACGTACAGCACAGGGAATATAACCAGTTATTTTATAATAATTTTAAATAGAGTATATGTTACAAAATATCAATTACTATGTTGTATACCTGAAACTAATATAACATTGTAAATCAATTATGACAAAAAATTCTATCAAATAAACTGTCCCCCCCCCAAAAAAAATCAAGAGGTTTAAATATATTTATGAATGCCCAATTGCCTGATCTGTAATGGAGTGTAAGCTTTTTTTTTTTTGTAATAGAATGTAAGCTTTTTGAGGGCAGGAGCCTTTTCCTTCTCTTGACCGTGCATAGCCCAGTGGTGTCAATTAGCAGTGTTCAGTATATCCTCAGAGAGTTTTAAAAGCTGGAGAAGGATGGGCTGTAATGTTAACAGCAGATCACTGCCTGCTGGGCAGCGAAGAGGGAGCAAGAATGGGAGAAAAAAGACCTTAAGGCGGCTGTTGTGTGGCTGGAATGACGGTTGGGACTAAGAGGGTGTGACCGAAATTAAGAAGAGGTAGATTGCAAATAGATTTTGGATGAAGGGCTGATAGGAATTGCTCATGGCCTGGGTGGGTGTGGGATGCCACCTGAGGCCTCTATTATCTCTTTTTTTTTCCTTGTAGTTGTTTATTTTATATTTTTATTGGAGTATAGTTACTTTATAATATGTTAGTTTCTGCTGTACAATGAAGTGAATCAGTTGTGTGTGTGTGTGTGTGTATCTATCTCCACTCTTTAGATTTATTTCCCATTTGGTGGTGATGGTGGTTTAATCACTAAGTTGGGTCCAAGTCTTTGTGACCCCATAGACTGTAGCCTACCAGGTTCCTCTGTCCGTAGGATTTCCCAGGCAAGAATACTGAAGTGGGTGGCCATTCCCTTCTCCAGGGCATCTTCCTGACCCAGGGATCAAACCCTGGTATCCTACACTGCAGGCGGATTCTTAACCAAGTGAGCCAGCAGGGAACCATACAGTATGTCTCTTAATCTGTTCTGGGGTCAGTTGGTGGTGCTACCCAGAGGAAAACATTCTTTATGAAGTTCAGCTAATTGTGCAGGATAGTGATGTAGAATATACATTTTTGTTAAAAATATTTAAAAACAATTCAATGGCTTTTATTATATTCAGAATTGGGCATCCATCATGACTATCTCATTTTAGAATATTTTTATTACCCCACAGCCATCACCTACCCCTCTGCCTCTTATCCCCCTAGCCTCTGGCTATCACTAATCTGCTTTCTGTCTTTATGGATTTGCCTATTTTGTCCATTCCATATAAAAGGAATCATGGTTCTTTGTGGCTGGCTTCTTTTAACTTAGCATACATTTTCAAGGTCCATCTAGGTTGTAGCATGTATTGGTACTTCATTCCTTTTTATTGCTGATAACAGTTCTTATATCAAAATACAAAATTTTATCCATTTATCATTAATGGACATTTGGGTTGCTTCTACTTTTGGATGTTATAAATAATGCTTCTGTGAACATTTGTTGATAAGTTTTTGTGTAGACCTATATTTTTATTTATTAATACCTTGGGTGTATACCTCGGGATGCAATTGCAGGGTCATACGGTAGTTCTGTTTAAACATTTGAGGACCTGCCAAATTATTTTCCAAAGTGGCTGTACCATTTTACATTCTCATCAGAACATGTTTTTCAAGAGAGCTAGAAATATCTTACAGCATTAAGCAAATAGTGAATAGTTGTGAGAGGCCTGTGTCCAGGATCAGTGGGGTTTGGGAGAAAGGAGAGAATCTGCCCTCCCTGGTGGTTAGTTGGTGCCAAGCTGGACATCACAGATTTGCTCCTAATGGCTGGTCTGGCACAGAACATCTAGGCATGTCCCCATCCAAGGTCACATTTGCACCAGATTAGGAAATGGAGCCATGCTGCTTGCATTCCATTCAGTGCCCTTGACCACATGTCATTGTATGATGAGTGAAGGATATTGGATATCTTGGTGTAAATTTGTTAGGAGTAAAACATACCATTTGGGTAAATCCTAGGTATTCCTGTTGCTAATTTCACCCTTGTAAATTGTTCACCTTATACTTTTCACTCCACTTGCTAAGAGACAGAAATTGTTAAATCTGACTTTTATGCTTGGATTTACAAACTGGATTTAGGTCTTTGGTATCTTGTGTCATTGTTAATACTGCAAATTCCAGGCCAGGACAAAACCTAGCTAGACCCAGGGGGAAAGTGCTAGAGTCAGGAAACTAGCATCTTGCTCTTATGGTAACTAAGCTGTTTGAATTTTCTTGACTTAAGTTGTATTTATTAATAAACTTTAAGATTCATTTTACAAAAGTTGCTGTTCTCAAACTGTTTTATGTATTATATCTGCATTTATCTTATAGGTAACCATTGCTTGTGATGCAGTTCTCAGCTCAAAATCTCCATACAGAAAGCAGGACCCAGATACATGGGAGAATGAATTGCCAGTGTCGAAATATGCCAATAACCTTACCCAGTTGGACAATGGAGTCAGAATTCCTCCAAGGTGAGAGTCAGCAAAATGGAACTTTACCCGCCTAAAACTGGCCAAAGGATTATTTATTTTTCTACCTCTCCACTGAATTAGCAATTATATATGTTATTATCAGTTGCCTTTTATAAAAATAAGCTCAAAAATTCTCTCTGGAATTATCTATATCTTTGTAGTAGACGCTGACCGTGGCCAGTCCCCACCCCGGAGCCCAGCCCATCCCCACCCTAAGGCATATGATTGCAGACACCTGCAGCTCTTTCTTAGGGGCTTTCTCTATCTGCCAGAGCCAGGTTGGCTGGTGCATGGGACAGTCAGAAACACTGCGGAGTCATGCTCCCTCCTGTCCTGAAACGGCCCCCAACCAGGGGCTGTGGAGTGGAAGGATGAATACCTAGACCCCCACCCTCAAGTAGGATAACCATCTCCTTGAGTTCCGCAGCTGGTTTGAGCCCCACTGGCCCAGGGGGTCATCTGCTTGTTGACAGTCTCCAGCCTGGCTGCCTACCCTTTCAGTCTGTCTTCCCTCAACTCCCTTAGAGTGCTTCCTGGGATCACCTCCCTGACAAGCCATTTGCATTCAGATCTTTGTCTACCTCTAGGGGGACCCAGCTACAAAGACTTACAACAGTCTTTGGTTATCACCTTTTGGCTGGAATGCTCTTTAGGCTTCATTGGCACCTCCTGTAATCAGAGGCAGGTGTCTTTCCAGAGGCAGGAGCTAGAGGGAAAGAGCAGGTGGATTCAGAATGTGTCCTATCTGTGTGGACCCTGGCTGTGCTGCCCTCTGCTCTGTGTGGTCTTAGGGAAGGCTCTGTACCCTCTGTTGTTCTCTTTGTTAGTGGGGATGGTAATAATGCTGAAGAGTGTTTATTAGAATTGCATGGTAAGACTTCTGAAAAGCCCTTGCCCCATACCTGGCATTTAACCTTCATTTAAGTTGTTAATGCAAAGAAAGAGGAAAACAATAGAAAGGGAAAGACTACAGATCTCTTCAAGAGATTTGGAGAGATCCAGGGATCATTTCATGCAAGGATGGACACGATAAAGGACAGAAACAGTAAGGACCTAACAGAAGCAGAAGAGATTAAGAAGAGATGGCAAGAATACACAGAAGAAGTATACAAAAAAGGTCTTAATGACTCGAATCATCACAATGATGTGGTCACTCACCTGGAGCCAGACATCCTGGAGTCTGAAGTCAAGTGGGCCTTAGGAAGCATTACTAGGAATGAAACCTAGTGGAGGTGACAGAATTTCAGCTCAGCTATTTCAGATCCTAAGAGATGATGCTGTTAAAGTGCTGCACTCAATATGTCAGCAAATTTGGAAAACTCAGCAATGGCCACAGGACTGGAAAAAGTCAGTTTTCATTCCAATCCCAAAGAAGGGCAATGCCAAAGTACATTCAAACTACTGTACAATTGTGCTCATCTCACATGCTAGCAAGGTTATCCTCAAAAATCCTTCAAGCTAGGCTTCAGTAGTACGTGAACCAAGGACTTCCAGATGTACAAGCTGGGTTTTGAAGAGACAGAGTAACCAGAGATCAAATTGCCAACATCTGTTGGATCATAGAAAAAAGAAAGAGAATTCCAGAAAAACATCTGCTTCATTGACTTTGCGAAAGCCTTTGACCTTGTGGATCACAACGAACTGTGGAAAATTCTTAAAGAGTTTTTATCTAGGAATAGAGTTCCTATCTAGGAATACCAGACCACCTTACCTGCCTCCTGAGAAATCTGTATGCAGGTCACAAAGCAACAGTTAGAACTGGACATGGAACAGTTGACTGGTTCCAAATTGGGAAAGGAGTACATCAAGGAGTATATTGTCATCCTACTTATTTAACTTGTATGCAGAGTACATCGTGCAAAATGCCAGACTGGATGAAGCACAAGCTGGAATCAAGATTGCCGGGAGAAATATCAATAACCTCGGATATGCAGATGACACCACCCTTATGGCAGAAAGTGAAGAGGAACTTAGCCTCTTGAAGAGGGTGAAAGAGGAGGGTGAAAAAGCTGGCTTGAAACAACATTAGACAAACTAAGATCATAGCATCCGGTCCTATTCAGTTCAGTTCAGTTCAGTAGCTCAGTCGTGTCCGACTCTTTGCGACCCCATGAATCGCAGCACGCCAGGCCTCCCTGTCCGTCACCAACTCCCGGAGTTCACTCAGACTCACGTCCATTGAGTCAGTGATGCCATCTAGCCATCTCATCCTCTGTCGTCCCCTTCTCCTCCTGCCCCCAATCCGTCCCAGCATCAGAGTCTTTTCCAATGAGCCAACTCTTTGCCATTACTTCATGACAAATAGAAGGGGAAAAAGTGGAAACAGTGACATTTTCTTTTCTTGGGCTCCAAAATCTGTGGATGGTGACTGCAGCCATGGAATTAAAAGACACTTGATCCTTGGAAGAAAAGTTATGACAAGCCTACACAGCATATTAAAAAGTAAAGACATCATTTTACCAACAAATGTCCATATAGTCAAAGCTATAATTGTGTACAGATGTGAGACTTGGGATCATAAAGAAGGCTGAGTGCCAAAGAATTGATGCTTTCGACCTGTGGTGCTGAAGAAGATTCTTCAGTTCTTTGGACTGCAAGACGACCAACGCTCCTCAAGGAAATTAACCCTGAGTATTCATTGGAAGGACTGATGCTGAAGCTCCAATCTTTGGCCACCTAATGCAAAGAGCTGACTCATTGGAAAAGACCCTGATGCTGGGATTGAAGGCAAAAGGAGAACAGGGGCACAGAGGATGAGATGGTTAGATAACATCACCAACTCAATGAACATGAACTTGAGCAAACTCTGGGAGATAGTGGTGGACAAAGGAGCCTGGCCTGCTACACCCATGAGGTCACAAAGCGTTGGACACGACCTAGAGACTGAATAATAGCAACAACAATGAAGTGGATTCCTTTCTACTTAGATTGTCAGTGTAGTAGAGTTTTGTTTAAACTAGTAGTGAAGCATTACTACTAGTGGTTGATGCTTTAGAACCTCAGCTGTTTATACACATGGGATCTTTCATAATTTACACTCACTCAGGCTTTACTGTCTCTCATGTAAGAAATTTTAAGGAAATGGCCTCTTTTCCTACCCTCAGATTCTGTGTCAGTTTTCTAAGGTAGAAGAGCTCTCTTGGAGGACCTGGCCCCGTGTGAGTGCTCCTTCTGCTCTGGAATGGGTCTCTGCTATTCCACTGACCATCTCCTGCGACCCTGCTCCCCCCCAACCTGAGACACCCCTTTTTCTTAGATGTTGGTTTTCTCATCATGCCTTGTGCTGTGGCTGTGCTAACTGTCCTCTGATGACTTCACAGTGGTTGGAAGTGTGCCAGGTGCGACCTTCGGGAGAACCTCTGGTTGAACCTGACCGATGGCTCCGTGCTGTGTGGGAAGTGGTTCTTTGACAGCTCTGGGGGCAACGGGCATGCGTTGGAGCATTACAGAGACACAGGCTACCCTCTCGCTGTGAAACTGGGGACCATCACTCCGGATGGGGCCGGTGAGTGTGCCTTTACCAACTCAGGCACCTGCAGTGGCTCCCTCTTGGTTTAACCAGTGCATTCATCTCTGGGATTGGAGGCCATAAGCTCGGGACTAAGACAGCCCAGGCGTGAATCCTGATTCTACCTCTTATTAGCTGTGAGATCTTGGGTCAGCCTCCGGTTCCTCATCTTGAGGATAATCATGGTATTTCCCTCATAGATTTGTCAAGGTGCATAATCATTTAGCCCGGTGCCCACAGTAGAGTCTTGGTAAAAGTTTTTTGCTTTTGTATCTTTCTGTATGTTCCTTGGCTAATGGCTCAGTGGGAAAGAATCCACCTGCCAGTGCAGGAGACGCAGGTTCGATTGCTGGGTCAGGAAGATCCCCTGGAGAAGGAAATGGCAACCCACTCCAGTATTCTTGCCTGGGAAATCCCACAGACAGAAGAGTCTGGTGGGCTCCACTCTACAGGGTCACAAAAGAGTTGGACACGACTGAGCGACCAAAAAACAAAGAGGACAGAAGGAGGAATCAGGACTTGTGAAGTAAATGTGCATAATCAAACTCACCATTGGAATAGTAGGGGTTTGAAAGCCTAGAGTCCATTAGGGGGATTAGTGTCATTATGGAGTAGATGGTTGTTCAAGATACGGGGTGTTCAGACCCCTTGACATCAGTGGGCAGTGATTGCGTCCAGTGCAGCAGAGGGTTAGAACTGGTTCCTACTGATCCTTTGTGTGTTCTCACACTGTGTTAGCTTTTAGCCATGTTTGTACAGTTAATTCCTTCCACCATTGGGTGAGGGAACAGAGAACTTATATCAGGACTGATAATGAGAAAATTAAATACAGAGCTGTGGTCATAAGAACCCATCATCTCAGGTCACTGACAGCATTTATGAAGCACCGACCTGGACCCATACTCAGGTCAGTCTTCTCCATCTGTCCAGGTGTTAAGTCTCTTTCTTCTCTGCTTTAAGGTAAGATGATTTTTTTTAGGACAAATATAGACATTTGTCTTTTCTTCTCTGTTATCTTTCTGTGACTGAATTTTGTTTGTTGATGTTGTTTTTAGTTGTGTCTCTTTGCCACCCCATGGACTGTAGTCTGCCAGTTGGATTTGGGGTGACATGGCTCTGTTGAATGGTATACGTGGTAATCATCACAGTCCTTGTAGGGGCTCCAGAGAGAAGGGATCATAACATAGGTATTCTATTGGGTACAACTGTAAGGGGAGGATAATTCAGATGTTTCTACTTTTAGTGCTATTTTAAAGATGCAGGACCTTTTTGAAAAATTGAAGTATAGTTGATTTACAGTGTTCGTTTCGGGTATACAGCAAAGTGATTCGTTTTTTTTCAGATTCTTTTCTATTATAGGTTATTATAATACATTGAATATAGTTTCCTGCACTATACAGTGGTCCTTATTGCTGATCTATTTTATATATAGTAGATTGTATCTGTTAATCCCAAACTTGTATCTGTTAACCAAAGCAAACTTTGGTAACCATAAATTTGTTTTCTGTGTCTGTGAGTCTGTTTCTGTTTGGAAATAAGTTCGTTTGTATCATCTTTTTAGATCCCATACACAATGATGGGTGATATTTCTCTTTCTCTTTCTGGCCTACTTTACTTGGTATGGTAATCTAGGTCCATCCATGTCGCTGCAGATGGCAGTATTTCATTCTGTTTATGGTGAAGTTATATTATGTAGTGCTTTGAGATTAGTTATTAGAAGTCCAGCTCTCAGAACATCCTATTCAAGACTAAAATTATTTATGTATGGGACTTTGTTCTAAAATTTCAGTTGAGCTCTGTCTTATTCATCTTTGAGTTCCATACAAAAATCTTATACTAGGCATGGATACTTTGGTTAAATGAACCAACTAGTCTATAAGTTTTTAAATAATTGTATTCTATTTAAATATATGCTAATAATAAAGGCAACAAAGGTCCGTCTAGTCAAGGCTATGGTTTCTCCTGTGGTCATGTATGGATGTGAGAGTTGGACTCTGAAGGAGGCTGAGTGCCGAAGAATTGATGCTTTTGAACTGTGGTGTTGGAGAAGACTCTTGAGAGTCCCTTGGACTGCAAGGAGATCCAACCAGTCCATTCTGAAGGAGATCAGCCCTGGGATTTCTTTGGAAGGAATGATGCTAAAGCTGAAACTCCAGTACTTTGGCCACCTCATGTGAAGAGTTGACTCATTAGAAAAGACTCTGATGCTGGGAGGGGTTGGGGGCGGGAGAAGAAGGGGACGACAGAGGATGAGATGGCTGTATGGCATCACTGACTCGATGGACATCTGAGTGAATCTGAGTGAACTCCGGGAGTTGGTGAGGGACAGGGAGACCTGGCGTGCTGCTATTCATGGGGTAGCAGAGTCGGACATGACTGAGCAACTGAACTGAACTGAATAAAGGCAAGGATTAATTCTGTTCTCTAAGAATCTTTTCCAGGAGCTTTTTTTTTTTTTTTTTAAGCATGAAACTTATTTTCAAACTGTGATTTAGAGTTCATCTAAAGTTTCTTTCCTTTAACCTCAGACAGGAAAGTTTTATATTAGCCGTTTGATAATATGGGAAGCAGATATTCAGTGTAACATATTTAGAAAGCAGAGAAAAATTTAGAGAAATAAAAAAACATGGAGTTTTAAAAATAAAAATCGGGAGTAATACCACTCCCTGGACAAACTGCTCTGCTTCTAATAATTTGAGTGTATCCTTTCAGTCTTTTTTCTTTTTTAAAGCCTTGATCAGTTCTCATACAAATACACATACATAGCCTGCATTTTTACAAAAATTGAATCACACTGTGTAAAGTTTTATTCCCTATTTTCTCTATTTAACATTATATTTTCTATGTCATTAAACATTCTTCAGTATCCCCTGTTAGTTCCACAAATCATTTCACTATTCCCCTGTTCCGTTTAGTTCAGTAGCTCAGTTGTGTCTGGCTCTTTGCGACCCCATGGACCGCAGCACACCAGGCTTCCCTGTCCATCACCAAGCTTGCTCAAATTCATGTCCATTGAGTTAGTGATGTCATCCAACCATCTCATCCTCTGTCATCCCCTTCTCCTTCTGCCTTCAATCTTGCCCAGCATCAGGGTCTTTTCCAATGAGTCATCAGATGGCCAAAGTATTGGAGTTTCAGCTTCAGCATCAGTCCTTCCAATGAATGTTCAGGACTGATTTCCTTTAGATTGACTGGTTTGATTTCCTTGCAGTCCAAGGGACTCTCAAGAGTCTTCTCCAACACCACAGTTCAAAAGCATCAATTATTCTTGTTTCCCTGTAAGATGTTACCGTTTTGCTTTTCTGATGAGCATCTTTGTATATATGCAAGTCTTTGGGTGTTTGTCTAATGATTTTTTCTTTTAAGGACACGTTCCTGTGGACAAAGGGTTGAACCTTTAAATTTAATTTTCAGTTGCCGAGTTTCTCTTTTAAATAACTGTAGTAATTCATATGCCCTCCTGAAATGTATGAGAATACCTATTCCAACAAATCTTTGACAACTTTTCATATTCAGAATATTTAAAAACCTTGGCTAATCTGTTATCTTGTTTTAACTTGCTTTATAGTGAGGCTGAACTTTTTCATAGTATTCTTGGCTATTTGTAGTTCTTTTTCTGAGTTTCTTAGGGAGATTTTCTAGTAGGTGTGGGTGTTTTCCTTACTGGCTTTTAAAAACTTCTTAACCATTAAGAATATTAACCCATTATCTGCCATTATTAAGTTTTTGTTTTTCTTGTAGGGGAGGGTGAACTTTCAAGATTTTCCTTATCACGTAATTGAGAGTATTTGAATAAATGCTACTTTTCAACCATAGAAAACATAAAACATTGGCAAAAACAATGTGAAACATTCAGCTATGATGAAGGTTCTTGAATTCACTTAGCTGAGAAAATGTTCAGTTTTTGAAAATAGATCAGGATTTGATTCCTGTTTATCTTATGCAGAGTTGGTTTTAATGCAAATAATTATTTTCAGTCTAATTATCATATTAGTTTATTTGTTGTTGCTGCTGCTGTTGTTCAGTCGCCAAGTCGTGTCTGACTATTTGCAACCGTGTGGATTGTAGCACGCCAGGCTTCCCTGTCCTCCACTATCTCCTGAAGTTTGCCCAAGATATTAGTTTATGAGATGTATTAATTCTATTTTTGTACTTTTTAAATCTGTTTAATAGATTGCTAGGTGTAGCTTAATATTTATTTAAAAGCCAAATAAATTAACAAAAATGTGAAGTTTCTTTAAATGTCTGAGAATGGGCTTTGTGGATATTGAGGCCCAGGAGGGCAGGGTTCCTTCTGTCCGGGGCAGGGTGGCTGCCTCCTTATGAAGGTACTTCTGTTGAGAGCCCATCTTCCATACTTGGTAGGCTCACTGAGGAGCTAATTCAACTCACAAGAGCCAGAATCTTAAAGTCAGGGAGTTTATTTTTTAGTTTCTAATGAGAACCACAACTGCTTGTAAGTGGGATGTTTATGTCAACTCGACCAGTACATTCCTTCCCTGTGGGAAGCTGAATTATATTTAGACTATTGCTTAGTGAACATGGAATCCAAGCAGGTTGTGAACTCAGATACTTAATGGTGGTATGATCCAATCATCCTGGTTTCCTTCTCCCCAACAAGGATATACCTGTTCAGTGAGAAACTCCTACTCATCTTGACATCTCAGTCTAGAATTAGTTCTTCCAGGAAGCTGTGATCCCCAAGTCATGGCCATTGTGGTGGCTGGGTAATAAAAGTGGGCCCCCTATCAAATTCCACTCTGGTTCCATGGGTACAGCAGGAAACAAAATAAGAAACAGATCACTGTACAAACAAATGAAGAGCTCTCCTCTGTGGGAGGAGACATTCTTTGGCAGATTGAGGTTGAGGTTGGTGGGAAGGGAATTAAAAAGGTTGGAGGCAGGCAAGGGTGTTTTTTTCTTTCATCATGGAAATTAGTTTACCTAAGAAGAAGCCTCACAGCCTTGGTGATTGCAGAAGGGTCTTCTGAGATGGCCATGGTGAAACAAATCAGTGTCATTTTGGCGGGGAGGGCTCTGAAGAGCCCTGGTACTATAGTCCTTTCTGTCTCAGTGCAGAGAAGAATTCAGTGACAGTAAAGTGGTAGATAAGAAGCGGGTGGGCAAGAACTGCTGTGTCCCGAGAACTTAGTGGGCTGCAGTTTTGTAATCAAAGGAAAAGTAGGGAGGGAGAGAAGACCTTTATCTTTCTTGAATAGATATCATGTTTTCATCATCAGTTCCTCCCCCAGGTAGGGCCAGGAAGCTTACTTGTCCCTGTATGGTCAGGCCAGGATTGTCATATAGAATTTTGGAAAAATGTTTTCAAGTTTTAGTACAATGAGGGTTTTTCATTTTGAAAAGTCACCTTTCCATAAACAATTATTTTTGTGTGTGTGCACAGAACTTGTTCTAGGGATCATTAATTTACTGAGTTCATTGGGTAGGATTTTGGGACTCAGGCCACCGTTGTTTTATTGTTTTGGGGCATGTCCCTTGCTTCTGTTGCATGGGTTTTTTGGTAAGCAAGCCTGATTGGTTTTGTGGTTAAGCAAACCTGCTTTCTTGAGTAATCATTAACATATGGGGGTCTCCCATATTTTTTACTTAAAATCCTCCGGTGGGACTAACTATTTCATCATCACTTTTGTCCCATCATTCTGTTCCTATCAGTGGCAGCTGTGAAATCACCTATCCCCCTGACTCTGCCCAGCTCAGCAGCATCTCAAGGTGGCTTTTCTTACTTGGTCATCTTCAACCCTGACCTGGGCATCAGTCCAAGGATTTGGAATCAAGGATTGACTACTTCATTTTAGTTTTGACCTGGCTTGTACCCCTCTGTGTGCTTCTTTGCTGCTCTACTGTGGCACTTTTCATAAGACAGCAGACCCTGAACAACAGAGTTGTTGTTCACTATCATATCTCTAGCATCCAGCAAAGTCCCTCACACATAGTGGGTGTCAGTAAGTATTTGTGGAGTAAACAGATGGAGGAAGACAGACACACTAATACAATTTGTTCCTCTGATTTACCCTTTTTTCTTTTTCTTCGTGTCTCTTTTACTGACATCTCTTTCCTCTTACTTGCTTTCGTTTCCTGACCACAGTCAAGATTCTGTTTGGTCTGGGCCTTATGCTGTCTAAGGTGATAGTACACACCTCTGACCTCATTCATTTTGTGTTTGGCTTTCTAGATCAATTGCTGGGGCATTCTCTTGCTTCTCCTCTTTTCCTGTCTGTGGAAGGTGCTCTGTGGGCACAAATATAAACTCATGGTGAAGAGAGACAGTTTGGGTGAACAGATCACACTTACTCTGGAGAGAACCTTTCCTCTGTGGCTTATGACTTGGTGTTTCACCAACAGTTCTGTTTTTTCTCTCCATTTGAGCTGTGAGAACAGAGCAGTGAAGCCAGCTTCTAAGGTTTCATTAGTCTTTCTAAAACACCAGAGCTTCTTGAAGTATATCTTTACCTCTCTCTCCTTTCTTGTGTGGGGATCTGCAGGCAAGGTCTGGACTTCTGCCACTTTCTGGGGCTAAGAAAGAGAGCTGAAAGTCACATGAGTAGACCACAGCCAAGAAGACATCTGTGGAGGTCCATTATACCAAACCAGCATTCTTACAAGGCTATTTGAAACAGTAACGTTTCAACTTATGAGGGCAGGGGCCTCGCTTATCTTATTTCTTATTGTATCCTCAGTATCCGTACATATTTGGTATTCAGTATTTATTTGTTGACTACAGTGAATGAATGAATGAGTCAGTGAATCCATATGAATGAACAAGGGTGACCAGTGGTACACTACTTCTAATAGCATACCATCCGATAGAAATATTTGTAATATTTGTAATCTTTGGCAATTAGTTGCAAAACATTTTTTCAATCAAAATATAATAAATTTGGAAAAATATTAATAGAAAAACAAAAAACAAAGAAACCTCATTAGAGATAAGAAATTATTACCACTTTTATATATAATTCCTTACAGATTCTTAGTCTTGGTCTCAGTCTTAGCCTCCATGTTTATAAGTTTTCCTTCATTACTTTTGAAACTTAATACACATACTATTTTATTTATTTTTAAAAAAAATTTTATCGAGGTATAGTTGGTTTACAATGTTGTGTTAATTTCTGGTGTTTAGAAGAATTTTTGATTCAGTTGTACATATATGTATATACTTATTCTTTTCCATTATGGTTTATCACTGGTTATTGATTATAGTTTCCTCAGTGCACATACTATTTTCTAATGTGCTCATCACATCAATTCATGCTGGAAATTTTTTTTCCCCTTTAAATATTACCTTTATTTATGAATTCATAAAGGGATTTATGAATATCCATTTATTCATTCATTGACTCATATGGGTCAAGGCTGGGTTGCAGATTGAAGTAAAAGTTACATATAGTAAGTGGAACCTTTTAATATTTTAGGTAATGAATTTTTAAAATATATAGCTCCCTAATCATTACCTTCACTATAAAGAGAGTGAACATTTCCATATCCTCACAAAATTCCTTTGTGATCTTTCTTAGTAAAACTTTTTATTCCTAGGCAGCCAGAGATCTTCTTTCTGTCATTTTAATTCAGTAAATCTTTTCTTAAATCTTTTCGCTTCTATGGATCTCTCTACACTCTCCATGGCTTCATTTGTCATTTAACTTGAAACAATGACTAGTTTACTTCTAAAGTAAGTGTAGTTACTTATGAAACTCTGCTTAGGCTATTCCTAGAAGGATCTTGCCTGGAGAATCCCAGGGACGGGGGAGTCTGGTGGGCTGCTGTCTGTGGGGTCACACAGAGTCGGACATGACTGAAGCGACTTAGCAGGAGGATCTTTCTGTGAACTTTCTGTTTCTTAGCTTCTGGTTTTTAAGTCAAGGTTGGAGTTAGAGAGATTAATACTTGTCAGGCTGTGCTTATTTGCTGCAGTAGTTTCTGAGTTAAGACTTGAGTTTGCTAAGCTGAAGATGGAGATAAAGTAAATTTCCTAATGAAAAATGTGTAAGGATTTTCAGTCCCCAAGTCTTCTTCAAATATTTTTTTCTACTACTATGTGTCACTTATAAATTCTTCATGATTGCCAAGTTTAAGGATCACAGTTCAATTTTAGATTTCTTGTGTGTTACTCACTAAACTGTTTTTGTCATTGGGGTAAGTAACTGTTGTGTCTGACTAAATCATGTCATATTTTGGGAGCAGTTAATGACTGGAGATAGGAAATGTTAATTTCTCATGCAGGCAGGAGGCTAATAGCTTAAGAACCATAGAATTTTATGTGATTTTCACTTATTTCAAAATCCTAGACCAGTGCCAATGGCACATTTCTATCAATCTTGTAATTTTCTCTTCAGGCTCTGATAAGTAGAAGCTTAAAGTCTTTAAGTCTTCAAAACTATCTCACTGTTGTTCAGTAGCTCAGTCGTGTCTGACTCTTTGTGACCCCATGGACTACAGCACGCCAGGCTTCCCTGTCCTTCACCATCTTCCAGAGCTTGCTCAAACTCATGTCCATTGAGTTGGTGATGCCGTCCAACCATCTTGTCATCTGTCATCTCTTTTTCCTTCTGCCTTCAGTCTTTTCCAGCATCAGGGTCTTTTCTAATGAGTCAGCTCTTTGCATCAGGTGGCCAAAGTATTGGAACTTTAGCATCAGTCCTTTCAGTGAATATTCAGGATTGATTTCCTTTAGGATTGACTGGTTGGATCTCCTTACAAGTCCAAGGGACTCTCAAGAGTCTTCTCCAAGACCACAGTTCAAAAGAATTAATATTCTTTGATGCTCAGCTTTCTTTATGGTCCAACTCTCACATCCATACATGATTACTGGAAAAACCATAACTTTGACTATAGGAACCTTTGTTGGCCAAGTAATATCTCTGCTTTTTAATATGCTGTCTAGGTTTGCCATAGCTTTTCTTCCAAGGAGCAAGTGTTGTTTAATTTCATGGCTGCAGTCACCATCTGCAGTGATTTTGAAGCTCAAGAAAATAAAGTCTGTCACTGTTTCCATTGTTTCCCCGTGTTTGCCATGAAATGATGGGACCAGATGCCATGATCTTCATTTTTTGAATGTTGAGTTTTAAGCCAGCTTTTTCACTCTTCTCTTTCACTTTCATCGAGTCTCTTTAGTCTCTTTGCTTTCTGCCATAAGGGGGTATCATCTGTATATCTGAGGTTATTATTTCTCCCAGCAATCTTGATTCCAGTTTGTGCTTCATCCAGCCCAGCATTTCGCCTGATGTATTCTGCAAATAAGCAGGGTGACAATATACAGCCTTGAGGTACTCCTTTCCCAATTTGGAACCAGTCTGTTGTTCCATGTCCAGTTCTGTTGCTTCTTGACCGGCGTACAGGTTTCTCAGGAGGCAGGTAAAGTGAAAGTGAAAGCTGCTCAGTCGTGTCCGACTCTTTGCGACCCCATGCACTATACAGTCTATGGAATTCTCCAGGCCAGAATACTGGAGTGGGTATCCTTTCCCTTCTCCAGGGGATCTTCCCAACCCAGGGATCGAACCCAGGTCTCCCACATTGCAGGCGGATTCTTTACCAACTGAGCTATCAGGGAAGCCCTAGGAGGTAGGTCAGGTGATCTGCTATTCCCATCTCTTGAAGAATTTTCCAGTTTGTTGTGATACACACTGTCAAAGGCTTTGGCATAGTCGATGAAGCAGAAGTAGATGTTTTTCTGGAACTCTTTTGCTTTTTCTATGACCCAACGGGTATTGGAAATTTAATCTCTGGTTCCTCTGCCTTATCTAAATCCAGCTTGAACATCTGGAAATTCTCAGTTCATCTACTGTTGAAGCCTTGCTTGGAGAATTTTGAACATTACTTTGCTCTCATGTGAGATGAGTACAGGTGTGCGGTAGTTTGAACATTCTTTGTTAAACTAGAAATTCTCACTAGTTTAAATAATGACCAAATTTAAAGTGCATGGGAAGCATCGTTTCTACCTTCTAGCTAATATTTGAGTGGTACTTGACTGTCACGTGTTGTAGATTGAAGATATAGTTGATGTAGTTGTTTCAAGTTCAAGGAATTTTATTGTTTTTTTAAATATTTAAACATTTGGGAATTTTTTTTCTTAATTGGCCTTGGGATTTTATCTTTTGTGTTTACTTTTGAGTGCACTGAATTATAATTCTAAATAATTATATTTAGAAAAGAATATAGATGAAGGCTTCTATCCATAAGTTGAAATAGATGCCTAGGGAAGAGGGATAGAAGAGAAAGCTATACAATGTTTAATCTGTTAATAATAGAAAGACTTGACTTTTTTTGGGTGGCAATGAGTCTCCATGTATCTGGGTTTGGGTCAGAGGGTCCCCGTAGTTCCTATATATCACTTTTTTTTTTTTCTCCTCCTGGTATTGTTCCAGAGAGCAGGAAACTCCTTGAACAATCTTATCTTTTGTTGCTGTAAAGAATAATATCTTTATATCTATTTTCACATTTTGTTTTTCCAATTTTAGAGTGAAGAAATTGTGGGGTTTTTTGTTTTTATTTTGTTTTTGTTTTTTGGCTGAACCATGTGGGATCCTAGTTCCCTAGCCGGGTATTGAACCTGTGCCCCCTGCATTGGAAGTGCAGAGTCTTAACCACTGGACCATCACCAAAGTCCCAAAATTTTGGTTTGTTTTTTGTCTCTCCCTTCCTGTTAAGGGCCTCGGATGGTGCCTCACTGAGTCTTGGTCTCCTAAGAAATCTGAGTAGAAAGGACTGGGCCAGGAGTCAGACTACCTGGGTTTGGGCCACATGTGGGGTTTGAGACAAAGGATTTAACTTTTTTAAGTCTCATTTCCTCATGTGCAAAATGGGCCTGAAAACGTTTCCCTCTTCCCTGTTGCACTGCCATGTGAGGACAGGTAAGGCGGTGGTTTGGGTAGCTTTTGAAAGCGCTACACAGTACTTCTTAAACTTTACTGTGTGCATGGGGATCTCATTAAAATGCAGGTTCTTGTTCGGTATGTCTGGGTGGAGCCCGAGATTCTGCGTTTCTAATGAGCTTTCAGGCATTGCTGTTGCTTTGAAATCATACCCTACACTTGGAGAAGCTGGGTTCAGGCTGAAGCCTTATGTGGTTAGGTGGGAGATGAGGGTCCTGAGGAGAGAGACGGCCCCCTTCAGCACACAGCTTCCCAACACCAGAGCCCCGGGAGTGGGTTACAGACCAGGCTGTCAACGTGCTGGTTTCTCGGATCCTGGGCTGGGTGCAGCCTCCTGAGTTACCCCGCTATACCAGACGCATCATCGTCTTCCCTGTGCTGCAGGGTGGGCACGTTTGGGGTGCACTGCAGTCTTCAGAGACCCCTCACCAGCTCTCTGAGGTGTGAACACTGGGGAGGAGGGGACAAGGGGGCAGATGGAGGTGGAAGGTCGTGTGGTGGTAGCTCTGAGACTACAAGGTTTCCATGGGCAGAATTTCGTTTTGTCCTGGACCTCACACCACAGTCCAGCCATTTAGACAGCCCGAGGTCCTGTTTCTCTGTTCTTCACTGGTTCCCCCTGAGGGTGGCAGGCAGTGTCACCGTCTCCTCCTTCCCACTTTCCTCCTCCTGAACTTATAAACATGCCACTGGGATTAGAACAGTTAGTGTTAGGCATTTGCATTTGTCTAGTTTTAAATTATTTTAGCTTTAGACACTGTCTTCTTTTTCTTGTTTCAGAAATCCTTTATAAAATTACTTTCTGAAATGTCAAAAGGATTGATATATAGATATATTTACAAAAATACCCATTGGTTACGCTTATTGTTTATCATCTGTCTTCCCCCCAGTTGAAACTCACGAGTTTTTTGTGTGTTCATTGATGTATCCCAAGCCCAGTGCATAGGAGGAGGTTGGTGGGTGCATGTTGAATATTGAATAACTTGATTGCAGGTCTCAGTGCTTATTTTCTTTTCACCTTCTAGATGTTTATTCTTTCCAAGAAGAGGAAGCTGTTTTGGACCCTCATTTGGCCAAGCACTTAGCACATTTTGGAATTGACATGCTTCATATGCATGGGGTGAGAAGGATGTCCTTTTGTCTCTATTCCCACCTTACAGGGAAACTGTTTGCTTTATTTATATAATTCCTATCACATGCATCTTCATTTTATAGGTTTTAGGTTTTAATGTTTGCATTTACTTCTCAAACTTAATTAGCATTTTCTTTTGGTTATCAGTGTACTTAGAGTTTTAAAATTTTATAATAAACATGGCACCTCATCAAGTACCATTTTGTTTTAGTTGGAGTTTACTTGCAAAATTTTTGTCTCCTATGATGGAGAGCTGCATGAATCATTTTTTGTTCACTAAAGGCCGAAGGTATGGGGAGATGACCTTTAAAATGATTTGTGACCAACATCCCTTTAATTAATTTCAGGAAGGGAAGGAGAGCTTGTTGGGGGTGTGTGGAAAGAGTAAACCAGTAGATTATTTATTGTTGATGGAAACCCTGTGCCTCATTTTATATTGTGTTTTCAGGCTGGTGTTGTGGCTGTGTAATATTTGACCCTATGAGGAGCCAGTTAAATGTGCATGTTTTGCTTTAGCCCAGGCCATCTCCCTTTCCTCACATTCTCTGTCTAATTCCTCTGTCTCACTCATGTCACTTTTTAATTTATTTTCTCTGCTCTTCTTTAAACCTCCCTCCTACGTTGAGCTTCTCCCGAGCCCCGTGGTTTTACTCCACTTTCCTCTCCAATTGTCTTGCTTTTTGTCTGCTGTGTTGTGTTGTATCTGCCTTTTTTTTTATTGATTCCTGTTTGTCTTCTTCCTCCTCCTATCCCCTTTCCCCTTGGTCTTTGTCTCTTTTATTGTTAAATCTTTTAAATGTGGTCATTTATTAAATTATGGAAAGCTATACCTAACATAAAGCTTACTATTTCAACAATTTTTAAGCATACAGTTTTGTGGCACAAAGTCCATTTGCCTTGTGCAACCATCACTATCTCAGTCGCTTTTAATGAGGTTGTTTATTTCTCTGTTTAATTGAGGGGAAAGGCAGAAACCTCTGTTGCTGTTAGAAATAATTTGTGGGATGTGATCTTGGAATGACAGTCATCGTCAAAGTTGTATTTCTTCACTGATCTTGCCCCAGACAGAGAATGGGCTCCAGGACAACGACATCAAGCCGCGGGTCAGCGAGTGGGAGGTGATCCAGGAGACGGGGACAAAGCTGAAGCCCATGTACGGCCCAGGGTACACAGGGCTCAAGAACCTGGGCAATAGCTGCTATCTCAGCTCTGTGATGCAGGCCATCTTCAGCATCCCAGAATTCCAGAGAGCGTAAGTGTCCCGTGCAGACCTGGGCATACAGACTGCCCCACGTCTCCTCTGTGCCTGCTCAGGCAGTGTGTACCAGGGAAGCCCTTCCTCACCGATGGCAGGACATTTCACGTTTGTGCTGTGACTTCCCACATGAAGGCGGGTGAGAACCCTTGAGGTGTTACAGGGATCACATGAGATAAGGAGAGGTTTGTAAACTGAAAAAGCTCCTACAGGGATTTGTCACATTAATAATGGCTTCTGTTTTTAACCTGGAGAAGGAAATGGCAATTCTCTCCAGTCCTCTTGCCTGGAAAATCCCATGGATGGAGGATCCTGGTAGGCTACAGTCCATGGGATTGCAAAGAGTTGGGCATGACTGAGCCACTTCACTTTCACTTCACTTTCTGCTTTTAAACCTGCAACCTCTATGCCGAAAATACTGTAATCATTAATCTTCACAGCAAACCTGCCTTATCTCTCCCTCTACATGCAGTAGGAGAGGTTCGCCGATTTCTTTGGGCAATGGTGAGTGAGTGGAGTTTCTTAGAGAATTTAGGTTTTTTGCTGCTCAAACTGTGGTTTGTAGATGGTGCTGGTCCTTGGACTGCTGAATATGGACTTGTAATGGGATAGGTATGGCAACTGAGAGTGGGCATTGAGAAATTATAGTAATTTGACTTTGCCATTTTTTATAACTGGCATTTCATTTTTCAAATACAGCTGACCCTTGAACAACTTGAGTCTGAACTGCACAGGTCCACTTATATGTGGATTTTTTTTCAGTAAATACGTATTACAGTACTGTTGGGTTGACCAAAATGTTCATTCGTGTTTTTCTAAACCATCTTATAGAAAAACCCTAATGAACTTTTTGCCAACCCAATACATGATCGGCTGTTGGTTGAAACCACGGTTGTGAAGGAACTGTGAATTCTAAGGATGGACTGTAAAGTTATGCATGGAATTCCAATTGTGCGGAAGGTTGTTGTCTCTAACTCTCGTTCGGGGTTGAAGTCTAATTTATTTTTTTTGTATTTTTAAGGATTTCATCTATATGATTTGAAATCAACAAACAAGCTGGCCCTTCACCATAGATAACTGGGAGGCACTGCTTGAGGGCAGCTCCTAACTATGCCTGTACAGGCTGCCTGCTTCCTCCCTTGGCCAGGGAAGGAAGGGCTGTGTCTCTGGGTGTTGTCTTCCTTAAAGTGTGCTTAGCACAGGGAGCCACAGAGACCAGCAGCTGTAGGTCATGGGCAGCTGCTGTCTAAGTTTAGGAAATAATATGTAGTGTTTCCCAGAGCAGGTAGGTTTCGACCTTGGTTCAAGTATGGAAGAGGACACACATGTGCTAAGACAAACTGATGGACAGACAGCACACTAGGAACAGCACAGGGCAATTTTGTACCCACATGGAATTGAATGCTAATGATTTTAATAGTGGTTGTGTGTTTAGTTGAGTTCAACTCTGCGACCCCATGGACTGTAGCCCACCAGGTTCCTCTATCCATGGAGTTCTCCAGGCAAGAATACTGCAATGGGTTGCCATTCCCTCACCCAGGGGATCTTCCTGACCCAGGGATTGAACCCGTATCTTCTGTGTCTCTGGCATTGCAAGTGGATTTTTTTACCATTGAGCCATCAGGGAAGAAGCCCTTAATGGTGATTATTAAAAGTATATCAAATATTCTTTTCCTTCCTCTCTTGATACTTAAAATCTTACCTCTTCTTACTGTTTCTGGCTTTGGAAATTTATGGTCAGCTGTCCATGTCAGGTTTTCATTTTTTCATCCAGCCAATAAAGAGTGGGTTCTGCTCTGCTCAGCAGGGCGCTGGGTGTGGGGGGTTCAGTGGTAAATAAGACCTGGTGCCCAGCCCCACTTGGGGAAACAGACCTTAAATAAATGTAGACCGTCCCTGATTTAAGATTCTTCAACTTAAACTTGACGATGATGTAAAAGTGCTGTGTATTCAGTAGAAACTGTACTTTGAATTTTGCATTTTGCTTTTGGCTAGTTTTCCTGGGCTAGTGACAGATGGTACATACTCTTGTGATGTTGGGCAGGCAGCAGCCATAGCTGCTGTACCTGGTCAGGTACAAGACCCTGAGGGTAAACAACCATCACAACCATTTTGTACCCAGATAGCCTTTCTGTTCTGCACTTTCAGTACAGTATTCAGTAAGCTACAGCAGATAATCAACACTTTATTATCAAGTAGCCTTCAAGTAATTAGATGATTTAGCCAACTGTAGCTAATGTAAGTGTTCTGAGCATGTTTAAGGTAGGCTAGATTAAGCTTCAGTGTTTGGTAGGTTAGGCATTATGAATGCATTTTTTTTTATATTTTAAAATAAAATTTTTATTTTATTTTTAAAAATATGAATGAATGTCCATAATACCCTAAAATTTGAAAATTATTGGAAAAGTTTTATTGGAGTACAGTTGATTTGCAATGTTGTATTGGTTTCATGTGTATAGCCAAGTGAATCAGTTATACATATACATATATCCACTTTTTTTTTTTTTTAGATTCTTGTTCCATATAGGCCATTACAGAGCACTGAGTAGAGTTCCTTGTAAGTGCATTTTCAGTTTATATCATCAATTTATGATGGGTTTATTGGAATGTAACTCTGTCCTTTATTGAGGAGTATCTCTAATTGTAAGAACAACTGCATGATTTTAAATACACTACACTCCATGAAGAAAAAGGAAAGGAGGTGGTAAGGGAGGATTTCTTTGAAGAAACAACACACAAAGGGATACTCACTTTGACTGCTGTGCAGGAGGAGTGGAGACAGGGTTTTGGAGAAAAGGAGGAGCAAGTTTGAAGCTCTGAGATGGGAAAGCCTTTTCAAACGTATGCATTGTGCATCATATGATTTTTATAAATTCTTACCCATGTCTCATACTTGTATTATCATTTGATTTGGGAATAATGTAGCTTCATCTTATCTGTCTTATGCGCCAAGATTTTTTTTTTAACTATTGAAGAAAAGTTCTTATGGTAGGTGTTGTATAATTATTATTTCTTTTAAACTCGAATGAAAGAAACTTGTATTCTTTTGTCACAAAGCACAACATTTTTTAGTGCTTTACTGTCTATCGTTTTTGAAAATATTTTCTACACATCAAAGTTTGATAAATAATCTTCTGAATTTTTCTTCAATGAAAAGAACATACCTCAAGTCTGTATTTTGGATTTAAGAGTTGAATCTCTTACCTAGTCTTGTTTCAAGTGTTTTAGAATTTTGTAGTATCTTATATCTTATATTTTATTTCCTAAACATTTGTTGTATATATTAGAAAATGAGCAACTTACTATTCTTACTTGTCTTTTGGTTCTTTAACAAATATCACTGGGTTGAAAGGCTCGCTCGTCAAACTCCCTTTTTCCCAGCAGGACTAACTCAGTGGAGTGGTCTCTCCATTTTGTAAGTAGAAAGAGTGACTCACAGAGAGATTAAATGACTTACACACAACCGCAGTATAATTTGGGAACATCAGCTGGACTCCTTGATACCCTGTGTGCCACCTGAACCTAGTTTACATTTCAAAGTAATTCTGATGAACAAATCTAAATAAACTGGTGTACAAATTGAATGACCACAAGGGTGGATTTTTAGATAGCACACATGTTTTTTGTTTTGAAAACCACTAGATTACAAATTGAAGATATAAGTACTTTAAAAATTATCCAACATTACTGCTGTCTTTTAATTTTGTTGTAATAGAAGATATTCCTAGTTGATGAGAAAAAGAATATAAATTTGTAGCAAAATGGACTTTTCAGAAATCAAAGATTTATCCCTTTAAACGTTATTCTTCTCCATCAGCCTTGACAGAAAGCCTAAACTTTTCACTAACGTTTATCTTACCAGTTTTTTTTTTTTTTTTCGGTCTTGTTAGGTTTTGAGGTATGATAAAGACCAGATTTTAAGATAGCTAATATTGATAATGTATATCAAGTTGTATATTAAGATTTCTCTCTTACACTGAATATAGTTTGGTTCCAAAGTTTGGTTTATGTATTATTGGTTTTTGGTTCTTTGAACATTTCTAGATGGAAGTATTGTCCTAGTGATGTAACCAGAAGCCATTTGAATGGGACTTTTCCAGAGATGTGGTGCTCTGTTAATTTTCATGTTGATATATAACCTGGGACACAAATTCTGAGTTTGTTGCCAGCAGTTGCCTGGAAGTTTCTAGTAGCTGAAGGATCTAATTAGAGATTATTACCAACTACAGTGTATTATGGTTCTCTGCCAAGGCTTTACTGCAATAATGCCTATTCTCTTGGGTTATTTAGTACTCAGTTATGGAAATTGGTTATGTGATTATGATATGAATATATTCATTCAACAAATATTTATTGAGTGCCTTTTACATGTTAGATGTGGTTCTAGTGGTAGAGATGTAGTAATTTAGATAAAGTCTCTGCCTTCATGGAGATTATATTCTAGTATGTAATCTCTAGAAGGATAATAAACAAGAACATAAATTATATACTTGCAAATAGTGATACATGCCAGGAAGAAAGTTAGCCAGGGTCAGGTGTAGGGAACTCGAAAGGGTAGGGAGATGGGGAGGTGGCTTTTAATCAGACCTGCAAAAGAACAATGATCTTTAGAGAGAGTGTTCCAGGAAAGAGACGACAGGATGGCATGACTCTGAAGCAGGAGCGAGCTTGGTATGCCCTGGGCAGCAAAAAGGGGAAGTGGCTGGGGTGTTGTGGTGTGGGAGAAAGGGGTGGGAATGAGGTCAGAGAAGTAGGCAGGGCAGATGCAGGAAGGGGCAGGAAAAGAAATCTGTTTCTGGATTCTTCTTTCTAAAACTTCCAAGCTCAGAGAACCTAAGCTTCAAGAGGGGAAGGTAAAGACCACAAAGCAGGGAGTATGAGATAGGAAATGAACTTAAGAAGTGAAAGGAATGATTGTGGGTTGAGATGAGAGATGGATGGTTACAGTTAGATTGCTATGTCACATAAACTGGTCAGAAAGAGGGCTTGCGGATGGGGCAGGTACAGCCAGCAGCATGGTTCTGGGCACGGCTTGGGAGCCAAGCTGCCTGGGTCCACTCTGGGCTTCATCACTCCCTCCTGGGTGGTTTTGGAAGCTACCTAATGAATTTGCATCTTGATTTCTCATCTCTCAAAGTGGGTGATGACAATGATCCCTTCCTCATACGGTTGTAAATGAAGACTTAGTCAGGCAGTATAGGAAACTCTCCAGACATGGTAGTTGTTACTGCTGTCATTATTAATTTTGACATGACCAGAACAATTCCTTACCTTACCTTTCGGTTTTGAGAAGGTAGTTGCGATGGCCTAACCCAGTGCTGCTTGACTCTGGCTGCATGTTGGAATCACTGGGAAACTTGTGAAAGATTCCAAATCTGAGAGGATTTTAACTCATGCCTGGGGTTAAGGCCTATTGATAGAAGCATAAACATTTTCAACTTCAGTGTGTGTGTGTGTGTGTGTGTGTGCTCAGTTGTGTCTGACTCTTGCGACCCCACGGACTGTAGCCCACCAAGCTCCTCTGTCCATGGGATTTCCCAGGCAAGAATACTGGAGTGGGTTGCCATTTTCCTCCTCCAGGGGATCTTCCCAACCCAGGGCTTGAACCTGGATTCTTTTACCACTGAGTTACCTGGGAAAGCTGCATAGGGAGGCCCATAAATGTGTCTGCAGAGGTGGGAGCTCAGGGAAAAATTCTGATTTAGTTTTGACAGAAAGGCAAGAAGGTCTTGGCTAGGATGATGGCTGATTTTGGTTCTGTTCATCTCTCAGTTCCTATGTTTTGACTGTTGCTTCTCGTTGCTTCTCATTTTCTAGGTATGTAGGAAATCTTCCAAGAATATTTGACTACTCTCCTTTAGATCCAACACAAGATTTCAACACACAGATGTAAGTGACCTGCTGTAGTTTTTAAGAAAAGTTTATCTGAAATAGTGCTCAGAGTGGTTATCTCTGGGTTGCAGAATTAAAGACGATTCTTTTCTTTACTGTCTGTATTGTTTAAAAGTATTCCAAAATAAGCATGTGTTGCTTTTGTAAAAAGGAAGAAATTAGTAAAATGATAAAGTACTGAGAATTTGAAAATGGAATCAGTATCAAGCAGAATCAAGTAAGTTATTTGTGAGTAATTGAGATACAGTGTTTCACTAAAAGCAGCTGTAGTTACTGAAATTTGTAGATAATTTTGGCATCTCTGAAGGGAAGCAACAATGACCTTTTTGTCTCTTTCTCCCTCCTGTCCAGGACTAAGTTAGGACATGGCCTTCTCTCAGGCCAGTATTCAAAACCTCCCGTGAAGTCTGAGCTCATTGAACAGGTGATGAAGGAGGAACACAAGGTATGTGTCTGGGTGTCTGCCATGTTGACTCAGAGGAAAGAAGGACCTCCCTAGTGACAACGTGGACTACCTATGATTTGGTGAATGGTGGCTGTAAATTTCTTGAGCTGTCAACATAGCTTTTTCATTTTAGGGTCTAGGGTGTCTATCTGCTCTTAAAAGTTGTGATAAGGAATGGCCACAAGGTTGTGGTTTCTAGTGACATTTGCTTCATGGATTATATGTGATTGTCATCATTACTGGTCTTTAGAAATAATATTCTTCATAACATAGAGCTGGAATGGAAGGAATAAATGTATAAAAATATAAACATTTTCCCCCTCGTTATCCCTGTCTTGGTGCTTCTAGTATTTGTCTTCTCCTAAGCCGCAGCTTTGTTTCCTAGGGTTTCTCAGAAGGTTGTTTGTTAAAACACAACACACATATTCCTATCCCCCACCCCCACCTCCTAGCAGAGGATTCTGAATTTCTGGGGAGGGCTGGGCAGTCCTCATTTTTGGTAGGCTGCTGGGGGTTTGAAAGCATACTTTGGTAAAAAAGAAACTCGGTTGGCCATTCAGTCACTATTAATTGACTGACTGAAAGGTGTGCTTCATCTCCTAATTATCAGACTCACATTTCCCTATGTCTGCTGGTTGGGCTACTGACCCCTCTCTGGGCTGCTCTGTTAATGCAACTCCGAGGGTATCACTTGCAGCCTGGCCTTTTGGAGTGATGCAGTGGCTTTGGAATTGTGCAGGGCACAGCTTACACAGCTGTATTTGGGGGTCTAGGTTCTCACAGCTGCGGATGTCCTGAGTGGAATGCAGGCCCCGCTTCCCCATCCCTCTTGCTCTGCCTCCAGGCTACCTTGTCTTGACTTAGTGGCAAGTTCTTTCAGTTCTGTTTTTCATGTGTGTGATCTCTGTGCTCCCATCTTAACATCAATCAGCCTTGACTAATGCCTGCAGACTGAGAGCAAGAAGTGAAAGTGAATAGTTCTTTTTCAGAATGAAGCCAATTAGTTGCGGAAGTAGAGCAAACAGGAGAAGAGATATTAGGCAGGGAAAATATAGAGGCAGTGTTTGGGGGTGGGGAGAGGGAATTAGGTTGTGAGGAGGGTGGAGAGGGATGTACGCATTCTGGGGCTCAGGCCAAGAGATCAGAGTATTGTGGGCAGGAAGTCCTCTGTTGCATTGTTACCCAGCCTTGTAGCAAGGAGTCCCTTATCTACCAGGGACTGGAAGAGCCTTCCTTGATTGGAATGGAGTTGGAGTGGTTTGGGTGCAGGGCTGGGCTTTCAGGTTATCCGGGCTTCTTCTACCTCTGAGCTCCTGTGTAACTTTGAAGAGGTGATGGTGAAAACACTTGGTCCAAAGTTTTGTGTTATTTATTTATGCGATGCTGGGTCTTTGCTGCTCTTTGAGGGCTTTCTCTAGTTATATCAAGCGGGAGCTACTTTTCAGTGCATGGGCTTCTCATTGCGGTGGCTTCTCTTGTTGCGGAGCGTGGGCTCCAGGTATGCGGGCGTCAGTAATTGCGCCTTCCGGGCTCTAGAGCATGAGTTCAGTAGTAGTGGCGGATGGGTTTAGTTGCCCTGAAGCATGTGGGATCCTTGACCAGGGATCAAACCCATGTCCCCTGCATTGGCAGGTGAATTCTTAACTATTGAGTCCTCAGGAAAGTCCCCAAAATGTTTTGATCACATTTATCCTGGGTTTTCATCCAGGCTGTCACTTCTTGGGGCAGAGTCTATCTTTCGTGGTGGAGGAGATGGAGACTTGGTTGGGCCTCGGGGGCCTGGCTTCCTCTCCTGACTCTGCAAAGATCTGGAGACGGGGTGGCAGTGGGGGGAAAATCCTGTAACCTTTCAATCTCAGCTGTCAAATGGCATTGGTCTTGCTGGTGGTTGTGAATATTTCAAGTGTGAAGGGGCCCCTCTCTAATGTAAATAAAATCTGTGTACGTTACAGGACTGTTGTGTTTTTGGAATCTCCTCATTTGAGAAAATGTAAAATGAAAACTGACCAATTTAGCAATGTTTGGAAGGAAAATTTACTTTTGTTAACATCACAATATCCTTTTGTGATACTAGAAAAAAGTAAATAGTTCTTATATAAGGCATATTCTTTATTTAGTCTGTGAACAGCTGGGGACCCTCGTCTCCTCCTCACCTTGGATTAGTGTGGGAGTTATGTGATCTTCAGGGATCTGAGGCTTGCAGGCAGGAACCCCTGCCCTGTCTGGCTCAGGGTGTGCAACCTGGCAGCCCTTGGGCCACGTCTGTTCTGCAGGTGTGTTTTGCTGGGCCCTCCCACAGAATCTGAATTTCCAGTTTCTCTTAAACATTCAGAACCTCTGGCAGTCCTTGGCCCCTGACAACAGTTGGCTGGAGCTGAGTAGCAGCCCTCCCACCACATAGGACACGCAGTCCCCAGCTGGCTCCAGTCCCCTTGTCGTTTGTGACCTGATTGCTACGCTGGGTATTTGGGTGTGACCCTTGGTCTAGATGATTTATAAAGTTCTTCCCCTCACCACCACCCGCACCCCTGAGGTGCCAGGATCAATTAGAGTCCCTTTGACATTCAGAATAAGCTTGAATTGACCTCATGATTTTCTTTGTGGCCCCAGAGGTGTCAGTTTCAAGCTATTACTTGAACAGACAAGTAATTCATTGTAAGATCTCCACTGCTCTTGACAGTGGAGGGAATTACTTTCTGAGGCATCAAGATTTTCACTGGCAGTTGGTTTCAGAGCAACCAATTTGGGAGAACCTTTCTTTTTAAGGTCTCAGGAGCCCTGTGGTCAGGTGGTCTCGTCCCTGGTCTCCGCTGTTTGTCTCTTGTCTTGTAGAGGAGCCTGAAACGCTCTGAGAGAGGAAGGAAGATGTGCTGAAACAGAGGATAGGTTACGAGAGGAATGTGTGCCACACAGAGAGCCGTGTGGCAGGAATGCCTTTTTCAGGGCCTCCACTACCAGTGATACCAATGACTGGCACAGGCCCTTCCTGTGTATTCCCTGATGCAGAAATGGATGCACAGAATCCTTGCCTACAGTTACAAGTCAGGGAGTGGAGAGCTGGGGTTCATACCAGGGAGTCCGGCCCTGGGTCTGTGCAGTATTGATGGAGTCTCTACGCTGTCCTGCTTCCCTGACAGCTGTTCTAGTACTCATTTCAGGCTCCCAGGGCCTCTGTGTGTGGAGCTGCAGATGGGTGATAAAGGGGCTGGGTGGATTTTGCTGAGTTACCAGGTAGCCCAGTAACTTGGACTATTCACACCTTGGGTCATTTCTAAAATATATACTTCATTGCTCTGCTACAGACCAAGGTGAAATCGAGTTTTTATAGATGCATGCTTAATATGCATTTCATCTACAAAAAAGATTTTCGGTGTTTTGTGGGGGCACTGCCATTTCTATATAAATTTGTTGATTTTTAAAATTAAATTGCATCTATGGTAGATAAAACCTGCTCACTATGAAAATACAGTTTTTCTTCTCCAAAAAATGTATTCCAGATCTTTATGCATTCTAAGACAGTGCTTTCACACATTTTAATACAGATTACTCTATAATTTATTTTTCCTTCTGAAGATAGCACATTATTAACAATTTTGTATTCCAAACAGTTTCTTAAGTGACAGTTATTTTGATTTCCCATTCTAATTAATCCTTGACACAAAATTCCTGGCCTCAGTTTTTGATCAACATGAGATAACCAAGGTTCTGCTTCCAGGTGATGTATTTATAGCTGCAAACAAAAGAACTTTATTTTCACTAACCTCCATTTTCCTACTTTGGGCAAATGTAACATTCTAACTCACCTTTTAAATTATGAAAAATACCTTGGGGGAATAACCTCTGTTCCTTTAGCTTAGGAGATTTGGGGTTTGGACATAAGTTAGGAATTACTTGTCCAAGGTTTATGATTTAAGGTTAAAAATTTAAATCAAAAGATGATATACTCCTGTGTACTGGGGACAGGCTGAGATGCATATATATATATATATATTTTCATCCTGGTGATCTTACAGTGTAAGTATCTCTACAAGCATTGCTCTAATAAGTTGATACAAAGCCTTAGTCTTTCTCCTTGTTAGTTAAAGCATTCAGCCGAGACGAATATGAGTGGACAGTGACTGCCTTCTTGGTGCACTGTTAAACAGAAAGCTCTGTGTAAGCATTTGGGAAAGATTCTGAACACTGTAGTCCTCTCTCTAATTTTAGCTGATCTGTTTTCAAATTGCTGATGGAGAAAGTAAGTACAGTATCCTATAAATATGACAGGTTCCTTAGGTGGTTGCTATTTTGGAGATGGTCTGGGGCTGTCTCTTGTAAAGTTGTCAGGACAAGCCATTGCTTCTGGTATCCAAGGGTCAGCTTACAGAAAGCACATGAGCTTCCTAAAAGTCTCATTCTTGGTCAGTGTTGGTCTCTCTTGTTTGGTGATGGGCCCATATGGGACACTCAGGTGATGGCACTGACTCAGTGCCCACTAGGAAACATGGTATTTCTTTGATTCCTTTTATTTGTTTTGGCTGTACCATACAGCTTGTAGAATCTTAGTTTCCTGACCAGGGATTGAACCCAGGCCAAAGCAGTGAAAGCACTGAGTCTTCACCACTGGACCACCAGGGGATTCCCTCTGGTTCTTTTTTTAAAATTAAAAAAAATAGAAAACAACATTTATTTTTAATTGAAGGATAACTGCTTTACATTGTTGATTTCTGCCAAATGTCAACACCTGGGGTTCTTATTTAGGCTTTTTGGTTTCTTTTAAGTGACCGCTTTATTCTGGAACCTGATCTTTTAAAAAAATTATTTAAATTTGCAAATAATACACAGACATAGAGAGCAGAGTATAATGAATCTCCATGTACCATCTCCAATTTGGTTTCATCAATCTCCCCTCAACTCAATTTCACCCCTCCTTCCTCATTCCCTTCCTCTTCTTTACCTGCAGAAAATGAACACAAAATCTAAACACTATCCTTTTCACCTGTAAATATTCAATATGCACCTGTAACTAGAATACTTTTTTTTTTTTTAAAAAGCAATATGTTGAAAGTCAGTTAAGGTGTTAGAAACACACTAGCAAAATGTATCATCCAGTACCCAGCCAATATCCATATTTTCCCCTGCACTGTCAAAGCGCTATCAACCCTGAATATTCATTAGAAGGACTGGTGCTGAAGCTGAAGCTCCAGTACCTGATTGATGGGCCGACTCATTGGTAAAGACTCTGATGCTAGGAAAGATTGAAGGCAGGAGGAGAAAGGGACAACAGAGGACGAGATGGTTGGATGGCATGAGTATGAGCAAGCTCCAGGAGGTGGTGAAGGACAGGGAAGCCTGGTGTGCTGTAGTCCATCGGGTCACAGAGTTGGACACGCCTGAGCGACTGAACGACATCAAAGACAGCTTCTTAGAGTTCTCCTCTTTTTGCAAGACTGACTGATCTGTTGAAGGAGCTGAATCATTTGCCCCAGGATTGCTTCCTTAAGGTGTTGTTCAGTTTGTGTTTCTTATAAGCTGGAAGTTAGATGTGGAAGCTTAATTAGATTCAGGCTCAACATTTTTATAGCCTGACTTTCTATTATATGGACATAATGTGAACATAGTAATAGTTGATCATGGGAATTAGTGAATTTCCGCCCTCAGAAATCAGAGGTAGAACAGGTGAGGACCATGGGTGAGGACAGAGGGGCTAGCTGTGGTTAGGCATTAAGTGTAGAGTGGCTGAGTTTGAGATAAATCAGACCAGCTGTGAAAGCTGGGAGCTGGTCTGCAGTGGGGCAGAGACAGCATGTCTCCAGTTAGGAAGCTTTTTAATGACTTCTCAATGATTATCACTTCTCAAGCTATAACTTGTCTGCTGCACCAGGGATTAGGCCAGGTCAGTTGAGGACAAACAAAGAACTGAAATGGGCACCGAGATGGAAGAGGCATGGAGGGAAGTGAATGAGGCTGGGCCAGAGCCCGAGCGTGGGGCTGAGCCTCTGGTTTTCACCGTGGTCTCTGTTGGAACTTCTCCCAGCTGTACGACCATACGGTGGCATAGAGCAGCAGCCAACTCTTCAGTTTACTTTCAGCAAGTTGGTAAACTTTCCCAAGCAGCTGCTTTGATGGGGACTGGCAGCCAAGCACAGCTTGTAAGAGGTAACAGCAGCAAGCAGTGAGTGTGTGCATACGTGAATGCCTAAACCCAAATTCACAACGTGAACAGGCGTATTCCAGGTGGTGCCTCTGCACTGCCCAGATGGAGACGTCGTTGTTGGCTTGGCCTGAGAGGTTGACCTCAGAGGTCGATTTGAAGAGGGCTTACTCAGAATCCGGACACACTGTTTTCTCAGCAGTGGGTAAGAGAGACTTCGGATATCAGAGGTGAGAACTAGGCACATGTAGTTCTTGCAAGAGACAGTGTTAGGACATGAGAAAGATGGATGGATAAAGAGAGAGAGCGAGACAGATCTACTTTCCTAGTTGTGTGATCCTGGGTCAGTTACTTTACTCCTCTCGAACTCAATTTCCTCATCTGTCAAATGTAGAAAATTATAATAGTCACCTCATGAGGTTGAGTAATTTAAGTAAAGATGCACATATAAGATGTGCCTGCTGCCTAGTAAATGTTCATCCTGGTACCTAGAATAGTGTCTGAAATTTTGTAACACTTGGTAAATTCCTATTGAATGAACGACTAAATGTTGGTATGCAAATATAAGGCATTATTTGCATGCATGTGTTGGCTGATACTATATAGATATATGTCAGCATTATGAGTGAAGAAAGTTACAACTTTTACATGCCTTTCAGGAGGTGTATGTGTGGGTAGTTAAATGGATCATCAGGTATAATTTGGTCTTCGCTGATGCTGAAGGCACATTTGCAGCCTTCTGTGTGTATGTAGGCTGATCATTTATATACAGGTTCCGAGTCCTCAGATGCTCAAATGCTGCCTCTTTGGGGAATTCTTCTCCCAGAGCTGCCAACACTGTTTTAGGTTGTCTGCAGTGTTCCCTAATATTTGTTATAGATATGTGTTGAATCTCACCTCCACCCCACCTGTTGTCTGTCACCTCGTGGTGAGGAATCCCCAACATGTTCTACATGAAGTAGGTGGCCAGTAAATACTAGATGCCCAGATCAGATGTATTTTGAGCAAGACGGAATTCTCCTGAGTTTTATTAGAAACATCGCTTAGAACATGTGTGCCTTGAAGAGACTTCATATGTGGAGCTGCCTCGTGGCTGCCAGGAGAGAGAGCTCTTGGAGTTTTCCCATCGCTTTTTGCATCTGACTGTGTGGTTGTGCACCCCTGCCGTGGCCTGTGGACCCTAGGCCTGGACCCTAGTGTCCAGGAGATCTCACAGAGGTGTGAGACAAGGCCTTCACCTGCCAAGTGCTGCAGTCAGGCTGAGGAGACAGGCTAGAGTGGGCTGAATGTTAAAGCAAAAGGCATGATGTTGAGTTCAGTGCCCAGTGATGGCCCAGATAGCAAGTTCTCTGTATTTCTGAGGAGGGGATGGTGGCCTGGAGGCTGCGCATATAGAGGTTTTGAGACATGGGTGCACCTTTGCATGGAACGCAGGGTTTACTTCTTCTGCTTGATTGGCAAGGTGAGGTTTGTCTCACTGAGACCTAATGTGTGCTGCAGCTGCGACTCCAGTTTTGCTGCTAGGAGTGTGGAATTGGGATCAGAACCCAGTTCTGGCTCTTTGCTGGCTGCATAGTCACCTGGTCATAAGACCATTTCAGTTGACAGACTTGGTGGCACTTCTCTGCAGCCTCAGTTTCCCTGGCTGTAAAATGGGGATAATGGTAGCACCTGCTTTGTAGGGTTTTGCTACTTCGTAGGGTTTTACACAAGGGGATGTACTGCACCATTATTAGAGGCTGAACTTGGAGAGGACTCAGGAAACAGCTTTATCCTTAAAGATGATGTGGATATTCCAGTCTGCCTCTTTAGAGTATCTCAGGCCAAGTGCCCGGGTTTCCAGCAGATTGTTGTTCACTCAGTCATGTCTGACTCTTTGCCACCCCATGGACTACAGCACACCAGGCTTCCCTGTCCTTCACCATCTCCCAGAGTTTGCTCAAACTCATGTCCATTGACTTGGTGATGCCATCCAACCATCTCGTCCTCTGTCGTCCCCTTCTCCTCCTGTCTTTGTTCCTTCCAGTGAATATTCAGGGTTGATTTCCTTTAGAATTGACTGGTTTGATCTCCTTGCAGTCCAAGAGGCTCTCAAGAGTCTTCTCCAATACCACAGTTCAAGAGCAAATTACTGGCATTAAAAAGCCCTGCTGCTGCTGCTGCTAAGTCGCTTCAGTCGTGTCCAACTCTGTGCAACCCCATAGACGGCAGCCCACCAGGTTCCCCCGTCCTGGGATTCTCCAGGCAAGAACACTGGAGTGGGTTGCCATTTCCTTCTCCAATGCATGAAAGTAAAAAGTGAAAGTGAAGTCGCTTAGTCGTGTCCAACTCCTAGCGACCCCATGGACTGCAGCCCACCAGGTTCCTCTGTCCATGGGATTTTCCAGGCAAGAGTACTGGAGTGGGGTGCCATTGCCTTCTCCGATTAAAAAGCCCATTTCACATTAAATCTTGTTTAAGGCTTCTCCCACTACCAATTTCAGGTGCCTGGGAAACCAGCAGTGTAGAAAGGTCAGTGTCGGCTTGCTCTAGTGTTTTTCCATTCTTGCTCCAGCTCTTTCCCTCCTCAGGCTGCTCCAGGTTCAAGGGTTGGGGAGATTGGAGTTGAGGCAGAGCCTTTCCCTGAGCAGAGTGTGTTTGCTCCCTCTTGGCTGCGAGAGTCTGTGATCATGGTTGGCCTTTTGTGGGCGCATATTAGTGGTTCTTTCAGAGATGTGCTTGTCCTTTCAGTGACCCCCACGAGGACCTTTTACCTGATGCCCTGACCCAGTGACCTCTGTGAGCCCTACCCCAGCTCCTCAGCGGGCCGCCCTCCCATTGTCTTAGGCAGCGTCCTCTCTGGAGGAGCCCAGTTGCCTTCTGAGCAGTCCTTTAGCCCCCCGGGGAAGCTTACACATCCAAAGGTCACAGCCAAAGTTGTCCCAGCTCTTCCCATCCTGGCAGCTGCAGGCAACCTCCTTCAGCTTCTCTAGGTGAGGGTGGGCTCCCAGGAACGCCCTGTGGTCCAGAAGCAGCCCTGGGCTGGCCCCTGAGCAGTACTTTGCCTGGGGCTGGGAGCCATTTCCTCTCCTTTCTCTCATATTCCCTCCTGGTGGTGGGGAAGCGATGCTGCTGGGCTCACCTCTCCTCTAACTTCTGGCAGAGGACTCCCTCCCATGCCCCAGTGCATCCCTAGTCTGTTCTGAAATGGGTTGTCGCAGACCAGTTTGGTCACTATGGAGCAAGTCCTATGTGGACAGAAATCAGGGTGTTTATCGTGCCTTTTAGTTTTGAGTCAACAGAAGAGCCCCATCCCATTCCCATGTCAGTTTCACAGCACAGTGCCTGGTACGCAATCAACGTCCAGTGTGTCCTGGCCGCTGTCACTGTTTAGCTAACGTGGGCTTCAGTATTCTTATCTGAAATCCTGGCTACTGATAGTCTCTGCTCTGCTTCCCACTTGTGAGTTTTGGTTTTATTTTTATATTTTAGCCTCAACAGAATGGGATCTCTCCACGCATGTTTAAGGCCTTTGTGAGCAAGAGCCACCCGGAATTCTCCTCCAATAGACAGCAGGATGCCCAGGAGTTTTTCCTGCACCTGGTGAATCTAGTAGAGGTAAGTCAGCCTTTAGAACTGCTGGAAAGTGTTGTCAGAAGCGTGTCCAGCCCTCGCGTGCAGTCCCGCCTGTGCGGCCAGAACGCTGCCACCCCCAGCCTCTCCCTGTCTGGTTCCTTTTAGAGTTGGCGTCTCTGGGGCTTCCTCTGTTCGGCCCGCTTGTTGTAATTGCTCCTCAAGCCTGGCTTTCTTGGCCTTCGTGGATCTCCCTGTTCTCCTCCTAATTTGAATGTGTTCTAGGAGTGCTTATCCATTTTGTCGTTTGCTGTTTTTGTTTTTGTCTCTGTGACAAGCTCTTGGAGAGGCCAGTGTGGTATTTGGTATCCTCCTGTCCTCTGTCCTCCGAGATGCTCGCTCTGGGCTCAGAGCAGAATCCAATCACGTTAAATGCTGTGGTTCTTAAAGGCCACTGAGAATTTATGACTAAAGGCTTTTTTTCTCCCCTCTTAAAAAAATTAACTACTTTTTTCCTGATGACTAGTGTGTTCTTTGTGGAAACAGAGGCACAGAAGAGAAAATCAAAACCACCCCCATACTGCCTGCTCCCCCAAACAAGCAGTGCTAACATTCTGGTGTCTGACTCCCTACCTCCACCCCAGTTATTTTCCAGGTGCAGTTTATTCTCTGCTTGCTGGTTTGTGAGCAGTGTTTTCCTCTTAACCTGCTGTGAACATTTTGCCATGTCATTATGTACTCAAATATAGCCTACTTTCTTTTTTATTTGTGTATAATTTACATTAGTACATTTATAGAATCATATCATACATGGCTTAATTTTTTAATATAAACAAATCTTAAAATATATTTTTTAAATAAAAATTTGCTTAAATTAAAAAACTTTACATTTTTTAAAATTTACTTTTTAATTATTTTTAAGCTTTTTATTTTATAGTGAGGTATAGCCAGTTAACAGTGTTGTGATAGTTTCAGGTAAACAGCAAAGGGACTCAGCCATCCATATATGTGTATCCATTCTCCCCAAACTCCCCTCCTATCCTGTCTACCACATAACATTGAGAAGAGTTCCATGTGCTGTATAATAGGTCCTTGTTGGTTACCCATTTTAAGTATAGCAGTGTGTACATGTCCATCTCAAACAACCTGACTATACGTGGCTTAATTTTTCCGGTGCAGCCCTTGATTTTTTTTCCCTCCTTTCTCTTTACTTGGCCTTTCATATCTCCTTTCTTCTAATTCTGTCTAGGTCAGTCCCTCTGCCATGACTTTTGATGGCTGCATACTATTTATTTACATGATGAACTATAATTTGTTTAACCAATCTCCCATTTTTGGACTTTAGGTAACTACCAGTCTTTTGCTTTAAAGTACTCTGAACTGGTATGCCCAGAGGGAATGTTTAGTAACATCAGATCTTTTCACCAGATTTATATTTGATTCTGTACTAATTTTTATACATGGGTGGCTCCGACAGTAAAGAATCTGCCTACAATGCAGGAGACCCAGATTCGATCCCTGGGTCAGGAAGATCCCCTGGAGAAGGGAATGGCAGCCCATTCCAGTATTCTTCCCATGGACAGAGGAGCCTGGCGGAATACAGTCCATCACAAAGAGTTGGACATGACTAAAACGACATAGCATGCGTGTCCCATGAAAGTAATATAAGCTTACCGACTTGATATAATCTCATTTTCAGAGGAACCGCATTGGCTCAGAAAACCCAAGTGATGTTTTTCGGTTTTTGGTGGAAGAGCGGATTCAGTGCTGTCAGACCCGAAAAGTCCGCTACACGGAGAGGGTGGACTACCTGATGCAGTTACCTGTGGCCATGGAGGCGGCAACCAACAAAGGTAGTGTTCCAGAGCGGGAGGTGAACAGAGTGCTTCTTCACACGTGAAGACCCTCGAGTAAGAGCTGGTGCAGTTTAGTTACTGCAGAGCTGTGTCTGGAGTAGGCCTGGAAGGGGTCTGCTCTGCATGTCTCTTCTCATCCATACTTCAGTCCCCATGTAGCTTTCTTTGAGATTTTCATGGAGCCGGTTATGGAGGAAACCTACTTCAGTGCCTATAAGTTTCAACAACAGGTTGGTTTAGAGTCAGTTTAATTTGGAGGAAATTATTTGTAATTTAACATTATCACTTACAAGTTGTGCTGTAAAGTCTGAGGGAAGTGGTCAGAACTACCTTTTTTGATGTGAGCCATCAAAGAATCCATCTTTGGCATCTGAACAAAGTGCCTGTTGTGGGTGATAAAGTGTGGCCGGGCCCTTTGTCAGGCTCCCCTTAGAAAGGTCTCTGGACCTTGGAAGCAGGAAGAAGGCAGATACCCAGGTGGAGGGGGTGATGCTCAGGGGAAATTTCCTTCAATAAGTCTGATCTGCTTCTTCAGACAAAATAGATGAATGATATTTCTTAGAACTAACATCTTAGAAGCAAAAAAAGGAGAAATATCTGCTCAATTGCTTATCTCCTGTGAACTGGTCATTTTTGTAAAGTTCAAACACTCCTTGGGTGGCTTTTTTATACTCTTTTTGCAGGGGTGGTGGGTAGTCACTTTATTGTGTTAATTGGAAAATGATTTTAAGATGAAAAAATTTCCATTTTCTATAAACTTCTACAGCTTTTCACTAGTTTTTAAATTCTTATTCATTACACAAAGTAGAAATGGGGTGGGGATCTGTGGTTTGTTTCCTTTTTAGCATGAGGCCTAATTGCTTTCTCTTGCCTACCTTGGTGGATGCTGGCTAACATATTCTACTCAGTTCTGTGATCCTCTCTAAACTCACTGTTTATAATTTATGAGTGGTAGCTATTTTTTGTTGTTGTTGTTGTTCAGAAAGGAGATTTGTAATTTAGTGTCAGGAAATTGATAGCTGGAAACACGTAATGCTAGCATCCTAGACAGAAGTCCATCCTAAACTGCTGGTGGACTGGGAAATGAACTGTAAGAGCATATCCAGATGTGTTTAAGAAACCACAAAGATACATCAGTGGCATCTAAAAACTGATAAATCAGAAGTGATTTTTTGTAACACAGAAGGAATTCCTGGAAAGGTCCATTTGAAATACATAGAATTTTGACTTATAGATGGTTTCCAAGAGTAGATCCGCTGACTCCTGGGAAGCTCACAGGGTACTCACTTTTTTCCCCTGGGTGTTCAGTCATTTGAGCAGGGATAGTGTAGAAAGCCTTCTGGGTTGGCTGCTCTGCTTTCTGCAGTGTCAGGTCACCCCACATGAAGTTGTCTGGGTGGTGCTGGGTAGGATTGCAGGTCTGGTGCCTTGGGTAACTGTGTTCCTTATAGTTCATCCTGCTCTTTGGCCTGCACTCTCTGTGACCTCTCATCATGGTCAAGGGCCAGGAAGAGCTGAGCCCTCGGATTTCTCTGCATGAAATTCTCTGGTGTGGAGACTTTGTGATTAGAGGGTGGTTTGGGGTCAAACCAGTCTTGACCTCTGGATAAATGGAAGCCCAGGTTCATGCATCACTTACAGCACATGTGTAGTCTGAACCTCTCATCTGGACCGTAATTCACAGTTCCCTCCTGTCAGCCTCAAAGAGGAACAGGCAAAAAATGAACGGCTTGATGCAGCCTGGCATTGCCACTCTAAACACACTTTCAGCAGGCTCCTCTGGCTCTGTGGAGGGCAGCAAGTAAGCAGTCCTACCCCCAGCCCAGAAGGCTTCAGGGAAGGCTGTTCATTGTTCAAGGGGCTCTTTCCTTTCAAGAAAATAAATGACTGCAAAGTCATTTGTTTGCTCTTCTACCCAGATGAACTGATCGCCTATGAACTAACGAGAAGGGAAGCAGAATCAAACAGAAGACCCCTTCCCGAGTTGGTTCGTGCCAAGATACCATTCAGTGCCTGCCTGCAGGCCTTTTCTGAACCAGAAAATGTTGATGATTTCTGGAGCAGCGCCCTGCAAGCAAAGTCTGCGGGTGTGAAGTAAGTGTGTATGTGTGTGTGCCTGTGGGTGGCAGTAGGATGAGAAGGGGGCCTTGAGAGGTAGGGGGCAGTCGGGAAGGGCGAGGGGTGCCACTCTACAGGTCTGTGCATGCTTGCTCACATGTGGCCAGATGGGATTATGATTTACACAACCCTAGTTCTCACAGACCTTGCTTGTATGAGGCCTATCTAGTGAAACAGGCTTGTTGTGATCTGTATCATGTATAAGGGAGAGAATGCCTTTTTTTCTTTTTTTTTTTTAACTGAGCAGGTATAGCCAAGAACTCTTATGCCCCATGGCAAGATGATATTAATGAAGAAATTCGAAAACTGCTTATGACAGTCTTCAGTATTTAAACTCCACTGTGATAGATTCTGATTCCACAATTAAGATTTGACTTAGAACTTGGTGACTCTGTTCCTGCCTGGAGACTAGGGGTCTCAGGGCATCTCAAAGGGGACCTCAGGGCTCCTGGGCTTTGTTCCAACGAGCTGCTCAGACATGGTCAGGAGATGTTCTGTTTCTATATTGTGATCCTTCTTGTCAGGTCCATACATTTTTTTTTTTTCTCCACTTGACGCCTTAGTTGATTTTATACAGTCAAGTCCTTGCCTGTGTACTTCATGCAGTTGGAGAAAGAACTTACAATGGCAGAAAAAGAGGGGAGGTCTAAAAGTCTCTGGAACTCATTCTTTTTAGATATTCTTCAGCCTTTTTTTTCTGGGCTCAGCCTGAGCTCTAGATGACATGAAAGGCAGGGAAGGATGGATGAGCTACTGCTGACTGACTTTTTTTTTTATCGCAACTACGAGTAGCAGTCAAACCTGAATCGCTTATTCTCTGAAACAGTCATCCCTCAGGATTCCCCTGTTTCAGATGATTGACTTCATGTGTTAAGAACGGGAAAACAAAAAGAATGTTTCAAAAGCTTTAAAGAAAAAGCCACATTTCTTAACAATAATTTCTTTTAAAAAGTTTCTTCATATCCAGAGAGGAATTACAATAGTTCAGTTATCAGTTATCCATTGTGGAGTAAATTTTCATCCGAGGATTGCTCAGTTTTGGGAAGTGTGTATGTGTATGTATGTATGTGCATGTGTGTGTATGGCCTTGCAGATAAGAGTTGGTGAGCTGGCATGTTAAATGTTCGTCATTCACTTCATTACAACTTGGGCACATCTTTGAGCAGTTAGAAAACTACACGTTTTATTAGTGGTGAAAGCAGTTTTTTTTCTCTCAACTTTATTGAAGTATAATTCACATAACGTTGTGTGAGTTTAAGATGTACTGTGTGATTTTTTTTTTAACTTTTTTTCTTTTTTTCTTATTGACAGTAAGCTGAAGATTCCACAAACATTTATCCTTTTCTCTTTGCACTTTAATTCTGACTCTGTATGGGAGGTGGAAGTGATCAGAAGCCTGGCGGCCTAGAAAGTCCCCAGCATCAGGTGTGAGTTGCAGAAAGGTCTTCACTGGCTGGTCTGCCTGGTCCCCCTTTTCTGCTCTTCAGAGTCTTACAAGTACAGGGTATGACCTACTCTAGGCCTGTGGGGAGGCATCTTCTCATCAGTAGGAAAAGGAGCATCTTTGACGTGGAGCTGGGAAGCGTTAGCCTTCCACAGAGACAATCTCTTACCCTTGGGCTGGTGGTCAGGAGATCTGGATTCTTCTCCTGTGTTCACTTCCCGACTTGTGCTCTAACCTGGGGCAAAATCAGCAACCAGTTCCTTCTGAGTGGAGGAATGATGGTTGCTTACCCACAAAATATTTAGTTGTAGGCAGAGGGGTTTCTACCTTCTCTAACCCTTAACAGTAGCTATTGAACATGTTTCTTCGTTTTCTCTTTTACATGCACACGTGTATATGTATGTTTACATATGTCTTTGGTTTAACACATATGAAAGTTATTATTGGATGTATCACAATTGTTGGTAATTGAAAACTGGTCTTGTGGGAAAGGAAAAAGCAGTGTTCTAGGGTGATAAAGCAACTACCATTATGGCACATTTATCAATATTATTCTGTTATATGCTAAATGCATCCCATCAAATATTGCTTAATCTCCTTAGTACTGCTGTGACACAGACACTTTAGTCTCCCCATTTTACAGATGAGGAAATAAAAGAAGTGTTAATAATGGCCACTAAGTGACAGACTTGGAATTCATTCATTTGAAGTTTAAACTCTTAATCCTTGTGTTGTATACTGCCCCATATTCCTTTCCTGCTTGCTTATGCTTGTATCTTTATAATCCTTATAGTGTTGTTTATTCTTTATTATACCTTATGTTTCAAATAATAGTTCTGGGGGAACTAGTTCAGTGAATTCCTAAAATATATTTTTTTCTTTCTGTTATTTCCAGCAATATAGACATGATCTCTTTATTATGTTACTTTGGGGCCTTAAATTTTTCTTGTGTTAGACCCAGAGCCCAAAAGGCCAGGAAGAGACAAAAGATGTCCTCTTGGTAGATCTTGGGTCAGTATGGACCAGACATAAAGCTCCTTCCCTTTTTGGTCCTGAACAGACAGTGACTGGGAAGAATATGTGTTTGGAAATTTTATTCACGCAGCAAATATTATTGCTCACCTAGTGTATCAGAGTCGGACACGACTGAAGCGACTTAGCAGCAGCAGCAGTGTATCTTGGGCAATGAACTGAACGAGATGAAGCCCTCCCCTCAGGGAGCTCACAGATTAAAGGTTGATAGGGACAGATTTCGTTTTAACCTTATCATTCATGAACAGAAAGGAATGGTATGGGGTTCAGAGCATGGGCTTTAGGTGGACTGGCAGCATTTGAATCCTCAGTGTAGAACTTACTGGTATGTGACCTTGGCCAAGTGACCTCACCTCCATAAACTTCAGTTTCCTTATATGTAAACTGGGGATAGTAATAGAACTTTATAGGGTTGAGGTGAGGATCAAGCATAAAATGCTTTGCATAGTGCCTGGTGGAGTAAATATACACTGTAACTGTTATTACATTACTTTTATCTTTTTTTACCTTGGATTATACAGTTTGTGTTGATTAATTATGTTTTTAATTATGATTTGGTTAATTATGTGGTTGATTAACTATGTTTTCAATGTATTTAATGGAAATGATAGAATTTTTTTAGTCACCAGGTTTTCAATAGTGTTAATAAATTCAGGGAGACAGACAGTTTATATATCAATATATTTTTCTTAATAAGGTTTTCATAATGTTTTTGCCTGAATTTGTAACCAGTGAACAATCGATGCGTATTAAATAAGGTAATGAGTTGTTGATAGAGAATGCTGTCAGTCACTGTTCTAAGCTCTTTGGTCTAACTCAGTTCCTATAGCAGTTCTTTGGGGTGAATTTACTCAGTGTCTGTCTAGACCTTTTTGAATAATTTATATTTCAGTGGACTTTATTAAGTATATAACTTTTCAAGAAAAATTTTAATTCCAGGAATTAATTTTAGGAATAGAAGAGTAACTGGTGCATAATTTATAACCTTACTAGATTTAACAACAAACTTGATGTCCCAAACCTGCAATTAATGAATGCCAAGTGTTAGTATTGAGGTTGACTTGAACATATTTATATTAAGCAGTTACTGAATGTGTGATTCAAGTTGAGACCCTATATACAAAAGTTAATAAGGAATGTTTAACCAACAGGAAAAATACAATGTGGGCATCATCTAACCTGCTTTCTGGTACTCTTAAGTTGGTAGCTACCCACCACAAAGTGATGCATTAAATTATCAGCCTTGAGTTCCCTCTACTGCCTCCCACTCCATGGTACATTACCAGCTGATTCCTCACCCAGATACTGATCACAGAGCAACTTCAGGAATCTTTGGGATCCTGAACCACAGTCTGGAAATCATTGATGACTTTTGGTTGACTTCATTGTTATATATTTTCCAGATTTTAAATTTATGTGGTTAGAGGATGGGGTCAGAGAGGTGACACTTTTATAGTCGTTGAAAATATCAGATGGCGTTTCTTGGTTTTTGGTGAAATTGAGGACTTGGCTATATTTAAGAATGATATTAATACTGCTTCTCAGAAGTTAGGAAAACCTAATTAGAGATAATATATAATTTCTGGAGAGTGAGCTAGGCTAATAGATCAGTTCCTTGGGATAGTTAAGCTCTTGTTTTTTGAGAAACTCCTTCATTGCCTGTACCCTTCTACCTTCCTTGTGATGGGGAATTTGAGATCCAGAGTGGTTAAGTAACCTGCTTGGGGCAAAATACAGGTCAGTGACAAACCAGCTTAGTGTCCTTGGTTCTGTGGATTCTAGCTCTTGCATGACAAGATCATCATGCTAACTCCTTGGCTGCACACAGCACATTCTGGTGTGCCAGGTGGTTTCATGGCACTGCATGACCATCGCACAGCCCTGGCAGGCAGATGTTCCTAATAAACCCATTTTGTAAATAGGAAGCCTCAAGGAGGGTTAGATTTGGAGTGAATTAAGTAGCATCCAGGTCTTCTGACACTTTTTGGACAGTTCTCTGCCCCTGAACTGTGGCTTTTCTTCTACACTAGGGGGCAGTGGTGCATTTGTATTTGATTTCTGAGTTCTCGGAAGATGCATTCCACATAGATTTGAAAAGTGGTTTGTAGGAAACATGTCCTAGAATCTTTTATTTTAAAAGATCTGTTTAAAAGATCTATCGTATCTGTTTAAATCTAAGTTTTTTTCTATATACCTTACTGTACTCAGATTGACATTTGAGTAGAAATGGTTTTTATAAACAAGATAATAAATGTGGAGAGAATGAGCTGAAACCAGGGCATGTATTTGATGTATTAGTTGAATAGTTTGGCATAAAACCATCAAAGGCAAGTCCAGGCAATTCAGCATTCATGAAAGTTTGAAAGGGAACTTAGACATTAACCATATATATTAATTTTTAAAATTGAAGGCCCAGATTTAGATATTTTAGATACCTCATAGTACACACACACACACACACACACACACACTCACACACTCACACACACACTCACCCACCCACACCCCCCCCTTTAAGATCCATCTGGCCATAGATTTTAGGTGCGGTAGTATTTTAATGAGGCCCTGGCATTTCCAGTAGTCAGCCTCAACCAAAGTTCCGATATAACCTCCTGATGCCAACTCTGTGCTACAAGATAGAGACTTGTGGTCAGAGCAGATTGGGGGTGTGTCAGGATTGCTCAGGGAGCTTTTTCAAACTTCATATATAAACACAATGCGAAGTGCCCCTATGCATTTGCAAATATGTGTGACACTACCAAGGGTTTTAGAAAAACACAAACGTTGATAGTTGAAAACCACTTTTCAGAAATACAAAATGCCATAGCAAAGTAAAAGTAGTAATTTTGCAGGGTGTCCAAAATCATCTTTGGGGACAACCTTGTCCTGTGTTAAACACTGGCCTCTCGTGGAAAGGCCAGGATGAGTGGTGAGGTGGTATGTGTGTGTGTCCACTCCTGTGTGTGTGTGTCTGCTCACGTGTGCGTGTGTGTCCTTCCTCTTCACTGCAGGCCCTGGGACTGCTTGGGGGTGCCTCAGACACAGCTTATGATGCTTCATGAACTGTATCCTTAATTCTTGTTGCCTGTTTCATTGATCTAATCCCCTTGTGTTTCCCAGAACATCTCGCTTTGCCTCATTCCCTGAATACTTGGTAGTGCAGATAAAGAAGTTCACTTTTGGTCTTGACTGGGTTCCCAAAAAATTTGGTAGGTATCTTTTGCATGCTTTTGCTTAAAATGTCAAATTAGCTGTTTAAAAAACAGGGCATGTGAAAGAGCCCATGAGGTTGGCTGCCAGAAACGGTCTCATTTCATTCTTTTCCCATGATTCCCACCTTTCTCTTTTGAAAGACATGATAAGCACTGGTGGTAGTAAAAAAAAAAATAAACAAACACAAATTGCCACTTGCTTGCCACCTCTCTAATAATGGGTTCTGAAATGGCCAGAATCTAAGAGTGAAAACAGGAGCCTCATAATTTCAAATCATGCCTCCCAAACTGTAATGTGATCTTGGTAAAATGCAGGTGCTGATTCAGCAGGTCTGGGGTGGGGCCAGGGCTCTATATTCTAGCATGTGCCCAGGTGATGCTGATGCTGCTAGTGCTGCTGTTCCAAAAGCCATGCTTGGAGGTGCTAGTAACTGAAGATGTATCTTTCCTTAGCATCTTTCCTCGACCTCTAAAGCAGGCGGGTATGGCTAATGACATTTGTTTAAATCATATGAATTTTATTAGTAATAACATGAGTACAGTCAGTTGTATTAAAAAGAAAAGGGGATGTGACTTTGGCCAAATTGGGCTTCTTTCTAATCTTAAAGGCCCTTGACAACTGTTTATCCTTCCAGACAATGAGTAAGAACATTTTCTCTACCATCTCAATCAGATATGAATGTGTTCCTAGGCTGTCCTCAGGGCCGTGGAAGTCCATACAGTTTTAACCTCTGATTTTTCAAGCAAGGACCTCAGACTGCTTGCCAGTCTTTTAGTGTCTATGTTTTTGAGCACTTAAAAAACAAGAGTTAGTCCTAGGTTGGTTAATTAAGAACTCATCTGCTCCTCTGAAGGGGATAAGTCAAAAGAATGTAAAATCTGCGGGAATGATTTCCCAGAAACCTCTGGCACCAGCAGTTAGCATAGCACTGATCTCCACGTGGCTTTATGCAGCCCGTGAACCCGCAGCTCATTCCTCTTTTCCTGGTAGAATAATTTTGTGGGCAGGGAGGAGGGCCGAGGGCAGGTTGCTCATCACTCAGCCTCTCCTCCTTGGACCCAAGATGCATCCCAGAGAGAAAACTGACTTCTAAAGGCTTTGAACTGCTTTGGAAACAGTTTTATTTTCTTTGTCCTTGGAATTTTGGTAAAGGATGCCAAATTCAGATCAGATTTCATAGTCTTGCTGAATTTAAAGCAGCCCCAAAGCTTTCTGTAATGAACCTGAAATTTTCTGTTGAGGAACAGTTGTTTTGATTTTGTTGGTCAGACATTGTGTTTGATTTTGCTATTTGCTGAGATTTAAATTTTTTTTTTAAACTAAGCCTTTTCTTTGGGTGGTTGTTTTAAAGCAGGACTTAAACACCTAACATTGTAGCTGGTTTTGGGGATGGTGTTTTCAGATTCTGTTTGCTAGCCTGAGAGACACATCCTGCACCAATTTGAACCCATTTTCCATTATTACCATATCTGACTGTGTGCAGTACGAATTCGCAACAGGCTGTTAGACTCATACATACATTTTGTATTTGAATAAGTCAACATAATGACAACTGAGCTGAGAAGTTAAAAAAAGTATGCCTCAAGATGAATACACTTGAAGTTCAATTAATTTCTTTAAAGCTTCAGTTTTTATTACCTTCGGTAGAATAATCACAGTACCCATGGGGATCAGAGAAAAGGCATAAACTATGGGTTGCCAACACAAATGCCTAATGAGGACAGCGTGATAATGTAAGTGACAGAAGTAGGCTGGTATGAGAAACACACAGCTATAGCTGTCTTGTCCTTTCTTGAGTATTCCCATTTTGGATGAAGACGTGGATCAGGAAAACATTTCCCTATCATAAGAATCAGAATAGCACACATGTGATGCTCAGGATCATGGGGGCAGGAGGGAGTGGTGAGGTCTGTGGTAGACAGACATGGAGGGCACATTACCTTGGAGTGAAAGCTGAGAATCGGCCCCAGGCAGATGTTATCACATGAGCCTCTGTTACAGCTTTTTGTTTTTGTTTTTTCAAAATGAATTGGAAGTCTGGAGTTTTGAATTGAAATTTCTGAATTAAAAATTGGAATTTGTTGCCAACATTTTAAAAACATCCAACAGAAAGTGTCTACAGATGTTGTATGGGCTCCCGGTTTTCGACCTCTGGCTTCCCTCATTTCTTGTTGTTCAGTGTGAAATCCTGCATCTGTGTTTCCCCCGGTTCTACATTAAACTCTAATCAGTCTTAGTCAGTTTTCTGGTCCCGTGACTTACTCTCAGGAACTATAACACATCCCTTGTCTCTGCCTAGACATGTGTGCATAGTTAGTGGTGCTAGATTGAGGAGGTGATTGTGGTTATTTGGAGAGTCCAGTGAGTATAATCTCTCTCATTTTGCAGATGTTTCTGTTGATATGCCAGACCTACTTGATATCAACCATCTCCGAGCCAGGGGGTTGCAGCCAGGAGAGGAGGAACTTCCAGACATCAGCCCCCCCATAGTGATTCCTGATGACTCTAAAGGTACCGTCTTCTGCCAGGAGGACCTTCTCGATGCCTTCCCGCTCCTTTACTGGAATAGTCCCTTTTCCTCCCCCACTCTGTTGTCCCGTGGTGCTTTCCTGTGTTGTAACCCACCATAGACATACAGAATTGAAGCCTGGCTGCAAACCTTGAGCTTAAAATATTAATAGTCACAGGAAGAGGCACAGCCCCAACATGAGTGAACCAAATGGACCCATGGAAATCACAAGCAGCAGAGGGCAGCAGATCTCCAGGAAGGTTTTGGGTTCCCTTGCCTCTGGCTTTGCCTCCCTCCTCCCTTCTCTGATAAGCCTATGGGGAAGAGGAGTGTGTTTTCAGTGGGCTCTCAGTCTAGGGGAGCTGTGTCCTTCTTGGAGTATCTTTGGAGAACCAAAAAGGGAAATTGAACAGTGTGTGTTGGTTTTAAAAATCTTGCCCACGTCTCACCTCCCCAGCTTCATTACTGCTTCATAGCAAGAGAACAGTTTGAGCTTCTCTTACTCTCTGTGAACCTTGAAGTGGTCCTTGTGAAGAGTACTTTTTAAGAGAAAAGTACATGTGAAAAATCATTGCCTTTGTGAGTCCAAGAACAGCATGGAGAGATCTTGGCTTTATTATTAGTTCAGTTATTCTGGTGAAATCAGTTTCTTTCTGGCTTTATTAGCCCACGTGTTTGCTGTTTGCCTTCCTAGTGAGTTAATTAGGTACATTAGCTAATAGTGCCAGAGTGCTTAGGGCACCTGCCCCACAGGATGTCTGTGAGCTGAGCAGTGACCATTATTGGTGACCCTGTTGGGGTATAAAGTGAATCCAGGAGGAGCAAGAGAGGAGTCAAGATTGGCACCTGTGTTACATTATTCTCTAACGCTAAGTCCAATGCTAAATTGCAGAGGGTGGAGAGCAGGGAAGGGGTCTGTAGGTGGGGTGGTCCAGGCTATGTGGTATAGGTGGTTCATTAAAGGAATTCCAAAAAGATCAGTCCTCAGAGTGTCAGAGAACTGCAAGATGGTTTATTACCATCGCTCCTGCTTTTTCTGACGTTCATAACAGAGTTCTTGGATTGTAATTATATGGAGTTCTCAGAAGTACAGGGAAGGAAATTATTTAGTTCTTTAAGATGATCAGCAGAGCATCATGTTTTATCTGCTCTAAATGCCTGAAACTGGGTATTCTCCCTCCTTCCTGGAATGACTTTATGTCAGGTTGACTGGTCTGCGTGGAGGACCAGGGGGCTGACAACAGTGTGGGGTGTTAATGGGTGGGGGTGAGGGAGTGCTCCGGGTTAACTCTTTTTCTTTCTCTAGAACTCTTTGCCATGGTTGGGTCTCACTTCCTGCCCTCTCCTTTGATTTCCAGATCGCCTGATGACCCAATTGATAGACCGTATGTATCTTTTATGTTTTTTCTCAGTGTCCTACCATTGTTACTGGTCTAAGCGCATTTAGCTGTGGGGGTTCAGTAAAGTGCGTGTTCTGTACATGTGTATGTGCAGCTTTTCCTGGGTGGGAACAAACCTTGGTCTGCAAGTTGAGATCACAACAAATCTAAACCAGTAATGTGGTGAATAGATGGCCCTGTGTTTTAGGAGAGAGAACTTCAGCGTGAGAGCCAGCCAGCCCTGAGTCGGAATCTTGGCTTTGCCATTTGTGGCTGTGTGACCTAGAATCATGGACTTCTCTGAGCCTCAGTTTCCTCATATGTGAATGGGGGATACTGATGCCATTTCTTCCCTCCCTGGCCACATGAGTAGGTCTCTTGCTGCACTGATAGCACAGGGACCTGTCACTTTGTCCACTCCTTCAGGACACATAATGAAGATACACGGTTGACAGGACATGGTAGTATTAATTAATACTCTTAAGAGTGTCAGTGTCATTGGATTGTTTGTTAATTTTGTAGTCATTTAGTTCCTTAATCCCGGAGAAGGCAATGACACCCCACTCCACTACTCTTGCCTGGAAAATCCCACGGACATGACTGAGCGACTTCACTTTCACTTTTCACTTTCATGCACTGGAGAAGGAAATGGCAACCCACTCCAGTGTTCTTGCCTGGAGAATCCCAGGGACGGCAGAGCCCGGTAGGCTGCCGTCTATGGGGTCGCACAGAGTCGGACACGACTGAAGTGACTTAGCAGCAGCAGCAGCAGTTCCTTAATCCTGGGTGAGTTGATACTTTTGATTTTCAAAAGAACATGAAAAAAAGCAAACTATTTTATAGTCAATATTTAGATATTAGGAGGAAGAAGGAGTATGTAATAACACAAAATACTCTGAATTTTGTTGTCTACAAAGCCTTGCTGGAGACATTATTGTTAATTTAGAAGTTCAGGTGTTTTACTTTGCCAAAAAAACACTTTATGTGATTGATCACGTGACTTAGACCTCCATGCTTGCCTTCTTGGGTCAATTTTGATTTGCTGGTTGCTGGAAGAGGCTGTTAGGGGCAGCGAGGGTCATGGGCAAACCATTGCCTCTGCAAATAATCTGATTGTAATGATAACCGTATTTTTGAATGGTTACCGTGAGTCATTGTTGAGTTTATGACTCCATAAATTCTTTTAACCGTGTATAAATGTACTATTATAATAATACAAAGGCCAGCTTCTTATTTGATTGTCACAGTAAGATGGGCAGAGCAGGTGACCTTTATACAGAGGATAAAAGTGATACCCAGGAAAGTTCAGAGACCTGAGAGCTGGGACCAGAGCCAGGGCTAGGCGTCAGGCATGCTGTCCTGTCACTTGACCTTGTCTGGAGTGTGAGGAGTTTGCCGGCTGTCCCAGCCCTGCAAAGAGCCAGTCTCCAGGATCTCGCCCCAGGGGAGGTGAAGGGTGGCTGGAGCTGTATCAGAGGAGTCTGACTGACTGTGAGCAGTTCAGCTCACAGTCAGCAGTTTTCCATTTTCCTCCTGATCTAAGCCTGCTGTATTCACCAGGAGAAAACAACATTATCTGGGATTAATTTACATTTATTTCTCACACATTTAAAAGGAGTAACTTTGATTATATTCTTACTATAAATGAAAAGATGTATAGAAATTACATATTAGTGATGAGTCATCTCTGGTTTCATCACCCATCTATAACCAGTATTAACATTTGGCATCTGTCCTTCTGCTATTCTTTACCTATGCCTGGTTCTACTCTATTTTCCCCAAAATGGAATTAGACATTTTCAATTTAATATGCTGTAACGTGCATGCATACACTTATTAAGCTGCATTACTTAACTGCATTCTAGAGAACAGAGTCTTTCACAAGGTGTTGAAAAGTATTCTCTGAAAGAATTTCATAGTTTCTGCCCAGAGGAATCCTTTTTTTAATTACTAAAATTTTAAAATGTTTAAAAAATTTTATTTGAAGTATCATTGATTTACAATGTCATATGAGTTCAGGTATATAGCACAGTGATTCAGTTATACATACGTATGTCTATTTTTTTATATCGAGTATAGTTCCCTTTCCTATACAGTAGGTCCTTGTTGGTTATCTATTGTGTATACTGTAGTATGAACATGTCAGTCCAAACCTACTGCAGGAGTCTTTATTACAGGACTTTAGAATTTTCACTACCTTAATACACACTGTGAATTTCTGGGGAGAACAGAGAACGTAGGTTTAAAAAACTTATTTGACCACAGGAGCCCTTTGTCTTGTGGTTCGTTAATTTTGTGGTTCATCTCTCTTAGAACACTAGGATTCTCTAGAACACAATTGAGGAATCACTGTTGTCCTATATCACTGTTTTCTTAAAATTTTATCTTGATAGCATGTTCCGTGTATCCTCATTGTGAGACAGAACTTTGGTAAATACATTTTCAGGATAATTTTTGTAGAACAGATATTTCTGTTCCTCAGTTCTACTGATTGCTGCCTCTGGCAGAGTTTTCAGTAGATTATAGACCTCAGGGCATGGAAAACAAAAGGGGGATATTTTGTGCTCCAGTTCCCTCTCAGCCTTTGGTGTAATTTGAGAGCCTCGTGTGGGTGGTATGTGCATACACACATGGACATACATACACACCCATGTACAAGTATGTGTATGAATGAATATACATACAAACCTATAGACATGTGTATGTATAGGTGTGTGTTTACACATCTCTCTACCCATGGTTTAGTCATGAAGTCGTGTCCGACTCTTGCGACCCCATGGCCACGAGGCTCCTCTGTCCATAGGATTTTCCAGGCAGGAATACTGGAGTGGGTTGCCATTTCCTTCTCTAGGGCATCTTCCTGACCCAGGGATTGAACACAGGTCTCCTGCATCGCAGGCAGATTCTTTCCCGTCTATGCCTCCAGGGAAGCCCTCTCTACCCGTATCTTTATATTATTGTGAAAAGAAAAGAAAACCTATGTCTAAGCCAAAGTTAGGTTTGTAAAGCAATCTTTTTAAATATCTTAAGTGTATACAGTTAAAAATTTTCCTTCTATCTTAATGTTGGGCTCTCCATTTCTGAGAGTGATTGCATCCTTTGATTGCTGATATATCTAAATACCTGCTATAACTTCCTGTGAGGTTTAAGGAATAAGCTTTTTGGCCTGTAGAGAATGCTTTCTCTTCCAATTTCAGTCCTAAGAGAGGCTGCTGTAGTGGTCTTGAGAGTGATGTAAAAGACTGAAATGGTTCTGGGAATACACTAGATCTCCCCATAGGAAATTAGGGAGTTGTTTTTCAGTGCTTGGATTGTTCAGGTAATTACCATGGTTCCTATTAAGATCAAAGATAAAAACTCAGCTCAAATAGCTTAATATTGGATGGCTTAAAACAAAACACAGTTAAACCACCATCTAAACATTAAACAAAATAGCACCTTCTTTGGGTAGCATGTGGATAAGGGGTGAAAGGAAGCTAAGACAAGAAGAAATAGGGTTGACTTTTTACACCAGACTATCCTGTGTGCTCTGTAGCATCAGATATTGATGAGTCTTCGGTGATGCAGCTGGCTGAGATGGGCTTCCCTCTAGAAGCATGTCGGAAGGCTGTGTATTTTACTGGAAATATGGGAGCCGAGGTGGCCTTCAACTGGATCGTTGTTCACATGGAAGAGCCAGGTAGGTGGTCAGAAAATGGGATGGCTTTGGAGTCTGACATGATTGGGTCTCAGTGATGTTAAGCCTCGGTCCTTCTGTGTTTTCAGGGTGTGTCCCAGAAAATGATTTATCAGCTCATAATCTGCTGCGTGGAGTGGATGGGAGAGGATGGTTATTTTGCCTGTGTAGCAAAGTCACAGTCTTTTCTTTCCTCTTTTAAATAATAGCTTTGTTGAGAGAGAATTCACCCTTTTAAAATGTATAATTCAGTAGCAAAAAAAAAAAAATTGGAAAGATGTGCGATATACTTCTAGCTAAGAAATGATGAGAACTTGAGATAAAAGAATGTGCATGAAGAAATAGAGGTTGTTTAGTTAGCATTAACTTTTATCCACATACCATATAATTCCCTCATTTGAAGTATACATTTCAGTTGTATAAATCTTAATTATGTTGAATTGGTTCATAGTGCTTTTCAGGTCTACTATATCCTTCTACTTTTCTGTCTATTCATTCTATTAATTTTTGAGTTTGATATTGAAACTCCAACTAAAAATCTTAATTTATCTACTTAAAAAATAATTGTAATATATAGTGGAACTATATGTATCTTTGTTCTGTATTTTCCAAGTCTCCTGTAAATGTGTTATACTTTCAGAATTTAAAAAATAAAGAGGAAGAAGATTTTCCCCAGATAAAAAGTGTATATTACAGTGGTTTTTAGTAAATTCACAGAGTTTTGCAACCGTCCAAAAAGAAATTCTGTAGATAATAGAAGTCACTTTCCATTTTCCCTGTTCTTCCCAGCCCCTGGCAATCACTAATCTATGTTCTTTCTGGCTCTGTGGATTTGTCTGTTCTGGATGTTTCATATGAATGGAATCATGCAATGTTTGTTTCTGGTTTCTATCACTTAGCATCATGCTTTCAAGGTTCATTTATGTGTGGCATATATTGGTACTTTATTTCTTTTTATGGTTGAATAATAGTCTGTTGTATGGGCATACTATGTTTTATTTATCCTTTCATCAGTGGATGGATATTTGGGTTTCCACTTTTGGGCTATTATGAATAATGCCGCTATAAACATTTTGTGCAAAGTTTTTTTAGAAATATATTTTAAAAATTCATTTTATTTTTGTGTTCTATGTTTGGCTTCACTTTTCTTTGTTGCTGGGTGTGGGCTTTCTCAAGGTGCAGCGAGCGAGGGCTGCCCTTCATTGTGGTTCACGGGCTTCTCATTGCGGTGGCGTCTCTTTGTGGCTTCATCGTGGCACACAGGCTCAAGTGCAGGAGCTCCAGCAGCTGCAGCACATGGGCTCAGTAGCTGTGGTGCAAGGGCTTAGTTGCTATGAAGCGTGTGGGATCACCCCCTACCAGGGATTGAACCTGTGTCCTCTGCATTGACAGGCAGATTCTCAGCCACCAGACGATCAGGGAAGTCCCCATGTACAGATATTTATATGGGCATGTTTTCATTTCTTGTGAGTGGAATTTCTCTGTCATATAGTAATTCCATGTGTAACTCTCTTAGAAGCTACCGAATTGTTTTTTAACAGTGACTGTATAACATCCCCGCTAGCAATGTATAAGGGCTCCAGTTTTTCTACGTCCTCACCAACCCTTGTTAAATCTCATTGTGGTTTTGATTTGCATTTCCCTAATGGCTAATGATGAATGCCTTTTCATATGCATATTGACCAATGAGGTATCTTTGGAGAAATATCTATTCATATGCTTTGCCTGTTTTTAATGAGGTTAGTTGTCTTTGTATTTTTGGGTTTGAAGAGCTCTGGATACAGTTACCTTATGGGATATATGGTTTACAAATATGTTCTTCTGTTGTATGGGTTATCTTTTCACTCTTGATAGTTTCCTTTTGTCTCTTTTTTTTCTTTTGTCACTTTGTGCTTTCCGTGTTGTATCTAGAAAACCATTGCCTAACCCAAGGTTACAAAGATTTTCTTATATGCTTTCTTGTAAGAGTTTTGTAGTTTTAGCTTTTACATTTAGGCCAGTGATCCATCTGGAGTGAATTTTTGCATATGATGTGAGGTAGGGATCCAGATTTATTCTTTTGCATGTGAATATGTAGTTGTCCGAGCACCATTTGTTGAAAAGACTGTCCTTTCCCCACTGAATGGTCTCAGTACCCTTGTTGAAAATCAGTTGACCGTTGATATGTAGGGTTATATCTGAACTCTGAATTCTTTTAGGCTATTGATCTATATGTTTGTTCTTATGCCAGTTTTAGACTGTCTTGATTATTGTAACTTTAGGTATTTTTTTTTTGTTAGCTCTAAAGGGTTGTTTATTTCAAGACCTGAAAAAGGAAAGGGCCTGAGTGTGATTCTTTTCTCCAGATTTTGCTGAACCGCTGACCATGCCTGGTTATGGAGGAGCAGCTTCTGCTGGGGCCTCTGTTTTTGGTGCTACTGGATTGGATAACCAACCTCCGGAAGAAACTGTAGCTATCATTACCTCCATGGGATTCCATCGAAATCAGGCTATTCAGGCCCTGCGAGCAACGGTAAGCACGAGAGACCATGTGAACCCCTGCCTCTTCTGTTTTGTCAGTGGTAACTGAAACTTTCCAGTGTCCTCTGATCATTTTGAATCATGTCTGTCTCTCACCCACTATACCCCAGAAAGGTTTATTTGCATGTAGTATATATAAAGCTAAAATAAATGATTGAGGGAAACATACAGAGATTTTAAGAGTAAGGATATTTTTAAAAAGCGAGGGAGATAATACAATGGAGGTAAGATAATCCAACTGAAACACACTCTGTGTCCTCTTAATGTTTATTAGCATGAGGTCAGAGACTTTATTTGGAGCTTGCTTGTGGCCTTAGAGGAAGGAGGGATGCTTGAGATCCTGTGTTCAATAAGGTAGCTCTTCAGGAGAAATTGTGCTTTTCTGATACCAAGATCTTGGAGCGTTCTCTCTCAAAAGTCCCCATGGAGAAGTTTCTTTGGAATTCTCTGCTTCTGTTTCTCTCTGTGGAGAGAGAAGTTTTATCAGGTATTCGTGAAGTCCTGATATTATCAGGAAAGATGGAACCAGGAAATTGGAGGGTAGATAGATGCCTTCCTCTTGCAGTGTAGACATCAGGAGATCAGCCCTGGGATTTCTTTGGAAGGAATGATGCTAAAGCTGAAACTCCAGTACTTTGGCCACCTCATGTGAAGAGTTGACTTATTGGAAAAGACTCTGATGCTGGGAGGGATTAGGGGCAGGAGGAGAAGGGGACGACAGAGGATGAGATGGCTGGATGGCATCACTGACTCGATGGACATGAGTCTGAGTGAACTCCGGGAGTTGGTGATGGACAGGGAGGCCTGGCGTGCTGTGATTCATGGGGTCGCAAAGAGTTGGACATAACTGAGCGACTGAACTGAACTTTTTTTTTTTCACACCATAATCCATTTTTGAGGGCTTCCCTGGTGGCTAAGTGGTAAAGCCTGCCAATTCAGGAGACCTGGGTTCGATCTCTGGGTTGGGAAGTTCCACTAGAGGAGGAAATGGCAACCCACTCCAGTACTCTTGGCTACGAAAATCCATGGACAGAGGAGCCTGGTGGGCTACAGTCCAAGGGATCAAGATTGCAAGCGTTGGACATGACTTAGTGACTAAACCACCAGAACCAATCCATTTTTGAGTGGATATCTGCTCCCGAGTTCTTGCCATCCTGACTGGGTTCTGATGGGGCCCCTTGCTGAGGTCACAGAGGCTCTCGGCTGGCTCCGGACAGTTTGGCTGGAACAATCTGTTTCCCTTTAAAATGCTTGAAATGTTCAACTGGAGTTTGTTATACTCAGCATGCTTGTTTATGCCCCAATTATTTTACTTGCTTGACTGTTTAATTGAAGATTTTGTCTACATCTAAACAAATTGTTTAACTCATCAAGTAATGTCACAAAGGGGATTGACGGAAATGCTTTTATGGTCCATTGATTTGAATTACATGGAGTTCAGTTTAAAACAATGTAACTTAACTAACCAGTGTTGTCTTCGTTAATCAAGGCATCAATCTTGTCTCTGCTGCAGTTCAATCACTCTGCTGACATTTAGGAGAAGAGGCTCTGACCTGGTACCCATGTTAGCTTCCCTCCACCCTGCATGGTTATCTGCACAAAATGCAGTTGGTGGAGAAGGTCCATTGTAGTTAGTGTGGCTTTGGAAAGAGCCACAGTAAGACAGATGCCATTCTCTTTGGCCTTCAGCCTTTCATCATTATCAGCATCAGCTCACAGAAATGCTGAGCTAGGACTGATATAGCTTTGGAATGCTGACCTGCTGATCTGAACTGTTTTCCAGCGAATCCAATTACAGACCTCAGTTGAGAGACTTGCAGAATGTCCATGGAAAGTGCATTTCATAGACAGGGTCAGAGCCTCTTACTCAGAGCCACTTAGGACTAATGAATTTAGGCCTACTGCCCTGTCTGCTTGACATCCTGGTTCAAACGGTCAGGATATAATGAGGCCCCAGGACAGCATACATTGTAAAAATATTTTGTTTTATCAGAATAGTAACCTGGAAAGAGCACTGGATTGGATCTTTAGCCACCCTGAGTTTGAGGAGGACAGTGACTTTGTGATCGAGATGGAGAATAACGCCAATGCGAACATCGTTTCTGAGGCCAAACCTGAAGGACCTAGAGTCAAGGATGGATCTGGAAGTAAGTTCTTGCCTCAGGGATTGCTCAAGGGGTTGTGGAACATTCTCTTCACGCCCTTCCCTCCCACTCCTGTATGTTGACATCTTTAAAGTGAAAGTGAAGTTGCTCAGTCCTGTCTCTTTGCGACCCTATGGATTGTAGCCCACCAGGCTCCCCCGTTCCTGGGATTCTCCAGGCAAGAACGCTGGAGTGGGTTGCCATTTCCTTCTCCAATGCAGGAAAGTGAAAGTGAAGTCGCTCAGTCGTGTCCGACTCTTAGGGACCCCACGGACTACAGCCCACCAGGCTCCTCCGTCCATGGGGTTTTCCAAGCAAAAGAGTACTGGAGTGGGGTGCCATTGCCTTCTCCGCATAAATGGTGCACTTGGCCACTTCTCTTGGGCCAGGGTAACCTGGGGGAGTCTTGGCAGACTTAGGGATGCCACCTGGTGTGTGCGCCTCACTTTAGCGCCAGCTCTGACTTGCTCTGTGCTTTGATGTGAAATTCCATTGTAGGCCATGAACACTTTTGTCCCAAAGAGAGCTGTTATTTTCGTGGTAACATTTTTGAAGAGTTGAAAAGCAGTCTTATACCCTTGACCGTATCGTTGCTCATAACTCCTCCTGATCATTTTCTGAAGGGCTGTCAGGTCAGGAAGAACTTCTGTAGGTGCATCTGGTGCCCTCCATCAGCAAACACTTATATGTGTCACCCTGTGCTGAGCACGACTCTAAGCACTTTACCTAGACACTCATTTAATCCTCACCACACCCATTTTACAGGCAAGAAAACAGAGGCATAGAAAGATTAGGTAACCTTGCCCAAGATCACATAGTAGAGTCAAGATTCAGAGTCAGAATCCATGTTCCTGCCTACTCTGTACCCTGTCTCTCGGGCTCTCCTTCCCTACAGGATCGGAGCCTGGCAGCCAGCACCCCCTGCCGTCAGGTCCCAGCCAGCTCGTGTCTCGGTGTTGTTTCCTCTGCACTCCCCAGACCTACAGCTCATGGGCCTGGTATGGTAGCCACACCACTCAGTGGTCCTCGTCCCTCTTCTCCTCACCCCCAGGCCTTCATTCAGACTAACCCTTAGATGCAAACTGCCTCTTCTTTCCCATCACGGCTTGCTAAAATCCTCATCATTATTCAGAACTTGGCCACAGGTTCCATTTCTCTGGGCCATTTCCCCAGCTTCTTATCGTAATCAGTCGCTCCTTACCTCACATGCTGCTGACAATTCTACCAACATTAACAGTCCTTCTCATGTCATGTTTAGTCCTCACAGGACCCCTGTGAGGTGAGCACCGGGATTATGTCCATGCTGCAGATGAGGAAACTGAGGCAGAGAGGGTAAAGTAACTCGCCAAGCTCGCTGTGCTGATGAGAAGTAGAACCGGAACCCCTCCCCCTCAGGCAGCCTGCCTGCAGAGCCTGTGCCCGTAGCTCCTGTAACGGGGTGTTTGCTTTTCTTATTAGAGGTATCAGGTTCATCTTGAGATAAAATTAGTTGTGTAAATACCTGTGTCTCCCAGCTGACAGGGAGCTGGTGGAGGACAGAGGCCGTTTCACTTTTATTGAGCTTGTGGTGTCCGGTGCATAGAAAGTACCAACAAAATAATAATTGTATCTAATTAAATTCACCGTAACAGCATTTGTTCCTATAATGGTATGACATGTAGCTTCATGGTCTTACCAGACCTAACACCTGTGCATTGATAAGGCTCTAGAGACAGAGAGGGGGAGGGAAATTTCTTTCTTCTTTTATATAAAACAGGTATTTCTTCACTGAAACTGTGTTAATCTGACTAGATAAAAAAAGGATGAGTTGTAGTTGTCCCAACTTCCAACCTGTCTAAAGGGGCTTGTGTTACTTTTTGGAAATCACTGCCTGGCCTAAAATATTAAAAGCTGTTACGGACAAGTTACTCAATAATTCACGAGCAGAATTTATTATGTGTTCCGTGTCCATTGGTTCACTGCTTCTGTGATTTTCTGTAATGGACTTTTCTTTAGGATGGTGAGTTCTTGCAGAAGGAATAAACCACAAGATGGGGCCCTTGTAATGCTGCCAAGGTATTTGGCTGCAGAGGGAGGGAGAGTCTGATATTAGGGTTTCCAGTCTTCTGATGGAGCTTGGATGGACCAACCACTCTCTCAGAGATGGTCATTAATGATACAGAACAGCCACATCTCTCCTCGGGCTTACTGAACTCAGAGTGACCTGCATATATTCCTGGTTTTTGAGTCGCATCCTTGAATAGGATTTCATGAAGTTTTTAAACACCCTTGAATTTAAAGGTGCTCTGGGCCAAACTCTGTGGCTCTCACTCCTCATCACTTCCAAATTTAGCAATTATGGTTGAGTGTGGGGAAGGAGACAGTGATGCACTATGAAAAAGCACATGGAGGATATGCAGAATCTAAGGGCAGTAGGAGGAGAAAAATTTAGTTATAAAAGATGCATAAACCACCCTAACTCATCAAATGCATTCTGCGTGGGATTTTGTAGAAGAACAGATGCTCTTCAAGTAGCCTTTCCAGCACTGTGTCTGGCCCATGGGAGGGGATGAGCAAATGAATGACTGAATGAGGAAGTGCATGCCACGTGGTGGTGGTCACAGGGGTTGTCTGCTGCCTCCACTGAGCGCCGCCTGGAGGAACCAGCAGTGGACTGCTGCATTCTGTGGCCGAAACCACAGGAAAGGGGAAGAATGACATCTTTTCGCTGCATTAGCATCTGAACACCTGTTGGTCACTTTTCTTGTTTTTCTTTTCCAAAAATTAACATTTATGTTATTTTTTCTTCCAATGAAAAGGATGTATAATAACTTGAGCAACTTGAGAAAATTGAGAGCTATGAAAAGAGGAAAATGATAATTATAGTCCTACTAGCCAGTCATAACCCAGTCACTGTTAAATATTTTGTGTATATCTTTTAGATCTTTCTTGGCAAAAAAATAAAAATGAATATAAAAATATATATTTATAGAAACATAGCATTCTATTCTATACATGATATCTTTAAAATACTGAAAGATAGCTAATTTACAATATGTTAGTTGCAGGTGTACAGCATAGTGATTCAGTATTTTTATAGCTGATATTCCATTTATAGTTATTACAAAATAATGACTATATTTCACTGTGGTGTACATTATAGCCACTATTCATGCTATTTTATAGCCTGCTCATTCCCTAGCTGTGGGTATACATTATGTAAATCCAGGTCATTGAACATATATTAATATTCAGTTGTACCATAATATATATACCTAATTCTAGGCCAGCTAGCTATTATTTAAATAAAAAACAATTTCAGAAAGAGTTTTAAATAACAGGGTTATTTGCACATTCAGAAGGTGTTGGCAGTGATTTTTAAATAACACATTATTCTTAAAGGGTGAATTCCGTTCACAGAAGTATAACAAATGCTTCTTTCAGTCTCTATCCAGGTAACAAACATTTGTTCAACATTTAAGTTTCTTTCATTTCTTCCCTCCTCCTCTCCACTCCCTTCTTTTTTTTTGTTAAAAATAATGCCGTAATGAATATTCTTGAGCTCTCCCTTCTTCTTTTTTTTTAAAGTTACTTTTAAAAAACTATTTATTTCTTTGCTGCACCGGGTCTTAGTTGCAGCACTCTGACTCTTTAGCAGTAGCATGCCGACTCTTCTGAATTGTGAGTTTCCTGACCAGAGATTGAACCCGGGCCCCCTGATTTGGAGGCTTGGAATCTTAGTCATTAGACCACCAGGGTAGGCCCTCCTTTATTATTTCTTTAGGGTGAGTTTCTGGAAGTGAAGTTTTTGAGTCAAATGTGTGTTTTGAGATGTGAATACAGATGATTGCTTCACTCCCCTCAAACACAGCCATGAGCTCCTTTCCCCATCCTTCCCAGCAGTGCTGTCAGCCCAGGACTCTTCATATTTTTCATATCCTTATTGCCTAGTTGTTTTTCTTCTTGTTAATTGCTTCCTCACTTCCTTTGCCCATTGCCCATTTTTATTGAAGTGTTTAGATATTTTTTTTTTATTGATTTGTTTGACAGTTTCAAGTATTGTAAATTATACCTCGTAGCTTTATAGTATTGAGTTTTTCTGGCAGAAACATGTTTTCCTTTGCTTCATCTCCCCTTTCTCCTGCCCCTGAAGCTATATGGTTTTCCGTGTAGTCGTACGTGTTTCTGGTTTAGTGACTTCTCAGAATTACATATTCTGTGGTGGTGTTCAGTCACTCAGTCGTGTCTGACTCTTTGCGACCATATGGACTTGCAGCACACCAGCCTTCCCAGTCCTTCACCATCTCCCCAAACTTGCTCAGACTTATGTCCATTGAGTTGGTGGTGCCATCCAAACATCTTATCTTCTGTCTCCCTTCTCCTCCTGCCATCAGTCTTTCCCAGCATCAGGGTCTTTTCCAATGAGTTGGCTCTTTACATCAGGTAGCCAAAGTATTGGAGCTTAAGCTTCAGCAGTAGTCCTTCCAGTGAACATTCAGGGTTGATTTCCTTTAGGATTGACTGGTTTGATCTATTTGCAGTCCAAAGGACTTTCAAGAGTCTCCTCCAGTACCATAATTCAAAAGCATCAATTCTTTGGCATTCAGCTTTTCTTATGGTCCAACTCTCACATCCATACATGACTACTGGAAAAACCATAGCCTTCACTAGACGGACCTTTGTTGGCAAGTGATGTCTCTGCTTTTTAATATGATGTCTAGGTTTGTCATAGCTTTTCTTCGAAGGAGCAAGTGTCTTTTAATATCATGGCTGCAGTCACCATCCACAGGATTTTGGAGCCCAAGAAAATAAAGTCAGTCACTGTTTCCATTTTTTCACCATCTGTTTGCTGTAAATTGATGGACCAGATGCCATGATCTTTGTTTCTGAATGTTGAGTTTTAAGCCAGCTTTTTCACTCTCCTCTTTCACTTTCACCAAGAAGCTCTTTAGTTCATCTTTGCTTTCTGTCATAAGGGTGGTGTCATCTGCATATCTGAGGTGATATGAAGAAATCAAGATTTCTCCCGGCAATCTTGATTCCAGCTTGAGATTTATCCAGCCCAGCATTTCTCATGATGTACTCTGCATATGAGTTAAATAAGCAGAGTGACAATATACAGCCTTGATGTACTCCTTTCCCAATTCTGAACCAGTTGTTGTTCCATGTCTGGTTCTAACTGTTGCTTCTTGACCTGCATATAGGTTTCTCAGGAGGCAGGTACGGTGGTCTGGTATTCCCATCTCTTTAAGAATTTTCCACAGTTTGTTGTGATCCACACAGTCAAAGGCTTTAGTGTAGTCCATGAAGCAGAAATAGATGTTTTTCTGAAATTCGCTTGCTTTTTTTTATGGTCCAACGATGTTGGCAATTTGATCTCTGGTACCTCAGCCTTTTCTAAATCCAGCTTCTACAGATGGAAGTTCTTGGTTCACGTACTATTGAGCTTAACTTGGAGGATTTTGAGCATTACCTTGCTAGCATGTAAAATGAGTGCAGTTGTGTGGTAGTTTGAACATTCTTTGGCATTGCCCTTCTTTGGGATTGGAATGAGAACTGACCTTTTCCAGTCCTGTGGCCACTGCTGAGTTTTCCAAATTTGCTGGCATATTGAGTGCAGCACTTTGACAGCATCATCTTTTAGTACTTGAAATAGCTCAACTGGAATTCCATCACCTCCACTAGCTTTGTAGTAATGCTCCCTAAGGCTCGCTTGACTTCACACTCCAGGATGTCTGGCTCTACATGAGTGATCACACCATCATGGTTATTCAGGTCAATAGAACCTTTTTTGTACAGTTCTTCTGTGTATTCTTGCCATCTCTCTTAATATCTTCTGCTTCTGTTAGGTCCATACTGTATCTACCCTTTTTTGTGCCCATCTTTGCATGAAATGCTCCCTTGATATCTCCAGTTTTCTTGAAAAGATCTGTAATCTTTTCCATTTTGTTTTCCTCTGTCTCTTTGCATTGTTCACTGAGGAAGGCTTTTTATCTCTCCTTGCTATTCTTTGAAACTCTGCATTCAGATGGGTATATCTTTCCTTTTCTCCTTTGCCTTTTGCTTCTCTTCTTTTCTCAGCTATTTGTAAGTCCTCCTCAGACAACCATTTTGCCTTTCTGCATTTCTTTTTCTTGGGGATGGTTTTAATCACTGCATCCTATACCAATGTTACGAACCTCCGTCATAGTTCTTTAGGCACTCTTATCAGATCTAATCCCTTGAATCTATTTGTCACTTCCACTGTATAATCATAAAGGATTTGATTTAGGTCATACCTGAATGGCCTATTGTTTTCCCTGTTTCTTCAATTTAAGTCTGAATTTTGCAATAAGGAGTTCATGATCTGAGCCACAGTCAGCTCCTGGTCTTGTTTTTGCTGACTGTATAGAGCTTCTCCATCTTCCTGCAAAGAATATAATCAATCTGATTTTGATATTGACCATCTGATGATGTCCGTGTGTAGACTTGTCTCTTGTGTTGTTGGCAGAGGGTGTTTGTTTATGACCCTTGCGTTCTCTTGGCAAAACTCAGTTAGCCTTTGCCCTGCTTCATTTTGTACTCCAAGGCCAAACTTGCCTATTACTCCAGGTATCTCTTGATTTCCTACTTTTCATTCCAATCCCCTATGATGAAAAGGACAACTTTTTTTGGTGTTAGTTCTAGAAGGTCTTGTAGGTCATCATAGAACTATTCACTTTCAGCTTCTTTGGCATTAGTTGTTGGGGCATAGACTTGGATTACTGTGATATTGAATGGTTTGCCTTGGAAATGAACAGAGATCATTTTGTCGTTTTTGAGGCTGCACCCAAGTACCACATTTCAGACTCTTCTGTTGACTATGAGGACTACTGCATTTCTTCTAAGGGATTCTTGCCCACAGCAGTAGATATAATGGCCATCTGAATTAAATTTGCCCATTTCCATTCATTTTAGTTCACCGATTCCTAAAATGTTGATGTTCACTCTTGCCATCTTCTGTTTGACCACTTCCAGTTTACCTTGATTGATTGATCTAACATTCCAGGTTCCTATGCAATATTGTTCTTTACAGCGTCAGATTTTACTTTCACCATGAGATACATTCACAGCTGGGCATTGTTTCTGCTTTGGCCCATCCTATTCATTTCTTCTGGAGCTATTTCTCTGCTCTTCTCTAGCAGCATATTGGACATCTACTGACCTAGGAGGTTCATTCTTTAGTGTCATATCTTTTTGCCTTTTCATACTGTTCATGGGACACTCAAGCCAAGAATGATGAAGTGGTTTGTCATTCCCTTCACCAGGGGACCACATTTTGTTAGAACTCTCCACCATGACCCATCTGTCTTGGGTGGTTTCCTCCATTGCATGGCTCATAGTTTCATTAAGCTGCACAAAGCTGTGATCAATTTGGTTAGTTTTCTGTGATTGTGGTTTTGTCTCTGTCTGCCCTCTGATGGATGAGGATAAGAGGCTTGTGCAAGCTTCCTGATGAAGGAGGGACTGCCTGGCTGTAGGGGAAACTGGGTCTTGCTTTGATGGGAAAGGCCATGCTTAGTAAATCTTTATTCCAATTTTGTGTTGGTATATTTTCTAAACTGTTTCTCCTGAATTTTGAAAAGTTCCTGATCTTGCAGTTGGCCTTTCTGCAGGGATTTGATTAGAATTATATTGAATTCATAGGTTCCACTCAGAAAAATATGTATTCTTTTTAGGTGAGTTGTTTACATTCTCAAGACATTGCTTTTAAATTTTGTTTTGGTTGGTGAATTGGCTTGAACATTTGAGTTGAGGATAATGAGGAAATTTTAAAGGTTTAGGTAATTTCTATTGAGGAGCAAAATGGAGAGCCCAAACAGACAGATCAAATAAAACCAACAACAGTTTTCAGGGTTCTTTTATAAGTAGTAGCATTGCTAAGCCAAACTTGTTTAAACAAAACGGTATGTGTTGTATCATAAAAGCTAGCAGGTCCCAGGAAGACTTGACTTTGGGCATGCCCTTGACTCCAGAACTCAAACCTTTTGTCTGGGTGTATCGTCTGCCTCTGTTTCCTTAGGGTTGGTTCCAGTCTTAAACAGGCACTCCCTCATGGCCACAGGATGGCTGCCAATGCCTCTTACTATTGAATCTTTCCAGGTTAAAATTCAGCAGAAAGAGTCTTGTCCCAGAGTTCTCTGCAGAGGTTCTGAGAGTATGAGGGTCTGTCTTCAGGTGGTGCTAGTGGTAAAGAACCTGCCTGCCAATAAAGGGGACACAAGAGATGCGCGTTTGATCCCTGGGGTGGGAAGATCCCCTGGAGGAGGGCATGACAACCCACTCTCTTTGCCTGGAGAATCCCATGGACAGAGGAGCCTTGCAGTTCGACTCCTTTGTGACCCCATGGACTTTAGTCCACCAGGCTCCTCTGTCCATGGGGTTTCCCAGGCAAGAATACTGGAGTAGGTTACCATTTCCTTCTCCAGAGGGTCTTCCCAATCCAGGGATCAAACTCGTGTCTCCTGCATTGGCAGGAGAATTCTTTACTGCTGAGTCACAAGGGAAGACCTAAGAGTAGGTTACTCTTACTTTAAGGAGTAGCGTGGCTACTGGGCTGTCGCTATAGCCTGTTAACTCTGAAAATAATGACATGGGAGGGGTTTGAACTGGAAAAACAGTGACTGGGATTAAAGAAGCACTTGCATCAAAATCTTCCTTTAGGGAATATGTTAATTAAAAATGTCTGTTGTTATCTTTTTGAATGAGGAAGCAATATCATTGCATGATGTTATCTAATTTGATTAAAAGGGTTCGTGCTTTCAACACTTGGTGAAATAGTAGCTGTGCTTTACTGAATGTCTACTAAATGCCAGGCATTTCCTTTACTGATTTTTCCTGGCTCCTCACAGTGAGAAAGTGGTAGCTAACAAGATACCTACTTGCTGGTGGTAGGACCACCTTGTAATTCAGGTCTGGCTGATTTTGAAGGCTGCACTTTGTCCTTTGCCCTCTCTTGAGTCATCCTATTTCCAGTTTTCTAAATTGGAACACAGGCAGGAGCCTATTTTTCAAAAGACTATTTATGGTCATCTCTTACCTGTCTTAAGAGCTGTACTTAACTTTCTGTTGAGTTTTTAAAATTCTTAAGAAGTGGGAAATCAAGTCATCAGTCTGACCTATCTGGGCTCCTGCCATTTGCAAAATCATTTCTGTTTCTGTGTTGCACTTAATGAGTGCTTAGTTGTTTTTTTTTTTTTTAGAAGAACTCACTGATTGCCAATGTAATTAAAATGTGATTAGGCTGTGATTACTCAGAACCTGCTCCGGCTCCTTCAGCCACATCGCTCTAATGGCGCAGACATCTTCTCCTGCAGCTGAGAATTTTCCAGCAAGGAGAGCAGAGAGACATTTCATTTACATAATGGTGGGGCTCCCAACATTCAGAACTCCCCAAGGAATGCAGTCAGAATAGGAGCTGTAGAGCAGGGCACAGCAGCTGGGAGGCTAAGCCCCGGTGGGCTCCTCAAAAGCCGCACACACTGAATACATCTGGGTTCTCTTTCTCATCCTGTCAGCACCTGTGCTTTTCAGTGGTACTGTGGAAGTTTAAACTAATTTACACTGAAGTATAGATGGCCAGGAACTATTGAGTTTGGAGGAAAGTCTTTGCTACTTGTTGTTTTAGGCAGTATGACAATGAGAAGTCCAGGTGGATTGGTGATTTTGAGCTGGCTGGAGTTGGGGAGGCAATTTGTAGACCTTTTAAGATTCTGTCCATCTTATCAGTTACTTTAAGCTGTTATTGATTTACTCAAATCCTCCTTTCTCTCTTTTTGGGAATTGAATAGTTTTCTAAAAGCTCCAGATCCACCCCTTGCCCCCCAGCACACACTGTGGGTCTTTTCTCAGAGCAGGAATGAGGGAAACCAAGCAGTTGAAGGTAGGGAGATTGCAGATGTAGGATGCTTGTGAGTCAGATGCTGGTAAGTTGGGAATGACATTTTCCCTTCTGTTGTTACGGATGGGTAATGACACACATTATTCAAGTTAGGGAGATTCAGTTGGAAAATTCAGTCTCGGTTTCTCATCCAAAGGCTGCAGAGCACCCGGGGTCTTGGTGTTTGCTCCAGGGAGGTTTTGGTGTTTCTGTATCCTGGGGAGCTGTCTGTGTGCTGTCAGTCGTGTCCCATTCTTTGCGACCCTGTGGACTGTAGCCCACCAGGCTCCTCTGTCCTTGGGATTTCCAGGCAAGAATATTGGAGTGGGTTGCCATTTCCTTCTCCAGGGAATCTTCCCAACCCAGGGATTGAACTCATGTCTCTTGCATTGACAGATAAGTTGTTTATTGTCTGAGCCACCATGGAAGCCCTGTGTTCTGAGCACTCTGTAAACAGACTAAATAATGTGTCCTGCCCTCACAATCTCATGCTTTTTAAGTAGATATACATGCTTAAATGATTTATAAAATTTAAATTAATTGCACTCCTGAATCTAGCATTGCTTTTGGTCATTATGTGTTGTTGAACTATAGTTTTCAAAAAAGTAAAATGACTGTCAGGTACATGAAAACTGAACCTATAGACAGATTTTCTTTGATTAGGGAACCAGTTAGTTGTTATTACTGATTCAAAAGCATCTGAAAAGATGCTTTTAGAATATTTAAAGATAATTTGATGGCTGAGTTAGATGTATAATTAGTGTCTATGAGGCTCATAACTCCTGGAAGTTACAGGTGTTGGCAGAAGAAAAATCTCAGAACCTGAAAGTTGCAAGTTTTATTCAGGGAACCTACTGAGGACAGTATCATCTGAGGAATTCTCTGAAGACTTAAAGAAGGAGCCAAGGTATATATTAATAGGAGTATTTGCTGGAAGAAAAACATGTAGTTGAACATCAAAAGCTTACTGCTAATCACAAAGAAAACATGATCGTAGTACTTTTCCATGTTGGGGAAGATGCAAGATTCTTAGCTCATTGAAATCATTCCTTAGATATGAGTCTTAACTGTCTATCTAAGGTCGGTATCCAGAGTACAGAAAGGTTCGTTTTTTCTCCCTCCTGAATTCCCTGAGGCTGCACTGTGGTCCGTGGTTGCAGCTGAAGGCTTGATCTTTGTAGAGCCAGAATGGCAGGAAGCATTCCCCATCTACAGCGCCCCCTCCTGGTCACAGATTTGATCTAGGGTTGGGAGGCATTTCATGACAAATTTGTCCCACTGTACTAGGAATTCTCATGCTTAGGTCAGATGGGGATTTCATTGATAGGCCATTCAACAAGTTTTTTTTTTTTGAATTAAGCCCTGTTGATAACCTAAAATTCTATGGGTTGTCTGTTGTACTAGTTTACCATCTAGGAAATTCTTTCCCTTGTTGCTTCTTCCTATGTCTTGTTGTTCAGTCACTCAGTTGTGTCCGACTCTTTGCGACCCCGTGCACTACAGCTCACCAAGCTTCCCTGTCCTTCACTATCTCCTGGAGTTTCTTCAAACTTATGCCCATTGAGTTGGTGATGCCATCCAACCATCTTATTCTGTGTTGCCCCCTCTCCTCCTGCCTTCAATCTTTCCCACCATCAGGGTCTTTTCATCAGGTGGCCAAAGTATTGGAGCTTCAACATCAGCCTTTGCAATGAATACTCAGGATTGATTTCTTTTAAGATGGACTGGTTTGATCTCCTTGTTTTTCAAGGGGCTCTCAAGAGTCTTGTCCAGCACCACAATTTGAGAGCATCAATTCTTTGGCGCTCAGCCTTCTTTATGGTTCAACTCTCACATCCGTACATGACTACTGGAAAACCATAGCTTTGACTCTACAGACCTTTGTTGGTAAAGTGATGTCTAGGTTTGTCATGGCTTTTCTTCCAAGGAGCAAGCCTCTTTTAATGTCGTGGCTCCAGGGCTTCCCTGATGGCTCAGCAGTAAATAATCTGCCTGTGATGCAGGAATTCCAGGAGATAAAGGTTCAGTCCCTAGGTTGGGAAGATCCCCTGGAGGAGGACATGGCAACCCACTCCAGTATTCTTGCCTGGTGAATCCCATGGACAGAGGAGCCAGGCTGGCTACAGTCTATAAAGTTGCAGAGAGTCAGATGAACTGAAGTGATTTAGCACACATGCAGTCACTGTCTACAGTGATTTTGGAGCCTGAGAAAATATAGTCTGTCAGTTTCCATTTTTTTCCCCATCTTTTTGCCATGAAGTGATGGACCAGATGCCATGATCTTAGTTTTTGGATGTTGAGTTTTAAGTCAACCTTTGCAGTCACCTCTTTCACTTTCATCAAGAGGCTTTTTAGTTCATCTTTGCTTTCTGCCATAAGGGTAGTGTCATCTGCATATCTGAGGTTATTGATATTTCTCCCTGCAATCTTGATTCCAGCTTCATCCAGCCTGGCATTTCACATGATATACTCTGCATATCAGTTAAATAAGCAGGGTAACAATATATAGCTTTGACATACTCCTTTCCCAGTTTGGAACCAGTCTGTTGTTCCATGTCCAGTTCTAACTGTTGCTTCTTGACCTGCATACAGGTTTCTCAGGAGGCAGGTAAGGTGGTCTGGTATCCCAGCTCTTTAAGAATTCCACAAAGTCAAAGGCTTTAGTGTAGTCAATGAAGCAGAAGTATATGTTTTTCTGGAATTCCCTAGTTCTTTTTATGGTCCAACAGATGTTGGCATTTTGATCTCTGGTTCGTCTGCCTTTTCTAAGTCCAATTTCTACATCTGGAAGTTCTCAGTTCACGTACTGCTGAAGCCTAACTTGAACGATTTTGAGGATTACCTTGCTAACATGTCAAATGAGGACAATTGGGTAGTAGTTTGAACGTTCTTTGGCATTACCCTCTTTGGGTTTGGAATGAAATTTTGACCTTTTCCAGTCCTGTGGCCACTGCTGTGTTTTCCAAATGTACTGACATATTGAGTGTAGCATTTTAACAGCAGCATCTTTTAGGATTTGAAATAGCTCATGTGGAATTCCATCACTTCCACTAGCTTTGTTTATAGTAATGCTTCCTCAGGCCTAGTGTCTTCACATTCCAGGATGTCTGGCTGGCTCTAGGTGAGTGACCATACCATTGTGGTTATCTGGGTCATTAAGACCTTTTTTTATACAGTTCTTCTGTGTATTCTCGCCAGCTCTTCTTAATGTCTTTTGCTTCTGTTCGGTTCGTACCATTTCTGTCCTTTATTGTGCCCTTCTTTGCATGAAACGTTCTCTTGCTATGTCTAATTTTCTTGAAGATATCTCTAGTCTTTCCCATTCTATTGTTTTCCCTTATTTCTTTGCATTGATCACTGAGGAAGGCTTTCTGCATTTCTTCTTCTTGGGGGTGATTTTGCTCATTGCCTCCTGTACAATGTTATAAACCTCTGTCTGTAGTTCTTCAGGCACTTTGTCTATCAGATCTAATCCCACAAATCTATTTGTCCCATGTCTAGAGCTGTACTATTATGGTTATTCTACATAGGGTTATATATGTAATCAGTTACCTCAAGTTGTTTAGCCACCATTAATTTTGTCAGAGGCCTGTTTTACACATCAGATAATGCAAGAGACAACAGTCTTATGAAATAGAATATCAGTAATATTTTTATTGTTCAATCACTAAATTGTGTTTGACTCTTTGTGACCTCATGGACTGTAGCATGCCACTATCTCCTGGGGCTTGCTCAGATTCATGTCCATTGAGTTGGCAATGCTGTCTAACCATCTCATCCTTTCCCACCCTCTTCTCCTTTTGCCTTAAATCTTTCCCAGCATCAGGGTCTTTTCTAATGAATTGGTTCTTCACATCAGGTGGCCAAAATATTGGAGCTTCAGCATCAGTCCTTCCAGTGAATATTCAGAGTTGATATCCTTTAGGATTGATTGGTTTGATCTCCTTGCTGTTCCAGGGACTCTCAAGAGTCTTCTCCAGTACCACGGTTTGAAAGCTTCAATTCTTCAATGCTCAGCCTTCTTTATGATCCAGCTCTCACATCTGTACATGATTCTTGGCAAAATCACCAGTAACAGATCAGTAATATAGCTGGTGACTTTAGTAAGGTCATAATACAGTAGACAGAGATACAAAACAGTTTGAAACAACAAGGAGAGAACAAATGAAAATGATGATTAGTATAACTAGTGGCAGTCTGGATTACAATAAGCCATCAAGTCCAGGGTGAAGCCAGGTGGAGAAGCCAGATTCCAGAGGGATCAGGTAGAGAGGAAAAGATACATGTTTCATCTTCATTTTAGAAGGTATGCTTTATCAGCGTGTTGTAGGTCTCAGTTGTAGGTCTCTATTAGCATAAGAGGAAAGTTTTTCTGGAAAACAAAAATTAAAAGCCATGAATACTTTGGACAAAAAGTCGTAAAAGTATAAATTGTATTTATCACTTCACTTGGTTCCATGTAATTAATTCCTGTTGATCTAGATGAAACCATCAGATTCTCCATTAGTTTTCAAATTTCTTACCCAGTTCAATGGCACTATCTGAAAGTCATCAGCAACTTATATTGGTCAAAAAGTCCTTTTTATGGATCTTCTTGAAGTAATTCATTTCATAAAAGTATCAGAGTAAAACAACGACAAAAGACTCAAAATGGCATGGCTAAAGATATCACTACAATGCAGTTGACAAGAAACTTGGTTATTTCTGGGACATGACACATTTTAAGATAATAACTAGAATTAGACTGGTAGCATTATACCAGCACACACCAGATTTTTAGGAATTCCATATAATTTTGGAATATCTATATTAATGAACTTCAGTTCAGTCGCTCAGTCGTGTCCAACTCTTTGTGACCCCATGAATCGCAGCACGCCAGGCCTCCCTGTCCAACTCCCAGAGTTCACCCAAACTCATGTGCATCGAGTCGGTGATGCCATCCAGCCATCTCATCCTCTGTTGTCCCCTTCTCCTCCTGCCCCCAATCCCTCCCAGCATCAGGGTCTTTTCCAATGAGTCAACTCTTTGCATGAGGTGGCCAAAGTATTGGAGTTTCAGCCTCAGCATCAGTCCTTCCAATGAACTCCCAGGACTGATCTCCTTTAGGATGGACTGGTTGGATCTCCTTGCAGTCCAAGGGACTCTCAAGAGTCTTCTCCAGCACCACAGTTCAAAAGCATCAATTCTTCGGCGCTCAGCTTTCTTCACAGTCCAACTCTCACATCTATACATGACCACTGGAAAAACCATACCCTTGACTAGATGGACCTTTGTTGGCAAAGTAATGTCTCTGCTTTTTAATATGCTACCTAGGTTGGTCATAACTTTCCTTCCAAGGAGTAAGTGTCTTTTAATTTCATGGCTGCAGTCACCATCTGCAGTGATTTTGGAGCCCCCCAAAATAAAGTCTGACACTGTTTCCATTGTTTCCCCATCTATTTCCCATGAAGTGATGGGACCAGATGCCATGATCTTCGTTTTCTGAATGTTGAGCTTTAAGCCAACTTTTTCACTCTCCACTTTCACTTTCATCAAGAGGCTTTTTAGTTCCTCTTCACTTTCTGCCATAAGGGTGGTGTCATCTGCACATCTGAGGTTATTGATATTTCTCCCGGCAATCTTGATTCCAGCTTGTGCTTCTTCCAGTCCAGCGTTTCTCATGATGTACTCTGCATATAAGTTAAATAAGCAGGGTGACAATATATAGCCTTAACGTACTCCTTTTCCTATTTGGAACCAGTCTGTTGTTCCATGTCCAGTTCTAACTGTCGCTTCCTGACCTGTATATAGGTTTTTCAAGAGGCAGGTCAGGTGGTCTGGTATTCCCATCTCTTTCAGAATTTTCCACAGTTTATTGTGATCCACACAGTCAAAGGCTTTGGCATAGTCAATAAAGCAGAAATAGATGTTTTTCTGGAACTCTCTTGCTTTTTCCATGATCCAGCAGATGTTGGTAATTTGATCTCTGGTTCCTCTGCCTTTTCTAAAACCAGCTTGAACATCTGGAAGTTCACGGTTCACGTATTGCTGAAGCCTGGCTTGGAGAATTTTGAGCATTACTTTACTAGCGTGTGAGATGAGTGCAATTATGTGGTAGTTTGAGCATTCTTTGGCATTGCCTTTCTTTGGGATTGGAATGAAAACTGACCTTTTCAAGTCCTGTGGCCACTGCTGAATTTTCCAAATTTGCTGACATATTGAGTGCAGTGCTTTCACAGCATCATCTTTCAGGATTTGAAATAGCTCGACTGGAATTCCATCACCTCCACTAGCTTTGTTCGTAGTGATGCTTTCTAAGGCCTACTTGACTTCACATTCCAGGATGTCTGGCTCTAGGTGAGTGATCACACCATCTTACCCACATAATATAACCTAAGGTTTATCATCACTTATTTGACAATATCTTCCTATGTAATTTAACATACCAATTGAACCTAATTACTTTGGGTTGTTTCAGGGGCCCTTGGAATCATCTCAAAGTTACCTAGAGGTCAAAAGAACTTTGTCAAAGAAATCAAATGTTTTAAAACACTTGGTCAGATAGGATCATAGGTTAGTGTGAAGCAATACTTATTTATTGAACCAAAGTGACAATAAAAGATTTGAAAAGCAAATACAGAAAGTTACAACAGATTACTTAAAAGGTAAGGAAACTTTACAGTCTGCTATCAAAAGCAGATCAGTGTCCCAAGAATACTTTGGAGAGGGTGTCTGCAGTGGCTGATGGCTTAATCCTTACAGAACTGGAATCACATCAGCACAGGCAGACCTCATTTTAATGTGATTCTCTTTTATGTGTTCGACAGATATTGTGGTTTTTTCAAAGTGAAGGCTTGTGGCTGTGGCACATCAAACAAGTCTGTTGAAGCCATTTTTTCCAACAGCATTTGCTCACTTAGTATTTCTGTGTCACATTTTGGTAATTCTGACAATATTTCAGAGCCCCTGTGTCGGTAATATTCCCTGGAGAAGGGAAGGGCTGTGCACTCCAGTATTATGGCCAGGACATAGACTATGAGGCATAGACACAGACTCCTCTGTCCTCATAGACAGAGGAGCCTGGCAGGCTACGGTCCATGGAGTCACAGAGAATCAGACACAATTGAATGACGTTCACTTTCACCAGCAAAAAGATTACAACTTGCTGAAGGCTCAGATGATGGTTAGCATTTTCAATCCATAAAGTATTTTTAAATTAAGATATGCACATTTCTTTTTTAGACATATGCTATTGCATACTGAATAGGCTATAGTATAATGTAAAACATAGTTTTTATTTATATGCACTGGGAAACCAAAAAAATTCATGGGACTTGCTTTATTTCAATAATTGCTTTATTGTGATAGCCTGGAACCAAACCCACAATCTCTCTGAGGCATGCTTGTATATATTCCACCAGAGAGAACTTTTTGGTATCTTTGCCAGACAAAAATCTACAAGTTAACAAGTAACTTCACTAAGTGTGGAATCTTTAATCAGTAGTAAGTGGTGAGAGGAAGTAAGTTCATTACCCTAGACTAGGGGTCTGCACGTTTTTTCTCTGAAGGTCCAGATAGTAAATGTTTTAGGCCTCATGGGCCTTACATTTGTCATCTCATATTTTTGTCCCCCCTCTTTTCTCCTTTCTCCCTGGCAGCACAGGAACAGGCTGTGGGCTGGATTCGGCCTATGTGGCATCATAGTATGCTGGTCCCTACCCTAGACAATCCTTGGGTGGCCATTTCTCCATATGGTACCGTCAGGGGAGTGTGTGATTTCCTCAGTTCTGTTTCGTTGCAACAAAAATTTGAAGCAATGAACAGACCAGTGTTACGGCTCTGTGTAGTTTCCTTGGATGGACCAGCATTACAGCTCTGTATTACAGCTCAGTTTTATTTAGAAAGTAAAGGAAAACACATCCTCAAGGTGTGAGGGCTGGCCAACCCAAAAGACATGAAGAGAAGAGAAGCCCCTCCCACCCAATTTTGACTCTTTTTACATGTTTTTTCTCTTCCCCCTGGGCCTGCCCTATGTAAATTGGGCTAGCCAGGAGGGCTGTTTATCTGAGGTTGTCACTCCAATCCTCCTCAGACCTTCCTTTGTTCTATTTTTGCTGGCTTTTCCCTTCTTTGTCTTTTAGCCACTGCCATTCTGGACTCCTTTTTCCTATTCTAACTACCTAACAATACAAAAGAGCATTCTGCCTACCTCTTTTACTTTCCAAGTTTGCATTTAATTTTCCTGACAGTGCTTTCTTTTTCAAAGAGTAAAATCAAGTACAATCCCCATTACTCTGGGTGGGGGTGGTAAAATTTAGATATTAAAAATCCTTCTTATTAGAAAGGCTGGCGACATGTTCCTAAATTCAGAAAAGGACAGGTTTGTTGGAAGAGGGGAGTGGGGACCAAGGATGCTAGTTTCAGGCACTTTAATTCTGACTCGTTAGAGGGACTCCACTGGCCAGAGGTTGAACATGGTAGTTTAGGTAGTTCTGTCCAGTTCTTCTAGACAGTGTAAAAGTGTCCCTGTTGAAAGTCAACAACAACAAAAAATGTCTTATGTATTTATTTGGCTGGGCTGGGTCTTAGTTGAGGCATGCAGAATCTAGTACCCTGACCAGGAACTGAACTGGGCCTGCTGCATTGGGAGCACGGTGTCCCAGCCACTGGACCACCAGGGAAGTCTTGAAAGTCAACATTTTAAAAATGATTTACTTTGCTTTAAAATGCCTTTTCTAGCTACATAAGAAGGGATCTCTGTATTTTCTGAGAGTGTGATGAAGCTGTTTTTTGGAGGGAGATCTCTGGCAACCGGGAGAAGAATCAGCAGTGGCTTCACTGTCTGGTTTATTCACCTTGACGTTCTGTTTGGAAACAGATATAAATTGAGATTTCTTACCTGTTGAATTTTTTCAAATTTATTGAGACTCTCTCTTTTGCTATTGGTTCCTAGCAGGAGGCCTTGAATAATGCATGGAGTGATTGCTTCTATTGATAAACACAGTTAATTTTAATTATAGGACTAAGATTTGTGCTAATCTTTTTTCTGTGTTTTTATGATTTTGAGTATACATGTGAATTAATTGCTTTTAACTAAAGAGGGGAAAATGTCTTTTGGGGGCTTAAAGACATGTTTGGCTGTATTGGAGTGTGTGGGTTTGTTCTGTCTGTTTTGTTAACCTGCTGGGTTGTTGGTATCTGAGCAACATTTCACTGAAATCACCCTGGTTTATTGGAAAGTGCTCATTAAATATTTGGTTCAATTATTTTAAGGTGTTGTTTTGGGGCTTCCCTGGTGGCTCAGATGGTAAAGAATCCACCTGCAATGTGGAAGACCTGGGTTTGATCCCTGGGTTGTGAAGATCCCCTGGAGAAGGGAACAGCTACCCACTCCAGTATTCTTACCTGGAGAATTCCATGGACAGGGAATCCTGGCAGGCTGTAGTCCATGGGGTCATAACTGCACTGAGTGACTCTCACACTTTGGGGGGGTCAGTTCCTTGTGAGGGATCATGTTCTTTCTTTATTTCATGAAGATTCTAAGAGGGTAACCACCTAGTGCGAGATCAGCCCCAAATCTCTGAAACTGAAGATTTAGAATTTGATATAAAATTATTCCAAAGGAGCTTTAAAAACCAACCAGGGTCAAGGAACATGAAAAAGTTTCAGCTCATACTCACTCTTGTTTACTAGGTGGTGTGGGTTCTTAGGGAATCCTGGGGACGGCAGACAAGGTCTCTGCATCACTAAGTACCAGGCAAAATGATTCTCATTCACAACTGTTCTTGTCGGTTTTCTGTTTCATACCTGTGATATTTTGCTTTTGGTTTTTTTGTTTGTTGGAGGGGAGGAGTTGTCAGTTAATGTGATAGATAACAACAGAAACTTAGTTGATGATGGGAAAGGCAATCCTCTCTGATTCATTCCTTTTTAAATATCACTGATTTATACCCCAATGTATACTTTTATAGGTGGTTTATGAAAAGATATAAAAACAAATCAGGACATGGGGTGGAGCAAGACAGGCCTACCACATGCTATGTACTGTTTTCTGTGCCTGGAATATTCCAGTAAACAAAACAGACATGTGAAATAAATATTTGGTAATTTTATAATAATAATAATGAAAAAAAACCCACCAACAAAACAAACTTATTGTCCTTATGGAGGACATAGCCTGGGGTAAAAGGAGATAGTGAACAAATACACACATAAATATGTGATACGGTGTTATTTTGAGCTCCATGGACAACAGTAAAGAAAGGTTGGGATGAGAGTGGGGTGGAAGGAGGGGAGGAGTTGCTATTTATAAGGAAGGCCTCTCTGAGATGACATTTGATCTGAGACCTCTATGAAGTGAGGAGTGGATCATGTGGCATCTGAAAGAAGAGTTCCAGGTTGAGGGAACAGTAGGTGTGGGGCTTGAAGTCCTCTCTGTCAGTCAGAGGAGTAGCTGGTGCATGTTTGAGTAGTAGCCAGGAGGCTGGAGGAGCTGGAGTGGAGTGAGCAGGAGAGTGGGAGGAGGTTGGGGGCTGTCATGGGCCAGTGTAAGAGCGAGCTTTGAAGCCGTACTGAGAATGGTCGCTAGGGGGTAAGGGAGGAAGCAGGGAGCCCTGGTAGGAATGGAATGTATTGTACTAATTCAGACAGGAGATGCTGGTAACTTGGATTGGGGGTTACTAGTGGAGGTGGTAAGTAGTAGTCGATTCTGTGTATATTTTGAAGGAAATGGTGGGAGGAGAGAATGCTTAACAAACTGGCAATGAAAGGGAACTTTCTCAATCTGATAAAGGGCATCTACCCACATCCCTGGTGGCTCAGCTGGTAAAGAATCTGCCTACAATGAGGGAGACCTGGGTTTGATCCCTGACTTGGGACGATCCCTTGGAGAAGGGAAAGGCTACCCACTTCAGTATTTCTGTTTAACATCGTGCAAGAGGTTCTAGCCATGGCAGTTAAGCAAGAAAAAGAAATAGGCAAGAAAGAAGTACAACTATTTCTGTTTACAAATGACTTGGTCTTGTATACAGAAGGGCTTCCCAGGTGGTGCTAGTGGTAAATAACCTGCCTGCCAATGCAGGAGACCTAAGAGGCTCAGTTTCGATCCTTGGGTCTGGAAGATCCCCTGGAGGAGGGCATGGCAACCCACTCCAGTACTCTTGCCTGCAGAATCCCATGGACAGGGGAGCCTGACCGGCTGTAGTCCATAGGGTTGCAAAGAGTCAGAAACGACTGAAGCGACTTAGCATGCATGTATATAGAAAATTCTAAGGAATTTACTTTAAAAACTATTAGAACTAGTAAATGGCTTCAGGAAGATTGCAGGAAATAAATCTTCAGCAAGATTGCAAGAAACAGGCCAATATACAAAATTCAATTGTAGTTCTATACATCAGTGGTAAACATTCCAGAAATGAAAAAGAACATAATTCCAGTTAATGCCATGAGACACTTGGAGAGGGAGGGTGGTGGTGGGAACAGAGTTGAAAAGGGAGGGAGGGAGAGAATGTGCGGGGTAGGTGTGAAGATAGAAGGAAGAAAGGTCTGAGGTCACAGCCCCAGGTCATCAGTGTTTAAAAGTCCGGAAGAAGAGAAGTCAGGCATCTGGACAACCAAAAGAAAGTCATTTCCTGGGAAAATGTTTGCGGAGAGGAGGTGTGCAATGTGTACGGTACTGACTGAGGATTCCTAGCTGAATGCATGGATTAGTCCTGGTAAACAGCAAGGGGGAGAAGGATGAAAGAGGGAGCAGCAAGGAAAGGGTCTGTCCAGAACCAACACCCTTGCAAAATACAACAAAAATTGAGTACCAAAAAAATGAATAGGCAAGCCCATTTTTTCCATTAGATTCAACAGACATGAATAGTGCTCTCAAACTATTATAAACACTCGCTCAGCTTCTGTACCTATCCCATCGTAGTCTATAGCGGTTTGAGGAGATGGACGAGTACCAGTCTGTACACCCACTCTGTGTTGTGAAGGTGTTGTGTAGACCTCAGATTGGCCGGGGAGCATGAGCTGAAATTCGTTCACCATGGATTTGGTACAGCATCTGTGCTAGATGGCAGGAGGTATTTGTTAGAGAATAAATGTCCATCTCAGGCTCCAAGAGACTATATATCTCCTTGTTCAGAAAGCGTGAAGCCTGAATTTTGGTCCCATTTGGTTTATCATAATGAGCAAGTCAAATATCACAGGATGTATATTCTGAGCATTATCCCTGTCTATAAATGATAACAGCTATCTGCTTTCTTCCTCTGAATCCTGACATTTCTGTGGTATTTTAGTCTGAATTGCTCATTTAAGCCTCATAGAGCCTTGTAAAGTGGGTGGATTTTGCATTTCTGTGAAGAAAGGAGTTCAGCTTCTCCACCCTCATGCTGCGTGGAGGTGATGGAGCCAGGACCACCCTTTTAGACCCACGTGCTTGCCACCAGACTGGGCTGTGGGGTTTTTAATCCCTTTTCAGACAGGCGCTTACTGTCAGCTCTCCTATGTCCTGTTTGGTTATGATTTGCAGGTTGAAGTTACTGTCACGTTGCGGGTGTGTGTATGTGTTCTCAGCCTAGCAACTAAATACATTTTGTTTTTAAGTCTGAACAGTTGCTGGATTCCATTCTCCTTGGCATTAAATTCTGAACAGAAGTGCTATTTATTTCTAGAAATGCTGCCTAGTAACTGAGTTGTTTCCTCTTCCGTAGTGTATGAATTATTTGCGTTCATCAGTCACATGGGAACGTCTACAATGAGTGGCCACTACGTTTGTCACATTAAAAAGGAAGGAAGGTGAGTCTTTTTAAGAAGGTAAAATGATAGCTGTTTTATTGAGCACCTGCTACGTGCCAGGCACTCGGCTAGGTGTCTCGTGTGTCATGGCATTTGGTTCTCACAGTGGTCTTGTAGGGATAGACTCTCAAAGCCATTTTATACATCAAGACCCTGAAGCTCGGAGAGGCTGAACAGCTTGGCCTTTGCAGCTGTGTCAGAGCTGGTGCTGAGAGCCACTGTTCACCATCATAGCAGGGGGATGTCCCAGAGTCAAGAGGCTTCCCGCAGAAGAATGCGAGTCTGTATCTGGAACCTCTGCAGGATCGCCAGATTTAGCCAACAAAATGAAGCAAAGCCAGAAAACCAGGATGCCCTACTACGTTTGAATTTCAGATGATGAATAACTTTTTAGGATAAATATGTCTCAACTATTACATGGGACATCCTTATATTAAAAAAGTACTTGTCGCTTATATGATACTCAGATTTGACTGGGTACCCTGTGTTCTGTCTGGCAGCTCTAACACCTAGTGTTCGCCCTGTTGTAGCCTTGGCTTCAAGAATTGTGAGGGGTGTGGTGAGCTGGGAATGAGACAGTTGTGGGGTGTCAGGCTGCTGCTCTCTTCAGAGTCTTCTTCCTGGGCTGGATCCCTCAAGGCCCCCCTGGTTTCCCTTCCTTGAACTCCCACTGAGTGGCCTGTCCTGTGGGTCAGCTCTGCTTGAGGCAGTGCTTGGCCACATGGACACTGAAGAACCACATAACCTTGGCCTCTCCTGGTAGAACCCTGACCTCTTGCTGCAGGAGTGACTGGTCTCCAGCCAGAAATCCACTGTGGTCCTTTTCCGTCTGTCATTTAAGTCTTGGCTTCTCAACTTGATTTGTAAAATAGTTGAGCACAGGAACTTAATTTATAGTGAATTCATTTTATTACCAAGCATGACAGCTCTTTTAAAAATATGTCTTAAGAAAAATAGCTTAATTAGAATAGAAAAATCCGTGAATTTCATCATAAGGAATTTGTAAGATACAAAATCATATGAAGAACATGTTGTCTGGAAGCAGAGAGAGAACCATAGTCTCTGTTTTGATACATTTCTGTTTTACTATTTTTAATGGGAAGAGGGTATGTGTTTGTCTGTATACACGCATATGTATGTATTTACAACTTTTCTAAAAGCTTGAAGTTCATACACAGTAAGTACAATTTTGTAATCTGCTTTTCTCCACTTCATATTATATTATTTTCTCACTCTACCAAATATCATTTGAAGACATTTTAATGGTTGTATAATTGTTCACTGCATGTCTATTTATGACTGAAACAGCCACATATGTCTTTGACTCCATTTCTGAGGCCGTCTAGGGACGTCTGCAGATGGCAATGCTTGGAGGCTCCTTTAGGAGCTCCTTCTTGATTGAATTGAGAATAAAGAGCAGTGTAGCTTTCTGCCAACGTTCTGTTTCCTTTGATGCAATAGACTTGAGTTTGGTTTATCTTAAAACATCTTGATTATTTTAAGTATGGTGCAGTAACTTTCTTCTGCGGTTTCCTAGAACTGACTGAAATCCATCACTCGCTTCTGTGTTTTGTTTTCAGATGGGTGATCTACAATGACCACAAAGTTTGTGCCTCAGAAAGGCCCCCTAAAGACCTGGGCTACATGTACTTTTACCGCAGGATACCAAGCTAAACCTCAGATGTACACATTGGCAAGAAGAAGCCGTACGCCTTTTTAATTTGCCAAAAAAAAAAAAAGGAGGTTGGGACAGCCAGACATGAGGGAATACGTGGGGTATTTATAGTTTATTTAAAGAACATCATTTGACGCCTTCTAAAGTAGAACTGGGAGGAAATTTCTATTAGTGATAATACACTACTGTAGATAGTTTTTCTTTTTATAAATGTTTAAGAAGAAGATGATTTTTAAAAAGCATTCATATCCCTGGCGGGGGAATCCCCACTAGCACACTGAAAACGGGAAGTGCCGCCAGACCCCGTGTTTTGCTTTGGGGTCAGTGGTAGTGGTCCCCAGAGAAACCAGTAGGGCCAGTTGTGTAGCCTCACCCACCATAAACCAAAAGCCCACTTTGGTTTCATATCGAAAATCAGTAACTGGGCTGAGCTCTATTTGTGACATAATTTTTTTCATGACACACCTTCTGATCTCTCTGTGTATAGTCAATTAGAACATCAGCAATGAAAGATATTTTTAATTTAATCATATCAAAATGCATAATACAATTGTATGAATGTGTGTGAGAGTGAGACTGAGAGTGTGAAACCTTTATAGTCAACTAGAAAAGCTGTGACGAGTTGGTTTCTCATGGTTAAAATAGTTGAAAAAGCAAGTAAATATTTTAAAGAAACTATATCTCAGGAACAGTTAAAAAAAAATTAGTTCCCCACTTAGGTTTTCCAGCATTAGAAGGGCCGTTGCAGTGCTGTCTAGAATTCACTTGGACTTGTGACATTTGGTGATATGAACGCAGATGCCCCCAGCAGCAGTGTTTTCTCTGCCAAAAGTAGATGAATTCTGTTTCTCAGCAGCCCTTCCCGCTAAGGCATAGGCACGTGTGTTGTTAGTTAAAATAGCTGATCTCTTCTTACCATAACACATGACAACTCCCTGGAATCATGATAAGTGTCCCAAATATGTCCGTAATTTCCTCATCCCCCAGCTCGTCACTTGCCTCCATGTCTGTGTTTTCTGGGGCAGAATTTCATCTCTGCCCTTGGCTAATCACCTCCTGACTTGCCTCCACTGCTTCTCTGCCATGACCAATAGTGTGATCATCAGCAGTTTAAAGGTTTCAGATGCAAAGAAAGTTTCTGTGATGCTATGAAAGACCATCATTTCCATTTTGGCATTTCAGTATTTCAGTTGCAACCTGGGATTTGATCAGAGTTTCAGATGTGATGAAAAAGTCTCTAATTTTGAACAGCAGTCTCTAATTTTTCTACTGCTCTATACCGAATGCTAGGGTCTCTGGACTTTCTATTTCAGATTGTGCAGTCAAATAAAAAAGGACTTATTGCTGCCTGCTTAACATGCTTTTGGTTGGTTAGAAAGGATCTTTCTGGAAACTGTAGGAAAATAAAGTAGAAGCAACGGGGTGAAATTAAGCACAGAATTTCACAATTCTGTAAATCCAGAAACTGAATTATGAGATGTGTGTTATGAACAGTCAGGATTCTGGTTATGACTGAGGGGCCTTCTCATGGGAGATCTGTTAGGCTTGTGAGTGAAGGATGTGGAGCCTGAGGCCTGGGGACTTGGGTGCTGCCCATGGCTGGGAAAGTCCCCTCATCCCCCCCACATCTCACTTTCCTTCTCTTGACAGTGGTGTGATGAGTCTGCTCTTCCTTTCCCGGTGCACTTTGAGAATGTGGTGAGATCTGATACGCTGACCCTCTGGAGAGCAGCAGGCAGTGTGGGGCCAGTGTGGCTAGTAGAGTGTGCTTCTCTTCTCTCCTGATGTTTCTTCAGTTTGGGAACAAATGAGATTGGCAGAGGGAGGGAGCTCACGGTGCAGTAACTCTCTACTAAACTGCCCACTGGGGTCACCTTTTCACATTGTCTCAGACATCCTAAAGTAGCCCCACTCGGTGACACAAGTCCCTGGCTCTCCCGGAAACCCCCACACTAATCAGCTTTACAAAATCCAGTCTCCTTAGGGCTGAGGATCACAGAATAATGAACACACGTGAAAATGACTTCTTTTGACTGCAGTTACAAAGTGAAGGCCCTTCCTGGAGGGTGGGAGGGTGACTGGGGCTTTGGATTGAAATGTGGACAAAAATAGCATGTGTATTCTGAACAAATTAAAAACTTTTATAATAAAACTTTGCAGAATGAATGGTTTCAAGCCAGTATATATGGTTTTAGGCTACATATTGTTTAATTCATGAAGTAGAAAAAGAAATTCAGCCCTTTTGATACCTAAACACATCATAAGAAAGTAGAATATGACTGCCTTTTTTTTCTGCCTCACACAACAAAGGGCTATTTATACAAGGCAAAGTTTTGTATATGTGTTCTTCTTTATTTCAGATTGTGAGTTGGGGAAAACTGGAGCAAATATCAGTCTTCTTTCATGCTTATAAATGTATTAATATGTGTATCTTAATATGTTCAAGGCAGGCTTCCCTGGAATCAGTCTGGAATATACTGCTTAATTTTATACATGTATGTAGGTGAGATGATTTATGACCGAAAACTGGAATAATGTATTTTGTCAACTGGTCATCAACCTGTTAGGAATCTTCTGTCTTAGGCGGTGGTGTAATTGTGAAATTCTCACTCTGTGTGTGTGTGTGTGTGTGTGTGTGTGTACGTGAAAGAGAGCACTTTCTTCCTGTAAATATCTTTTGATACCCATCTGTGTAAAATCCTGATGAATGTGTCTTGAAACGTACAGCATATCAAGGTTCTTGTTTTGTTAGTTGATCTAAATGCCCACATAATTCATTAGAAATCCAGTTTAATTCATATTGGGATTCTTTTTTCTAGGGGAGAAAAAGTATGCAAACAGAACTATTAGGAAGAGTCCCATATGAATGCCATTTTATGTCAACATTGCTTTAATATTTTGAATTGACTGGCTGTTTTCTCCCACCTACAAGAGAATGTGTCTGCCATTCCCCTGTGCTCACTGTGGGTTGTAGGGAGTAGCCTGTTCCTCCCAACATCATCGGTTCCTTCACCTGAACTGGATGGAGCCTTACCTGCAATCTATAGTGAGAGCACCTGGATTTGTAGCCTGACTCTGCTTCTAAGTGACATGGGGCCGAGTTGCTTTATCTCCCCGGGCCTTTTTCCTTAAAATGAGTGGGTTAGACCAGATAAGCTCAGGAGTCCCTTTCTGCCCTAACATTCAATTCTATTTTCCTACATTTGCTACTATGGTCACACATGTGAGATGTGAGGGCACATAGAGGTTAGATGTTATGTTTCTAATAGCTCACACATCCCACTTTTGAACTTGTCTTGTTTTTAGTGTCCCCACCCCAACTTCTAGTCCCAGTTTCTTGGGTAATTACTTTCTTTTTTTTTTTCCCTCTCCACTTCCCAGTCAGTATTTTGTTACCTTTATCTTTTTCCTCAAAGATGAAAAATCTGCTTTACAGCACATCTTGCCCTGAAAAACATCAGAACTACCTTCAGCTAAACTCTGTAACCTTTATGGAATATTATCTTATTCTAATTCAGTTATAGCTGTGATCCTCAAGTAAGTTTTTCTACCACAGAAATGATGTCTTCTTTTCATCTGGTAGGCATCACGGTTGCTACATCACATCATCCATGTGGGGAGATGGCTGGTGTGGGAAGCAGGATGGGGGGACAGGGCTAGATAAATTGTGATTCTATGCTTTACCTAAGGTCGAAAATTCTATGTTACAGAACAAGCTTCTGTACCCTTAAGTTGGTGTATAAGATCGCCCAGGCAGTGCCACAGAGATTCCCTACTCAGTAGATCATCCTGGAAGAGTTTGTGTTATGATTCTGTAGACCCATGTGATTCAACACAGTCATCCATGGCCACATGTGGCTTATGACTGGAAATGTGGTGCTGTAGACAGAAAATGCATACCAGATTTGGAAGGCTTAATACCAGAAAGAATGCAAAATATTGCATCAATATTTTATACTGTGTGCTAAATGACAGTATTTTAGACATATCAAGACATTGATAAAGTTTCACTTCCTTTTAATCTTTTTTTAATGTGGCTACCAAAAGAGATTGAAATTAGACACGTGTTGCACTTCTGTTGGACAGCGCTCCTCTGGGTCAGGTGGTGCGGGGGAGGTAGTGGAGATCACGTGGGCATGGAAGGTAATTCTGCAAAGCATCCATAGAGAAGCAGCACAAACATTTTCATTGGAGTCGGGAGCACTGTGAGCTACAGAATGCCTTCTAGAAAGCAGACTTTTCTACCTAAGCACCAATATATGTATATAGAAGACCCCAAATGAAAACCAGAAACACGTGAGCCCAAACCCTGTTCCTTCAGTTTTGCCTAAAAGCTGCTGACTTTGGGTTTCTTTTTAAAGCATCTTCCAGGTGCCAAGGATATTAGCCACATGAGGGTGTTGGGCAGGTTTGTTTCACTTTGGGCAACATTCTCTTGTGGTTTCCCCTCCCACTGTTTTCATCTGTCCAGGGCCGGGCATGTTGAAATAAATGTGCACATCTGGCCGCTCCGCCTGGCCTCCGCGGAGGCTGAGCCTGTGGCCTGCACCCATCTGCTTGGTTGGTTCCTGAAGAATCGGTGTTTATTTTGCACTAGTCACAGTTGTTGTTTGAAATATCTCAAATGTTTTGGGAGACTATTTGCCTGTGATGGAAAGAGAGATGGATGATTTATTGCTTCACTTCTTTTAAAATTAAAAGCTATTCTCACAATCTGAGGTTCCTTTGTGGCTCTTTTTTCTTTCATAAAACTGCCAGGTGAACTGATCTTGCCTTTTGCAGGTTTTTATCCATGACTCAAACAGGTAACTAATTTTATTTCTTTTTAGGGTTTCTTTGTGTGGGCACTGGGGCTGCTGGGTCCCCATCAATAGTGGAACATTGGTGATGGCAATATGTTACCTCTGTTAAGGAGGGAGGGGCAGGGCGGTGGGAGTCTGTGGTCTCTTCTCTATTGAGTGCCAAGCTGAATACTGGAATCAGTTAAGACCTTTCTGTGGTTCCCTGCTTCTCAGTTTTCTAATGGCTTCCTTAATGTAGGTATAAGCAGAATCCGCACTAGTTGAATCAAGAGACTTCAGCATTTTTATGACACTATTTCTAGGCTATATGAGTTTCCTATTGCTGCTGTGACAAATTACCACAAGTTTAGTGGCTTAAGACAATACATTAGGTCAGAGGTCTGGAAGTGGGTCTCACAGGGCTAAAATCAAGGTGTTAGCAGGAGGGGAGCTGGAGGGGAAAATCCATTCCCCACTTCTTCCAGTTTGGGAATGCTATTGGCATTCCATGGTTCATTCCTTGGTTCTCCTGACAGCACTGGCATCACCCCAGCACCTGCTTCCATTGTCGTATCTCCTGCCTCTTTCTTACAGAGACCCTTGTAATTACATGCATTTACCCAGATAGTCCAGGATAATCTTCCCATTTCAGGGTCCTTAATCACAGCTGCAATGTTCCTGTTGCCATGTAAGGTGATTAGGATGTGGACAACTCTCAGGGGCCTTATTTTGCTTGCCATCTAGGGCATGTTAATTGCTACTTAAAATATGTTCATTTAATACCTAAATTAAAAAAAAAACCTATTTATCTCTAAAATCCAAGTAAAAAGACTGACATCAGTTTCATATCATCTGTTTTGGTGAGGAACTAAGAGGAGAAGGAAATGATGGGGATAGTGAGAGGTTGCTTACTGCTTAGAGAATTGTAGTTTTAGGACAGTTGTTTGCAAGCCAGCTGCTGCTGGTTGGCATAGCCCATCTTGTCCAGTAGCAGAGTTTACCAGTGTGTGTATGTGCTGTTTGAACTCTTCAGCTTTTCAGATGTCGTCAGTGACAAACTTCAGTCATAGTGGAGAAATTTAACAGGAAAATGGTGAGTAATTCTCATCCCTATGTAACCAATTATTTAAAAAATCTACTAGGAAGAGTCTTTCAGTGAGGTAGGAAGTGAGGGTGGAGTAATGGCAAGAGTAGAAGCATATAGACAAGTTCAAATCCTATTTCCAACACAGACTAGCTCTGTGACTTTGGTAAGTACTTAATATCCTGAGACTCGGTCTTCTCATCTGTTTAGTGGGCATAGGACTTATGATGAGTTGTGTAAAGTATCTGATGGTTTGGTGGACACAGGGTATTTTTACTGTGGTATTTTATGTCATCATTTTAACCCATGTAGCATTTTGACTCTGTGGAAGTTTTGACCAATTGTTTTAATCTAAAAATTAAAAAAAAATTACAACACTGACTTTTTTCCCAAGTGATTTTCTAAAGATGATTCCATTAAGATGATTCCAATTTATTATGTTAATCTGTATAGCATGGTTTGTCATTCAGAAACTACTAACCATCTACTATGTGCTGGACATTTTCCTGGACATGTTGTTCAGTCGCTCAGTTGTGTCCAACTCTGCGATCCCATGGACAGGATATGTCTTGTCTTGGACATATCAGTAAACAAAGTAGATATGGCTCTCTGCCCTTGCTAAGTTAATTTTCTACCAAAGAGAGATACTAAATGTAAGAAATAAGTAAATGGTATGTTAAAACTTACTGAGTCTCTCAGGAAAAAATGTAGAGCAGGATGTATAGAACAGTCTTATGGACTCTGTGGGAGAGGGAGAGGGTGGGAAGATTTGGGAGAGTGACATTGAAACATGTAGAATATCATGCAAGAAACGAGTTGCCAGTCCAGGTTCGATGCGCGATACTGGATGCTTGGGGCTGGAGCACTGGGACGACCCAGAGGGATGGTGTGGGGAGGGAGGAGGGAGGAGGGTTCAGGATGGGGAACACATGTATGCCTGTGGTGGATTCATTTTGATATTTGGCAAAACTAATACAATTATGTAAAGTTTAAAAATAAAATAAAATTAAAAAAAAAAAATGTAGAGCAGGAATGGACATGCACGTTGAGGTACTAAATCTGGGAAGTACCTGGCCAGGGAAGGTGTCATTTGGAGGTGAGACTTGAAAGAAGACTTGAAGGAGGTGAAGGCGTCATTCATCCAAATAGATGTCTGGGGCAAGGATACACTTGGCAGAGGGACCAGGCTGGAGTAGTAGCCCCAGGGTTGGAACGTATCTGATATGTTGGAGAAGCAGCAAGGGAACCAATGTGGTTAGAAGGGAAGGAGGAGAGTGGGGGCCAGATTGCCTTAGCCAAAGAGGCATTGGAAGGGCTTGGCTGTAGAGTAAAATGGGGAGCCCTGAACTGCTCTGCCCAAATTTTCAGGGAGATTGTTCTTTGTTTAGCTGAGATGACAGGAAGACAAGGACAGAAATAGGGGCTACTGTGGTGAGCAAGGGGAGATACTGATGCTCAAAGGGATGGGTGGTATCAGTGGGGGTAGTGTGGATGGGCAATTCTAGATACACTTGAATGTAAGGCCGATAGGATTTCCTGATGGAGGGGATGTGGGGTGTGAGGGAATGAGTAGCTAAAGCTGCCCCCAAAGTTTTTTTCTGAGCAACCGAAGAATGTAGTTGCAGTCAGCTAATGTGAGGGGGTGTGGTGAGGTTACAGCTGGTGGTGGGGAAAGATGGTCAGGAGCCTGGTTGGGAACATGTTGAGGTTGAAGTGCCTATTAGAGCTCCATGGCTGATGTTGATTAGGAAGCTGAACATACTATACAACTCTGGACTTTGGATAGAAGTCTGGACTGTAGATATAAAATTGGGAGTGGTTGGTACCTAGATGGGTGGGATTCTCAATGGAGGGAGACTGGAAATAACATAGAGGTTGAGGGGCTGAGCCCTTGAACGTAAGTCAGGGAGAAGACGAGCCAGCAAAGGAGCCTAGGGACGAGTGGCCACTGTCGTGCACAGAAACCAAGAGCACAGTGCCTGGAAATGGAAGCCAAGTGAGGAAAGCATCCTGAGGAAGTGAGAGTGACCAAATAACTGTGGTAGGCTGAGTAAGATGAGTTCACTGTGAGACTGATCAACTTGGAGTCATGTGTAGTCTCCATGGGAGCAGTTTGGGAGAGGAATTGTAAAACATGAATACAGACAATTCTTTGGAGGAGTTTTGGTACAAAAGAAAGAAAGTGGGGTGGTGACTGCTAAGGGAATTGAGTGGGATTGAGAGAACTTTTTCCTTTTAACTATGAGAAATAAGATGGTCAAATAAAGAATATGAAGGGTGTAGGAGGGAGAGGGCAGAAGTGCTGATCCTCTGTTCTCGAACAGCCAAGAGGAGATAGAATCTGGTGCCAGAGTTGGAGCTGACTTTAGGCAGACTTGTGCGTGGACAGGAGGAAGGCAGATGCCATGGTGAGGAGACCAGGACACAATGCCGTGAGTCTGGGAGTTCTTTCCTGCATTTATTTTCTGAGGGGAAGAGGAAGCAAGATAGCCATCTTAGGACGGGGTGTGAGGGAGACAGGATTAATTTAAGAAAGTTAACCAGTTGAACTCTTCCCAGAGTTTTACATTTTCCTTTCTAGTTTAGTGAACTTACTTTGTTAACAGTTCTGTAAATTTTAAAAGAACAATCTTGAGTCATCCATTTTCCCGTTATAACTTGCTATTGAGGGCTTCCCTGGTGCTCTGATAGTAAAGAATCTGCCCGCATTGCAGAAGACCTGAGTTTGATCCCTGGGTCGGAAAGATTCTTCTGGAGAAGGTCATGGCAATCCACTCCAGTATTTTTGCCTGGAAAATCCCATGGACAGAGCAGCCTGGTGGGCTATAGTCCATGGGGTTGCAAAGAGTCAGTCACGATTAAGTGACTAACACCTATGGACTGGATACAATTAGCAGTAGAGCAAAAGCTTAGGACCTGAGTGCTCACTGAGGTTAAAATGACAGAGTAGAAACCTCTGCCTGAGGACTCCTGTACCAGGTAGGCTTCAGGAAATGTTAGCTAGCTTCCTGTTTCCCTTCCAGAGAACTGGGGCTGAGAAGGCTGCCCTTCTGGACTCCACCCTCCTGAGCTCAGTGAGCAAACTTGAGCAGAGTGCCTACTGAGAATCAGTAGTTTACTTCCACAGGGCAAAATACCCAAATTAACTATTGGTGCCTGAAGTTCTGATTCCTTAAGCTGATCACCAGCAGGTGGTAAGGAAAAAATATATCAGTCCTTTGTGAACCCTGAAGTGCTGCATAGGTAAGGTATTACCTTAAGGAGCCCTGTAAAGAAATGTGAAGAACCATTCAGACCCTGGGCTGCTTTTGTACACACACATGGAGTGAAGCAGCTATGAGAGGAAATTAATATTCACATTTAAAAAGTTGGGGAGGGGGTCAGAGACATAGAAAGGGTTTGAGTTATGCCAGAGGTAGGAGAGGAGCCACAGTTCACCACTAGGTAGATGGGACTTTACTGCCTGGAGAATAACAGTGAAGCAGGAATGAAAAGATGTACAGCTTAATTTTACAGAGGAGAAAAGACAATCCCACCAAGGGTAAGTGTGGCCTCCGATTGGAAGATAGAGGGCACTGGGGAGGGAATCCCCAACTCTACCGGGCTGGCTTCTTGCTGTTTAAATCTCAGCCCCAAACATCAGGTAAGAGAAACCTTTCCTGACCTGCCCAGATAAAGGAGCCCAGTCACTCTCATTTCTTACTAACCTTGTTGTTCTAGCACTTTGCATACTACATAAGCAATGTGGGAAAATACTAAGATGAAGTCTTAATATCCAACAGAGTTGTGCTATGATATATAATAGTTCACTAAATATATAGAACTTACCTTGTTCTTTTAGCACTTTGCAGCATTCTCATCTATTAAAAGTACTTGTGGATGTCCAAGCTCTTCAAAGGTTTGATTTGAGTTACTTACCACTGTCCTGCTCTAGAACAGGACCTGTACTTAGTAGGTGCTCAAAGTGAAAGTGAAGTCACTCAGTCGTGTCCGACTCTTTGCAACCCCGTGGACTGTAGCCCACCAGGCTCCTCTCTCCATGGGATTCTCCAGGCAAGAATACTGGAGTGGGTTGCTATTTCCTTCTCCAGGGGATCTTCCCGACCCAGGGATCGAACCCAGGTCTCCCGCATTGCAGGCAGATGCTTTAACCTCTGAGCCACCAGGGAAGAACAAAGATTTGACCAAAAAAGAAAAAGACCCTAAAACAAATATATTTTAATACTTTTATTAAAAAAAAAAAAAAAAACAGAAAAATCCACCAAAACCCAGTTTCAGGTTAATATTTTAGACTTTAAGAAAGGAGGAGGATTTTAAAGTTTTGTTTTTTATCTAAAAATGCATTCCTGATTTCCAGATAACTCATGCAAAATCATAGTGATATTGAATAAAAAGACCTTTTAACCAGGAGTACAAATTGGATTGTTTGATTTGAAGCAATTCTGATCCCTGTATCCCATTTTGAAAGATATTTGAAAAGACCTTGAAGCCACAGACAAAGTTTATTTGAAAACATAGTTTAAAATTGCACAAATATAAATACAATTTAATAATGTGAAAAAGGGGAAGGCATGCTTCCAGTAAGTACAAAAATACTACCTTAATCTTGGTACTTTGCAAATTATAAGCCAACAGAGTAAATTAAACACATCAATCAATATGATAAGAGATTTTTATGGTAGTAATTTTATTTCAAAGAGCAATGCAGGGAAATACTAAGATGAAGTCTTAATACCCAGCAGAGTTGTGCTATGATATGTAATATTTCATTAAATATACAGATACATTGTCATGTAGTATGCCAATAAATTTAATGCCCCCACCCCTACTGCCATTAATTTACTATAGGTCACTTAATTTGGGTTGGTTTTAATTTAAAAGCTCAATGTAAACATTTAAGGTTAATTTTTTTCTGTTATCTATTGAGGTTAAAAATGAAATCCCAAGATTTTAAACATAATTGAGCATGATAAGGAAGCATCACAGAAGAATTTGTCTCAGTATTTTAGATTAGATATGCAATATTCATAGATATACAAAATATATAGAAACATCTTTTCTAAATAGTTAATAAATGCTTGTTATAGTTTGTAAAAAGTTTCAGGTTTATTTTCAACAAATGTAAACAAAGTTGGGAAATGAAAATTGCAGAGGGTTTGGGTTAGATGATGTGGGGGGAATTGAAAATAGTAAAATTTAGGTTTGCTCTTTCTTTTATCTACTGGTAACATGTTCAATCATGAACATCTTTCTCATGTAGCACAGTTCCTTTGTGGTATTTTTATATATCTCAGTGAAAAGGCCAAACTACCCCAGTGAATGTGTATATTCCTTCCATTTCCTTCTCTAAGAAAGAAAACCCCACATTTTATGGTAAGTAAACTGCCTCATTCTTTATTTTCCATCTTATTATTTTGAGTGCAGGTTTCTGAAAGCGTTCCAATAAGCCTGTCAGGTTTTGCTGTGACGCTCTACAACAAGAGTTCTGTGTTGGAGAGCAGTCCTAAGAAAACAGTTCTGAGACTGGGGGACTGACCTCCAGAGTGTGCTATTTTGGTATTTCTGCAGAGGGTGCAGGTAGTGGAAACTTTATTCAAGGCAAAGTACCACATGCGAGGAGAGTTTGTGAAGTCACACACTTTAGTTTTCTGGGTTTTTTCCCTCCTCTTAACTGTTTAATGCTTCCACACAGTGGTCTTGGAGCTCACCTGCACGTGTGTGGGGATGTACGGGGATATGAAGTGGTGACCAAGCTGGCACTAACGTAGGATACCGCTATTGTCTGACTGAGCTTTGCCCCCTCCACTTCTGGTCTCTTTGTCCTTAATTTTCCTTAAAGCAAGCGTCACAGAAAGTCAGTGAGAAGACTTTAGAGTTGGTTCTGAGTGACTATGAAGTCACCTCATCAACCTTGAATGTCAGTGTGTTTACACAGATTGACCATGTCCAGTTTCTTAAGGGATGTGGCCCCAAGTAGCTCACTTACCATACGAACAGGGCTGTGGTGAGGACAGTGGTGTGATAGATGCCCCACTCACTATGTGTGACCTTTGTGGAAATTAAGACCCTGTGTCCACTTTGCCTTATGACGGTTTTCACACGCCTGACATTACCCTGACCTCCCCACCTTATTAAGAATGTCAGCATTTCTAACTTAGAAAAAACTTGAAATGCACTCTTAACTCAGAACTGTGCTGAGGCAATCAATATGCTTTTTGTTTAGTAGCATTCAGACATGTGGATTTTGTTTTGGGTCTATTGTACCTCAACTGCTTTTTAAAAACTGTTTGGATGTCTAAATATCTGGTTTCCTTACAGCATTAGTTTGGCGCTGGCTGCAACACTGCACTGCATAAACCAGCTGTGTGAATCTCTAAAGTTTGGTGTAATAGCATGAGAACCACCTCAAGGATAGGATACTAAAGGTAGAAAAACTCGTGGAACACAAAGTTCATGAAAATGCTCCCTTGTTCAGAAGCAAGGAAAGATAAGCTAACCTATGAGACTTAATCATGCACAGGGTAAATTTACATTCAGTAAAGTTATCTTGCATGCTTTGGTTAATATTCGAGTAGGCAGACTTTGCAAGTACTAATGCATGCGTTATCTTGGTACCTGAGGTTATATGTTTTACTTTTTAAAAACTGCCTTTTTACAAACCTTATGCCAGAGTTCAGATAGCTACAAACACTCTTAAAAAATATATAGATCTATCTACTTCTTAGTTCAAACAGTTTATTTTCAACCAGTTCTATAAATACTGAAATAAGGAAATTGTGCAGTAAAATCTGGCGAGGGAATACATTTGAAATTACTTTTACAAAGTTGAAACCATGCATGTGCATGTATAATAATTCCTAAAACAGGAGGCCTCAAGAAGATGGCACACAAACGAAGCCTTCAAAACACCCTGTTACTAGAATGCTTCTAGAAGCATTTCGAGCAATAAAAACCACCACCATAGCAACAACGTACAGTCCAGTTTTGTGCAACTGATTCAGGGACAAATGAGGGACACAAAATGATCATTTTGCTTTTTCTGTTTCTGAGGCACTCACAAAGTTTATGGTACAGAGTTTGGGAGCTCCTGTTAATAAGTAGGACTAACTACAGTTGTATTCAAGTCTTGCTTGTATAGCACAAATATACTAGAAAGACTTATATTAATGACTAGACATAGACCTAAGATTTAACATAGTAGTTCCCATAAAAGAGAATTAAGCAGTTCTCTTTAATAACAGAGACAGAACTATTATGTTAAAGAAAGAGGAAAGCCGCATAAAATTGAAAGTGAGTGGGTCCTGGACATTCCAACCCAGTTAACTGTCACAAATTTGCCGTTCTATTTGGAACACAGATTGGCTGAGAAAGCACACCTCAGTTTTCTACTAAATATTTCCTGGTGGATAAGATCTGCCTTTTTTTCAAGGAGTCATGGGGATTGAGTGGGAGAAAGCAAAAGGAATGATGGCTCAATGTGATAAGCCTCTTATCTCTCCTTTTCTCTACTCCTCCTCTGCCTCACTGGGAAGGTACAGGAGCACATGGAAATGGCTCAGCAGACACAGTTATAACATTTTGAAATTCAGCAGTGATCACTGGCCATCTCTGCATTTTCATCCTATTTACTAGTGAAACTGGTTCTTGAAAGTCACATTTATGAAATGGAGTGGTCATTCTAGTAAAATATTACCATTCTAAGAGATCTTAGGCTATTTATTACTCAGCAACCCCCCAAAAATGTACTCAAAGCCTTCCTAGAGTACCTCAGAAGGTAACCCAAAACACCTATCTTTTCAAATGGAAAGAGAAATTTGAATGACAATTTTAGTCATGAAGATAAGATGCAAAAATCAGTTCTGCCTTAAATGTGTCAACAGTTAAAAAATAGGTGTATACAATAAACACTGATCTGAAATGTTGCTACTTAAAATTTTTGGTGCTCTGATTTCTATAAACTTTCACTTGCTTTCCAGCAACTGTTTTTACTTAATTTTGTTAAAAAAGTATCATCATATAAACAAACTTATTTATAAAACAGACTCACATATTTTGAAAATAAGTTTATGGTTACCAAAGAGGGAAACATGTCAGGAAGGACAAATTAGGAGTTTATAATTAAAACACACAATGTAAAATAACCAACAAGGACCTACTGGATTGTACAGGGAACTCTACTCAATATTTTGTAATGTTATATGGGAAAAGAATCTGGAAAAGAATGAGTGTGTGTATTATATATATTGTGAAATTGGTATATACATACATATATATGTGTATACATATATATATGTGTGTGTGTATATATAACCCTATATATAGGGTTGTGTGTGTGTGTGTGTATATATATATATATATACATATATATATAGGCAACCCACTCCAGTATTCTTGTCAGGGAAATCCCACAGACAGAGGAGCCTGGCAGGCTACATCTCATGGGGTCACAAAGAGTCGGACATGACTTAGCAAATGAACAACAATATATATATAACTGAATCACTATGCTGTACACTTGAAACTAACTCAGCATTGTAAATCAACCATATACTCCAATAAAATGTTTAAGATGTATCACTAAAGGAAGATATTCTATGCTCTTGGATTAGAAGAATCAATATTGTTAAAATGGCCATACTACCCAAAGCAATCTACAAATTTAATGTGATTAATCAAATTTAATTAAATTTGATTTAAATTCAATCCCTATCAAATTACCCATGACATTATTCATAGAACTAGAACAAATAATCCTAAGATTTATATGGAGCCATAAAAGACTCAGAGTTGCCAAAGCATACTCAGGAAAAAGAACAAAGCCAGGAGGCATAACCCTCCCAGACTTCAGATGATACTACAAAGCTAGAGTAATCAAAACATCATGGTACTAGAACAAAAACAGACATAGGGATCAATGGAACAGAACAGAGAGCCCAGAAATAAACCCGCACACCTACAGTTAATTAATCTTCAACAAAGGAGGCAAGAATGTAAAACAGAAAAAAGACTCCAACAAGTATTGTTGGGAAAGCTGGGCTGCTGCATGTAAAAATCAATGAAATCAGAACACATCCTCTCACCATGCACAAATAAACTCAAAATGGCTTAAATATAAGTAAGACATAACATAAAACTCCTAGAAGAGAACATAGGTAAAACATTCTCTAACATAAATTATAGCAATACTTTATGTCATTCTCCCATGGCAGTAGAAATAAAAGCAAAAATTAACAGATGGGTTCTAATCAAACTTATAAGCTTTTGCATAGCAAAGGAAACCACAAACAAACAGAAAAAACCTACAGGCTGAGAGAAAATATTTGCAAGTGATGTGACCAACATGGGTTTAATTTCCAAGATATAGAAACAGCTCATACAACTCAACAATTAAAAAACAACCCAGATGGAAAGTGAGCAGAAAATCTAAATAGATGTTTCTTCAAAGATGACACCCAAATGACCAATAGGCACATGAAAAGATGCTCAACATTGCTAATCATTAGATAAATTCAAAACTATAATGAATACAACTTCACACAGGTTAGAATGGCCATCATTTAAGAAATCTACAAATAACAAATGCTGGAGAAGGTGTGGAGAAAAGGGAGGCCTACTACACTGTTGGTGGGAATGTAAGTTGGTATAGTAACTATGGATAATGGTACGGAGGTTTCTCAAAACACTAAAAATAGTTACCATATGATCCAGCAATCCAGTACTCCTGGGCATATATCTGGAAAAAACTATAATTCAAAAAGATACATGCACCCCTATGTTCATAGCAGCACCATTCACAATAGCCAAGACATGGAAACAACTTAAACATCCATCAACAGAGGAATGAATAAAGAAGACGTGGTGCACGTGCACACATACACACACATATATATATGGAATATTACTTAGCCACGAAAAGAATGAAATTGGGTCATTTGTGAAGACCTAGATGGACTTAAGAGAGTGAAGTAAGAAAGAGAAAAACAAGTATCATATATTAATGTATATATGTGGGATCTGAAAAAATTGGTATAGACAATCTTATTTACAAAGCAGAAACAGAGGCAGAGACACAGATGCAGAGAACAAGTGTATGGATACCAAAGGGGAAAGTGGGGGTGGGATGAATTGGAAGATTGGAATTGACATATATGCAACGATTATACTATGTATAAAATAGATAACTAATGAGAACCTGCTGTATAGCTCAGGAACTCTACTAAATGCTCTGTGGTGACCTAAGTAGGAAGGAAATTGAAAAAAGAGGGGATATATGTGTATATATATAGCTGATTCACCTTGCTGTACAGTAGAAACTAACAACATTGCAAAGCAACTATACTCCAATATTTTTTTAAAAGATGTGCATATATATAGTGGAATACTATGCAACAATAAAAAAGAATGAAATAATGCCATTTGCAGCAACACACATGGATATAGAGATGAAGTGAAATAAGTAAAAATGAGAAATAAATCTATTATATGTGGAATCTAAAATATGATACAAGGTGGGGGGATGGAATAATTAGAGAGTTTGGGACTGATGTACACACTGCTGTATTTACCATGGATAACCAATAGGGGCCCACTGTATAGCACAGGGAACTCTTCTCAATATTATGTAACAACCTAAATGGGAAAAGAGTTTGAAAAAGAATAGATACATGTGTATATTTAACTGAATCACCCTTGTATACACCTGAAACTGTAACACTGGTAATCAACTATACTCCAATATACAATGAATAGTTTTATAAAAAGTTGAAAGAAAATATGACACAAATGAACATATCTACATACCAGAAACAGACCTACATAGGGAGATCAGATTTGTGGTTGCCAAGGGGTAAGAGGGGTCGGAGAAGGCAATGGCAACCCACTCCAGTACTCTTGCCTGGAAAATCCCATGGACAGAGCCTGGTAGGCTACAGTCCATGGGGTCACTAAGAGTCGGACACAACTGAGTGACTTCACTTTCACTTTTCACTTTCATGCTTTGGAGAAGGAAATGGCAACCCACTCCAGTGTTCTTGCCTGGAGAATCCCAGGGACGGGGGAGCCTGGTGGGCTGCCGTCGATGGGGTCGCACAGAGTTGGACACGACTGAAGTGACTTAGCAGCAGCAGCAAGAGGGGTGGGGGAGGGATGAATTAGGTTAGCAGATGCAAAATATTATATATAGAATGCATAAACAACAAGGTCCTACTGTATAGCATAGGGAAATATATTTAATAACCTGTGGTAAACCATAATGGCAAAGAATACAAAAAGAACTTATATACATGTATAACAATCACTTTGCTGTATAGCAGAAACTAACAACATTGCAAATCAACTATGTCAATTAAAAATATTGAAAAACTTTGTGTCCTCTAACACAACTCTTTGAAGTTACTTTGTATTCCAAAAACAAAATAAAACTTGGGCTGCAAAATCTGCCACCACATAGGAAAAATCAAAAATCAAAATATCCCACGTTTACCCTGTTTTCAGGCTTTGTTACCGATTTCATGCAGGTAGCGCCAGCAAGGCTAAGAAAACAGCCTATCTTTATTGCAAGTTCAGTTGACTATTGAAAGTATAGAATGACTTCATAAATAGAACACCTGTAAAGTTTGTCCTAATGGTCTATGATGGATGCAAGTCAGCTGACCAGTGATGCACAGGGATTGAGAGGATAAGCATGCACAGAATGGATGCTACTCCATCAGGGATACTCAAGCAGGCATCTGTCACGGACTGGAGTTTGGCACCAAGAGTCCATTCCAGGCCGAGTTTCTAAGATTCTAAAACTCTACAGAATACCAGGTATTCTTTAGAAAGTATTACTGAGCTCTGTTTTGCTTCTCAGACTGCAGGGAAGGAGGCCAACCCTGGGTTGGGACTCCTGCCCAACAGTGAATGCCCTAGTGCCTCTGTCTCTTGCTGGCCAGATGGAGGCATCACCTAGCCCAGGTAGGCTTTGACATGAAGATAAAAGTCTGGCACCACCACAGGCCCGCAACTCTTTATCTTTATAAACTAGGCTAGGTTATGATATGTGGAAGCCTCAAGTGCTTATGGTTTCGTGTGTCCTTGGGATCCCTTCCTACCCTGGAGACTTCCGACATAACAGAAGAGAGCATTTCTACCTGTACCTCAAGAGTTTGATGTCTTAGCATGTGGGTACATTTCCTCTCTCATCTTCCAGCAGAAGCTAACTCCCTAGTCAATTAAATTCTTGAACCAAATGCTGGTGGTTGTTTTTTTTTTTTTTGTGGTAACTATAATCATGAATGTATCTGATCTGATCTGATTAGTAACCAAAGAACATGAGGAAAAAAGATGGGCTTGGATTGCTTTGGGGAAGATTCTAGAAGAAGGACAGAGACACAGTGAAGACGAAAAGGGCCACTTAACCAGGACAAATTACTCAAATTGGACATCAGTGAATTTATATTTTGGTTAGCATTTTGCAAACAATTTTTCTAAATCTTTAAAAAATGACGTCTTTCCAAATAATCACCAAAGCCCTAACAGGCACAAAACACTCTGAAGAACTGAGTGGACTATAGCCAATTACATAAAACACTACTGCCAGCAGAAAATTCCTGATGCTTGATACATGTTCAAAGTGAAAGCCACGCATGCATCTTTCATATTAAACCACTGACGTTCAGCTCAAAGACACTGATCTACTATTATTTAGAATGCAAAAGGGTGAGCAGGGCAGATTATTATGGAACTAAGAATACACATAATTTTAAGGGAAGGATGTATTTATCACTCAAGAAATACTATTTAAAATATTAACAGTTTAAAAGGAACATTAACTGTGAATGGCAGTTAGAAAGCAAGGAAAATATGACATTTAAGCAAGTTAATGTTAACTCAATAGAAATCACATCATCATCAAACTTTCTGTAGAGAATTTGTGAATGCTATCTTATCTTTTGCTTACGTTCATACAGAGTCCCAGAAAAGCATGTGAATAAGATCTGTGTTTGACATATTTACACCTATGTCTTATCTGCTTTAAGAAAAAACACTCCTTCAAAACCCTATGCTATGAAAAACTGTTTTCAGGAATTTTTATTTGGTCCGTTAATCTAACAAGGCTGAGTTCTCAAATCTTTCACCCCCAAGTTAAAAATTGGAGCAACAAAACAAAACTCCAGCAAGGCATAAATAAGATAGTAAAGTGCATATATACAATCCCAGAAAAGTTTTGATTGGGAAGAGCAAAAATTTCTAGTGCAAAAACTGCTTTTGCCGGCAAAGCTCCCTCTCTGAAATCAAAGGGCTACAGTAAAACTTAAAATTGGAACGTGTTTAAGCAATGCCTCTTTTCAGTCAAGAGTTAATATGTGTGCATGCACCTTGGCCCAGACTATATTCAACCTGGTAAAAGGGGGGAATTTCAGAGGACAGTTCAGAAACAGAATTTCCTGACCCAAGGCACTGCTTTCTCCAGGTGCCCATGAGCAAGTTCCTTAGATGTGTCATCAGCTGCAAGTGGACACTTGGAAAAACCCCAAGGAACATACCTGCACTGTGCTCATGGCTTGTGAAGCGTATTCAAACACGGTCACTTTATCTTGGTTTTGTCTTGTGTCTCTCCGTTCTTTCGAGCCCAAACTTGACTCTATGCAACGTTTTGTGCTTTTTGTATTTGAACAGAGACTGGGCATTGTCTGTGGGAATTCCCTTGGGTTATATCACCATGGCCTTTTGAACATCTGTTTTTATCCTTTTTTTTGGAATTCATAATAAAATAGTTTTGCATTTCTCAGTACAGTTACACAGGTGAAGGGTTTTTCCCCCCTTTTCCTTCAAGGATCCAAGTTGAAAGCTCTTAGGAGGACATCCAGGTCACCGAGATTAGCCGCCTGGAAGAGTTCCGGCTGGTCCATCAGAGAAAGGGCAATTCTAAGGGCAGCCCAGATATTCCCAGAGATTGCCGGATGAGGGACCTGCTGCTGATTCCTGCTCTTTCTTTGCAAACTGAGAGCAGTGAGAAAATTGCTGACCGCTTCTCTAAGAGGATAAAAAAACAGACATTTAAAAATTCAACAGATTTCAGAGTTAGCCAACTTAGAAGTAAGATAAAAATGAATTATCATCTTGGTCTAACATCCAAAACCACCTCTTTGGCGTTTTGGATCATGAGGTGAACAGCTTTCTGATTCTCTCACTATTCCTTTGTGAAGTCATTGTTAAACATAGTGAATCAGAAAGAAGGAAAGTAAACTTTGTTTTAGGTATGTCACGTGAGACAGTTAGAACCATTGCTAACTCATTAATGCATTTGATTTTCCCCTTGCTCCAGGAATGGCCTGATGACTTAATACCTTTGCAGATATGATCTGTATAAACAGAGGAGGCATCTGACCTTACTCTGAAACACGTAGTTTAGCTCTTCTCATTAGTTTACCTTTTCTCAAAATTGGAGGCAGCCAGGGTTCAGCTGAGTCTGAGTTTCAAAGCAGCTGGTTATTTAGCCTTAGGCAAATTTCTTCTCTAAGTCTTAGTGTCCCCAACTGAATAAAAGTCATTTAAGAACCTTGTTGTGAGGTGTAGCTGAACCATTTATGTGAAAGCTCTATCATTAAGTTAGGTCAACAGCTCTCCATGTGTGCTCTGGGGAACTCAGGATCAGTGAGGTCAAAATTATTTTTATAATACTACTGAGATGTCATTTTACAGCTTCATTCTCATTTCCTCATGAATATACAATGGAGTTTTCCAGTGACTTTTATGATGTGTGATATCCCAATAGACTGAACGCAGAAGCAGAGGTAAGAATGTCTTCTATAAGCAAGATATTAAAGAAATTTGCAAAAGCCACTCTTTTCAGTAAACAGCTTGTCTGGGGGAAATTTATTTGGTAAAATATATAATTTATATAAACATGTAATTGGTTTATTATTTTTAAATGAATCTCTTCAACTTTTCTCAATTTCTAATATGGTAAATAATGATAGGTATAACCCACATAAACAAAAGCCCCTTCAGATTCTCAATAATTGTTAAAAGTGTAAAGGGGTCCCAAGAACAAAAAGTCTGTGACCCGCTTAGTCAGATGCTGTCCAAAGGCCTAGCTCCTGTGGCCCATGACCCTGTTTCTGTTGCTTGGGTGCCCGCTATACTTCCTGGAACTGCCCTCTTCGGTTTGCCAAGAATGACGCCTCTTTAACTTGTTTCTTCTTTACTCTTCTTAAAAGCTTTTCACACTTTTGATCTCATTTAGTCCTACAAGGTAGTCACTGGTAAGCATCCTAAGAAACCATAAGGAAAGCATGGCTGGATTTCTGATTCCAGCGTACATGATTCAGGCATTTGGCATCGACACTGCTTGGCTCAGACGGTAAAGAATCCACCTGCAATATGGGAGATCTGGGTTCAATTCCTGGGTTGGGAAGATCCCCTGGAGGAGGGCATGGCTACTCACTCCAGTATTTTTGTCTGGAGAATCCCCTTGGACAGAGGAGCCTGGGGGGCTATGGTCCAGGGGGTCGCAAAAAGTCAGACACAACTGAGCGACTAAATGCACACATGTTGTTAGATCTGTCCAGAAGTAAAGGGCACTGGATGTAGCAATTTGGATAATGGAAGGGAGTGGGTGTTTTCTCATCACCCCTCTTCTGGATTTCTTGTGATCAAGCAAGAGAGGAGGATTTATAACAGAGGCACAAGGAACGTTTACTTTGGAGGCACTTTCTGGCTTCCTCGGCACAGCTCAAATGATGATGACTCCATTTACTCTCATAATCCTAGGCCTGTAAGGACTCTGGGGGAGAAAGATGCTAGAATGCCCTCCTGCACAGGCTGCTCCCGCCCCAGTGTGTAGCAGTGGTCTCTGAGGGCCATGGAGGGTAACAGCCTAGAAGAGTCTAGCCTTAGCCTGTTGGCCTCATCAAGCAACTCCAGGTTTTTCTCATGAAGACAGTCTAAGCTTGTCCCCCAGCTTAAGGACTCAGAGGCCTTTGGGGAACTCAGAAGATCGTACATGTACAAGTATGAACGGTTCCAAATGTTACACACACATATGTATGTATAAGTTAAAATTGTTTTAAATGTTATGATTAAGAAAAAGCACATTCATTTAAAAGCATTCTTCACTTTATAGTAGGTTTCCCTCATTACTAAGAATAAAAACATTGCTATCAAAGGGGATGAGATTTATGTTTTTAATTAAAATGGGGTCCTCACTTTCAAATGGCTCCTTCCCAGGTGGCTCAGTGGTAAAGAATCTGCCTGCAGGACAGGAGATGCGGGTTTGATCCCTGGGTCAGGAAGATCCCCTTGAGAAGGAAATGGCAACCCGCTCTAGTATTCTTGCCTGGAGAATCCCATGGACAGAGGGGCCTGGCAGGCTAAGGTCCAGGGGGTCGCAAAGAGTTGGACACAACTTAGTGACTGAACAATCCAGCCCTCACTTTTGAAAAGGTTAAGATTTTTTAGTCTAAGTTCTACTTTGAATCTCCTACTGACAAAATGTGAGCATTTTAAGCTCTGCCTCAGTTTCATACCAACAATTTCCTCTTGTTATTTCAACTGTATACAGTATGAGGAGAGTGCTTGCCTTTCAGTCTTTATAGAACATCTGAGATGGGAAACAGCACAGGGTACAGGGCCATACACAGACACCTGCGTCCTTGAGGGAGATGTTAGTTTCAAGACCAGGGATATGGACAAATTGGCACCAGCTCTTGGCTTTTTTCTGGGCCACATCTCTATTGAGGGTTGTTACTTCCTAAGGAGACCTAATTATAATGCAAGTGAAACTTGTTTTTAGAATGCATTTAAGCTTACGGTCTTTTTTCTCAGGAAAATGCAAGATGTTTATTATTTCACAAGATTTCCCATATACTAGAAAGACCCACAAAGTATAGTCAAAACACTTTGCTGTTTGAAAGAATGCTCAAACTACCACACAATTGCACTCATCTCACATGCTAGTAAAGTAATGCTCAAAATTCTCCAAGCCAGGCTTCAGCAATACATGAACCATGAACTTCCTGATGTTCAAGCTGGTTTTAGAAAAGGCAGAGGAACCAGAGATCAAATTGCCAACATCCGCTGGATCACTGAAAAAGCAAGAGACTTCCAGAAAAACATCTATGTCTGCTTTATTGACTATGCCAAAGCCTTTGACTGTGTGCATCACTATAAACTGTGGAAAATTCTTCAAGAGATGGGAATACCAGACCACCTGACCTGCCTCTTGAGAAACCTATATGCAGGTCAGGAAGCAAAAGTTAGAACTGGACATGGAACAACAGACTGGTTCCAAATAGGAAAAGGAGTACGTCAAGGCTGTATATTGTCACCCTGCTTATTTACCTTATATGCAGAGGACATCATGAGAAATGCTGGGCTGGAGGAAGCACAAGCTGGAATCAAGATTGCCAGGAGAAATATCAATAACCTCAGATATGCAGATGACACCACCTTTATGGCAGAAAGTGAAGAACTAAAGAACCTCTTCATGAAAGTGAAAGAGGAGAGTGAAAAAGTTGACTTAAAGCTCAACATTCAGAAAATGAAGATCATGGCATCTGGTCCCATCACTTCATGGCAAATAGATGGGGAAAGAGTGGAGACAGTGGCTGACTTTATTTTTTTGGGCTCCAAAATCACTGCCGATTGCAGCCATGAAATTAAAAGACACTTACTCCTTGGAAGGAAAGTTATAACCAACCTAGACAGCATATTAAAAAGCAGAGACATTACTTTGTCAACAAAGGTCCATCTAGTCAAGCTGTGGTTTTTCCAGTGGTCATGTATGGATGTGAGAGTTGGACTATAAAGAAAGCTGAGTGCCGAACAATTAATGCTTTTGAACTGTGGTGTTGGAGAAGACTCTTGAGAGCCCCTTGGACTGCAAGGAGATCCAACCAGTCCATCCTAAAGGAGATCAGTCCTGGGTGTTCATTGGAAGGACTGATGTTAAAGCTGAAACTCCAATACTTTGGCCACCTGATACAAAGAGCTGACTCATTTGAAAAGACCCCGATGCTGGGAAAGATTGAGGGCAGGAGGAGAAGGGGACAACAGAGGATGAGATGGTTGGATGGCATCACCGACTCGATGGACATGGATTGGGTGGACTCCAGGAGTTGGTGAGGGACAGGGAGGCCTGGCATGCTGCAATTCATGGGGTCGCAGAGTTGGACATGACTGAGTGACTGAACTGAACTGAACTGATGCTGAAGCTGAAGCTCCAATACTTTGGCTACCTGATGTGAAAAAGTGATTCATTGGAAAAGACCCTGGTGCTGGGAAAGATTGAAGGTGGGATGAGAAGGGGATGACAGAGGATGAGATGGTTGGATGGAATCACTGACTCGATGGACATAAGTTTGAGTAAGCTCTGGGGGATAGTGAAGGACAGGGAAGCCTGGCGTGCTGCAGTCCATGGGGTCGCAAGAGTCAGACACAACTGAGCGCTAGAACTGAACTGAACCAATCAAAATGGACCAATTTAGCAAACAAGAATACAGGATGCACAATTAAATCTGAATTTCAGATAATAATTTTCATTATTAAGTATGTAACATGCAATATTTGGGAAATGCTTCTCTAAAAACATACTCATGTTTATCTGAGATTCAAATTTAGCTGGGCATTCTACATTTTATCTGGAAACCCTAAAACTGACCTGTTCTTTACAGGAGACTTTATGCTTGAGATTAAAAATTCACACCTCAGCAAAGTTTGTCCATTTCTACCTCTTATGGATTTTCATGGCCTCCTGCAAATAGCTGCCCTATTGTGAATGCCAAGAGAGTATTTATATACTTTATATATATTTTTCTACAGTAAGAAGTTACAATTAAAACTCATCTGGAAGCTTTGCAAAATATTCATGTAAAGGAGGCTCTTCTAAAGCTTAGCATGTACATCAATGAAGTTAGAACATTTCCTCACACCACAGATAAAAATAATCTCAAAGTGGTTTAAGGACTTAAATATAATACATGACACCATAAAACTCCTAGAAGAGAACATAGGCAAATCATCCTCTGAAACAAATTGTACCAGTGTTTTCTTAGGTCAGTCTCCCAACACAAAAGAAATAAAAGTGAAAATAAGCAAATAGGACCTAATCAAACTTCCAAGGTTTTGCACAGCAAAGGAACCATCAACAATACGAAAATATAACTTATGGACTGGGAGAAATGTTTGTAAATGATACAGCCAACAAGGGATTAACTCCTAAATATACAAACAGCTTATACAGCTCAATATAAAAAACCCAAAAAACCCAATCAAAATATGGGCAGAAAACCTAAAGAGATATTTCTCCAGAGAAGACATACAGGTGGCCAACAGTCACATGGAAAGATGCTCAACACTGCTAATCATTAGAGAAATACAAATCAAAACTATAGTCACACTGATCAGAGTGGCTATCAAAAAGTCCACAAATAACACATTCTGGAGAGGGTGTGAAGAAAAGAGAATCCTCCTACACTATTGGTGGGAATGTAAATTGGTCCACTATGGAAAACAGCATGAAGGTTCCTTAGAAAACGGAAAATAAGGTCACCATGTGATGCAGCAATCCCACCCCGGCAATATATCTGGAAAAGATGAAAACTAATTTGGAAAGACACACCCCCCAATATTCACCGCAGCACTATTTATAATAGCCAAGACATAGCAGCAACCTAAATGTCCATTGGCAGATGAATGATAAAGGAGATATGGTGTATGCTGCTGCTGCTGCTAAGTCATTTCAGTCATGTCCGACTCTGTGAGACCCCATAGATGGCAGCCCACCAGGCTCCCCCGTCCCTGGGATTCTCCAGGCAAGAACACTGGAGGGGGTTGCCATTTCCTTCTCCAATGCAGGAAAGTGAAAAGTGAAAGTGAAGTCACTCAGTCGTGTCCGACTCTTAGCGACCCCATGGATTGCAGCCTAACAGGCTCCTCCGTCCATGGGATTTTCCAGCAAGAGTACTGGAGTGGGGTGCCCTTGCCTTCTCTGAAAAAAACACAGAAGAACTGTACAAAAAAGATCTTTACAACCCAGATAATCACGATGGTGTGATCACTGACCTAGAGCCAGACATCCTGGAATGTGAAGTCAAGTGGGCCTTAGAAAGCATCACTATGAACAAAGCTAGTGGAGGTGATGGAATTCCAGTTGAGCTATTCCAAATCCTTAAAGATGATGCTGTGAAAGTGCTGCACTCAATATGCCAGCAAATTTGGAAAACTCAGCAGTGGCCACAGAACTGGAAAAGGTCAGTTTTCATTCCAATCCCAAAGAAAGGCAATGCCAAAGAATGCTCAAACTACCACACAATTGCACTCATCTCACACGCTAGTAAAGTAATGCTCAAAATTCTCCAAGCCAGGCTTCAGTAATATGTGAACCGTGAACTTCCTGATGTTCAAGCTGGTTTTAGAAAAGGCAGAGGAACCAGAGATCAAATTGCCAACATCCGCTGGATCATGGAAAAAGCAAGAGAGTTCCAGAAAAGCATATATTTCTGCTTTATTGACTATGCCAAAGCCTTTGACTGTGTGGATCACAATCAACTATGGAAAATTCTGAAAGAGATGGGAATACCAGACCACCTGATCTGCTTCTTGAGAAATTTGTATGCAAATCAGGAAGCGACAGTTAGAACTGGACATGGAACAACAGACTGGTTCCAAATAGGAAAAGGAGTTCATCAAGGCTGTATACTGTCACCCTGTTTATTTAACTTATATGCAGAGTACATCATGAGAAACGCTGGACTGGAAGAAACACAAGCTGGAATCAAGATTGCCAGGAGAAATATCAATAACCTCAAATATGCAGATGACACCACCCTTATGGCAGAAAGTGAAGAGGAACTCAAAAGCCTCTTGATGAAAGTGAAAGTGGAGAGTGAAAAAGTTGGCTTAAAGCTCAACATTCAGAAAACAAAGATCATGGCATCCGGTCCCATCACTTCATGGGAAATAGATGGGGAAACAGTGTCAGACTTTATTTTTCTTGGCTCCAAAATCACTGCAGATGGTGACTGCAGCCATGAAGTTAAAAGACGCTTACTCCTTGGAAGGAAAGTTATGACCAACCTAGATAGCATATTCAAAAGCAGAGACATTACTTTGCCAACAAAGGTTCGTCTAGTCAAGGCTATGGTTTTCCTGTGGTCATGTATGGATGTGAGAGTTGGACTGTGAAGAAAGCTGAGCGCCGAAGAATTGATGGTTTTGAACTGTGGTGTTGGAGAAGACTCTTGAGAGTCCCTTGGACTGCAAGGAGATCCAAGCAGTCCATTCTGAAGGAGATCAGCCCTGGGATTTCTTTGGAAGGAATGATGCTAAAGCTGAAACTCCAGGACTTTGGCCACCTCATGCGAAGAGTTGACTCATTGGAAAAGACTCTGATGCTGGGAGGGATTGGGGGCAAGAGGAGAAGGGGATGACAGAGGACAAGATGGCTGGATGGCATCACTGACTCGATGGACGTGCGTCTCAGTGAACTCTAGGAGTTGGTGATGGATAAGGAGGCCTGGCGTGCTGCAATTCATGGGGTAGCAAAGAGTTGGACACGACTGAGCAACTGATCTGATCTGATCTGATGTATATATATATCTGAATTACTTTGCCATACTAGAAACTAACACAACATTGTACATCAACTATGCTTCAATTTTTTTTGAAAAAGTCTTCCTTCAGTGAATTCAATATGTCTATGTTTACATTGCATTTATTTACATGTCTTCTTGTTCCAGAAGAAAGACCTAAGGCGTTATAAAATCTATATACACAACCAACCTAGTAAGTGAATAAAGGGAGTAAAAATAAGAAATGAGGTTAGGGAAATCGGAGTCAGGAACGAAGCTAATAGATGGAACATGCATCATCAGGATGATGGGCAGGGAGGTGGCACCATCTGACTCTGGCCCTTTGTGCGGCTGATGTAAAGACAGCCTTTGCTGTGACACACTTCACAATGTCCAGAGAATAAAACAGACTGGGTGCTCAGGAATCACTCAGCTATTCTTGGTTTTGACCTGAGTAAGATCCTCTTAGAGGACAGAGTGCAATCTAGTGACTAATGTTCTTTCTAAGATCCTCTGAGTATAAATGCAGCAACTCGTTTCTAAAGTTTCAGTATTTGCCAGTGGCAAAATGCTCTAATGCGGTTCAGAGATGGCAATTCTTCAGATGTCAAAAGAGTACAACCCAGTTATGTGGCTCTCTCATGACTTATCTAAATGGTAATAATGATGATGATGATGGCAATGATAATGCTCAGACTAATGATGCCCACTAGGTATTGCACATCAGTTCTGTGCTAGGCAATCACATTTAACCTGCACAATAATCCTGCAAGATAGATATTACCTCTTTTTTTATCCAAATGAAGAAATTGGTACTCAAAGTTATGTGCCCAGAGTTATGAAACCAGTAAATGGCAGAGCTCTGATGTGAACCCAAGTTTGTCTGATTCTAAAAGCCTGGCTCTGAGAATGAGAAAGGGTTTACATTTTTTGTGTAGCTTAACACTAACATTAATTTCTCTTTTTTCCCCTCACTTAAGAAAAGTAATACCTGTTGATTTAGAAAATAGAAAATAATAGGAAAAGAAAGAAGAAAAACCACCCAAACTTTTATTACTCAAAAGAAATAAAGGTAATTTATGCTCCGTGTTGATGGGGGAACAGAGAGGATATACACCTGAAAGATAATAAGGAGTCACGAGAGAAGGAGCAAGACATTCCAAACTTTAAACCCACCCTTTGAAGTTTTCCTTTTTTTTAAAACTAACTTTACTTGTAAATTAGGTTTGGAAAATCTGGATTCTTGGTTGTGTTTTGCCAAAAACTGGCCCTGAGACCTTGTTGAGTCATTCCTCTGTATTCCTTCGTTCCTAGCCATGGTTATTTTCTTCCTTACCTGGGAAATGAAGGGTTCCTTTTTTTCCTTACCTGTGAAATGAAGGGTTGGACTGCACGTTTCTCAAGAGTTGCTCTTGGGGGTGTTAAAAACCTAGATGACTTGTCCTAACTCCAAATTGATCAATCTCTGGGAGAGGAGCCCAAGAATGTACATTTCACAAGATGCCCAAATAATTGCTGTTCTCTAATGACTAAGAAACATGGAGGCGGACAGTTCCTGTCTCAAGAGCCCTCAGAATCTGAAGATCTGAAACTCACCCTTAATGGGAGGAGATTACTTCACAAAAGGAGGTATTTTTACTGAGAAACAACCTTTCAGATTAGTCAACCTCAGCCCTTAGCATTAGCCTGCTGCCATACTTCACCTGTAGGCGCCCAGGTTGATGCAGCTTATCCCCAGGTTGTATCTGGACCGGATGAAGCCTGGCTGAATCTCCAGTGCTCGTGTGTAGGCCTCCACAGCCTCCTCGCTGCGGTCTCCATTTGCCAAGGTTGCCCCAAGACGGTTCCATAATGAATAGTCCTGATGAAAAAATTTGAGCTCTCTTACACGACTGAAGTGACTTAGCAGCAGCAGCAGCAGCAACAATTTGTACAAGCCACAGTGACACAGTATTCCAGTAGTCCTGGTTGAAGGATGATAGCTAAAAATGTATCAGTGCTAATGGGCAAGGACCATGACTGGTGAATTACTCAAAAATCTTTATGGACAACACTCTGAAATGACTTTCATTCATTAAGGAGCAGCTACCATTTGATGCTATCAGGCAATTTGTGTTTCTATTTTACGTCTCTTAAGTATTAACATCCACGGTAGCATATCATTAGTACTGATCACTTTAAACCACTGGATTCAGGGAAATAAAGTGTAGCAGAAATGCACAAAATGTAACCTGTGAAAACTTACTTTTAACAGAGTAAAATCTTCTGGTTTCTTGCTATGCACTTACCTCTGGTCGAACAGTTAAGGCAGCATTAAACGCGTCTATTGCTCTATTAAATTCTCCACTCAGGTGGAACAGCACCCCCAAGCCTGTCTGCAGATCTGGGTCAATCACATCTCCATTTTGGTGGGCAGCTTCCAGGTATAATTCCTTCACTCCTTCCAGAACAGAGCTACAAGGAAAACAAATCAGATTTGTTGGCCAAATAGTCTGAACACAAATGATTTACTTTTCCCCATACCTAATTCTAAGGCTTTATAAAACCTGGCACATTGGTATTTATTGTAAGTTATTTATATGCCCGAAGCACTTGGCTTTGAAATATCGTATTCAGATAAACATCTAGGAGTGTCCACAAGTAGATCATATGTCCAAAGTTTGGTTCTGGTCTCTGATCAACTTTTTCAGTCAGTGCTGCTTTTCAGCAAAATGCTATCCTACACACCATTCTGAAATGCGTGGTTGGGGACCTGAGGCTTGTTAGTTGCCCCGAAGCTGACTGACTGTGTACACGGATGTAATTTAACAAGAAGGATACCTATCAACTGGAGACTTAGACATCCTCCGGGTGAGTCCTGGAGATCCCTTCTTGCTCTTCACAAGGTATTTGTACTTTGGATTCTGCTTAATCCAGTTCTTTAAAGCTTCGCAAGCATCTTGCTGATGGCCGGTGTTAGTGTAACTCACAGCCAGAGCCATTAGAGCTTTCAAGTTGTTGGGCTGCAATTCTAAGCACCTGAAAGAAGAAAATAAAAGCCAATTTCAGAATTTTCTGGAGCCAGAGTTTGAACAGTTCTTTAGAAAAACTGAGGTCTTTATTGATTAAATGGTGCAAAGCACTGCTAAATTTCTAAGTGTCTGGAATATAACCATATTTATCTACATGAAAATTGGGACCTCTGCCCATTTTTAAGAGTTATAACTCCAGTCTTATGAGTGCTAGATTTGGTGATTTTAATGAGATGGTTTAAAAACTAAAAAAATGTGGCTAATCCCTCACATAATTTGGTAGTAATTTATCTAATGGGAAGTAGGGAATATCATTATTTTAATGCTGCTCTTAGCAACTAAACAACCGCTATCAATATATTAAATGTGTCTTATCCAAAAAGCAAACTGACTTGAACTAAATTTGGATGTTAAGATGTAAAAGATTGTACAGTGCTTTGTAAAGGAGAAGGAAATTCCCAGGCTTTCCAGACTACTAATGTGGGTTTAGGAGGCAGAGGCTCCCCCTCTTGCTAACCCACTAGCCTCTGGCAAGGGCTTTTCAAACTTTGATGTGCATGAGAATCATCTGGGGATCTGGTAAAATGCAAATTCTGATACAGTAGGCCTTGGGGGCAGCCTGAGGCTGTGCAGGTCCAACAGGCTCCCAGGTGATGACAATGCGGGTAATCTGTGGATAAGACTTTCATTAGCAAGCCCTCAGTTCAGTTCAGTTCAGCTGCTCAGTTGTGTCCCAGTCTTTGCGACTCCATGGACTGCAGCATGCCAAGCCTCCCTGTCCATCACCAACTTCCAGAGTTTACTCAAACTCATGTCCATTGAGTTGGTGATGCCATCCAACCCTCTCATCCTCTGTCATCCCCTTCTCCCACCTTCAGTCTTTCCCAGCACCAGGGTCTTTTTCAATGAGTCAGTTCTTTGCATCAGGTGGCCAAAGTATTGGAGTTTCAGCTTCAGCATCAGTCCTTCCAATGAATATTTGGGACTGATTTCCTTTAGGATGGACTGGTTGGATCTCCTTGCAGTCCAAGGGACTCTCAAGAGTCTTCTCCAACACCACCATTCAAAAGCATCAATTCTTTGGCGCTCAGCTTTCTTTATAGTACAACTCTCACAACCATATGTGACTACTTGAAAAACCATAGCTTTGACTAGATGGACCTTGTTGGCAAAGTAATGTCTCTGCTGTTGGTCATAACTTTTCTTCCAAGCAGCAAGCATCTTTTAATTTCATGGCTGCAATCACCATCTGCAGTGATTTTGGAGCCCTCCAAAAATAAAGTCTGACACTGTTTCCACTGTTTCTCCTATCTATTTGCCATGAAGTAATGGGACCAGATGCCATGATCTTAGTTTTCTGAATGTTGAGTTTTAAGCCAACTTTTTCACTCTCCTTTTTCACTTTCATTAAGAGGCTCTTTAGTTCTTCTTTGCTTTCTGCCATAAGGGTGATGTCATCTGCATATCTGAGGTTATTGATATCTCTCCTGGCAATCTTGATTCCAGCTTGTGCTTCATCCAGTCTAGCGTTTCTCATGATGTACTCTGCATATAAGTTAAATAAGCAGGGTGACAATATACAGCCTTGACATACTCCTTTCCCCATTTGGAACCAGTCTGTTGTCCATGTCCAGTTCTAACTGTTGCTTCCTGACCTGCATATAGATTTCTCAAGAGGCAGGTCAGGTGGTTTGGTATTCCGATCTCTTCAAGAATTTTCCACAATTTGTTGTGATCCACACAGTCAAAAGTTTTGGCATAGTCAATAAAGCAGAAGTAGATATTTTTCTGGAACTCTCTTGTTTTTTTGATGATCCAACAGATGTTGGCAATTTGATCTCTGGTTCCTCTGCCTTTTCTAAATCCAGCTTGAACATCTGGAAGTTCATGGTTCACATACTGTTGAAACCTGGCTTGGAGAATTTTTAGCATTACTTTGCTAGCATGTGAAATGAGTGCAATTGTGCAGTAGTTTGAATATTCTTTAGCATTGCTTTTCTTTGGGATTGGAATGAAAACTGACCTTTTCCAGTCCTGTGGCCACTGCTGAGTTTTCCAAATTTGCTGGCATATTGAGTGCAGCACTTTCACAGAGCCTCATCTTTTAGGATTTGAAATAGGTCAACTGGAATTCCATCACTTCCACTCGCTTTGTTCATAGTGATGCTTCCTAAGGCCCACTTGACTTTGCATGAAACTAAGGGCCACCCAAGATGGATGGGTCATGGTGGAGAGTTCTGACAAAATGTGGTCCATTGGAGAAGGGAATAGCAAACCACTTCAGTATTCTTGCCTTGAGAATCCCATGAATAGCATGAAAAGGCAAAAAGATAGGATACTGAAAGATGAACTCCCCAGGTTGGTAGGTGCCCAGTATGCTACTGGAGATCAGTGGAGAAATAACTCCAGAAATAATGAAGGGATGGAGTAAAAGCAGAAAAAACACCCAACTGTAGATGTGACTGGTGATGGAAATAAAGTCCGATGCTGTAAAGAGCAATATTGCATAGGAACCTGGACTGTTAGGTCCACGAATCAAGGCAGATTGGAAGTGGTCAAATGGGAGATGGCAAGAGTGAACATTAACATTTTAGGAATCAGCGAACTAAAATGGACTGGAATGGGTGAATTTAACTCATATGACCATTATATCTACTACTGTGGGCAAGAATCCCTTAGAAGAAATGGAGTAGTCCTCATAGTCAACAAAAGAGTCCAAATCTCAAAAACGACAGAATGATCTCTGTTTACAAAGCAAAACATTTAATATCACAGTCATGCAAGTCTATGCCCCGACCAATAATGCTGAAGAAGCTCAAATTGAACAGTTCTATGAAGACCTCCAAGACTTTCTAGAACTAACACCCAAAAAAGATGTCCTTTTCATTATAGAGGACTGGAACGCAAAAGTAGGAAGCCAAGAAATACCTGGAGTAATGGGCAAATTTGGCTTTAGAGTACAGAATAAAGCAGGGCAAAGGCTAACAGAGTTTTGTGAAGAGAATGTACTGGTCATAGCAAACACTCTCTTCCAACAACACAAGAGAAGACTCTATACCTGGACATCACCAAATGGTCAATACTGAAATCTGATTGATCATATTCTTTGCAGCCAAAGATGGAGAAGCTCTATACAGTCAGCAAAAACAAGTCTGGGAACTGACTGTGGCTCAGATCATCAACTCCTTATTCTCAAATTCAGACTTAAATTGAAGAAAGTAGGGAAAACTATTCAGATAAGACCTAAATCAAATCCCTTATGATTATACAGTAGAAGTGACAAATAGATTCAAGGGATTAGATCTGATAGACAGAGTGCCTGAAGAACTATGGACTGAGGCTCATGAAATTGTATAGGAGTCAGGGATCAAGACCATCCCTAAGAAAAAGAAATGCAAAAAGGCAAAATGGTTGTTTGAGTAGGCCTTACCAACAGCTATGAAAAGAAGAGAAGTGAAAGGCAAAGGAGAAAAGGAAAGATATACCAATTTTAATGCAGAGTTCCAAAGAACAGGAAGGAGAGATTAAAAAAAGCCTTCCTCAGTGATTAATCCAAAGAAATAGAGGAAAACAATAGAATGGGAAAGACTAGAGATCTCTTCAAGAAAATGAGAGATACCAAGGGAATGTTTCATGCAAAGATGGGTACAATAAAGGACAGAAATGGTATGGACCTAACAGAAACAGAAGATATGGCAAGAATACACAGAAGAACTATACAAAAAAGATCTTAATGACCCATATAACCACGAGGCTGTGATCACTCACCTAGAGCCAGAAATCTCGGAGTGTGAAGTCAAGTGGGCCACAGGAAGCATCACTGCAAACAAAGCTAGTGGAGGTGACGGAATCCCAGTTAAGCAAGTCCTCACAGTACCTCTATCAGTTGTTTAGGAACTGATAATGTATAACATGTGTGTGTGTGTGTGTGTATATGTGTGTGTGTGTGTGTGTGTGTGTGTGTGTGTATTTACTTATTTATAAAGAGTAGGGAAAGTGAAAGTCTATTGGGAGGGGCTGTTTTTCCATGGTTTAAATAGGGGCGCTAATCAAGTATTGTGTGATGCTATCCCCCACCCAGTGAAGCCTAGAATTTTAGTCATGGGGTCAGGATGATGAAACTATCTCAGCAGATTCTTCGTAGACACTTGGAGTTAACATTATGCTGACATTATTCTGAATATGTTCTTCCTGAAGAAAACTTTCAGATGCTGCAGAAGGCTAGAAAACTAAAAAGAACTATTGATTCAGTGAATCTATTTTATGACTGCTTTTGACATAGACTCTTGTGCCAATGAAGGTCAATTTGTACATGGTAAAACATTGTGATTTAGGAACATTTTTTCTTCATACATTGTTTTCCAGAGCTAAATGTAAATAATATCTGGTGTCTTGGCACTGATCTTGGTCAAATTCTCTACAGTGTACTTAAGGGTCAAAAGACAAATCTGAAACAGCAAGAAGTCCTTTAACAAGTGTCCACCTGGCCCGTGATTTTGTGCCTAGTTTTATCTACCTCTGGAGGGCGACAATAGCTGCTTGTTCATTTTCATTCTCTGCCTGGGTTATCCCGAGGAACTGCCATGCCTACAAAAAAAATAAAAAACAATGACTGATGTCAACGTTGCAAGAGGAAGCAGAGTCAATCATGTACTTTAGCTGGTTTGTTTACATGTGACAATTCCCTCTCTGCAGAGCACCCTGACTTGGATGTGGGTCTTGTAAAGGGAGAAACATTACAACATCACCTGCATTTCTTCATTCAAATTCTTTTGTGGCATCCAGGTCGAGTTGCTGTCATTAGTTACAAACTCTAAGTATTTATCCTCTCCTGTGGCCCATGGAAACCTCTTGAGTCTGTCTCTGAGGTTTCATGATATTAGGTATCTTAGAACCAAAAGATAAATTTATAAAAGTATGCATTTATCAGGAAAAGAGGTAGAAAAATAATTTAGAAATATAAGTAGTTGAAAGTTTACAATAAAGAATCTCAAGATGTACACAATAGAAGTAGTTTCCATAAATGAAAGTCAAATAGTTACTATAAGAGGTAACGGGAAATTTAGGAACTAGGGGAAAAAACCTCTCCCCGGTCACACGTGTTCACCACAGTACAATAGTTAAAAAGCATAAAACACATATAAAATGCAATATAATATACATATAATTTTATAGCTTACATTTACACTTTGTATTACATTGTCAATTCTTTTATGTTTTTATAAAATCCCCTTCAAAATCTATAATTTTGAATTTCCTTTGTTAAATGGATATCCCATTATTCCCACAACTAATCCCGTTACTGCTCTCTGTTGTTTCTAGTCCTTTGCTAAAGTCAATAATGTAAAGAATATCTTCAAATAGATAATGTTTTTCACATCTGGAATGAAAGTTTTTAATATAAAAGATTTCCACTTATATACTTTTAAGAAGAGTAATTCTCACACCATTACAAGCAGAATGTACATCAAGAAAACCTCTCATTACACACATTGTCCTCAGATTTGCCTGGGGTGTATCAGTTGTAGGGATTTAAAAAGGTTTGCATAACCCACGCCCACCTTTGAAAATCAATGCTATGAACATTTTAAAACAAAACTCTATCAAAACATATAGCGTCATCTTGTGTGCATGCTGTCCAGTAAGTCGCTTCAGCTGTGTCTGACTCTTTGTGACCCTATGGACTGTAGCCCGCCAGGCTGCTCTGTCCATGGGATTTCCCAGGCAAGAATATTGGAGTGGGTTACCACACCCTCTTCTGGGATCTTCCTGAGCCAAGGATGAACCTGGGTCTCACATTTCCTGAATCGGCAGACAGGTTCTTTACCACTAGCGCTATCTGGGAAGCCCAGTGTCATCTTAAAGTGCTGAAAAAATTGTATCAGTTTTTTCCCTCATGGGTTATTATTACACATATGATACAAATTCATAAAAAAGTACTGAGTATTTCTCTCCCAGAATACTGGGGACTCTCTTACATCTTTAAATATATTCAGAGCAGCTTCTATTTTGATTTCACCTTTCATACATCTTAGGATGCTTCTTAAGATTGATGAAACAATCTTTTTCTGGGGGCATCTTCCTAGCCTTTGGGTGCAGTAACATTTTCACCATTCACAGACCATCAGTTATCTTAGCCTTGGGGTCTCCATTGATTCAGAAGTCCTGGTCCTTATTTAGGATCCATTAGTTACCAAGTGTGCTGGTAACCATTAATTACCCAGGGCTGCTGTGACAAATGACATATTATGTATGAAAATACACAGCATTTAGAAATGTATGAGGGCATTATTTTGTTGAAGGGGTTGTAGTTTCTTATTAATGCAATGACTTTCTTTTCTAAATTGATTGATCTAAAAATTCCAATATTTTGATTCAGAATTTCAACTCTCAATTCAGTCTCATTTCACTGTAAACATTTTGAGTAACAAGATACTAGGGGCTTTAACTAGTAATTTATTTATTTGTTCTTTCTGTACAAACTCAGTACAACCAATAATAATGATGAGGACTAAATACTGACATGTCAGGCACTAAACTAAGCACTTTAATTTCTGTGAACTTACTTAATCCTCACAGTACCCAATGAGATAGTTAATAATTGTGATGTCCATTTTACATGTGAGGGAACCGAACCTTAGAGGGTTTAAGCAGCTTGTCCCAGACCACATGGCTTGCTGTGCTGTGCTGGTGGTATAGTGGTGAGATAGCTGCCTTCCAGATCACATGACTCATGGCTAATAAGTGATAGAGCAGGAATTTGAACCACATGGTTAGGTAGCAGATCCCAGAGGCTTAACCACTATTCTCTACTGCCTTCTCAGCAATGTATACAAATGTATACAAATTTCTGCAGTTCCTCTGGGAATATCCCCATATAAGATGTTTTCTGAAAATTATAAACTAAGAAGGAAGCCTTTATACCTGCCAGTATCTTATTACAGGCCTTGGCAAGTGGGAGACTTAGTGAACCAAGATAAAGCTGCAGAAGCCTCTTCGGTGGTTTCCCAGTCTCCATGTCCAACAACCTTTCATGTTTCATAGAAAGGGGCTTGTCTCACATGCAAATCTGATCATGTCCCTCTCCCACAGTGGTTCCCCATGGCTTTCAACATGAAGTTCAACTCCTGGCTACTTCTTTGTGCCTCCTCTCTTGCCCCTGTCTCCTCCTCTCTTACCATGGATCCAGTGTTTCCTGTCTCTCTGCCACCCATGAACCATTCCCTCTATGCAACAGCTGGACCTTCTTACAGTTTTTAATTCTCTCTCCTTCAAAACTCAGCTTTGGATTCACTTGAAGGGCAAGGCTGGGTCAGAACCCTTGCTTTCTGCTCTCCTAGCATCTTGTGCATACTCTGACACCACATTTATTACACTGCACTGATTGATTTACTTGTCTTGCAGATAGATCACAAATCTGTCCTTTCAACTGGTCCATTTTCCCCCCATCTGTTCAATCCATTAGCCCATGCCTGGCACAATTCTTGGGACATAATACATGCTGAATAAATGCTAAGTGAGTAAATCAAGGGTGGGATATGGTGTGGCTCTAGACCCAGATGAAACCATGCTCTGCCCCATGAAAACTACTGCTGAGCCTCCAGGTTGGCAGTTTTGGTTTTTCATTTCTTGTCCCCACCTTTTATTTTTGGGCACTGTCGACACTGCAGAGATGGTTAGATGGTTTTTGTAACTTACAAACGAGTATCAGACTTAGCGAGGTTAACTCCTTTGGGAAACTTTACTTGATGGAAATGCCACCTAGTAGAGCTCTCTGTTACCCTCTGTCCCTTGTTGGCACATGAAGACCCTTTGTGAGTCTGGCAGGATGAAGGGAAATGATACCTCTGCATCTCCAGGGTCCTGAAGAATTGCTGCCTCCATGAACAGGATGGTGACTGGCAGGTCCCCTTCCTTCAGCCTTTTTAAGCCTTCTTCAAATGCTCCAGGCCAGTCTTTGAAGGGGTTTTCAGTATGAAAGTAATAACCCTATAACACAGAGAGGGGCCAACACAGATCCATTGATTTAACTCTTCATTGTTACATTCAATCAGTTCTTTCTGAATTTGAATTTAAGTAATTTTACTTATTTAATTTCAATGAAGTTTAAATTGCTATTTTTTCCTTTATTGTGACTGTAGTACATTTTCATGGTGTAAATGTTAGATATTATTTTGTTACTGAATAATATAAAAAGAAACAAAAAGATACCTGTAATGTTGCAACCTAAATATGATCACTGTTAATATTTTGGAGTTTGTTTTCCTTCTGATAATTCTTTTGTTCTTTTTGTTTCAGTCATTTACCCCCAAGATTTAAAAATATTGACTTTTAGGACAAACTTTTGCGGAATCCTGCCATGCACTCTCTTGAAATGTTAATACCACATACTGTACATCTGTTTATATACAGTGGCCCTTTGGAGGACTATGAACTATTGTAACATCTAGGATATTTTTTCACCTTCTACTTACCAAACCAGTTTTTATCCCATTGTGGGGCTGTATCTCTCCATTGAGAGATGTTTAAAAGTTATAGATTTTCTTTTGTTGCAAAATTTAAATAATACAGATTATACAAATAATCTTCTAGTATTTTCTATGAGTATATAAGTTAAACAAGTCCATGCTATAAAAGCAAGGTTGTAGCTTAAGCCCCATTTAGTTTTAGTTATTAAAATTATGCTAAAAATTAATCAATCCTCTTTTGATGGTCACTCAGGTTAGTTTCAATTTTTATTGTTGTTATCATAAATAAAGCTATGGTGAAAGTCTTATGCTCAAATCTTTGACTGCATATGATTATTATCTTTGGATAGACTTCTAGAAGGATTTATTATGCTAAAGGCTACGAACTATTTTGAGCCCTTGATATATGAGGCAGAATTGATTTTGAGAAAGTATGCCATGATAAACTCTCATCAGAAGTATCAGAGATATTATTTGTTGCAACTTTAGTAGCAGAGGCTATCATAAAAACCAATTTGATAGATAGAAACAAGCTAGTCTGTTGATGATGCTACTAAGGTTTTTAAATACATCAAATGGAGACCTTCATTCTCCCCAGGTGTTTAGAAAGACAAAACTCTTTATCAGAATCCATAGGGTATGACTAGCTTATATAGAGGTGTTGGGGTGTGGGACCCTGGGAGGGGGAGCTCAGGTGCATGGGTTATAGCCCAGAGACTGATGTTGCACATCGGTATTCTCTCTTCTCACTTACTTTCAATTTCTTTGTGGAAAATTAATGATTTTAATGAGATGGTTGATCTGATTTTATGAGACTGCCTTGCCTACTGTGGTACAGAGAATAGGAAGGAGTAAGACATCTTAATGATTATGTAGATTGTTAATCCCCTAAAATCAGAGACTATTCATCTCAGTCCCCAGTATCTAGGGCTGAGTAAACAGTAAAATTTGTTGGATGGAACCAAATATCATGGAAGTTATTCAGAATTGAATAAAACTGAAAATTCCTCTACCACAAAGAACCATAACATTAACATCTCTCTATATATTTCCCCTGTGTAAGAAAATTCTATCTTTCCATCTCTTTCTGTCTTTCAAGTCACTTAAACTGATTTCTCAGTGTTTTCTTTTTTTCCAGGTATTTTAAAAAGCATAAGTCCTAGAGCAACTGGGGCTTCATGGGGGAATTTAGCTGGCTGTGGACTGTACTCACACATTTTCTGGGGCTCGAGGAATCCCCCTGGTACTTGACCCAGCTGTGTGAAGTGTGTCTTTTCCACTGAATTCTTTGCTAGCAGCATAAAGACTACCCGTGAAATAAAGCCTGAAGCCCCCCTTTTCAACCTCCCACTCATTAATATCACTTTAGTCAGCTTATCGACATGGTTTGAGCATTGTGGGATTAGCCCAGCTCTTGTTCTAACTAACCCTCAATGTTAGTTCAGTGACTGGCCAAGCTCTGGTTGGCTGCCAAACTGTCTTAACACTGATAAAAAATAAGGGTGTTCCATTCCAGATTTGCTGCCTTCACATATTGCATGATTACACTGTTTCCATCTACCAGAATTTCTTCCAGGTCAGATTGATATTAAACAGTCTATTTAATTTTTGGATTTCCCCCCCCACAAAATAGTTATCAACTAATTTATAAAAATGTGATCCAAAGAGGATGAGAAAACTGGTCAACATTTGAAAAATGAGAAATGGTCACCTTCTCACTGGCTGAGATTGTAACCTGGTTCTGGGCTTCCTGGTTCTCCGATATCCAGTTCCTCCGGGCCATTTCTTCCCATTCTGCTTGCATCTTATCCCAAAACTCTGTATCTGACTAGAAGACAGGAGAAATGAAGATAGATGGATTTAAGAACACGCTATATCATTTGGTTTATTTCCAAGAAACAGTTTTTCTCACAGATAAAATGACTTCTGGGGAGGAATAAAGTGTTCAAATTGGCCACATCCAATGACACTCATGGTTGAAGAGCTTCTGGAGGGCACTCAGCACTCAAGGTGTCAAAGAGTAGTAGCTGTGATTTTTCTCTGGGAGAAACATAGTTACCACCTGAAGAACCAGGATCATATAAAACCAAATTCAGTGGTGCTGGGAAATCTGGTCAACCACTTGTAAAAGAATGAAACTAGACCACTTTCTAACACCATACACAAAAATAAACTCAAAATGGATTAAAGATCTAAACATAAGACCAGAAACTATAAAACTCCTAGAGGAGAACATAGGCAAAACACTCTCCGACATACATCACAGCAGGATTCTCTATGACCCACCTCCCAGAAGATTGGAAATAAAAGCAAAAATAAACAAATGGGACCTAATTAACCTTCAAAGCTTCTGCACATCAAAGGAAACTATTAGCAAGGTGAAAAGACAGCCTTCAGAATGGGAGAAAATAATAGCAAATGAAGCAACCGACAAACAACTAATCTCAAAAATATACAAGCAACTCCTACAGCTCAACTCCAGAAAAATAAATGACCCAATCAAAAAATGGGCCAAAGAACTAAATAGACATTTCTCCAAAGAAGACATACAGATGGCTAACAAACACATGAAAAGATGCTCAACATCACTCATTATCAGAGAAATGCAAATCAAAACCACTATGAGGTACCATTTCACACCAGTCAGAATGGCTGCGATCCAAAAGTCTACAAATAATAAATGCTGGAGAGGGTGTGGAGAAAAGGGAACCCTCTTACACTGTTGGTGGGAATGCAAACTAGTACAGCCACTATGGAGAACAGTGTGGAGATTCCTTAAAAAACTGGAAATAGAACTGCCTTATGATCCAGCAATCCCACTGCTGGGCATACACACTGAGGAAACCAGAAGGGAAAGAGACACGTGTACCCCAATGTTCATCGCAGCACTGTTTATAATAGCCAGGACATGGAAGCAACCTAGATGTCCATCAGCAGATGAATGGATAAGAAAGCTTTGGTACATATACACAATGGATTATTACTCAGCCATTAAAAAGAATACAGTTGAATCAGTTCTAATGAGGTGGATGAAACTGGAGCCTATTATACAGAGTGAAGTAAGCCAGAAGGAAAAACATAAATACAGTATACTAACGCATATATATGGAATTTAGAAAGATGGTAACAATAACCCGGTGTACGAGACAGCAAAAGAGACACTGATGTATAGAACAGTCTTATGGACTCTGTGGGAGAGGGAGAGGGTGGGAAGATTTGGGAGAATGGCATTGAAACATGTAAAATATCATGTAAGAAACGAGTTGCCAGTCCAGGTTCGATGCACGATACTGGATGCTTGGGGCTAGTGCACTGGGACGATCCAGAGGGATGGTATGGGGAGGGAGGAGGGAGGAGGGTTCAGGATGGGGAACACATGTATACCTGTGGCGGATTCATTTTGATATATGGCAAAACTAATACAATTATGTAAAGTTTAAAAATAAAATAAAATTAGAAAAAAAAAAAAAAAACCAAATTCAGCTAAAAATCCATTATTTGAATAGTTTTAAGTGTGGGTACCTGACACACATTTTGGGAAGGGCAGCCTCTGCTAGAGTTGCTGCTAGGCAATGAGATTGGAATGCAGAAGTAGGAAGTCAAGAGATACCTGGAGTAACAGGAAAGTTTGGCCTTGGAGAACAAAATGAAGCAAGGCAAAGGCTAACAGAGTTTTGCCAAGAGAATGTGCTAGTCATAGGAAATTCTCTTCCAAGAACAAAAGAGACAACTCTCATGACCATCACTAATGGTCAGTACTGAAATCAGACTGATTATATTCTTTGCAGCCAAAGATGGAGAAGCTCGATACAGTCAGCAAAAATAAGCCACCTGACTGTGGCTCAGGTGATGAGCTCCTTATTATAAAATTCAGACTTAAGCTGAAGAAAGTGGGGAAAACCACGAGGCCCATTCAGGTATGACCTAATTAAATCCCTTATGATTCTACAGTGGAAGGGACAAATAGATTCAAGGGATTAGATCTGATACAGTGCCTGAAGAACTATGGACAGAGGTTTGTCACACTGTACGGTAGGCAGTGAGCAAAACCATCCTCAAGAAAAAGAAATGCAAGAAGGTAAAATGGTTGTGTGAGGAAGTTTTACAAATACCTGAGAAAAGAAGAGAAGTGAAACGCAAAGGAGAAAGGGAAAAATATACCCAACTGATTACAGAGTTCCAGAGAATAGCAAGGAAAGATAAGAAAGCCTTTCTAAGTGAACAATGCAAATAAGTAGAGGAAAACAATAGAATGGGAAAGATTAGAGATCTCTTCAAGAAGATTAGACATACTAAGGGAACATTTCATGGAAAGATGGGCACAATAAAGGATAGAAAATGTAAGGACCTAACAGAAGCAGACGATATTAGGAAGAACTGGCAAGAATACACAGAACTATACAAAAAAGGTCTTAATGACCCGGACAATCATGACGGTGTGGCTATTCACCTAGAGCCAGATATCCTGAAGTGTGAAGTCAAGTGGGCCTTAGGAAGCATCACTACAAAGCTAGTGGAGGTGATGGAATTTCAGCTCAGCTATTTCAAATTCAAAACTTAAAAGATGATGCTGTTAAAGTGCTGCACTCAATATGCCAGCTAATTTGGAAAACTCAGCGATGGCCACAGGACTGGAAAAGGTCAGCTTTCATTCCAATCCCAAAGAAGGACAATGCCAAAGAATGTTCAAACTACCATACAATTTTGCTCATTTCACATGCTAGCTTAAAAGTCCTTCAAGCTAGTTTAAAAATCCTTCAAGCTAGGCTTCAGCAGTGGATGAACCAAGAATTTCAGATGTACAAGCTGAGTTTTGAAGACGCAGAGGAGCCAGAGATCAAATTGCCAACACCTGTTGGATCATAGGAAAAAGCAAGAGAATTCCAGAAAAACATAAAATTCTGCTTCACTGACTATACTAAACCCTAAGTGTGGATCACAATAAACTGGAAAATTAAAGAGATGGGACTACCAGATCACCTTACCTACCTCCTGAGAAACCCATAAGCAGGTCAAGAAGCAACAATTAGAACTGGACATGGAATACCGGACTGGTTCAAAATTGGGAAAGGAGTAAGTCAAAGCTGTATATTGTCAGTCTGCTTATTTAAATTCTATGCAGAGTGCATCATGCGAAATGCCAGTCTGGATGAACCACAAGCTGGAATCAAGATTGCCGGGAGAAATATCAATAACCTCAGATATGCAGATGATACCACATTAGTGGCAGAAAGTAAAGAAGAACTAAAGAACCTCTTGATGAAGGTGAAAGAGGAGGGTGAAAAAGCTGGCTTAAAACTCAACATTCAAAAAACGAAGATCATGGCATCAAGTCCCATCACTTCATGGCAAATAAATGGGGAAACAATGGAAACAGTGACAGACTTTATTTTCTTGGGCTCCAAAATCACTGCAGATGGTGACTGCAGCCATGAAATTAAAAGATGCTTGCTCCTTGGAAGAAAAGCGATGACAAACCTAGACACTGTATTAAAAAACAGAGACATCACTCTGCTGACAAAGGTCCGTATAGTTGAAGCTATGGTTTTTCCAGAAGTCACGTATGGATGTGAGAGTTGGATCATAAACAAGGCTGAGTGCCGAAGAATGAATGCTTTTGAACTGTGCTATTGGAGAAGACTCTAGAGAGTCCCTTGGACTGCAAGGAGATCAAACCAGTCAATCCTAAAGAGAATCAACCCTGAATATTCCTTGGAAAAACTGTTGCTGAAGCTCTAATACTTTGGCCAGCCTATTCGGTCAGCCGACTCATTGCAAAAGACCCTGATGCTGGGAAAGACCGAGGGCAAGAGAAGAGGGCAACAGAGGATGAGATGGTTTTATGGCATCATCGACTCAATGGGCATGAGTTTGAGCAAACTCCAGGAGATAGTGAAGGACAGGCAAGCCTGGCATTCTGTAGTCCATGAGTCACAAGTCAGACGGGACTGAGTCACTGAACAGTAACAATGAAGAATTAGAGTAGCTCCTTTAGGACTGGCTGGGCAGTGGCTTGGGAAGCAGCCGGCCATAGGCACAGAAAGCAACACTGGTTTATCCTACTCTGTGCCAAGCTCTGTGCTAGGAGAAAACTCAGCCTAGACGGTTATGGTCGGAAAGCTAGGATTACACAGGTTCTGAACCACAGTCTGGTTTCTAGGCCTGTACTCATCACATTATGGCAAAGGTGTCCTCCTGGTGCTAAAGAATGAAGGAGACTAGCTTTGGGTGTGAACTCGACGGAATCTTCAAGGTCTTCTACAGCAGGATGATTTTTCAAAAAATAACACTGTGTTTTCCTCTTTATAACTTTCCTTTATGTGTTCCCAAGGGGAAACCAGGCCATTTGCTCTCCCTTACTTCAGGGGACTGAAGCAGACATTTTCTGCAAGATCTGTCCCTGGTTGGCTTCTATTTTACTAAGCCTGAAGAGAGTACTTGAGGTGTTCTGGAGGGAGGAAAAGGGGACAGGTATCTTAAAGACCTTAAGAGAGGAAGGGAGATTTCCAGGGACAGGAAAAGAGAAGGAAGGTGGTAGGTTCTGAGATAAGTGGGAAATGATGCTTAGCTTTTAAGGATTTCCCTGACAAACTGGCCTGACCTCCAAGAGAATGAGACAGGGTGTGCTAGGAACTCAGATCCCCACATGACAGAGAAAGAGATACAAACTGGACTTGGATCAACCCTTCGGGGCTTGATTGGCTGTTAGCAGTTAGCATGATAGACAGGAAGGTGGAGACTCTGTCCTTGTTTTTTGGCACCACATAAGCATTCCATGTTTGGTGACTGAGACTAAGTGACCTGCTTGGAAACCACTATTTTCCTTAAAGAAAACAGTGAAATGGGTACTGCTTGAACATCAGAGTTTGGAACTGAGGTCCAATTTCTCTGCAAATCTCAGTTTCTATGATTCTAAACCTGTGACTTGCTGACATCCCATCAAAGGTTGCTCTTCATCTTTTAATCCTCCCAGTCTCACCCTCTACTCCACCCTCATTCCTGGGTAGTGGTTATTCAGGGGTGAGACCTCGTCTTCAAAGTTGCTCTAAATGATAATTCAAAGCGTATTTCTTCTGAATATAAACATGCAGGGAAAAAGGGCCAGCCCAGTGTGATTAATCCCAGGCTACTAAGTAAACAGCATTTCTTCTTTACTATGTCCAGAATACTCATTTCTACCACAGATATGGGTTCTGTCCCAACAGTAGAGGCTTTCCCCTCAACAAAGGCTCAGGACAGCAGGCATCTTGGTAATGCATATCTGATATGCTAGAAGTCCACGGAATGGCCACCAGTTATTCAGGTTAAGGTTAGGAATAAAATTCAAAATGGCTCTTTCAATGAGCCTTTCTGGTAGAATACCAAATTGTGCAAACAGAATGATCTCAGTTATATAACAGCTAGATAAAAGACTAGAAGGAAATATCCTGCCATGTTAAAAGTAATCTGTCTTTCATACAGATGGCCAATAAACACATGAAAAATGTGCACCATCACCCATTATTAGAGAAATGCAAATCAAAATTACAATGAGGTATCACCTCACATTGGTCAAAATGACCATCAGCAAAAAAAATATCTACAAACAATAATACATGCTGGAGACGGTATGGAGAAAAGGGAACCCTCTTGCACTGTTGATGCGAATGTAGATTGGTACAGCCACTATGGAGAACAGTATGGAGATTCCTTAAAAAACTAGGAATAAAACTACCAATGCATGCATGCTAAGTCACTTCAGTCATGTCCAGTTCTGTGTGACCTTATGGACTGTAGCCCGCCAGGCTCTTCCGTCCATGGGATTCTCCAGGCAAGAATACTGGAGTGGGTTGCCATGCCCTTCTCCAGGGGATCTTCCTGACCCAGGGATCAAACCTGGTCTCCTGCATTGCAGGCAGATTCTTTACCATCTGAGCCACCAGGGAAGCCCCCCAAAATACCAAATGACCCAGCAGTTCCATTACTGGGCATATACCATGAGAAAATCACAATTCAAAATGACATATGTATCCCAATGTTCACTGCAGCACTATTTACAATAGCCAGGAAATGGAAGCAACCTAGATGTCTATGAACAGATGAATGGATAAAGAAGTTATTTTATACACACACACACAATGGAATATTACTCAGCCATAAAAAGGAACAAATTTGAGTCAGTTCTAGTGAGGTGGATGAACCTAGAGCCTGTTACACAGAGTGAAGTCAGGAAAACACATTTTGTATATTAATGCATATATACAGAATTTAGAAAAATGGTACTGAGGGACCTATCTGCGGGGCAGGAATAGAGATGCAGACATCGAGAACAGACTGGTAAACACAACAGGGGAAGGAGATGGTGGGACAAACTGAGAGAATAGCATTGAAACATATACATTACCACATGTGAAACAGATGGCTAGTGAGAAGTTGCTGTATAACACAGGAAGCTCAAGCTGGCGCTCTATGACAACCCAGAGGGGTAGGATGGAGCAGGAAGTAGGGGGGAGGTGACATATGTATACTTATGACGGATTCACTCTGTTGTATGGCAGAAACCAACACAACATCGTAAAGTGATTATTCTCCAATTAAAAATTAAAAAAAAAAAGAGTAAACTGTTTTTGAGTGAAGGGCTGATGGGTGATGTTTTCCCTGCTTCTTTATGCTCTTTTGTACTTCCTGAATTTTCTATGAGTATGCATTACTTTTATAATTTAAGAAAGGTTAAAAAATGATAAAAATTATCTTTCCTTTTTAAAATACCATGAAACCTGCACTGAAGGTTTCATTTTCAACTGAATTGACTCATTTTCTTGAATAGGCTTTTAAAGATGCAGGTTCAGCTTGTCTGAATAGAAACAAACAGAAATCTATCAAGTGAATTTTATAATGTTTACTGACTCTCCCGAGCCCCCTGATGGGTGGTGTGAAGTGCCAATGACTTCAAGTATTTTTAAGGCAGTTAAGTTCCCCTAGTGAGACTCCTTGGCATCTAAAGCTATTAAAAGTCTTTTGAATGAAAGAATGAGGAAGATTTTGTAAGGTGTACTTCTAAATTACAAAAGTCACCTTTCCTGCAGTTTCAAATTAGAGCAGTAGATGCATAAAATTGCTGTGGAAAGAGAACCTCAGTTGAGGTGGGGCTGTCAGGCCCTAATTTAATGAGGTACACCAGGACTGACTGTTACCACTTAGAATAAGTTCTGCTGACTAATTAAAGTGCACCGCATAGTTTCATTTAATTACAGAAGACTACTTTTAGCACAATCAATTTTCATCCAGTCTCAGAATCCAGACTTCATTCTGGTAACTGCAATTAACACTGCCTCTTTTTTTCATTCCTAATCAATTTTAGAGAAACCTCAAACACATTTGAATTTTAAATATTTTAGACATGACTGAGGGGATTTTATGTATTGATGATTTTGTCAGCTGTTCTGGGATGCTGGTAGATTACTTTTTATACGCTACAGGTAATAAATTATATGCTCACACCAGAAACGAGCTATTGTTTGCAATCCATTTTCATTTTAAAAATAGTTTTCTGATGATAACAATGGTATTTTACTACAAACTTGGGATATGCAGTATGGTGGTTAAGAACGGAAGCTGTCTCATCATGTTGATTTAGAAACAAATTCTGGCTCTATAGCTGACCTTCTACAGTTCAGTTCAGTTCAGTCGCTCAGTCATGTCCGACTCTTTGTGATCCCATGAATCACAGCACGCCAGGCCTCCTTGTCCATCACCAACTCCCGGAGTTCACTCAGTCTCATGTCCATCGAGTCAGTGATGCCATGCAGCCATCTCATCCTCTGTCATCCCCTTCTCCTCCTGTCCCCAATCCCTCCCAGCATCAGAGTCTTTTCCAATGAGTCAACTCTTTGCATGAGGTGGCCAAAGTCCTGGAGTTTCAGCTTTAGCATCATTCCTTCCAAAGGAATCCCAGGGCTGATCTCCTTCAGAAGGGACTGGTTGGATCTCCTTGCAGTCCAAGGGACTCTCAAGAGTCTTCTCCAACACCACAGTCCTACAAGTCCCATAATATCTCCAGGTCTCATTTTCCTTATCCTTAAAATGAATATAGACTAGTGGTCTTGGTTAGTCACTATAAGGACCAAATGAGAAAGTGTATCTGTGGCATAAAGCACATGGTAAATGTTCAGTAAAAGTAGGTGTGCTTACAAATGCTTTTGTACCTTTGAGAAAAATATAAAGAATGAAACAAAAATCACCCACAACCTCAAAGTTCAAATGCACTTCTGTGAGTATGCTGGTGTTTAGTTTCTGTATATACATATTCTCTCTTAGATGCTTTTCCTCTCTATTCAAGTCTTTCTTTTCTACCCAATTATTCAAAAATAAGAGCAAGGTTAAGAAGACTATTGCAAAAATGGACTGTTACATAGCAATTAAAATAGTACTTATGAAGAATTTATTACAACATGGGATAGGCCTTGAGTTATAATGTTCCTTGTTATGTAGTATGGTCACAATGATAGAAAACAGCAAGTAATGTGTGAGGGAAAAAAAAATAAGGCTAGAGAAATGTACCTACAGTTCATGGGTTGGAATTATGAGGAATTTGCCCCAAAACCTTTCCTTGCGCTTTTTAGCATTTACCATATCTTCTATTGCTAGCATGTGTTATTTTAGTGAAAAAGTAAGATTTTCTTAAAACAGCTTCCATCCAACCTAGGTGTCCATCGAGAGATGAGTGGATAAAGAAGTTGTGGTACATATATACAATGGGATATTACTCAGCCATAAAAAGGAATGAATTTGAGTAGGTTGAACAGAGACAGATGAACCTAGAGCCTGTTATACAGAGTGAAGCAAGTCAGAAAAAAACATATATCATATATTAACGCATATATATGGAATCTTGAAAAATGGTACTGACGAACCTATTTGCAGGGCAGGACTAGAGACAAAAACATACAGAATGGACTGGTGGACACAGCAAGGGGAAGAGGAGGGTGGGACGAACTGGGAGATTAGCATTGAAATACATACATCACCATGTGTAAGATAGATAGTGGGAACTTGTATAACACAGGGAGCTCACCCTGATGCTCTAGATGGAGAGGGGTTGGATGAGGGTGTGAAAGGGAGGCTCAAGAGGGAGAGGATATATGTATACTTAAGGCTGATTCACATTGTTGTATGGCAGAAACCAACACAGCATTGTAAAGCAATTATCCTCCAGTTAAAAAAATTTGTATAAAAATTAACTCAACTCAATAGCAAAAACCAAATAATCAATTAAAAAATAGGCAGAGAATCTGAACAGATATTTTTTTCAGAGAATACATACAGATGGCTAATGTGGAAAGGTGCTCAGCATCACTTATTCAGTGACATTAAAAATCAAAAACAGGAGGGAGGAGCCAAGATGGCGGAGGAGTAGGACGGGGAGAACACTTTCTCCCCCACAAATTCATCAAAAGAGCATTTAAACATCGAGTAAATTCCACAAAACAACTTCTGAATGCCGGCAGAGGACATCAGGCACCCAGAAAAGCAATCCAACTCTTTGAAAGGAGGTAGGAAAAAATATAAAAGACAAAAAAAGAGACAAAAGAGGGAGGGACGGAGTTCCGTCCCGGAAAGGGAGTCTTAAAAAGAGAGAAGTTTCCAAACACCAGGAAACCTTCTCACTGCCGAATCTGTGCCGAGCTTTGGAAGCACAGAGGGCAACATAACAGGAAGAAAAAATAAATAAACAATTAAAACTCGAAGATTGCGAGTCCTACAGTAACTCCCCCAGCGGAGAAGCAGCGCAGATGCCTGCACGCGCCATCAGCAAGCGGGGGCTGGGCAGGGAGGCGCAGCGCGGGCTGCATCGCTTAGAGTAAGAATCTGGCCTGAATACCCTGAGCACTACCTGAGCGAAATAATTTGGGCTAGCAAACCAGACTGTGGGATATCTACCACGCGAAAAGCCAGCCCTAACCTAAGACCGCCAGGCCCGCGCACGGAACAAAGAATTGAACAGAGATAGCCGGCTGCAGACTTTCCCCCTCCGGTGACAGGCAGCCAGAGCCGGAAGGGGGCAATTGCAGCCCCAGAGAGACATTATCTATAAAACTGTAAGCAGGCTTCTTTGCTAACTAAAACTTTTTGGGGGTCTGGACGGTTAACATCTGCCTGAGAAGGTGCGCCGGTTTTATACCCAGATAACCGAGTGGCGGGGAGGTGATAAGTCGCAGCATTGGCGCTCGCCAAACACCTCATCACTTGAGCTGCTCGGACCTGGGAAGAGCACAAAACTCAGGCCCAACTGAGTCTGCGCCTCTGAGGACTACCCGAGTGCCTGAACCTGAGCGGCTTGGACCTGGGAGGTACATGCAACCCAGGGCCAGCCTCGGATTGTTCCCGGCGGAACAACCTAGAGCCTGAGCAGTGTGGGCAGGGAGGCTACACGCGCCGTGAGCGGGGGCAGACCCAGTGTGGCTGAGGCACTGCGAGTGCACGCCAGTGTTATTTGTTTGCAGCATCCCTCCCTCCCTCCCCACAGCGTGACTGAACAAAGAGAAAAAATACAGCTCCACCCATCAGAACACCGACACAAGCTTCCCTAACCAGGAAACCTTGACAAGCCACCTGTACAAACCCACACACAGCTAGGAAAAGCCACAATAAAGAGAACTCCACAAACTGCCAGAATACAGAAAGGACACCCCAAACTCAGCAATTTAAACAAGATGAAGAGACAGAGGAATACCCAGCAGATAAAGGAACAGGATAAATGCCCACCAAACCAAACAAAAGAGGAAGAGATAGGGAATCTACCTGATAAAGAATTCCAAATAATGATAGTGAAATTGATCCAAAATCTTGAAATTAAAATGGAATCACAGATAAATAGCTTGGAGACAAGGATTGAGAAGATGCAAGAAAGGTTTAACAAGGACCTAGAAGAAATAAAAAAGAGTCAATATATAATGAATAATGCAATAAATGAAATTAAAAACACTCTGGAGGCAACAAATAGTAGAATAACAGAGGCAGAAGATAGGATTAGTGAATTAGAAGATAGGATGGTAGAAATAAATGAATCAGAGAGAATAAAAGAAAAATGAATTAAAAGAAATGAGGACAATCTCAGAGACCTCCAGGACAATATTAAACGCTACAACATTCGAATCATAGGGGTTCCAGAAGAAGAAGACAAAAAGAAAGACCATGAGAAAATACTTGAGGAGATAATAGTTGAAAACTTCCCTAAACTGGGGAAGGAAATAATCACCCAAGTCCAAGAAACCCAGAGAATCCCAAACAGGATAAACCCAAGGCGAAACACCCCAAGACACATATTAATCAAATTAACAAAGATCAAACACAAAGAACAAATATTAAAAGCAGCAAGGGAAAAACAACAAATAAAACACAAGGGAATTCCCATAAGGATAACAGCTGATCTTTCAATAGAAACTCTTCAAGCCAGGAGGGAATGGCAAGACATACTTAAAATGATGAAAGAAAATAACCTGCAGCCCAGATTATTGTACCCAGCAAGGATTTCATTCAAGTATGAAGGAGAAATCAAAAGCTTCTCAGACAAGCAAAAGCTGAGAGAATTCTGCACCACCAAACCAGCTCTCCAACAAATACTAAAGGATATTCTCTAGACAGGAAACACAAAAATGGTGTATAAATTCGAACCCCAAACAATAAAGTAAATGGCAACGGGATCATACTTATCAGTAATTACCTTAAACGTAAATGGGTTGAATGCCCCAACCAAAAGACAAAGACTGGCTGAATGGATACAAAAACAAGACCCCTACATATGTTGTCTACAAGAGACCCACCTCAAAACAGGGGACACATACAGACTGAAAGTGAAGGGCTGGAAAAAGATTTTCCATGCAAATAGGGACCAAAAGAAAGCAGGAGTAGCAATACTCATATCAGATAAAATAGACTTTAAAACAAAGGCTGTGAAAAGAGACAAAGAAGGTCACTACATAATGATCAAAGGATCAATCCAAGAAGAAGATATAACAATTATAAATATATATGCACCCAACACGGGAGCACCGCAGTATGTAAGACAAATGCTAACAAGTATGAAAGGAGAAATTAACAATAACACAATAATAGTGGGAGACTTTAATACCCCACTCACACCTATGGATAGATCAACTAAACAGAAAATTAACAAGGAAACACAAACTTTAAACGATACAATAGACCAGTTAGACCTAATTGATATCTATAGGACATTTCATCCCAAAACAATGAATTTCACCTTTTTCTCAAGTGCACATGGAACCTTCTCCAGGATAGATCACATCCTGGGCCATAAAGCTAGCCTTGGTAAATTCAAAAAAATAGAAATCATTCCAAGCATCTTTTCTGACCACAATGCAGTAAGATTAGATCTCAATTACAGGAGAAAAACTATTAAAAATTCCAACATATGGAGGCTGAACAACACCCTGCTGAATAACCAACAAATCACAGAAGAAATCAAAAAAGAAATCAAAATTTGCATAGAAACGAATGAAAATGAAAACACAACAACCCAAAACCTGTGGGACACAGTAAAAGCAGTCCTAAGGGGAAAGTTCATAGCAATACAAGCACACCTCAAGAAACAAGAAAAAAGTCAAATAAATAACCTAACTCTACACCTAAAGCAACTAGAAAAGGAAGAAATGAAGAACCCCAGGGTTAGTAGAAGGAAAGAAATCTTAAAAATTAGAGCAGAAATAAATGCAAAAGAAACAAAAGAGACCATAGCAAAAATCAACAAAGCCAAAAGCTGGTTCTTTGAAAGGATAAATAAAATTGATAAACCATTAGCCAGACTCATCAAGAAACAAAGGGAGAAAAATCAAATCAATAAAATTAGAAATGAAAATGGAGAGATCACAACAGACAACACAGAAATACAAAGGATCATAAGAGACTACTATCAACAATTATATGCCAATAAAATGGACAACGAGGAAGAAATGGACAAATTCTTAGAAAAGTACAACTTTCCAAAACTCGACCAGGAAGAAATAGAAAACCTTAACAGACCCATCACAAGCACGGAAATTGAAACTGTAATCAAAAATCTTCCAGCAAACAAAAGCCCAGGTCCAGACGGCTTCACAGCTGAATTCTACCAAAAATTTAGAGAAGAGCTAACACCTATCCTGCTCAAACTCTTCCAGAAAATTGCAGAGGAAGGTAAACTTCCAAACTCATTCTATGAGGCCACCATCACCCTAATACCAAAACCTGACAAAGATCCCACAAAAAAAGAAAACTACAGGCCAATATCACTGATGAACATAGGTGCAAAAATCCTTAACAAAATTCTAGCAATCAGAATCCAACAACACATTAAAAAGATCATACACCATGACCAAGTGGGCTTTATCCCAGGGATGCAAGGATTCTTCAATATCCGCAAATCAATCAATGTAATACACCACATTAACAAATTGAAAAACAAAAACCATATGATTATCTCAATAGATGCAGAGAAAGCCTTTGACAAAATTCAACACCCATTTATGATAAAAACTCTCCAGAAAGCAGGAATAGAAGGAACATATGTCAACATAATAAAAGCTATATATGACAAACCCACAGCAAACATTATCCTCAATGGTGAAAAATTGAAAGCATTTCCTCTAAAGTCAGGAACAAGACAAGGGTGCCCACTTTCACCATTACTATTCAACATAGTTTTGGAAGTTTTGGCCACAGCAATCAGAGCAGAAAAAGAAATAAAAGGAATCCAAATTTGAAAAGAAGAAGTAAAACTCTCACTATTTGCAGATGACATGATCCTCTACATAGAAAACCCTAAAGACTCCACCAGAAAATTACTAGAACTAATCAATGATTATAGTAAAGTTGCAGGATATAAAATCAACACACAGAAATCCCTTGCATTCCTATACACTAATAATGAGAAAACAGAAAGAGAAATTAAGGAAACAATTCCATTCACCATTGCAACGAAAAGAATAAAATACTTAGGAATATATCTACCTAAAGAAACTAAAGACCTATATATAGAAAACTATAAAACACTGGTGAAAGAAATCAAAGAGGACACTAATAGATGGAGAAATATACCATGTTCATGGATTGGAAGAATCAATATAGTGAAAATGAGTATACTACCCAAAGCAATTTATAGATTCAATGCAATCCCTATCAAGCTACCAACAGTATTCTTCACAGAGCTAGAACAAATAATTTCACAATTTGTATGGAAATACAAAAAACCTCGAATAGCCAAAGCGATCTTGAGAAAGAAAAATGGAACTGGAGGAATCAACCTACCTGACTTCAGGCTCTACTACAAAGCCACAGTTATCAAGACAGTATGGTACTGGCACAAAGACAGAAATATAGATCAATGGAACAAAATAGAAAGCCCAGAGATAAATCCACGCACATATGGACACCTTATCTTTGACAAAGGAGGCAAGAATATACAATGGATTAAAGACAATCTCTTTAACAAGTGGTGCTGGGAAATCTGGTCAACCACTGGTAAAAGAATGAAACTAGAACACTTTCTAACACCATATACAAAAATAAACTCAAAATGGATTAAAGATCTCAACGTAAGACCAGAAACTATAAAACTCCTAGAGGAGAACATAGGCAAAACACTCTCTGACATACATCACAGCAGGATCCTCTATGACCCACCTCCCAGAAGATTGGAAATAAAAGCAAAAATAAACAAATGGGACCTAATTAAACTTAAAAGCTTCTGCACATCAAAGGAAACTATTAGCAAGGTGAAAAGACAGCCTTCAGAATGGGAGAAAATAATAGCAAATGAAGCAACCGACAAACAACTAATCTCAAAAATATACAAGCAACTCCTACAGCTCAACTCCAGAAAAATAAATGACCCAATCAAAAAATGGGCCAAAGAACTAAATAGACATTTCTCCAAAGAAGACATACAGATGGCTAACAAACACATGAAAAGATGCTCAACATCACTCATTATCAGAGAAATGCAAATCAAAACCACTATGAGGTACCATTTCACACCAGTCAGAATGGCTGCGATCCAAAAGTCTACAAATAATAAATGCTGGAGAGGGTGTGGAGAAAAGGGAACCCTCTTACACTGTTGGTGGGAATGCAAACTAGTACAGCCACTATGGAGAACAGTGTGGAGATTCCTTAAAAAACTGGAAATAGAACTGCCTTATGATCCAGCAATCCCACTGCTGGGCATACACACTGAGGAAACCAGAAGGGAAAGAGACACGTGTACCCCAATGTTCATCGCAGCACTGTTTATAATAGCCAGGACATGGAAGCAACCTAGATGTCCATCAGCAGATGAATGGATAAGAAAGCTTTGGTACATATACACAATGGAGTATTACTCAGCCATTAAAAAGAATACATTTGAATCAGTTCTAATGAGGTGGATGAAACTGGAGCCTATTATACAGAGTGAAGTAAGCCAGAAGGAAAAACACCAATACAGTATACTAACGCATATATATGGAATTTAGAAAGATGGTAACGATAACCCTGTATACGAGACAGCAAAAGAGACACTGATGTATAGAACAGGCTTATGGACTCTGTGGGAGAGGGAGAGGGTGGGAAGATTTGGGAGAATGGCATTGAAACATGTGAAATGTCATGTATGAAACAAGATGCCAGTCCAGGTTCAATGCACGATGCTGGATGCTTGGGGCTGGTGCACTGGGACGACCCAGAGGGATGGTATGGGGAGGGAGGAGGGAGGAGGGTCCAGGATGGGGAACACATGAGAAATAAAGGAATAAAAAATTAAAAAGAAAAAAAAAATCAAAAACACACTTGTTGGAATGGCTATTATCAAAAGGCAAGAAATAACAAGTGCTGGTGAAGATGTGGGGAAGAGGAAACTATTGGAAATGTAAATTGATGCATCCACTATAAAACTGTATGAAATTTCCTTAAGAAAATTAAAAATAGAACCATTCTGTGCTGTGCTTAGTCAAGTCCAACTCTTTGCGACCCCATGGACTGTAGCCTCCCAGGCTCCTCTGTCCATGGGGATTCTCCAGGCAAGAATACTGAAGTGGGTTGCCATGGCCTCCTCCAGGGGATCTTCCTGACTCAGGAATCGAACTAGGGTCTTCTGCATTGCAGGTAGATTCTTAACCAGATGAGCTACCAGGGAAGCCCAGAACTATTCTATAATTCAGAAATTTCACATCTGGGTATTTATCTAAAGGAAATGAAAACACTAACTTGAAAAGATATGTGTACCCCTGTGTTCACTGCAGCACTATTTATAATAGTTAAGATATGCATAAAATTTGTGTCCAAACAGATGAATGAATAAAGACGTTCTGGTGTAAACAAACAAACAAACCCCCACACTTCCATCTTTTCAGTTTCAATTCCTCCGTGATGTTTTCCCCCAAAACCCTACACTAGAGCAATCTCTTACCTCACTGAATTCCAATAAGAATATTCTGGATCAGTGGTTTGGAAAAAGAGAGCTGTGTGCTAGAAGCTGCCATTATCCTTGTGAACTTGAGAAGTCATTTACACTTATCTGTACATTATCTTTTGTCATTTGTAAAGTGAGAAGACTGGGTTCATTCTAAAATAACTCAGGTTTCTTTGTCTGTACAGACTGACTCAGAAGAATAAGGGGGGGAGGGAGATCTTAGTCCAGAATCATCATTATTATTATTTTTTGGAAGGGGGCTTCTAGTCTGTTCACTGATCTCCAAAAATTGTACTTTAAAATATTTCTCTAAAAATATACTTGACATTTTCTTTTCACTTTTTTATTATAAAACTAGCAAACAAAAATTCCTAAGAACCATGATAAAATTAAATAGTAATTAAAATATAAAGAATAAGGAAATAAGCAATTTAACTTAGAACCAGGGAATTTTAAGGGATAGCAGCATATAATCAGCTCCCATTCACCAGTCTATTTTGGTCATTTTTGAGTTGAAATAGAGTAACCTTCCACTTTGCAGTCAAACATAATTGTTGATTAGAAAGATCCTGGGGTTGTGTCATGAAGGAATTGATTGAGGTGAGATTATGTGTCAATTCTGCCTGTTAGGAGTCTGACTCTTTTTGCCTCTTTAGAAATTGATTAACTGTCACTGGATCAAAACTTAAAAGAACCATCAATCAAACACCTCATTCTGCATATACAAAAGAAAAGAAAGTATCCCTTGTAAGGAAGAGAAAGAAAATCACTATGCAAGTTTGGATAAAGTATTTGCCACGATAAATTTTCATTGAAGTGAAATTGTGTACAGATGAGCTAGGGACCTCATTGTCCTGGATCTCATAGCCCAGGCTGGCGAAGAGTTGCTGAAATGTCCCCACTCACATCACTTGTTGACTTACAGGTAATATTAGTTGAAGATTCCGTATGGCTGCCCAAAGAACATATTCAGCCTGAGGCTGCAATTAAAGAGTGCAGCACAGGTGAATTCTAGCAAACATTTAGAGAAGAACAAATGCCTATCCTTCTGAAACTCTTCAAAAAAATTGCAGAGGAAGGAACACTTCCAAACTCACTTTATGAGGCCACCAACACCCTGATACCAAAACCAAATAAAGGTATCACAGAAAAAGAAAATTATAGGCCAATATCACTTATGAAAATAGATGCAAAAATCCTCAACAAAATTCCAGCAAACAGAATTCAACATCACACTAAAAAGATCACACACTATGATCAAGTCAAATTTATTCCAGGGATGCAAGGATTCTTCAATACATACAAATCAATCAATGTGATACACCATATTAGCAAATTGAAAGATAAAACCATCTGATAATCTCAATAGATGCAAAGAAAGCTTTTGATAAAATTCAGCACCCATTTATGATAAAAAACTCTTAAAAAAATGGGCACAGAAGGAACCTACCTTAACATAATAAAGGCCATAGATAACAAACCCACAGCAAACAATATTCTCAAAGGTGAGAAACTGAAAGCATTCCCTCTAAGATCAGGAACAAGTCAAGGTGCCCACTCTTGCCACTATTATTCAACATAGTTTTGGAAGTCCTAGTTACGGAAATCAGAGAACAAAAAGAAAGAAAAGAAATCCAGATTGGAAAGGAAGAAGTAAAACTCTATTTGCAGGTAACATGACACTGTACACAGAAAACCCTAAGGACACCATCAGAAAACTACAAGAACTAATCAGGGAATTTAGTAAAGTCACAGGATACAAAATCAGTACACAGAAATCACTTGCATTCCTATATACTAACAATGAAAAATCAGAAAGAGAAATTAAGGAATCAGTCCCATTTACCATTGCAACAAAAAGAATAAAATGCCTATGAATAAATCTACCTAAGGAGACAAAAGAGCTGTATACAGAAACTACAAGACACTGATGAAAGAAATCAAAGATGACATAAACAAATGGAGAGATGTCCATGCTCCTGGGTTGGAAGAATTAACATTGTGAAAATGACTATACTATCAAATGCAATCTACAGTTTCAATGCAATCCTTATCAAGTTACCGATGGCATTTTTCACAGAACTAGAACAAAAAATTTCACAATTTTGGAAACACAAAAGACCTTGAATAGCCAACGCAATCTTGATAAAGAAGAATGGAGCTGGAGGAATCAACTTACCTGATTTTTGGACTATACTACAAAGCTACAGTCATCAAGACAGTATGATACTGGCCAAAAGCAGAAATATAGACCAGTGGAACAAAATAGAAAGCCCAGAGATAAACCCATGATTCTATGGGCAAGTTATCTTTGAAAAAGGAGGCAAGAATATACAATGGAAAAAAGACAGTCTTTTCAATAAATGGCCCTGGGAGAACTGGAAAACTACGTGTAAAAGAATGAAATTAGAACACTTCCTAATACCATACACAAAGATAAACTCAAAATGGCTTAAAGACCTAAATGTAAGATCGGAAACATAAAACTCTCAGAAGAAAATGTAGGCAGAACACAGTATGACATAAATCATAACAAGATCCTCTATGACCCACCTCCTAGAATAATGGAAATAAAAATAAACAAGTGGGACCTACTTAAACTTAAAAGCTTTAGCACAGCAAAGGAAACTATAAACAAGGTGAAAAGACAGCCCTCAGAATGGGACAAAATAATAGCAAATAAAACCACTGCTGCTGCTGCTGCTGCTGTCACTTCACTCATGTCCGACTCTGTGCGACCCTGGACATGGCAGCCCACCAGGCTCCCCCGTCACTGGGATTCTCCAGGCAAGAACACTGGAGTGGGTTGCCATTTCCTTCTCCAATGCATGAAAGTGAAAGTGAAGTCGCTCAGTTGTGTCCGACCCTCAGCGACCCCATGGACTGCAGCCGACCAGGCTCCTCCGTCCATGGGATTTTCCAGGCAACAGTACTGGAGTGGGGTGCCATTGCCTTCTCCGATAAAACCACTGGCAAAGGATTAATTTCCAAAATATATAAGCAACTCATACAACTCAATACCAGAAAAACAAACAACTCAATCAAAAAGTGGGAAAAAAATCTTTGGGGAAAGATTGAGGGCAGGAGGAGAAGGGGTGAGAGGATGAGATGGTTGGATGGCATCACCGACCCGATGGACATGGGTCATGTGGACTCTGGGAGTTGGTTATGGACAGGGAGGCCTGGCGTGCTGTGGTTCATGGGGTCGCAAAGTTTCAGACACGACTGAGCAACTGAACTGAACAATCCAGCAGTACCACTTCTAGGCATATACCCTGCAGAAACCAAAACTGAAAAAGACACATGTATCCCAATGTTGCAACACTGTTTACAATAGCTAGGACATAGAAACATCCTAGATGTCCACTGAGGATGAATGTATAAAGAAGCTGTGGTACATTTATATAATGGAATACTACTCAGCCATAAGAAGGAATGCATTTGAGTCAGTTCTAATGAAGTGGATGAACCCAGAGCCTATTATACAGAGTAAAATTAATCAGAAAGAGAAATATTGTATATTAATGCATATATATGGAATCTAGAAAGATAGTACTGATGAAGCTATTTTCAGGGCAGCAATGGAGATGCAGACTTAGAGAACAGACTTATGGATAAGGGCAGGAGGAGGAAGGAGAGGGTGAGATGGAGAAAGTACCATGCAAGCATATATACTACCATGTGTAAGTGAAGTAGCTCAGTCGTGTCTGACTCTTTGCGACCCCGTGGACTGTAGCCTACCAGGCTCTTCCCTCCATGGGATTCTCCAGGCAAGAGTACTGGAGTGGGTTGCCATTTACAGATAGCAAATGGTAATCTGCTGTATGACTTAGAGAACACAAACTGGGGCTTTGTAACAACCTAGAAAGGGTGGGAAAGGTGGGAGGTGGGAGGTAGGTTCAAGAGGGAGGGGACATATGTACATCTATAGCGAATTCATGTTGATGTATGGCAGAAATCAAACCAATATTGTAAAGCAATTATCCTTCAATTACAAATAATTAAAAAAAGATGTGCAGCACCCTGATCAAACATAGAATTTTTAAAAAATAAATTTAAAAAAATTTCAAATACAGTTGAATTACAATATTGTGTTAATTTCAGGTGCACAGCAAAATGATTCAGTACTACATACACACATACCTATTTTTTCAGATCCTTTTCTCTTGTAAGTTATTACAAACTATTGAGTAGAGTTGCCTGTGCTATACAGTAGGTCCTTGTTGATTATTTTACATACAGTAGTGTGTACATGTTAATCCCAAATTCCCAATTTATCCCTCCTGCTCTTTTCCCCCTTTGGTAACTATCAGTTTGTTTTCTATGTCTGAGTCTGTTTCTGTTTTATATATAAGATCATTTTCATAATTTTTTAGATTCCACATATAAGTGATACCATGTGATATATGTCTTTTTCTGATGTACTTCACTTAGTATGATAATCTCAGGTCCAAGAGATAGGATAGAATTTTGTCTGGTCAAAGTTAGTTTGAGCTCTGGGTACAGCCTTTGGTGTCCCACACAGTGTGAGGGTCCAGAATCATGTTTTTGCAGATAGCAGAATTAGGGTGAATGAATGGCAGTTCCAAGGGGAAAGATTTTTATCAAACACAACATGAAGTTGCTTGAAAATGTGCTGCTGCTTCTTCAGAGGGATGGGTTCCCCAGCATTAGAAATTTTCAGACACAATGACCAATGTGAGGGGTGCTCTACACATGATTCACAGGTCAGTTGGACCTAATGAACCCTATGGTCTCTTACAAATCCTATGGTCTCTTGCAAGTCTTTGCTTGCAGTGTTATTAATGAATTGACTTCTGGAGTCAAACAGGAAGGTTCAAAATTAATAAAATCTCTATGAGATAAGAAACGGATCTGCCATGTATGCACCTTTCTCAAGCTAAACAGGATAGGGAAGGAAAACAGACACACTTTGGCATCAGGTAGAGGCAGGCAACCTATCTCACCTCTTTAACTCAGTTTCCTGGTCTATAAAATGTAAACGGTCTCTTAGATTGTGTGGATTAAGTGAAGCAATGTATGTAAAGTGCTTAGAATTTGTAACATATAAATACTATGGAATTGGCAATTAATGTTATTTTACACTTGTAAATGAAAACAAGTATTTCCCAGGGTAGAGAGGATGCTATCCCACAAATTGTAAAGTGTGTGGTTCAGAAGTGCTAGAAAACAAAAATGTTTGTACTAGCATTCAACAGAGATTTTCCAGTTGCCTCTGGGTTAGACATGCTTCCCTGTATAATGGAGTCGACCATCACTGCCAGTGTTGGCAGACACCTGGGCAGACAGCCTGAGGCTCTCACCAAGCTACATGCCAGCCTGTTAGCTGCAGAAACATGGGGATGAAAAATTGAAGAAGAACAGATATTGGAGGCTGGAAATAATGGAATAAAAGGCTTGAACAGGGTGTCAGAAGCAACCAAGAGCCATTTCTAACAGAAACTAAAGAGTTTCCTGTTCTTTGGTTTCTATTCTTTTTCACCTGGCAAGTGGCAAAGAGGAATGGAGCATTAAACACAATGAACAAAGCCTGTTGTCCAAATGGGCAAGGGTCATTTCTGAAAGGGCTTTTAGCTTACTCATTTGTAAATGAACGCCCTTGCAGAACCAGAATTTCACATGATTATATCTGTGTTTGTAGCTCCAGTGGTATTTGCATTCATAACAAAGAACTGCTCTTAAGGTGCCCTGAAATGAGATTTGGAGAGTAAGCCCAGGGTTTGTTGCTGCTTTGGGAGTAAGGTTTTGTGAGCCCAGTTTTTCAGAGGCTCCTGGCTGCTCTTTGGGCCACTAACAGCAGGCAACCACAGGGCTGCTCTACCGCAGGCTTTGGGAGATGCAGAGGGGCATGGGGTTTGAGTCTTGTTTCATGTTCCATGTGACAAGTCATGTGATGCAGGAAGGGGCAGGTGGATAGTACAGTGCAAGCCCTGACTGTTAGCTTTTCTTCCTGTAAAGCAAGTGCCTGCCTTAAGCTTTGACTGCCAAGGTATCACTTCAAAGAGGCACCCACTTCAAGGATGGCACCCTCTTTAACGTTGGCTATCTCAAATAAACACATTGCTGGCTACAAGACTAGATAAAGAGCCAAGCTGTCCATGCCCACCCCTCCTCTCATACCTCCCAGAATCCTTTGATTTAGAGTTCTTGGTTGATTTTGACAACTGACCATTTGGGAGGATTGCTTTTCCTCTCTTCCTGAGCTTTAAATCCCACTCTTACATTTTAAATTCGCCAATAAAGAGGGAGCCCTCAAAACCTTAGGCCCCTACTCTCAGCCCCAATAAAAGGAGAACCCCAGGCCCATGCTTGTGTACTTTCTACTGGTGACTCAGCTGTGTACCCCAGGAAAGACATGTAATTTCTAGAACCTGTAAGTAATAAACCTTTATTTTTCTTGAAAAGTTTCCTGACGGTTATTGTTGAGAACATCTTGTAACCACAGTAAGAACTACAAGGGCCAGTCCAATGACAACACTGGTAATTTGATAGGCTGAGGCAGGCACAGAACAACAGTGAATTGCAAGCAATGAGACTCAGTTCCAAAGGGATTTCTTCTCCTTTAGCCATGTCTACAAGTGGGGAAAGTTACTGGGAAATTCCCTCCTAGCTTTATAAAGTAAGGTGTGAGAAATATTCACTAAACCCAAACTATATGTTTGTGCTTGCATCATAGTGATACTAAACAAAATACCTAGATGTGGATGTTATTCTCAAGCTCACTGTCCAATGATAAAATAAAAATAGCGGTAACTAATTCAAGAGAAGGTGAACAGATGCTGTAAAAAGAAACAAATTACTTGCTCAAAATCACATTATTATTGGTAAATAAAAGATCCAGAATTCGAAGTACTTTATTCTTTCTTTTTAGGGCAGACTGCATCTTCTAAAAATGGCTCCAGTGGTATATCTGGTTCCTCCCACACTCCATTAAGTGGTGGAGTCTGTTGCTCTGTCTTTGAACACTTGCCTTGACAAACAGAATGCAATGGAAGTGAACTGGTGTGACTTTCAAGGCTAGATCCTAATAGGCCATACAGCTTCTGCCTGTCTCCCTCTCTTTGCAGCCTCTCACCCTTGGAATCTAGCTGCCACGTTGGAAGCCCAGGCCTAAAAGGCCACCTATAGGTATCTTAGCCATCTACCACACTAAGATCTTGGGTGGCTAATAGTATAAGCCTTCTGACATGTGAGTGGGAATGCTTTCAGATGATTCCAACCCCTTGCCATTGCCACCAGCCTTCAAAACATGTAGTGGAACAAAGATGAGCCATCCTCTCTGAGTCCTATCCAAATACGGATTTTTGAGTAATATTAATATTGTTGTTTTAAGTCACATCTGAATTATATTAAATTCACCCATTCCAGTCCATTTTAGTTCAGTGATTCCTAAAATGTCGATTTTCACTCTTACCATCTCCTGTTTGACCACTTCCAAATTACCTTGATTCATGGACCTAACAATCCAGGTTCCTATTCGGTATTCTTTACAGCATCGGACTTTACTCTCACCACCAGACACATCCACAACTGGGTGTTGTTTTCACTTTTTCTCAGCCTCTGCATTACTTCTGGAGCTGTTTCTCTGCTCTTCTCTATTAGTATGTTGGGCACCTACTGACCTGGGGAGTTTACCTTTCAGTGTCCTATCTCTTTGCCTTTTCATACTGTTCATGGGGTTCTCAAGGCAAGAATGCTGAAGTGGTTTTCCATCTATTACTGTGGGCAAGAATTCCCTAGAAGAAATGGAGTAGCCCTCATAGTCAACAAAAGAGTATGAAATGTAGTACTTGGGTGCAGATGGTGACTGCAGCCATGAAATTAAAAGACACTTGCTCCTTGGAAGAAAAGTTATGACCAACCTAGACAGCATATTAAAAAGCAGAGCCATTATTTTGCCAACAAAGGTCCATCTAGTGAAAGCTATGGTTTTTTTCCAGTAGTCCTGTATGGATGTGAGTTGGACTATAAAGAAATCTGAGTGCTGAAGAATTGATGCTTTTGAACTGTGGTGTTGGAAAAGACTCTTGAGAGTCCCTTGGACTGCAAGGAGATCCAACCAGTCCATCCTGAAGGAAATTAGTCCTGAATATTCATTGGAAGGACTGATGCTGAAGCTGAAACTCCAACCCTATGGCCACATGATTCGAATAACTGACTCATTGGAAAAGACCCTGATGCTGGGAAAGACTGAAGGTGGGAAGAGAAGGACATGACAGAGGACGAGATGATTGGATGGCATTACTGACTCAATGGACATGAGTTTGAGTAAACTCCGGGAGTCGGCAATGGACAGGGAGGCCTGGCGTGCTGCAGTCCATGGGGCTGCAAAGAGTCAGACACAACTGAGCAACTGAACTGAACTGACTAACTGACTTGGGTGCAGTCTCAAAAATGACAGAATGATCTGTGTTTGTTTCCAAGGCAAACCATACAATATCACAGTAATTCAAGTCTATGCCCCAATCACTAATGCCAAAGAAGCTGAAGTTGAACAGTTTTATGAAGACCTACAAGACCTTCTAGAACTAATACCCAAAAAAAGATGTCCTTTTCATTATAGGGAACTGGAATGCAAAAGTAGGAAGTCAAGAAACACCTGAAGTAACAGGCAAATTTGGCCTTGGAGTACAAAATGAAGCAGGGCGAAGGCTAACAGAGTTTTGCCACGGGAATGCACTGGTCAAAGAAAACATCCTCTTCCAACAACACGAAACGACTCTACACATGGACATCATCAGATCGTCAATACCAAAATCAGATTGATTATATTCTTTGCAGCCGAAGATGGAGAAGCTCCATACAGTCAGCAAAAAGAACAGGAGCTGACTGTGGCTCAGATTATGAACTCCTTATTGCCAAATTTAGACTTAAATTGAAGAAAGTAGGGAAAACCAGTAGGCCATTAGGTATGACCTAAATCAAATCCCTTATGATTATACAGTGGAAGTGATAAATAGAGTCAAGGGATTAGATCTGATAGAGTGCCTGAAGAACTACTGTCAGAAGTTTGTAACACTGCACAGTAGGAGGTGATCAAAAACATCTCCAACAAAAAGAAACGCAAGAAGGCAAAATGGTTGTCTGAGGAGGCCTTACATAGCTGGGAAAAAAAGAGAAATGAAAGGCAAAGGAGAAAAGGAAAAATATACTCAATAGAATGCAGAGTTATAAGAATAGCAAAGAGAGATAAGAAAGACTTCTTAAGTGAACAATGCAAAGAAATAGAAGAAAACAATAGCATAGGAAAGACTAGATCTCTTCAAGAGAACTAGATACCAAGGGAACATTTCATGCAAAGATGGGCACAATAAAGGGCAGAAACGGTATGGACTAACAGAAGCAGAAGATATTAAGAAGAGGTGGCAAGAACACAGAAGAACTATAGAAAAAAGATCTTAATGACCCAGATAATCATGATGGTATGATCACTCACCTAGAGCCAGACATCTTGGAGTGTGAAGTCAAGTGGGCCTTAGGAAGCATCACTACGAACAAAGCTAGTAGAGGTGATGGAAATCCAGCTGAGCTACTTCAAACCCTAAAAGATGATGCTGTGAAAGAGCTCCACTCAATATGCCAGCAAATTTGAAAAACTCAGCAGTGGCCACAGGACCGGAAGAGGTCAGTTTGCATCCCAATCCCAAAGAAAGGCAATGCTAAAGAATGCTCAAATTACCCCACAACTGCACTCATCTCACACAGTAGCAAAGTAATGCTCAAAATTCTCCAAGCCAGGCTTCAACAGTTCGTGAGCCAAGAACTTCCAGATGTTCAAGCTGGATTTAGAAAAGGCAGAGGAACCAGAGATCAAATTGCAAGTATCTGTTGGATCACAGAAAAAGCAAGATAATTCCAGAAAAACATCTACTTTTGCTTCATTTACTATGCAAAAGCCTTAACTTGTGGATCACAACAAACTGTGGAAAATTCTTAAAGAGATGGTAATACCAGATCACCTTACCTGCCACCTGAGAAACTGGTTTGCAGGTCAAGAAGCAATAGTTAGAACTGGACATGGAACAGTGCACTGGTTCAAAATTGGGAAAGGAGTACATCAAGGGTGTATATTGTCACTGTTTATTTAACTTGTATGCAGAATACATAATGAGAAATGCCAGGCTGGATGAAGCACAAGCTGGAATCAAGATTGCCAGGATAATTATTAATAACCTCAGATAGGCAGATGACACCACCCTTGTAGCAGAAAGTGAATAGGAACTAAAGAGCTTCTTGATGAAGGTGAAAGAGGAGAGTGAAAAAGCTGGCTTAAAACTCAACATTCAAAAAAATGAAAATCATGGCATCTGGTCCCATCACTTCATGGCAAATAGATGGGGAAACAATGGAAACAGTGAAAGACATTATTTTCTTGAGCTCCAAAATCACTTTCATGTGACTGCAGCCATGAAATTAAAAGATAATTGCTCCTTGGAAGAAACGCTGTGACAAACCTAGATAGCACATTAAAAAGCAGAGACATTACTTTGCTGACAAAGGTCAGTCTAGTCAAAGCTATGGTTTTTCCAGTAGTCACGTATGGATGTGAGAGTTGGACCATAAAGAAGGCTGAGCACCGAAGTGTTGATGCTTTTGGACTGTGGTGTTGGAGAAGACTCTTGAGAGTCCCTGGGACTGCAAGGAGATCAAACCAGTCAATCCTAAAGGGAATCATTGTATTTTTATTGGAAGGTGTATTTGTACATGCTTTTCTGGAATTCTCTTGTTTTTTCTATAATATAATGGATACTGATAATTTGATTTTCACTGGAAGGACAATGAATATTCTTTGGAAGGACTGATGCTGAAGCTGAAGCTCCAATACTTTTGCTCCTATGCGAAGAGCTGACTCATTAGAAATGACCCTGATACTGGAAAAGACTGAAGGCGGGAGCAGAAGGGGATGACAGAGGAAGGGATGGTTGGAGGGCATCACAGACTCAATGGACATGAGTTTGAGCAAGCTCCAGGAAATGGTGAAGGACAGGGCAGCCTGGCATGTTGCAGTCCATGGGGTTGCAAAGATTCAGACATGACTGAGCGACTGAATAACAAAAGTCACAGTGCGGGAGAAATGTATCACACAGCCAGAGTAACTGGATACTTTAGGTCAGAGGACTGGAGCAGGAAGGAGGACTTGGTGTAGACAAGGGACCTTAGGACTGTGCTTCCCTGAAGGGTTGTGCAGGCTAATGTGTGGTAGCATTGTCTCAAAAAGTGTTTTAGGATCAAAGAGTTCTGTGGTAAAATGAGCTTGAGAAACTTTAGATTAAACCAGAGGTTGCAAATGGGTCGCCTATAGGCCAGGCCTAGCCAAGAGTCATATTTACTCCCCCCTCATCCTAGATGTGAAATTTCACATCAAAACTTGGATTTCAGGAAAGTGGTCCAGATAGCAGAATAGAAAGACCCTGAGCTCACCTCCTCCCCCAAGCATATAAAAATCGCAATTATCTGCAGGACAACTATTGATGAAATAGAACCTACTAGGAAAGATTTACAACTAAAGACATAAAGAAGGACTACAACAAGATAGGTAGGAGGGGTATACTCTCGATATAGTCAAATCCCATATGCCCCAGGTGGGTGAACCACAAACTGCAGAAAAATTATTTTGCAGCAGTTTTCCCTCAGGGATGAGAGTTTGAGCCCCATGTCAGGCCTCCAGCCTGGGAGTCCAACACCAGGAAGACAAGCCCCCAAAGTATGAGGCTATGAAGCCAGTGGGGCTTAACTGCAGGAGCCCTACAGGACTGGAGGAAAAAGAGACGTCACTCTTAAAGGGCTCACACAAAATCTCATGTGCACCAGGACCTAGGACATAATGGCTGAAAACTTCCCTAACTTGGGAAAGGAAACAGCCTTCTCAGTCCAGGAAACTCAGAGTCCCACTGAGGATAAACCCAGAGAGAACACACCAAGACACACTGTAATCAAAATTACAATAATTAAAGATAAGGGAAGAATATTAAATGCAGCAAGAGAAAAGCTACAAATAACACACAAGGAAAGTCCCATCAGGCTACCAGCTGATTTTTCAGCAGAAACTCTGCAGGCCAGAAAGGAGTGGCATGATATATTTAAAGAGATGAAAGGGCAATACCTACAACCAAGAATAGTCTACCCAGCAAGGCTCTCATTCAGATTTTACAGAAAAATCAAAAGCTTTATAGACAAGCAAAAGCTAAATGAATTCAGCGCCACCAAACCAGTTTTACAACAAACGTTAAAAGAACTTCTCTACATGAAAAAGAAAAAGTCTCAACTAGAAACAAGGAAACTATGAAATGAAAAATTTCACTGGTAAAAGGCAAGCACACAATAAAAGAAAGAAAATCACCCACACATAAAGCTAGCAGGGAGGTTAAAAGACAAAAGTATTAAAATCATCTATATCCAGAATAAGCAGTTAAGGGATACACAAAACAATTAGATGCAAAATCAGTATTAGAAACAGTAACCATGAGGGGAGGAGAATACAAACGCTGCTACTGCTAAGTCGTTTCAGTCGTGTCCAACTCTGTGCGACCCCAAAGATGGCAGCCCACCAGGCTCCCCCATCCCTGGGATTCTCCAGGCAAGAACACTGGAGTGGGTTGCCATTTCCTTCTCCAATGCATGAAAGTGAAAAGTGAAAGTGAAGTCACTCAGTCGTGTCCGACTCCTACCGATTCCATGGACTGCAGCCTACCAGGCTCCTCCGCCCATGGGATTTTCCAGGCAAGAGTACTGGAGTGGGGTGCCATTGCCTTCTCCAAAAGTGAAGTTGCTCAGTCATGTCCAACTCTTTGCGACCCCATGGACTGTAGTCTACCAGGCTCCTCTGTCCATGGGATTCTCCAGGCAAGAGTACTGGAGTGGGTTGCCATTTCCTTCTCCAGGGGATCTTCCCAACCCAGGGATCGAACCTGGGTCTCCTGCATTGTAGGCAGATGCTTTAACCTCTGAGCCAACAGGGAAGCCCTGGGAATACAAATGCAGGTTTTAAAAATGCATTTGAAATTAAGAGATCAGCAACAATACGGTCGTGTGTGCGTGTGTGTGTGTGTGTATACGACTGCTCAAACACCTCATGGTAACTGAAAACAAAAAACCATAATAGACATACACACAAAAGAGGAAAAGGAATCCAAATGTAACACTAAGGATAGGCATCAAAGAAAACAAAAGAGGAAAGATCTGTAAAATAATCCAAAATAATTTTTAAAATGGCAATAAGAACATAAATATCAATAATTATCTTAAAAGTAAACTGACTAATGCTCCAACCAAAAGACAGAATGGCTGAATACACAAACAAGTTATATATACATATAAATAAAAAATATATATGTGTGTATATATGTACATATATTGCTCACAAGAGACTCACTTGAGATCTGGAGACAGACTGAAAGTGAGAGCGTGGAAAAAGGTATTCCATGCAAATGGAAATCAAAAGAAAGCCACAGTAGCAACATTTATATCAGACAAATAGACTTTAAAATAAAGACGGCTATAAGAGTCAAAGAAGGACATTACATAATAATCAAGGGATCAATCCAAGATATAACAATTGTAAACATATATGCATCCAACACAGGTGCACTTCCATATATATGGCAAATAGTAACAGATATGGAAGGAGAAATTGACAGTAACACAATAATAGTAGGAGACTTTAACACCCCCTTTACATCAATGGACAAATCATTCATCGAGAAAATCAATAGGGAAACACAGGTCTTAATGATACATTAGATCAAATACACTTAACTGATATTTATAGAGCATTCCATTCAAAAACAGCAGAATACACATTCTTTTCAAGTGCACATGGAACATTCTCCAGGATAGATCATATGCCAAGCCACAAAACAAGCCATAGTAAATTTCAGAAAACTGAAATCATATCAAGGCTCTTTTCCAATCACAACACTATGAGACTAGAAAAAAATGGCAAAAAACACAAATACATGGAAGCTAAACAATGAATTACTAAGCAACCAATGTATCCCTGAAGAAATAAAGGAGAAAATAAAAAATACTAGAGACTAATGAAAACAAAAACCTATGTGACACAGTAAAAGCAGTTCCAAGATGGAAGTTTATAGCAATATAAGCTTACCTCAGGAAATAAGAAAAATAATCTACTATTAAACCTAAAGGAGGGCTTCCCTTATAGCTCCAATGGGAAGAATCTGCCTGCAATGCAGGAGACCCCAGGTTCAATTCCTGCATTGGGAAGATCTTCTGGTGAAAGGATAGGCTACCCACTCCAGTATTATTGGGCTTCTCTTGTGGCTCAGCTGGTAAAGAATCCACCTGCAATGCAGGAGACTTGGGTTCAATCCCTAGGTTGGGAATCCCTGGAGAAGGGAAAGGCTACCCGCTCCAATATTCTGGCCTAGAGAATTCCAGGGGCTGAATAGAGATTCCATGGACAAATGAAAACAAAAATGTATGTGACACAGTAAAAGCAGTTCCAAGATGGAAGTCTATAGCAATACAAGCTTACTTCAGGAAATAATAAAAATCTCAAATAATCTACTATTATACCTAAAGGAACTGGAGAAGGAACTGGCAACCCACTCCAGTATGCTTGCCTGGAAAATCCCATGGACAGAGGACCTTGGTGGGTTACTGTCTGATAGTGGGGTTGCAAAAGAGTTTAACATGACTTAGTGACTGAACAACAACCACACCTAAAGGAACTAGAGAAAAGAAGAACAATTAAAATACAAAGTTAGGAAAAGGAGAGAAATCACAAAGATCAGAGCAGAAATAGATGAAATAGAGACTAACAACAGAAAAAAGTCAACGAAACTAAAAGTTAGTTCTTTTTTTTCCCTTGTGCCTTAAAAAAACAACTTTTTATTTCATAATTGGAGTACAGCTGATTAACAATGTTGTGATAGTTGTGGGTGAACATAATAGCTAGTTCTTCAAAAAGAAAAGTAAACTTGACCATCCTTTAGTGAAATTCATCAAGAAAAAAGAGAGGCCAAATCAATAAAATCAGAAATGAAAAAGGAGAAGTTACAACTGATGTCACAGAAATATTCAGTTGGCCAAAAAGTTAGTTCAAGTTTTCTGTAACATCAGATGGAAAAATCTCAATGAACTTTTTCATCAGCCCAATAATAAGCATCATAATAGATTACTTAGGGCAGCTAAGCCAATAAAATGGATAACCCAGAAGAAACAAATTTTCAGAAAAGCACAATCTCTCAAGACTGAACCAGGAAAAAATAGAAAATATGACCAGACCAACTCCAAATACTGAAATTGAATCAGTAATTAAGAAACTCCCAACAAAAAAAATCCAGGACCAGATGGTTTCACAGGTGAATTTTACCAAACATTTAGAGAAGACTTAACACTGAAATTTCTGGAACTATTCCCAAAAATTGCAGAAAAAGGAACACTTCTAAACTCATTCTATGGGGCCACCATCACCCTGACAAAGCTATCACAACCAAAGATATCACAAAAAAAGAAAATTACAGGCTAATGTCACTGATGAATATAGATGCAAAAATCCTCAACAAAAGACTAGCAAACTGACTCTGAAGAATACATTAAAAGTATCATTCACCATTATCAAGTGGGATTTATCCCAAGGATGCAAGAATTTTTCAATATCTACAAATTGATAAATATGATACACATTAACAAACTGAAGAATAAAAACCATATGATCATCTCAATAGATGCAGAAAAAGTTTTTGATGAAGTTCAACATCCATTCATGATAAACTCTCCAGAAGGTAGGCATAGAGGGAACATGCCTCAAGAAAATAAAGACCATATATGGCAAATCCACAGCTAACAACATGTTCTACAGTGAAAAGCTGAAATCATTTCTTCTAAGATCAGGAATAGGGTTTCCCAGGTGGTTCAGATGTAAAGAATCTGCCTGCAACACAGGAGACGTGGGTTTGAACCCTTGGTTGGGAAAATGCCCCAGAGAAGGGAATGGCAACCCACTACAGTATTCTTGCCTGGAAATCCCATGGACTGTGAAGCTTGGTGGTCTACAGTCCATGGGGTCACAACGAGTCAGACACAACTTAGCAACTGAGCACACATGCCCACATGCAAGATCAGGAATTATTCAACATAGTTTTGGAAGGCCTAGTCATAGCAACCAGAGAAGAAAATGAAATAAGAGAAATTCAAACTGCAAAAGAAGTCAATCTGTCACTGTTTGCAGATTACATGATACTATACAGGCTGCTGCTACTTAGTCGCTTCAGTGGAGTCCAACTCTGTGCGACCCTATGGACTGTAGCCTGCCAGGCTCCTCTGTCCAAGGAATTCTCTGGACAAGAGTATTGGAGTAGGTTGCCATGCCCTCCTCGATACTATACAAAGACAATCCTAAAGACACCACCAGAAAATTATGAGATCTTATCAATGAATTCGATAAAGTTGTAGGTACAAAATTAACATACAAAAATCTATTGCATTTCTATACATTAATGATGAACTATCAGAAAGAGGAATTAAGGAAACAATCCCATTTACCATTGCATCAGAAAGATTAAAATACCTAGGAATAAAAGTACCTAAAGAGGCAATAGACTTGTACTCAGAAAACTAGAAGATGTTGATGAAGGAAATTGAAGACAACACACAGATGGAAAGATATACCATGTACTTGGATTGGAAAAATTGGTATTGTTAAAATACTCAACACAATCCATAGATTCAATGCAATCTTTATCAAATTACCAATGGCATTTTTTACAGAATTAGAACAAATAAATTTAAAATTTGTATGGAAAAATGAAAGATCCCAAATAGCCAAAGCAATCTTGAGAAAGAACAGAGCTGGAGAAATAACACTCCTTGACTTCAGACTATACTACAAAGCTACAGTAAACAAAACTGTCTGCTACTAGCACAAAAACATGGAACTAGGATAGAGAGCCCAGAAATAAACCCACACATTTATGGTCAATTAATCTGTGAGGAAGACGTCAAGAATGTACAGTGGAGAGAATACAGTGTGTAGTGCTGGGAAAACTGGACAGCCACATGTAAAAGAATGAAATTAGGACATTTTCTAACCCCACATAAAAATAAGGCCCAAATGGACTAAGACCAAAACTTAAGACCAGATACCATAAAACTCCTAGAAGAAAACATAGGCAGAACACTCAATGACATAAATCACAGCAGTAGTTTTTTTTAGATCCATCTTCTAAAGTAACAGAACAAAAAGCAAAAAACCAAATGGGACCTAATCAACTTATAAGCTTTTGCATTACAAAGGAAACCATACACAAAATGAAAAGACAACCTACAGACAAGGAGAAAATATTTGTGAACAATGCAACTGACAAGGACTTAATCTTCACAATATACAAACAGCTTATACATCTTAATATATAAACAAACAATCCAATCAAAAAATGGGCAGATGCCCTAAATAGACATTTATGCAAAGAAGACATCCAGATGATCAACATGCACATGAAAAAAAATGCTCAACACCACTAATTACTAGAGATATGTGAAAAAAAGCAACCAAAAAAAAAATCTGTAATATTACCTCACATTGGTCAGAAAGGCCATCATCAGAAAGTCTATAAATAATAAATGCTGGAGAGGGTGTGGAGAAACAGGAACCCTCCTACACACTTGGTGGGAATTAAATTGGTGCAGTCATTAAGGAGAAAAGTATGGTGGTTTCTTAAAAAACTACAAAAATAGAGTTACCATATGATCTAGTAATCTCATTCCTGAGTATATATACAGAAAAGACAAAACTCTAATTAGAAAAGATACATGCACCTCAATGTTCATAGTAGCACTATTTACAATAGCCAAGACATGAAAGAAACCTAAATGTTCATCAACAGAGGAATAGAAGAAAAAGATGTGGTATATTTTCTCTCTATCTCTCTCTCTCTCTCACACACACACACACACACACACACACACACACACACACAATGGAATACTGCTGCTGCTGCTGCTGCTGCTAAGTCGCTTCAGTTGTGTCCGACTCTGTGCGACCCCATAGATGGCAGCCCACCAGGCTCCGCCATCCCTGGGATTTTCCAGGCAAGAGTCCTGGAGTTGGTGGTCATTGCCTTCTCTGAAATGGAATACTAATTACCCATAAAAAAGAATGAAATATTGCCATTTGCAGTAACCCGAAAGGACCTAGAGATTATTATACTAAGTGAAGTAAGTCAGAGAAAAACAAATATCATGTGATATTACTTATATGTGGAATATAAAAAAAATATACAAATGAACTTACTTACCAAACAGATAATGTACTCAGAGACACAGAAAACTAACTTATGGTTTCTAAAGGGGAAAGAGGGGCAGGGATAAATTAGGAATTTGGGATTAATAGATACATATTGCTACTGCTAAGTCGCCTCAGTTGTGTCCGACTTTGTGCGACCCCATAGACGGCAGCCGACTAGGCTCCCCCATCCCTGGGATTCTCCAGGCAAGAACACTGGAGTGGGTTGCCATTTCCTTCTCCAGTGCATGAAAGTGAAAAGTGAAAGTGAAGTTGCTCAGTCGTGTCCAACTCTTTGTGACCCCACGGACTGCAGCCCACCAGGCTCCTCCATCCATGGGATTTTCCAGGCAGGAGTACTGGAGTAGGGGTGCCATTGCCTTCTCTGCTTCACATGCTAATGATCATTTAAACTCTCTAAGAGGGAAATAGATGGGGAAACAGTGGAAACAGTGTCAGACTTTATTTTTCTGGGCTCCAAAATCACTGCAGATGGTGACTGCAGCCATGAAATTAAAAGACGCTTACTCCTTGGAAGGAAAGTTATGACCAACCTAGATAGCATATTCAAAGCAGAGACATTACTTTGCCAATAAAGGTTCGTCTAGTCAAGGCTATGGTTTTTCCAGTGGTCATGTACGGATGTGAGAGTTGGACTGTAAAGAAGGCTGAGTGCCGAAGAATTGATGGTTTTGAACTGTGGTGTTGGAGAAGACTCTTGAGAGTCCCTTGGACTGCAAGGAGATCCAACCAGTCCATTCTGAAGGAGATCAGCCCTGGGATTTCTTTGGAAGGAATGATGCTAAAGCTGAAACTCCAGTACTTTGGCCACCTCATGCGAAGAGTTGACTCATTGGAAAAGACTCTGATGCTGGGACGGACTGGGGGCAGGAGGAGAAGGCGATGACAGAGGATGAGATGGCTGCATGGCATCACTGACTCGATGGACGTGAGTCTGAGTGAACTCTGGGAGTTGGTGATGGACAGGGAGGCCTGGTGTGCTGCGATTCATGGGGTTGCAAAGAGTCGGACACGACTGAGCGACTGATCTGATCTGATCTGATCTGAAGAGGGTTAATACAAGCAGTGAGCCCTAAACATAATTACCTTGAAACTCTGCATGTGTGTGTGGTGTTAGGGTTTTCCAGAACATAGTTGGGAAAATGCTGATACAGAGACCCAGAGCATGAGCATCTGAAACAGTGCTCATTGGTGGGATTAATTTGGTGTATCCTAAGAAGCTATCAGGGAAAGGAATTTACCACATATTGTTTTTATGTGATTGTTTCCAGTGGAGACTCATCTCCAATTAGCCAGCAGGTTCTCTGATTCTCACATATGCTGTGTGAAATCAGAATTACTCAAGATTTTGTTGCTGCAGTTCCAGAAAGGGAAATGAAACCCAAAATGTGGAGGGAAGAATTAAAATAATTTCTATATGTTTTTGAGGAGACAGATTATTTGATGCATGTATCACCTCAATACTAGTTATTTAAAATGTCATTTGAAACTATGCATAATTATGTATACAGATTGGACAAAGACTGGAAGAAACATGAAAAAATGGAAATAGTTAATTTATTAGTACAGTGGGATGTCTGGGTAGTTCCTGACTTTCCTCCCCCAATCTTTTGGTTTTCCTTATTGTTGTTGCCTTTAACCACAATAAGAGAAAATCTTTGTTAAAGGAATAATTTTCTGGTGACCAACAATTTTTAAATTCTGTGGTTGACTCAGGGTCTGTAAGACATGCAAACATTCTCTAGGTTTGGAATAGCAATTAAAAGCAGGAGTTTTGGAGTTAGATGTGGTCAGAATCCCAATTGTACCACTGAATTGTGGTGTGACCTTGAGTACCTCACTGAATCTCTCTTTGTCTCAGTTATCCACATTGAAATGGGAATAACACTTGCTGGATAGGATTGCTGTGAGCCCTGTGTGACATGATGAATGTAAAACACTGCGTTCAGAACATAGAGCTCATGCCAGGCTGCACTTCAAACTACAACTAGAGCAACCTTAGGATGGCTGGACACGCAAACTGTTCCTTCCCTCCAATCCTTCCTTGGCTGCAGGGCAAGGCCACCAGTGGGGCTGGTTTAGGAGCAGTTCCTTAATAACAATTTTTCCTGGTGGTAAAGAATTTTATTAGCTATACTTAATATACTGCTTTTAATGGTGAAAATCACCATCTCTCCCATCCTGTCAGGCTATTTAAGGGAAAAATAAAAAACAGTCTTTTTTTTTTTTTTTTTTTGCTTTACCTTGTTCTTTTTTTTTAATGGTTTATTTGGCTGCACTGGGTCTTAGGTGCAGCATGTAGGATCTTTTTTTCTAGTTGTGGCATGCAAACTGTTTAATTGTGACACGTGGGATCTAGTTCCCTAACCAGGGATCAAACCCAGGACCCCTGCATTGGGAGCACAAAGTCTTAGCCACTGGACTACCAGGGAAGTCCTAAATTGTTTGCTTTTATCCCCTGGGATGTTTGTTTTTCCTGGTAAGGCTACTCCTTTATTCTCTCCCCATGTGAATCCCACCCGTGCTGGCTCAGGCAAGCTTCAGGCAGGAGACTCTGGCCACACTAACAGCATGTTCACTGCTGCACACAGAAACGCACTCTGACTTGCCACAGTCTTAACGTTATTTTTAAAGCAAAGTATTGTTATTCTCCCTCCTCCTCATGGGAGGATAATTCGCCTTTGGGACAGGAATCCTGCCTTTTGACTCAAGATGGGAAAGATGACTCTCTGCTCTGATTGCTCAGCTCCTGCGAGAATGGTTAATCCATGATTGCCTTTTCAGGCCGGACACATGGACACACACTAGAGGTGACAACTACCTCCTGGCTCTTCCAGGTCTCCAAAGAGTGGGCCTGGGCAGGACAGTGGGATTTAGAAGGGTCCCAGAGACAGGCACACACGGGGAAAAAGTTATTCCCTTTTCACTTTTCTCTCAAAGCTTCTGATCAACTTAAGGTTAAAAGAGTCTATCATTTTGACAGGAAAAGGCAGATTAAAAATTCACTCATAACTGTACTGATCGTATTGTACTGATATTTTGCTTTTCTCATTTTTCCTTTTGACTACCGTCATTGTTACAATGCTTGACAGAGTCTAGATCCAGTTTGTTATCTTATGAGGATAATGGGAAGGACAATGGCAGAAGCTGCTTTCTTTGAAATTAACTGGCAAAGCAAAGATTTTGAAGAAGGAGCTCTCCTGCCCTAGATCATGGTGGTGCTGTTATGTGGTGAGGGGACTGTGCTCATGCCCCTGAGCTAAGATCCAGCTGTTTACAGCTACTGTGGACTGGGCAGTTTGCCATAAGCACTGGTGCCTTAAAAAAAATTCCAGATGGTCAAAATTACCACACATTCTCCTTGTATACTGATTTATTGGCCTGTGAGGATAAATTTGGATAGAACTGGAGAAATATTTTCTCTGCCAAGGATACTAGGCATTGGATCTAACTTTGTGGCAGCAGCAGCCTCATTCCAAGTGTCAAAGCACAGAAGAGAAACCAGTAAAATGCCACGCCAGAGACTCTATAGGCCGAGGAGAAAGTCTGCCACTGGAGCACTCCTTCCTACAGAACCAACAGAGGAGGTTATGGATGGAGTGACATTCCTTGATGGGCAGCTTTTAGACTGTCTGGCAAGACTTGTTGGACTTTAACAAATGATAATGCTTGCATTGTTCTCAGGAGCTATTACCTAATTAGGAACACATTTTGAAAGGTTAGGCACAATATTTTAAAAAGGAAATAGCATTTTAATACAAGATAGAATTGCTTTTCTAATATCTTTATATAAAATGGATTATTTTTCACAGAGAACCCCTTCCATTGAGGTAATTCACAAGATTTGAGGAGTGGCATCTTCTCAGAGTAATTTATTATATCAGTTCAGTTCAGTTGCTCAGTCGTGTACGACTCTTTGCGACCCCATGAACCGCAGTACTCCAGGCCTCCCTGTCCATCACCAACTCCTGGAGTCCACCCAAACCCATGTCCGTTGAGTCGGTGATGCCATCCAGCCATCTCATCCTCTGTTGTCCCCTTCTCCTCAATGTTTCCCAGCATCAGGGTCTTTTCAAATGAGTCAGGTCTTTGCATCAGGTGGCCAAAGTATTGGAGTTTCGGCTTCAACACCAGTCCTTCCAACGAACACCCAGGACTGATCTCCTTTAGGATGGACTGGTTTATTATATACTTACACATTTTCTTCACTCAGTCAGCAAAACTTGTGACAAGCCTACCCTGAGACAGGCAGTGTTCTAGTCAATAGGGTACAGTGGTGGACAAGGGACATGTGGATCCTGCCACTGTGAGTAGTCTGGTGGGGCTCAGATAAATGCAACACAGTGCTGAAGATGAGGGAGGGAAGGTGTTCTAGGAATAAAGAGGTTGGGAAATAGATGGGTAAACAGTGGAAACAGTGTCAGACTTTATTTTTTGGGCTCCAGAATCATTGCACCTGGTGACTGCAGCCATGAAATTAAAAGATGCTTACTCCTTGGAAGGAAAGTTATGACCAACCTAGATAGCATATTCAAAAGCAGAGACATTACTTTGCCAACAAAGGTCTGTCTAGTCAAGGCTATGGTTTTTCCTGTGGTCATGTATGGATGTGAGAGTTGGACTGTGAAGAAAGCTGAGTGCTGAAGAATTGATGCTTTTGAACTGTGGTGTTGGAGAAGACTCTTGAGAGTCCCTTGGATTGCAAGGAGATCCAACCAGTCCATTCTAGAGGAGATCAGTCCTGGGTGTTCTTTGGAAGGACTGATGCTAAAGCTGAAACTCCAGTACTTTGGCCACCTCATGTGAAGAGTTGACTCATTGGAAAAGACTCTGATGCTGGGAGGGATTGGGGGCAGGAGGAGAAGGGGATGACAGAGGATGAGATGGCTGGATGGCATCACTGACTCGATGGATGTGAGTCTGAGTGAACTCCGGGAGTTGATGATGGACAGGGAGGCCTGGCATGCTGCGATTCATGGGGTCGCAAAGAGTCAGACATGACTGAGCAACTGAACTGAACTAACTGAACCCAACCTAGACTTGAGAGATCTTCCTGGAAGCCATGAAAGCCAATTGAGACCCTAAGAGTGAACAGAAGTTAGCCAGGTAATGAGGTGAGGAGAGAACATTTCTGATGGGAGAAATAGCACGTGCAAAGGCTAGGAAGATTACTAGATTACTAGAAGATGGCCTCTTCTAGGAACTGACAACGTACTATGGTGCCGTGTAGACATCAAGGTGGACGACAGAGTTGAAGATGTAAAGTCAAGAATGGCCCCCATCATAAAGGACCTTATTAAGATAGGTCCATGAGTTTGAACTTTATTCTGTAAGTGGGAAGTCATTAATCAGATCTGTGTTTTAGAAAGATTATTTGGCTGGAATGATGAGGATGGAATAATGGGAGCATTCCATTCTCCACTCTGGAGCCAAGGAGACCAGTCACAAGGCTACGATAGATGTCTATATAAGAAAATGATGGTGATGACAGTATGTTGGCAGTAGAGGTAGAGAAAAGGATATATTTGAGAGATATTTAGTAGAATCAACAAAACTAGGTTTTTGATTAGATGTTGGAGGAGAGATAGATGTGTATAAGTGAGAGAGAGAGAGAGAGAGACAGAGAGAGACAGAATGAGACAGAAAGATATGAGGTTTTTCGCTTGAGGGATTCTATTCCTTAGAGAGCAGAAAATGTGAACTGGGGTTACAGTGAAGAGCTCGGATCTGCTGTGCAGTTTAAGGTGTCTTTGGTATGATGGAGCACAGAAGCTGAGTAGGATGTGGGCTATATGGATTTGGTCTTAGGAGGACAGTCAGAGGCAGAAATGTGGATTTTGGAGTCAGCACTTGAGTGGTGAGTGATGAGTGGTGACTGGAATCACAGGAAGGGATTCCAGTGAGAGGTGTCAGGAGAGAACAGGCTGCCTGGGGCTGCACTCAGAACATCAGCAGCAAGGAATAGGCAGAGGATGAAGAACTCACTTGAGAGGGAGAGAAAATCTGGGTTTAGAAAATCCAAAAGAAGAGAACCCTTAAAAAGGAAGTGTTTAACAATGTCAAATGTTGCAGAGAGGTTAAATTAGGCCGAAGAACATCTATGAGCATGGACAGTAATGGAGATGTGATGTTGTCCAGAGCAACATCCATGGAATACGGATGGAAGCCAAATGGCCATGGATTGAGAGCGAGTGAGAATAAACACACACACACACACACACATTCATATGCTGTAATGGTAAATACATCTTCTTCAGAGTGTTTGTGGAGTTACTGAAACCATGAAGTAGCTGAAAAATTTCCGTTTTCACTTAACTGGTTGTTTTCCCTCAATGTAATACAGTTACACCTATTCCCCACCGCCCCCCTGCCACTCACTTATTTACTTGTTTATCTTTTCTCATCTTTAACTGTTAAGCCAAATACCTTAGTTGAATCATAGCCAAGGCCTAAGGATAGGAGTGGGATAGGGAAAAGAACAGCCATATTTTCTTTTCCTGTTTATTGTTTCACAGGATCTGAGCATTACAACAGGAAGGAAGAGGCCTTAGGAACATTCCCTTAGGGGATAAAATGGGGGTGGAGAGGGGGGAAGAGATGCACATTAGGAGGTTACTACAGTGGTTTGACTTGAGACCAGGCTGACTGCAATGGGAACAGGGAAGAAAAGACTGAATCAGAGATGTTCTATGTGAAGAAATAAGAGAGTTTAGTGACAAAACTATATTACTTCTTACTAAAAGCCACAGATTGTCACCTTGAATATGTATAATTTTTAGAGAGCTTTCAAGTGCATTAACTTATTTGACCTTCATGAGTGACTTCTGCAAGGTTACCAGCTAGTTAATAATGGACCCAGGGCCAGACCCTGTCTCCTAATTCCTTCTCACACCTTTTTTCATTAATACAACCTTGTTTCCCGCATCCTGCTCCGCAGTGCTGACCTATCCTCAGCGTAAAGGATCCATCAAGGCTGTTGCTTGGCAAATATTATCTTGGTTGGATGAAAGAGCACAACAGAGCCCATCTGCTTGTCTCTTGTCACTTAATTTTCTGAGACAAACCAAGCTCATTCTGTTTAGAAATACAAGGTCATTGATACCGCACTTGACTGCTTTTCTATCAGAAATGAAGAAAACTGCAATGGAATGTTAAAGTGAGACTTTTTCAGTCTAAGTTTTGGCTCTGGTTCCAGGAAAAGGAATGAAATAAAAGGTGCTGACGTGCAAAGAGAATGGTTATGTATAAATATACAATATATATCTCCCAGTATTCAGCCTGTAATCCTTATAAATGGGCTAATGTTGAAAGGGCTGGGGATAGCATTTCCACAAAGTGAATGGTCAAGGATGTGTGTTTCTCACAACCAGGTCTGAGCCACCAAAGGGCAAGCCAATCTGAGCTATTTTGAATTCCACCCAAGAGGCCTTCCTAGAAGGTTGAGGATTGGTGACCTTTTTATTGGAACTGCAGTTGGCTACTCTTAGCAGGAACTTCAGGCCTAAAGGTGCTCCCAGCTTGGGGAGGCAAGGAGCTCTGAACTGTGACTATGGAAGGAGGTGTGTAATTATTACAGCAGAAAAGATGTCTCAGCTTGAGAACAAAAATGTCTGGAGGACTTTTTGTCATCTTAGAGAGTGGAGAAACCTATGGGACTCTTCCAGGTTGAATTGTGTTCCCCTAAAAGACAGGGTGAAGTCCTAACATCTGGTGTCTATGAATGTGATCTTACTTGAAAATGGGTCTTCACAGATGTAATCAAGTTCAGATGAGCTTCTTAGGGTGGGCCTTTAATCCGATATCACTGGTGTCCCTATAAGAAGAAGGGAATTTGGACACAGAACAAGGACGGCCATGTGATATTGGAGGAGAGATTGAAGTTATGCAGCCATAAGCCAAGGAACATCTGGGGCTACCAGTAAATGGAAGAGGCAAGGAAGGATCCACCCTAGAGGCTCCGGTAGTGGTGGTTGGGGGGTTGTTGCCCTGCCAGCAACTTGACTTCAGAATTGTAGCTTCGGGGGCTGTCAGACAATAAAGTTATTTTGTTTTAAGCATGCCAGTGGTGCTTTGTTTCAAAAGCTGTAGGACTCTAATACAAGGGCCCAACCTATGATTTGTCAAAGGCTAGCTCACAAATGAGGTTCGAATGGGCAGTAGAAAATACAATTTTTTTACTCTCACCGTATCAAGATCTGCCACTAATTTAAATGCAAGCTAAGAGACCTAGTGCCTAATACATGTTCAACAAATACCATTTGTGAATGAATGGGTTACCTAACTCATTGAGATGTACGATTTCTTACATCCTATTTCATTTAATTACTCAAATGGGCTTATGTGCATTATTTCCATTTTTATAAATGAGGAAGCTGATGTCACAGAGATTAAACAATTTGCCCAAGGAAAATGGCTCAGACTGCAGAACTGAGATTTGAATAGTGGTCTTCCTGCCTCTAGTCTGTATTTTTCTACTTAATCATTAGGGTAATCCAGAAATAACAGGTGAGATGTCCAACGTCCTGTGTCCTCTTATAATTCATGTTCAAAGAACGATGACTCTTTTTAAAATGATTTTTTAAAAAGTTTTATTATGGAAACTTAAAACATGGATAACAGGTAATTAAATATGACCTGTTAAATAACTATCACAATTTTCATGAAAACCTTATATAAATCACATAGATAAAACATCAGTATGTATTTATGTGATTAATATATATAATGTTATGTTTTTATATCTGTATAGAACTATGTAAGCAGGGAGAGAGGTTTCTCTAGATTAACACTCTGAGATGCAGTTCCAAAACTCCTAACAGCTAACCCCCTTCCTGCCAGCCCATCCCAAGGGCATGAAGATGGGCTACCAGCGAGAGGCCAGCTCCTCTGTCATAGGAACAGGATGCTGTGCCCTTCTAATCTGTCACTCGCTGGGAACACAACACTGTGAGGGACACCTTTGAGCATCCGTTGAAGAGCTCCCAGGAGCAAAATCACTGTGGCCACAAAGGCACCATGTAGGCCACGGGCAGACTGACTTCACAGCTGCTGCTGAGGATGCCCAGTGGTAGCAAATTACTATTTCTCATTTTGAAATGATTTCTTAGACTCTGGGTGCAATAATATATTTTCTTGGCAGGTCCTTAAAAAGACTAACTGAAAAGTCCATCTATTGGAAACCAGGCAGAGAATAGATTGGGTAGCTTGAACAAATTGAACATTATTAGAGCTAGTGGAGGTGATGGAATTCCAGTTGACCTATTTCAAATCCTAAAAGTGCTGCACTCAATATGCCAGCAAATTTGGAAAACTCAGCAGTGGCCACAGGACTGGAAAAGGTCAGTTTTCATTCCAATCCCAAAGAAGGGCAAAGCCAAAGAATGTTCAAACTGCCATATAATTGCATTCATCTCACACGCTAGTAAAGTAATGCTCAAAATTCTCCAAGCCAGGCTTCAACAGTACATGAACTGTGAACTTCTAGATGTTCAGCTGTATTCAGAAAAGGCAGAGGAACTAGAGATCAAATTGCCAACATCTGTTGGATCATTGAAAAAGCAAGAGAGTTCCAGAAAAATATCTACTTCTGTTTTATTGACTATGCCAAAGCCCTTGACTGTGTGGACCATAACAAACTCTGGAAAATTCTTCAAGAGATGGGAATACCAGACCACCTGACCGGCCTCTTGAGAAATCTGTATGCAGGTCAGAAAGCAACAGTTAGAACTGGTCATGGAACAACAGACTGGTTCCAAACAGGGAAAGGAGTATGTCAAGTCTGTATATTGTCACCCTGTTTATTTAATTTCTATGCAGAGTACATCATGAGAAACACTGGGCTGGATGAAGCACAAGCTGGAATCAAGATTACTGGGAGAAATATCTATAACCTCAGATATGCAGATGACACCACCCTTATGGAAGAAAGCAAAGAACTAAAGAGGCTCTTGATGAAAGTGAAAGAGGAGAGTGAGAAAGTTGGCTTAAAACTCAACATTTGGAAAAGTAAGATCATGGCATCTAGTCCCAACACTTCATGACAAATGGATGGGGAAACAGTGGAAACAGTGAGAGAGTTTATTTTTTTTTTGGCTCCAAAATCACTGCAGATGGTGACTGCAGTCACGAAATTAAAAAGACACTTGCCCCTTGGAAGAAAAGTTATGACCAACCTAGACAGCATATTAAAAAGCAGAGACATTACTTTACCAACAAAGGTCCAACTAGTCAAAGGTATGGTTTTTCCAGTAGTCATGTATGGATGTGAAATTTGGACTACAAAGAAAGCTGAGAGCCGAAGAATTGATGCTTTTGAACTCTGTGGTGTTGGAGAAGACTCTTGAGAGTCCCTTGGACTGCAAGGAGATCCAACCAGTCCATCCTAAAGGAAATAATATTCATTGGAATATTATTTCAATTCAATATTCATTATTCAATGAATATTCATTGGAAGGACTGATGCTGAAGACGAAACTCCAATACTTTGGCCACCTGATGCGAAGAACTGACACATTTGAAAAGACCTTGATCTTGGGAAAGATTGAAGTAAGGAGGAGAAGGGGACAACAGAGGATGAGATGTTTGGATGGCATCACCAATTCAATGGACATGAGTTTGAGTAAACTCCGGAGTTGGTGATGGACAGGGAGGCCTGGCATGCTGCAGTCCATGTGGTCACAAAGAGTCAGACACAACTGAGCGACTGAACTGAACTGAAACCCCAGATTATAGATCTGTACTTAGTTCTTAAATTACAAAGCAGAAAAAGACAGTTCTTGACCTCAAGGAACTCAGTCACTTGGAAGTTGTTGTTTTGGGTGTTAAAACGCATTCTGGACCAGTAGTCAGAAGATGTGGACTCTTGTCCTGGTGCCACCACTCTTCAGGGTTGTGCGTATGTGAGTGCTAAGTTGCTTCAGTTGTGTCCAACTCTGTGTGACGCTATGGACTGTAGCCCGCCAGGCTCCTCTGTCCATGTGATTCTCCAGGCAAGAATACTGGAGGGAGTTGCCATGCCCTCCTCCAGGGGATCTTCCCAACCCAGGGATCTAACCCCTGTCTCTTTCATCTCCTGCATTGGGAGGCAGGTTCTTTACCACTAGAGCCACCTGGGAAGCCCTTAGGGGTGTGATGTCAACCAAATCAAATGACCTTTTTTTCATTTCCAAATTTAGGGGAAATTTTTATGTAAACTGAAGTTATATCAGAATTAGGTGACATTATTATTATTTTATAAAAACACTTTTATGTTTTTATAAAACTACATCTACTTTTAAATGTCCAAAGAGGTGGATGCTGCTAACCAGCTGAGCACAAACAACCCTGCTTAAATTCTGTAAGGACGAAACTGTATTAGGGGCTTTTCTTTTTTTCTTGGAGATGGAGCTTGTAATTTTTAAAAAGGATATTCAGAATCTGAAGAACATTGCTGACTCAAGAGAAATGCAAAGGTCAATTGTTGTATCTAAGCTGTGCTGTCATGACATTTGAATAATTAAAAGGTTGTTTTCAGAGATAATTGTAGTCCCACATTTTAGCTAAGTGTTTAATGACAATAAACTATAAACATGCTCTGTTTTCATACGGGGAAGTCCCCAGAGCCTATTTACTGTCCAGATGGTAAGAAATATAATGATTAAATGTATTTAAATTCAGTTCAATTCAGTTGCTCAGTTGTGTCTGATTCTTTGGGACCCCATGGACTGCAATATGCCCGGCCTCCACAGCCATCACCAACTTCTGGAGCTTGTTTAAGCTCATGTCCATCAAATTGGTGATGCCATCCAACCATCTCATCCTCTGTCATCCCCTTCTCCTCCTGACTTCAATCTTTCCCAGCATCAGGTCTTTTCCAATGAGTCAGTTCTTTGCATCAGGTGGCCAAAGTATTGGAGTTTCAGCTTCAGCATCTGTCCTTCCAATGACTATTCAGGACTGATTTCCTTTAGATTGACTGGTTTGATCTCCTTGCATCCCAAGGGACTTTCAAGAGTCTTCTCCAACACCACAGAGTTCAAAAGCATCAATTCTTTAGTGCTCAGCCTTCTTTATGGTCCAACTCTCACATCCATACATGACTACTGGAAAAACCATAGTTTTGACTAGACGGACCTTTGTTGGTAATGTCTCTGCTTTTTAATATGCTGTCTAGGTTGGTCATAGATTCTCTTTCAAGGAGCAAGTGTCTTTTAATTTCACGGCTGCAGTCACTATCTGCAGTGATTTCAGAGCCCAAGAAAATAAAGTCTGTCACTGTTTTTATTGTTTCCCCATGTGTTTGCCATGAAGTGATGGGACCAGATTCCATAGGAATCATCGAAATCTTTCAAACAGGAGAAGGCAATGGCAACCCATTCTAGTACTCTTGCCTGGAAAATCCCATGGATGGAGGAGCCTGGTAGGCTGCAGTTCATGGGGTCACGAAGAGTTGGACACAACTGAGCGACTTCACTTTCACTCTTCACTTTCATGCATTGAAGAAGGAAATGGCAACCCACTCCAGTGTTCTTGCCTGGAGAATCCCAGGGATGGAGGAGCCTGGTGGGCTGCCGTCTATGGGGTCGCACAGAGTCGGACATGACTGACGCGACTTAGTAGTAGTAGTAGTAGACTTTACTGGGTGCTAATAGTGTATTTTCCCTGGAGAAGGAAATGGAAATCCACTCCAGTACTATTGCCTGGAAAATCCCATGGACAGATGAGCCTGGTACACTACAGTCTATGGGGTTGCAAAGAGTTGGACATGACTGAGCGACTTCACTTTTAAAGACTTCCTAAAACACATTCAAAGTAGGAGTGGACAAGGACATTTATTTCATTTAGGTCTTTATTTAGGGGTTTATTTTTAAAATCAAACACCTTAAAAAATTAAACATTATGTAATACTCTTACCTGGTAAGCAAATTAGAAAAAAATAGATGCACAAAAGAAAAAAATAGCCCTATTAATTTTACTACCTAGATATAATAACTGTGAGTACTTGGTATATCTCATTTGGGCTTTTCCCTGTTATTTATGTGTAAAACCATTGCTCACGAGCTCTCAGTCTTAAGGCCAGTTACTTCCTTCTCTGAACTCCAGTTTTCTCATCTATAAAAATGAATTAAGTATATACCTTGTACGGTAGTTTTAACAAGTAAATATCATAATACTTATAAAATATTTAGCAGAATAGTGGCACATAATAATGCTCAATTAGTTCAGTTCAGTTCAGTCACTCAGTCATGTCTGACTCTTTGCGACCCCATGAATCGCAGCATGCCAGGCCTCCCTGTCCATCATCAACTCCCGGAGTTCACTCAGACTCACATCCATCGAGTCAGTGATGCCATCCAGCCATCTCATCCTCTGTCGTCCCCTTCTCCTCCTGCCCGCAATCCCTCCCAGCATCAGAGTCTTTTCCAATGAGTCAACTCTTCACATGAGGTGGCCAAAGTACTGGAGTTTCAGCTTCAGCATCATTCCTTCCAAAGAAATCCCAGGGCTGATCTCCTTCAGAATGGACTGGTTGGATCTCCTTGCAGTCCAAGGGAGTCTCAAGAATCTTCTCCAAGACCACAGTTCAAAAGCATCAATTCTTTGGCGCTCAGCCTTCTTCACAGTCCAACTCTCACATCCATACATGACCACAGGAAAAACCATAGTCTTGACTAGACGAACCTTTGTTGGCAAAGTAATATCTCTGCTTTTGAATATGCTATCTAGGTTGGTCATAACTTTCCTTTCAAGGAGTAAGCGTCTTTTAATTTCATGGCTGCAATCACCATCTGCAGTGATTTTGGAGCCCAGAAAAATAAAGTCTGACACTGTTTCCACTGTTTCCCCATCTATTTCCCATGAAGTGATGGGACCAGATGCCATGATCTTCGTTTTCTGAATGTTGAGCTTTAAGCCAACTTTTTCACTCTCCACTTTCACTTTCATCAAGAGGCTTTTTAGTTCCTCTTCACTTTCTGCCATAAGGGTGGTGTCATCTGCATATCTGAGGTTATTGATATTTTTCCCGGCAATCTTGATTCCAGCTTGTGCTTCTTCCAGCCCAGCATTTCTCATGATGTACTCTGCATATACGTTAAAGAAGCAGGGTGACAATATATAGTCTTGACGTACTCCTTTTCCTATTTGGAACCAGTCTGTTGTTCCATGTCCAGTTCTAACTGTTGCTTCCTGACCTGCATACAAATTTCTCAAGAGGCAGGTCAGGTGGTCTGGTATTCCCATCTCTTTCAGAATTTTCCACAGTTGATTGTGATCCACACAGTCAAAGGCTTTGTCATAGTCAATAAAGCAGAAATACATGTTTTTCTGGAACTCTCTTGCTTTTTCCATGATCCAGCGGATGTTGGCTATTTGATCTCTGGTTCCTCTGCCTTTTCTAAAACCAGCTTGAACATTAGGAAATTCACGGTTCACGTATTGCTGAAGCCTGGCTTGGAGAATTTTGAGCATTACTTTACTAGCGTGTGAGATGAGTGCAATTGTGCGGTAGTTTGAGTATTCTTTTGCATTGCCTTTCTTTGGGATTGGAATGAAAACTGACCTTTTCCAGTCCTGTGGCCACTGCTGAGTTTTCCAAATTTGCTGGCATATTGAGTGCAGCACTTTCACAGCATCATCTTTCAGGATTTGAAATAGGTCAACTGGAATTCCATCACCTCCACTAGCTTTGTTCATAGTGATGCTTCCTAAGGCCCACTTGACTTCACATTCCAGGATGTCTGGCTCTAGGTCAGTGATCACACCATCGTGATTATCTGGGTCATGAAGATCTTTTTTGTACAGTTCTTCTTTGTATTCTTACCATCTCTTCTTAATATCTTCTGCTTTGTTAGCTATTTTAATTATTATTAACTTGTGAAAATGGAACCTTACTGTACATATGGCTGTTTAATCTTTCATTAGGGACATATATGCATGTCAATAAATATACAACTATTATCTCATTTTAATGACTCAGTAGTATCCCATATAGATTTTTCACCTTCTCCTATTATTGCTATTGTTAGAATTTGTATCAAATAGCCTTGGTCAAGCATCATTATGCAAAAATGATTATTTTGCTAGGATTATAAAAAAGTTGCTGGGTCAAAAGGCATGAACACTTGGAAGCTTTTGGTGTACTTTGAAACTGCCTTTCTGAAATACTGTACAAGTCCGATTCTTCTACTAGTACTGAGTGTTATCATTAAAAAAAAAAAAAAACCTTCCACAGTGGCCAATAATGATGCTGAACATTTTCCCCCCAAATACATATTCTTGATTGCCAGAAAATTTGTAAAACTGTCTCTCTCTGGTGGGAAGATGTTTAATGTATTTAATGGTCATAAGACAATTCTGGTTGCGTATTTCATAAATCAGTACTGGTAAATTATAATCTACTACTAATTATATCTCTACATTTTTCACCTTCTGTTGACTTTTTTCTTTACTATCTTCAGATATGCCTCCCCTTTTACTTTAATAGTATTTATTTGAGCCTTTTTTCTTTTTTCTTAAAGTTTATTTTTTAATTTTTATTTATTTTTAAAATTTTAATTGGAGGCTAATTACTTTACAATATTGTGGTGGTTTTTGCCATACATTCACATGTATCAGCCATGGGTGTACATGTGTTCCCCATCCAGACCCTCCCTTCCACCTCCCTCCCCATCCCATCTCTCAGGGTCATCCCAGTGCACCAGCCCTGAACACCCTGCCTCATGCATCAAACCTGGACTGGTGATCTATTTCACATATGATAATATACATGTTTCAATGCTATTCTCTCAAGTCATCCCACCCTTGCCTTCTCGCACGGAGTCCAATAGTCTGTTCTTTACATCTGTGTCTCTTTTGCTGTCTCGCATATAGGGTCATCATTACCATCTTTCTAAATTCCATATATATGCATTAATATACTATATTGGTGTTTTTCTGAGCCTTTTTTCCTAACATTATCAGAAGTTTGTCAATTTTATTTATCTTAAAAACTCAAGATTTTTAGAATTAACTGTCACAGCCCACATGCTGTTAAATAGCAACCCACTCCAGTGTTCTTGCCTGGAGAATCCCAGGGACGGGAGAGCCTGGTGGGCTGCCGTCTATGGGGTTGCACAGAGTCAGACATGACTGAAGTGACTTAGCAGCTTAGCAGTGACAGCCCATGTGCTGTTAAAGCGCTGCACTCAATATGCCAACAAATTTGGAAAACTCAGCAGTGGCCACAGAACTGGAAAAGGTCAGTTTTCATTCCAATCCCAAAGAAGGGCAATGCCAAAAAATGTTCAAATTACCACACAATTGCACTCATTTCACATGCTAGCAAGGTAATGCTCAAAATCCTTCAAGCTAGGTTTCAACAGTACATGAACTGAGAACTTCCAGACGTACAAGTTGGATTTAGAAAAAGCAGAGGAACCAGAGATCAATTACCAACATCTTTTGGATCATAGGAAAACCAAGGAATTCCAGAAAAACCATCTACTTCTGTTACACTGACTACTCTAAAGCCTTTGACTATGCAGATCACAACAAACTATGGAAAATTCTTCAAGAGATAGGAATACCAGACCACCTTACCTGCCTCCTGAGAAACATGAATGCAGGTCAAGAAGCAACAGTTAGAACCAGACATGGAATAACAGACTGGTTCAAAATTCAGAAAGGAGTACAAGTCTGTATGTGGTCACCCTGCTTGTTTAAGTTATGTGCAGAGTATATCATGCAAAATGTGGGGCTGGATGAATCACAAGTTGGAATGAAGATTGCCAGGAGAAATACCAACCACCTCAGATATGCAGATGATACCACTCTAATGGCAGAAAGCAAAGAGGAACTAAAGAACCTCTGGATGAAGGTAAAAGAGGAGAGTTAAAAACCTGGCTTAAAACTCAGCTTTCAAAAAAATGAAGATCATGGCATCTAGTTCCATCACTTCATAGCAAGTTGAAGGGGAAAAAGTGGAAGCAGTGACAGACTTTCTTTTCTTGGGCTTCAAAATCACTGTGGGCTGTGACTGCAGCCATGAAATTAAAAGATGCTTGCTGCTTGGAAGAAAAGCTATGACCAACCTAGACAGCATATTAAAAAGCAGAGACATTATTTTACCAACAAAGTTTGTCTAGTCAAAGCTATGGTTTTTCCAGTAGTCATGTATGGATGTGAGAGTTGGACCATAAAGATGGCTGAGTACTGAAGAATTGATGCTTTTGAACTGTGGTATTGGAGAAGACTCTTGAGAGTCCCTTGGACAGCAAGGAAATCAAACTAGTCAATCCTAAAGGAAATTACCCTGAATACTCATTGGAAGGACTGATGCTGAAGCTCCAATCCTTTGGCCACGTGATGCAAAGAGCCAACTTACTGGAAAAGACCTTGATGCTGGGAAAGATTGAGGACAGGAGGAGAAGGGGGTGACAGAGAATGAGATGATTGGATGGCATCATCGACTCAATGGACATGAACCTGAGCAAACTTCTGGAGATAGTGAAGGACAAGGAAGCTTGGTGTGCTGCAGTCCAAGGGGCCATAAAGAGTCGGATACAACTTAGTGACTGAACAACAACAACAACAAGTAAAATTTAGTGCAGGCTTGGCGAATAACAGATGTTTAATACTGTTATAGTATGGAGGATAAAAACAAGTCAAGGTATCTCAAAAGAAGTGATGTGAAAAATAATTTAGCCAATGTACTGATTCATTTAACTAAGAAAAAATACTATATACACGCACACTCACATACATATATTTCAAGTCTTATCTCCCGCAACCCCCTCATCAGTGTTCCAACGTAGCTTGCTTTTAAGGCCTGCTTTTTAAAAAGCCTGATCAATGGCAAGCTTTTAGGGAGTAAAAAGTTTTCAACACAGGCTATTAAAAGTGTTGGTTGGTATGCAGACCAAAGTCCCTAAATCAGCTAATTTAAATCTGATAATCTTGTTGAAAGATGAGGCTTTCTCCTCTGAGAAGAGAAATTCCACTCTCTCAGGTAGAAAAGTGGGGATTCATTCTGACTGGTGACATATTATGGTGTAATGATACTGGTTTTCCTTTCCCTTTGGCCCTGAGATAAGGAAAAATAAAGATTTGATTTCTAAATAAGACTCAGAAAAAACTGCAGTTTCAAGAAGATTGCTCAAATTTGTTTGCAAAATCAGAAACACATTAAAAAGCAGTGGACATAAACTAATGGTTTTTGAGTAAAGACTTAATTGTTCCTAGACCTTCGTACCGTTCTTTTATTGAATATACTAAAGTCCAGCATCGTGTTTTTTTTTTTTCCTACATAAAAAATAAATATAAATGTGACACACCTCTCAACCTAGTTTTTACAAAATAATAAACGTTGCTACTTGGTCATTATTTTTCCCAAAGAAAATAATGGAGAAATGTTCAAACAAGTGTTAGACTATCAAATCATGCTATTGTGCTAATAGCACTATCGTGCCAACGTCTTATATTGAAGAGCATAAACAGAATTCTTTGGGTACATTCAACAGAAGGTTGAATTACACTTTTAAATGTCATATAAAATCATGTAAATTCCACACTTTTCCTTTATTTGTACTGAGCACAGTTTGTGACTACATATCTGCGTGCCATTCTGGGGATGGAGACACAAGAGTAAAGATGACAAAGTCCCCATTCTCATGGAGCTTCTAGTCTAGAAGAAAGATACAGTAACAAAAAATACATAGATAAATGAATAATGTAAGATCACATGGTTATTAGTACCTTGAGAAATAATTATACAGGACAATTATGAATGACTTCTTTTAAAAGACTTATTGTAGTGATCAAGGAAGATCTCTTAAAGGGAGTGACATGTGAGCCGAGACCTAAACAAACCCAGGTAAGACCATTCCAGGCAGAGAATATGGAGGTGGGCATGAGCTTGGAGGGATGAAGGGAGAGAAAAGCCAGTGTGGCTAAAATGTCCTATGGGATGGGGAGGAGGGACAAGACAGGATGACAGTAGGAGTCAGATCATGTCCTATGGACTATAAATAAGGACTCTGGATCTCGTTTTATTTGTGATGGGAAATGACTGGCAGACTTCAACTGCCATTACTGGCAGGGAAGTAATAGGATCTGATGTACCCTTTGAGTAGGTAAGTTCTATGTCCCTGGAGACCAGTAAGTTCTCACTATGCTAGAAGGACATGCACCCATCTCCTCCTGTAAGAACACCAAAATCTCAACTGGCTGCTGAACAACTATCTACCGGAGAATGTTGGATGCCATCAAAGTAAGGTACCCCATGTCCAGGGGTGAAGAGGAAGCTCAAACAAGATGGTACGAGGGGCACAATCACATTTAGAATCAAACCTCATACCTTCCAGAGGTGCTCAGAGGGAGCAAACAAAACCTTGCGTGCACCAGGACCCAGGGAAAGGAGCAGTGACCTCCACACAACACTGAGCCACCTGCTTTGAGTGTCTGAGTGTCTCCTGTGGAGGCACGGGTCAGCAGTGATCTGCTGCAGGGTCAGGGGCACTGACTACAACAGTCCTGGGACCACTGAATGTTGGCAAAAGTCCTTTTGAAAGAGGTCACCATTACCACAATTACCCCTACCATAATTTGGCCTCAGGCCAAACTACAGGGAGGTAACATAGCCTGACCCATCAGCAGAAAATTGTATTAAAGATTTACTGAGAATGGCCCCACCTACCAGAGCAAGACCCAGTTCTCCTCACAGCTAGTCCCTCCCATCAGGAAGCTTCCACAAGCCTCTCACCCTCACCCATCAGAGGGCAGACAGAACAAAAGCCACAATCACAGAAAACTAACCAAACTCATCACACGGATCATAACTTTGTGTATCTTAATGAAACTATGAGCCATGCCGTGTAGCGCCACCCAAGATGGATGGGTCATGGTGGAGAGTTCTGACAAAATGTGGTTCACTGGAGAAGGGAATGGAAAACCAATTCAGCATGCTTGCCTTGAGAACCCCATGAACAGTATAAAAAGGCAAAAGGATAGGACACTGAAAGATGAACTCTCCAGGTTGGTAGGTGCCCAATATGCTATTGGAAGAGAGTGGAGAAACAGCTCCAAAAGGAATGAAGAAGCAGAGCCAAAGCAAAACACCACCCAGTTGTGGATGCGTCTGGTGGTGGAAGTAAAGTGTGATGCTGTAAAGAACAACACTGCATAGGAACCTGAAATGTTAGGTCCATGAATCAAGGCAAACTGTAAGTGGTGAAACAGGAGATGGCAAGAGTGAACATCGACATTTTCAGAATCAGTGAACTAAAATGGACCAGAATGGGTGAATTTAATTCAGATGACAATTATACCTACTACTGTGGGTAAGAATCCCTTAAAAGAAATGCAGTAGCCTTCATAGGCAACAAATGAGTCCGAAATGCAATACTTGGGTGCAATCTCAAAAATGACAGAATGACCTCTGTTCATTTCCAAGGCAAACCATTCAATAGCAGAGTAACCCAAGTCTATGCCCCAACCACTAATGCCAAAGAAGCTGAAGTTGAATGGTTCTATGAATACCTACAAGATTTAGAACATTAAAAAAAAAAAAAAAGATCTCCTTTTCATCACAGGGGACTAGAATGCAGAAGTAGGAAGTCAAGAGATACCTGGAGTAACAGGCAAATTTGGTCTTGGTATACAAAATGAAGCAGGGCAAAGGCTAACAGTTTTACCAAGAGAATGCACTGGTCATAGCAAATACCCTCTTCCAACAACACAAGAGAAGACTCTACACATGGACCTCACCAGATGGTGAATACTGAAATAAGATTGATTATATTCTTTGCAGCCAAAGACAGAGAAGCTCTATACAGTCAGCAAAAACAAGACCTGGAGCTGACTGTGACTCAGATAATGAACTCCTTATTGCCAAATTCAGACTTAAATTGAAGAAAGTAGGGAAAACCACTAGGCCATTCAGGTATGACCTAAATCAAATCCTGTATGGTTATACAGTAGAAGTGACAAATAAATTCAAGGGATTAGATCTGATAGAGTGCTTGAAGAACTATGGATGGAGGTTCGTAACATTGTAAAGGAGGTAGTGAGCAAAACCATCCCCAAGAAAAAGAAATGTAAAAAGGCAAAGTTGTTGTCTGAGGAAGGCTTATAAATAGCTGAGAAAAGAAGGGAAGCCAAAGACAAAGGAGAAAAGGAAAGATATACCCATCTGAATGCAGAGTTCCAAAGAATAGCAAGGAGCGATGAGAAGGCCTTTTTAGTGAACAATGCAAAGAAATAGAGGAAAACAATAGAATGGGAAAGATTAGAGATCTCTTCAAGAAAATTAGAGAAACCAAGGGAATATATCATGCAAAGATGGGTACAATAATGGACAGAACAGTATGGACCTAACAGAAGCAGAAGATATTAAGAAGAGGTGGCAAGAATACACAGAAGAACTATACAAAAAAGATCTTAATGACCCAGATAACCATGATGATGTGATCACTCACCTAGAGTCAGAAATCTTGGAGTGCGAAGTCAAGTGGGCCTTAGGAAGCACCACTATGAACAAAGCTGGTGGAGGTGATGGAATTCCAGCTGAGCTATTTCAAATCCTAAAAGATGATGCTGTTAAAGTGTTCCACTCAGTATGTCGGCAAATTTGGAAAACTCAGTAGTGGTCACAGGACAAGAAAATGTCAGTTTTCATTCCAATCCCAAAGATAGGCAGTGCCAAAGAATGTTCAAGTGAAAGTTGCTCAGTCATGTCCGACTTTTGCGACCCCTTGGACTATACAGTCCATGGAATTCCCCAGTCCAGAATACTGGAGTGGGTAGCTGTTCCCTTCTCCAAAGAATGTTCAAACTACTGCACAATTGCACTCATTCATACTGTAGAAAAGTAATGCTCAAAATTCTCCAAGTGAGGCTTCAATAGTACATGAACCAAGAACTTCCAGATGTTCAAGCTGGATTTAGAAAGACAGAGGAACCAGAGATCAAACTGCCAACATCTGTTGGATGATAGAAAAGGCAAGAGAATTCCAGAGAAACCGTCTATCTGCTTCACTGACCACGCTAAAGCCTTTGACTGTGTGTATCACAACCAACTATGGAAAATTCTTAAATAGATGGGAGACACTTATCGTGTCTCCTGAGAAACCTGTATTCAGGTCAAGAAGCAACAGTTAGAACCAGACATGGAACAATAGACTAGTTCCAAATTGGGAAAGGAGTATGTCAAGGCTGTATATTTTCACCCTGTTTATTTAACTTATATGCAGAATGTTCTTGCCTGGAGAATCCCAGGGATGGCGGAGTGTGGTGGGCTGCCGTCTGTGGGGTTGCAGAGTCGGATATGACTGAAGTGACTTAGCAGCAGCAGCAGCAGCAGCAGCAGCAGAGTACATCATGCAAAATTCCAGGTTGGATGAATCATAAGACGGAATCAAGATTTCCAGGAGAAGTATCAATAACCTCAGATATGCAGGTGACACCACCTTTACGGCAGAAAGCAGAGAGGAACTGAAGAGCCTCCTGATGAAGGTGGAAGTGATAGTGAAAACGCTGGCTTAAAACTCAACATTCAGAAAACTAAGATCATGGCACCTGGTCCCACCACTTCATCACAAATAGATGGGGGAACAACAGAAACAGTGACAGATTTTATATTCTTAGGCTCCAAAATCACTGCAGATGGTAACTGCTGCCATGAAATTAAAAGACACTTGCTCCTTGGAAGAAAAGCTATGACAAACCTAGATAGCATATTGAAAAGCAGAGACATACTTTGCTGACAAAGGTCCGTATAGTCAAAGCTATGGTTTTTCCACTAGTCATTATGGATGTGACAGTTGGACCATAAAGAAAGCTGATGCTTTTGAGCTGTAGTGTTGGAGTAGACTCTTGAGAGTCCCTTGGACTGCAAGATCACACCAGTCATTCCTAAAGGAAATCAAACCTGAATATTCATTAGAATGACTGATGCTGAAGCTCCAATACTTTGGCCACCTGATGCGACAAGCTGACTCATTAGAAAAGACTGATGCTGGGAAAGCTAGAAGGCTGGAAGAGAAGGGGACTACAGAGGACCAGATGATTGAGTGGCATGAGTTTGAATAAGCTCCAGGAAGTAGTAAAAGACAGGAAGCCTCACATGCTGCACTCCACACCGTCACAAAGAGTTGGACACGACTGAGTGACTGAACAACATCAAGGGGAGTAAAGACTGGAAGCTGGGAGACAAAGTAGGAGGCTGTGGCAGTGGTTTGGGCCAAGGCTGCTGCTTGAGTGGAGGAAGTTGTAGATGGGGGAGATAATTGATGTGGTTGGATTCCTTTTGCTTGGTCATTATTCCAACAGGTTTTCCTACTGGATTGGCTGTGAGGCTGTAGGAAAGGAAGGGCATCTTCCAGGATTTTGGTTTGAGCAGATTGAAGTGTTATTACTTTAGTGGAGTAGGTACTGGTTTGGAATGGGAGATTAAGAGTTTGTTTTTTGACATGTTATGCATATAATGGATACTAGCACCCAAATGGCAGTATCAATAGACAACTGGATATATGATTTGGGATCTTTGGGGAGAGGTCAAGGTTGAAAAATGAGATTGAAGAGTTATCAGGATATAGGTGGTATTTACATGCATGGGACTGAAAGAGGTGGCTATGGAGAAAATGTAGATGGAGAAGAGAAAGAGCGAGGGCTGTGTCCTGGGTCTCCATAATACAGACATGAGTGGAGGAGCCAGCAAAGGAGACTGGGGAGGAATGGCCTGTGAGGGAGGAGAAAACCAGTATCTAGCGCAAAGCACTGCTCAGCACATAAAACTCATTCCACACAAATCTGCTGAAGGAAAGCATGAATGATCAGGTTTCTGTCTCCTCATCTCATCTACTGCTCCTTCAGGCCCACCCTGCATCCTAACCACACCCAGTGATGCCGGCAAGTGCTCAGTGCACAGACGTTCATCTAGGCCTCTGTGCATCTGCATGTTTCCATCCCCCTGCTTTGAATGCCTTTTCCTTCTATTTCCTTTTAAAACTGATACCTGTTCATCACACTGATGAGTATGATGCCTGTTCTTAGGAAACCTTCTCTGTCCCTGTATTAGGATTCTTAATTATCTTCTACCAGATTCTGAGCAAGTTGAACACAAGGATGGTGGTGGGGTTTAGTTGTTAACTTGGGTCCAACTCTTAAGATCCAGTGGACTGTAGCTCACCAGGCTCCACTGTCCATGGGATTTCCCAGGCAGGAATAATGGGATTTCCCAGGCAGGAATAATAGTGGGTTGCCATTTCCTTCTCCAGGGGATCTTCCCGACCCAGGAATCAAGCCCTGGTCTCTGGTATTGCAGGTGGATTCTTTACCTCTGAGCCATCAGGGAAGCCCCTGAAGGCAGGGATAGTTAGTCCTCATTTCGGTATCTCTAGTGCCTAATGTGGGAGAAGGCAATGGCATCCCACTCCAGTACTCTTGCCTGGAAAATCCCATGGACAGAGGAGCCTGGTGCGCTGCAGTCCATGGGGTCGCTAGGAGTTGGACACGACTGAGCAACTTTACTTTCACTTTTCACTTTCATGCATTGGAGAAGGAAATGGCAACCCACTCCAGTGTTCTCGCCTGGAGAATCCCAGGGATGGGAGCCTGGTGGGCTGCCATCTATGGGGTCGCACAGAGTCGGACACAACTGACACAACTTAGCAGCAGCAGCACAGCAGTGCCTAATGTAGAGTCTGAAAATAATAGTCACTTAGCAAGTGTAATTTTTTTAAAAACAAATAAATGAAGGCACCATTCAATTTGTGAGGATCAATTCAGCTTCCTAGATGATATTCATGTTCTCCCTTCCTTATGTATTACTCCCAAAGTCTACGAGCAGGCTTCTGGTTAGTTTACCAAACCCGCAGAACAAGGTGACAGCATGTTTAGAGCTCTCTATCTGTGCTTATTTTACTGAAACAGAAGATTCCTTTTGTTCTGTGCACATCTCATCCATTTTTTCAAACAAGAGAAACCTCCTTCGACAAGGCTTTAGAAACACCATGTCACCACAGAAACAACTTAGATATTGACAGGGTAGAAGAGAGAAAAAGCATACAGTATGACTCAAGTCATATCATAAAGGTTCTTTAGGCAGCCAGCATCATCCAGTGAATTCATGTAAAATGCTGTTATTTTGAAACTATTTTAAAAATCCTATACAAGATCATGAAGAAGCCCAATGAACTGGAATAACTACTGGATCACAAGACTGCTCAATCAATCTCATCTTTAACAATGAGACAGTATTACACATGTACTATCCATTCCCCAAAGTGGCTACATTCTCGCCTGCTGCTGCCAAAACACAGGTGTGACACAGCTGTGATGTGGAACCAAGCTGTTCTACGCAGTTCAGATTTCTTCAGGACCCTGCACCCAGAAATCTGTGACCAGGACAGGCAACTGTTTCTATTTTCATTTACAAACGAATGGTGCGTAACGAGACGTAAGAAAGGATCACACAGAATGGTCATAAATATTCAGAGAACAAAGTTAGCCTTGGACCTAGTATTCTGAGCTAAAATAGGAGCCTATTTCAGAAAAATTTTAAAAGAGGGCTCTTGTTCATGTCATTAATCCTTTCTGAATCTTGGTACCATTTACAGAGCATCAGACTATATTTTCTTTTTGGTACGGGAAAGAATTATTTTGTAAACAGCACAGTATTTTCAGTCATTTTCGTTGAACCTGGAGTATTTGTCCAGAACATGTCTTGTGCCATAGCCCTTGTAATTTGTTTTGCTGAGTCTGTTAACTTCAGTAAGTATACTAACAGAAAAAGGAAAAACCCTGAAAAGTGACAGAGAAAGTCTGGGAAAAAGCCTCAGAGAAACAAAACATAAGAGGAATAGTCAACCAATAATTAAAAATATATCAACAAAGTATAAAGTATAAATTATATAATTCAGTGGCCAATTAAGATGATGAAAAAGGACAGAGAAATGGGAAAAAGACAAATACAAATTCAATAGGTAAACAGAAAGATGACTGTGTGAGTGTGTGCTCAGTCGCTTCAGTCGTGTCTGACTCTTTGTGACCCCGTGGACTGTAGCCCGCCAGGCTTCTCTGTCCATGGGATTCTCCAGGCAAGAATACTGGAGTGGGTCGCCGTACCCTCCTCCATGGGGTCTCCCGGACCTAGGGATTGAACCCATGTCTCCTTCATTGGCAGATGGGTTCTTTGCCTCTGAGCCATCAGGGAAGCCTCAGAAAGATGACTGCTTATTTACTAAAAATATACTTCAATCCCAGTGATATCCCCTATCTGGAATTATTATTCCCAGGTTTAAAAAAAAAAAAAAAGTTGAAAATATACTGTCCTTAGTAACTACCCAGGAGCACAGATCTAGGAATTATTTTGGCAGAAATCGGAAAGTATCCTCTGGTATATTTCTCCCTCACTATGAGAACCTTGACAAGGAACTTGTTTGGTAAGGATCTGGTCATTACAAAACTAAGTTATGGGTGAAAAATAACTGAAGCCAATGATGTAAGTTCATGCAAAGAATTCAGCAACAAACCCAATCGGAATTAGATGCTCTCTTTTCCCATAAAGGCTGAAACTGCCGCAGGAAGAATTTAGATTAGACATAAGGAGACATATTCTGATTGAAACGATTGCAATATCATTGAAATGGGTCACCTAGGAAAGTTTTGGAATATTATTTCCTAGCAACTGCTAAAAATAGAACTGATGCTCGGGGATGGCTCTAGGCAAATGTGAGGAATCGAAGACTCAAGAACGTCATAGCAGAAGGCAGCCTTAGAAATCATCAAATCCAGAGGATCCCAAATTTGTCTTCACGCTGAATCGCCTGGGAATCTTTATCAAAATTCCCAAACCCAGGCCGCAGCCGGGGCCACTGCACTCACAGTACCCAGGAGCAGGACAGGCATTAGGATTTTGAAAAGCTTCTTAGGTATTCCCAGTGGGCAGCCTAATTAGGGTGCTGCTGCTGCTAAATCGCTTCAGTCGTGTCTGACTCTGTGCGACCCCATAGACAGCAGCCCACCAGGCTACCCCGTCCCTGGGATTCTCCAGGCAAGAACACCGGAGTGGGTTGCCATTTCCTTCTCCAATGCATGAAAGTGAAAAGTGAAAGTGAAGTCACTCAGTCGTGTCCGACTCTTCCCGACTCCATGGACTGCAGCCTACCAGGCTCTCTGTCCATGGGATTTTCCAGGCAAGAGTACTGGAATGGGTTACCACTAACCCTAACCCTAATTAGGGTACCGTGGGTGATCTCAAGTTACAGATAAAGAGAGGGAAAACTTTTCCAAGGTTACCAGGGTAGCAAGTGGCCCAGAAGAAAGACAGCCCAAGTCTCCTGACCCTGATCTGGCACACAGATTTAAAACACAGAAAGTGTCTTCAAAAAGAAAGAAAAACAAGATGGGAAGGAGATTCAGAAGGGAGGGGATATATGTATACCTATGGCTGATTCAAAAAAAAAAAAGAAAGAAAAAGAAAAACAATTTATTTTACATATATGGAATCAATACATTACCACTATAGATGATTTAAAAGAACCATTGAAACTGCCAGTGAAAATTAATAATTCTCAATCTCACTATCCAGAGATAAGTTATTAATCATTGTTGATAATTTTGCATGTTATTCTACTTTTTTCTCAGAGTTTGTATGTACTTTTAAAGTTTTGTAAAGGTCAGGATCATCCCTATGAACATGGCAGTGGGCTTTCTAGAAATCCAGGGAGCTAATGAAACTAAGCCATGACCGTGGGGCAACCCAAGATGGGCGGGTCATGGCGGAGAGATCTTATAGAATGTGGTCGACTGGAGAAGGGAATGGCAAACCACTTCAGTATTCTTGCCTTGAGAACCCATGAACAGTTTGAAAAAGCAAAATGATAGGATACTGAAAGAGAAACTCCCCAGGTCAGTAGGTGTCCAATATGCTATTGGAGATCAGTGGAGAAATAATTCCAGAAAGAATGAAGGGATGGAGCCAAAGCAAAAACAATACCCAGCTGTGGATGTGACTGGTGATAGAAGCTAGGTCTGATGCTGTAAAGAGCACTATTGCATAGGAACCTGGAATGTCGGGTCCATGAATCAAGGCAAATTGGAAGTGGTCAAACACGAGATGGCAAGAGTGAATATCAACATTCCAGGAATCAGTGAACTGAAATGGACTGGAATGGGTGAATTTAACTCAGATGACCATTATATCTACTACTGCGGGCAGGAATCCCTCAGAAGAAATGGAGTAGCCATCATGGTCAACAAAAGAGTCCAAAATGCAGGACTTGGATGCAATCTCAAAAACGACAAAATGATCTCTGTTCGTTTCCAAGGCAAACCATTCAATATAACAGTAATCCAAGTCTATGCCCCAACCAGTAATGCTGAAGAAGCTGAAGTTGAACAGTTCTATGAAGATCTACAAGACCTTGAAGAACTAACACCCAAAAAAGATGTTCTTTTCATTATAGGGGACTGGAATGCAAAAGTAGGAAGTCAAGAAACACCTGGAGTAACAGGTAAATTTGGCCTTGGAATACGGAATGAAGCAGGGCAAAGGCTAATAGAGTTTTGCCAAGAAAATGCACTGGTCATAACAAACACCCTCTTCCAACAACACAAGAGAAGACTCTATACATGGACATCACCAGATGGTCAACACCAAAATCAGATTGATTATATTCTTTGAAGCCAAAGATGGAGAAGCTCTATACAGTCAGCAAAAACAAGACCAGGAGCTGACTGTGGCTCAGACCATGAATTCCTTATTGCCAAATTGAGACTTAAATTGAAGAAAGTAGGGAAAATCACTAGACCATTCAGGTATGACCTAAATCAAATCCCTTATGATTATACAGTGGAAGTGAGAAATAGATTTAAGGGCCTAGATCTGATAGATAGAGTGCCTGATGAACTATGGAATGAGGTTCATGACATTGTACATGAGACAGGGATCAAGACCATCCCCATGGAAAAGAAATGCAAAAAAGCAAAATGGCTGTCTGGGGAGGCCTTACAAATAGCTGTGAAAAGAAGCAAAGCGAAAAGCAAAGGAGAAAAGGAAAGATATTCCCATCTGAATGCAGAGTTCCAAAGAATAGCAAGAAGAGATAAGAAAGCCTTCTTCAGCAATCAATGCAAAGAAATAGAGGAAAACAACAGAATGGGAAAGACTAGAGATCTCTTCAAGAAAATCAGAGATACCAAAGGAACATTTCATGCAAAGATGGGCTCGATAAAGGACAGAAATGGTATGGACCTAACAGAAGCAGAAGATATTAAGAAGAGATAGCAAGAATACACAGAAGAACTGTACAAAAAAGATCTTCACGACCCAGATAATCACGATGGTGTGATCACTCACCTAGAGCCAGACATCCTGGAATGTGAAGTCAAGTGGGCCTTAGAAAGCATCACTACGAACAAAGCTAGTGGAGGTGATGGAATTCCAGTTGACCTATTTCAAATCCTGAAAGATGATGGTGTGAAAGTGCTGAACTCAATATGCCAGCAAATTTGGAAAACTCAGCAGTGGCCACAGGACTGGAAAAGGTCAGTTTTCATTCCAATCCCAAAGAAAGGCAATGCCAAAGAATGCTCAAACTACCGCACAACTGCACTCATCTCACACGCTAGTAAAGTAATGCTCAAAATTCTCCAAGCCAGGCTTCAGCAATATGTGAACCGTGAATTTCCTGACGTTCAAGTGGTTTTAGAAAAGGCAGAGGAACCAGAGATCAAATTGCCAACATCTGCTGGATCATAGAAAAAGCAAGAGAGTTCCAGAAAAACATGTATTTCTGCTTTATTGACTATGCCAAAGCCTTTGACTGTGTGGATCACAATAAACTGTGGGAAATTCTGAAAGAGATGGGACTACCAGACCACCTGACCTGCCTCTTGAGAAATTTGTATGCAGGTCAGGAAGCAACAGTTAGAACTGGACATGGAACAACAGACTGGTTCCAAATAGGAAAAGGAGTACGTCAAGGCTATATATTGTCACCCTGCTTATTTAACTGATATGCAGAGTACATCATGAGAAACGCTGGACTGGAAGAAACAGATGCTGGAATGGAGATTGCTGGGAGAAGTATCAAGAACCTCAGATATGCAGATGACACCACCCTTATGGCAGAAAGTGATGAGGAACTAAAAAGCCTCTTGATGAAAGTGAAAGTGGAGAGTGGAAAAAGTTGGCTTAAAGCTCAACATTCAGAAAACGAAGATCATGGCATCCGGTCCCATCACTTCATGGGTAATAGATGGGGAAACAGTGGAAACAGTGTCAGACTTCATCTTTTTGGGCTCCAAAATCACTGCAGATGGTGACTGCAGCCATGAAATTAAAAGACGCTTACTCCTTGGAAGGAAAGTTATGACCAATCTAGATAGCATATTCAAAAGCAGAGACATTACTTTGCCAACAAAGGTTCGTCTAGTCAAGGCTATGGTTTTTCCTGTGGTCATGTATGGATGTTAGAGTTGGACTGTGAAGAAGGCTGAGCGCCAAAGAATTGATGCTTTTGAACTGTGGTGTTGGAGAAGACTCTTGAGAGTCCCTTGGACTGCAAGGAGATCCAATCAGTCCATTCTGAAGGAGATCAGCCCTGGGATTTCTTTGGAAGGAATGATGCTAAAGCTGAAACTCCAGTACTTTGGCCACCTCTTGCGAAGAGTTGACTCACTGGAATAGACTCTGATGCTGGGAGGGATTGGGGGCAGGAGGAGAAGGGGACGACAGAGGATGAGATGGCTGGATGGCATCACTGACTCGATGGACGTGAGTCTGAGTGAACTCCGGGAGTTGGTGATGGACAGGGAGGCCTGGCGTGCTGTGATTCATGGGGTCGCAAAGAGTCGGACAGGACTGAGCGACTGATCTGATCTGAAAGGTACCGATGGTGTTGGGTGATGCTCTAGCATATGGCTGCCATTTTCTCCCCATCCTTGATGGACACGTAGCATGAGGTCTTATCTTCTTGTCATCTGCATTTAGCTAGAGAACCAAATGGATTCAGGATGGACTCTAAGTTCTTCTTGAGTAAAGACACAAAGTCCAAGTGTAAAAGTCCTGCCCTGTGGGCTTAGTGTCACCAACAACCAGACAGAGAAGCGCCTCTGCTTCCACTCATGTGGCCTCTTCATTTCCATTATGCTTGAGATCCCTGCCTTGTAAGTTAAGATCTCACCTAAATTTATGGTGGTCTGTATTTGTGTGTAGGTATGTATGTCTGTTCTCACCCATCCCAGGCAACCAGAATGAAGCAAAGCTATTATTCTGAATGGAGTAAATCTTTATCATTGATCCAAATAATCACTGTGATTTGGTGGATCCATAAAATCAAACTTCCACTACTGAAAGAAAATTCCAATTTCAAAGTCCCTATTTTATTATTGCTAACCGGCCAGTTAAAGCTTAAACCTAATTTTATGAGGTGACTTAAATCTGACGCTCAAAATTCAATGTCTCTTCAGCACAGGTAGAAAATCAACACTTTAGTATCAAAAGCCACCTTATTTTGAAAAGGAAGATTCTCTTTAGAATACCAAATGAGTCATAAGAAATGATTTAGAAAAGGAAGTGGGAAACTTGAAATGTAGCTTTCTTAAGTGTGTTCTTTACATCAATGGCGTCAGTAAACACTGCTTCCATCACAGAAACACATCTGAGTTTAATCAGGGGATTAGTTTTTCTTAGTCTGTGAAAGTGAAATATCTTTTTATATTTAGCATTAAGGGTAGAGTGATCTATCCACTTCCCTTCTGTAGTCATATCAGGTAGTTAATCTCGTATATACCTGTATTTTTACTCCAGAACTGTGCAGAACACAGAAATAGAATATTTGATTGCTTATTTCTTTTCTATGACTACCCAAGCTGTTTCATAGAGGAAGCACATGGTATTAATAACTGAAATATTCTGATTTTTGGATCTGACTTGAGGTTATTTTTAATCTTTGGATGTAAGGTAATTAGGATGGGACATCTCTAAACCTGTTTTTCCTCAGATTTCACCATGTAATTCAGTTTTTCACAGGAAATCAAATTTACCTCTAATTATTTGCATGTGGCTCCATGTATGATATCAATAATGTCTAGCTATGTTTTAATGCCTCTCTGCCTTTCACTTTCTCTCCACTGCCCTCTCACTTGCCCTCTCACTTGCCCTCTTGTTCCATTAAATATAGTTGTCTGTGTCAGGGGTTGATATGTATTTCAGATACCAAGGATTTTAATATAAATTAAAACCAACTTATTAAATAAAGAAATCTGATTTGAGAAAAGAAAATATATCTCTTAGCTAAATTCCAAGTTTGAGTAATTTTTAATATTGTTTACTATTTGAATTCAGAAGTTCCTCCTTTTATCAACAGCTCCAAGGTAATGTATAAAAGTGGGTTCTAGTTCTGCCTGCTAGTAATTAGCAGTGTTTATTGAGGGACTTATCTCTGGATTTCAGCCCCTCCTCTGTGTGATGGGGTGGGCCCTAAGAATCCCTGGCATGAAGCACAAAGTCTAAATGGCCCGTGACGTCTCTCACAGTTTAGTTCCAGAGGAAACTGGAGATCTCTGGGAACTTCATTAAGATCTGTGATGGTTAATTTTGTGTGTCAACTGGACTGGGTCAGAGACTACCCAGACATTTGGTTAAACATTTCTGTGTGCCTGTTTCTATGTGAGATTAGCATCTGAACTGGTAGACTGAGTAAAGCAGTGGCCCTCTCCAATGTAGGTGGCCATCAACTAATCCATTGACGGCCTGAACAGAACAAAAAAGCAGAGCAATGGAAAATTCTTTCTACTTGTTTGCATGAGCTGGGACATTGGTCTCCTATATGCAAACTGGGACTTATACCTTCGGCTCTCCCAGACCTCATGCCTTTGGATTTGAACTACATCACCAGCTTTTCTGGGTCCCCAGCTTTCAGATGGCAGGTTGTGGGACTTCTCAGCCTTCATAACTGTGTAAGCCAATTTCTTACAGTAAATCTCAGTTTCTGTCTGCCTCTGTCTTTATCTCTACATCTATACGTCCTACTCGTTTCTCTAGAGAACACTGACTAAAACATGATCTAAAAGGCTGATGATCAATCATCTAGGAGGAGGAGGAAGGGCTGGTAACTCTCATGGAAAAGAGCCACGTTCCTAACCCACAGGAATTATTAATGTATGGAACATTCACTATATACCATCAGCATGCTGCTGCTGCTAAGTCGCTTCAGTCGTGTCTGACTCTGTGTGACCCCATAGATAGCAGCCCACCAGGCTCCCCCATCCCTGGGATTCTCACCAGCATATGGTATATTATATCCTTTAGTCAAAGGAAATTTAAGATGCTGCTTTGCCCATAGGTTGTTTACTGATTTTTTTTTTCCCTCTTCAAATAAGCTTTATTTTTCCTGATGAAAGGGACTTGCTGTGGGAAAACTGGGTCTTGCTCTGGTGTGCAGGGCCACACTCAGTAAATCTTTAATTTTCTGCTGATAGGTGGGGCTATGCTCCCTCCCCGTAAGTTGTTTGGCCTGAGAGGGCATGGTCTTGGAGTCTGCAGGCTCTATGGTAGGGCTAAAGGTGACCTCCAAAAGGGCCTATGCCGTTGTATGCCTCCCAGGACTGCTGCTGCCAATGCCCCTGTCCCCAGAGCAGGGCCTATCAACCCATGCCTCCACAGGAGACCCTCAGACTGAGCCAGACCTGTCTGTGGGTGTCTATTTTGGGTCACTGCTCTTTTCCCCTGGGTCCTGGTGTGCATATGGTTTTGTTTCTGTCCTCCAAGAGTCTTTGTTTCCCCCAGTCCTATGCAAGTTTTGTAATCAAATCCCACTGAACTTCAAAGTCAAAAAAGATGTCCTTTTCATCACAAGGGATTGGAATGCAAAAGTAGATAGTCAAGACAAACCTGGAGTAACAGGCAAGTTTGCCTTGGAGCAAGGAATGAAACCAGGCAAAGGCTAACTGAATTCTGCCAAGATAATGCACTGGTCCTAGCAAACGCCCTCTTCCAACAACACAAGAGAAGACTCTACACATGGACATCACCAGATGGTCAATACTGGAATCAGATTTGATTACTTTTCTCTTGTAGCCAAAGATGGAGAAGCTGGCTACAGTCAGCAAAAACAAAACCTGGAGCTGACTGTGGCTCAGATCATGAGCTCCTAATTGCAAAATTGAAGAAAGTAGGGAAAACTACCAGGCTATTCAGGTATGACCTAAATAATACCAAACTTATGATCATACAGTGGGAGTGACAGATTCAAGGGATTAGATCTGACAGAGTGCCTGAAGAACTATGAATGGAGGCTTGTAACACTGTATAGGAGGTGGTGAGCAAAACCATTCCCAAGAAAAAGAAATGCAAGAAGGCAAAGTGGTTGTCTGAGGAGACCTTACAAATAGCTGAGAAAACAAGACAAGCGAAGGGCAACAGAGAAAGAGAAAGATATACCCTATTGAAGGCAGAGTTCCAAAGAACAGCAAGGAGAGATAAGAAAGCCTTTCTAAGTGATCAATGCAAAGAAACAGAGGAAAACAATAGAATGGGAAGACTAGAGATCTCTTCAAGAAAATTAGAGATACCAAGGGCACATTTCATGCAAAGATAAGCACAATCAAGGACAGAAATGGTAAGGACCTAACAGAAGCAGAGGAGATTAGAAGAGCTGGCAAGATCACAGAGAAGAACTGTACAAAAACGGTCTTAATGACTCAGATAACCATGATAGTATGGTAGCTCCCTAGAGCCAAACATCCTCAAGTGTGAAGTCAAGAGGGTCTTAGGAAGCATTTGTACAAACAAAGCTAGTGGAGGTGATGGAATTCCAGCCGAGCTATTTCAAATCCTAAAAGATGGTGCTATTAAAGTGCTATGTTCAATATGCCAGCAAATTTGGAAAACTCATCAGTGGCCACAGGACTGGACAAAGTCAGTTTTCATTCCAATCCCAAATAAGAGCGATGCCAAAGTATGTTAAAACTACCACACACTGTGCTCATTACACATGCTAGCAAGATAATGCTCAAAATCTATCAAGCTAGGCTTCAACACTACATGAATTGAGAATTTCCAGGTGTACAAGGTGAATTTAGAAAAGGCAGAGGAACCAGAGATCAAATCGCCAACATCTGCTGGATCATAGGAAAACCAAGGAATTCCAGAAAAACATCTACTTTTGCTTCACTGATTATGCTAAAGCCTTTTACTGTATGGATCACAACAAACTGGAAAATTTTGAGAGATGAGAATACCAGACCACCTTACCTGCCTCCTGAGAAACCTGTATGTAGGACAAGAAACAACAGTTAGAACTTGACATGGAACAATGCACTAGTTCAAAATTGGGAAAGAAGTCAAGGCTCTATATAGTCACCCTGCTTATTTAACTTCTATGCAGAGTACATAATGCAAAAAAAAAAAAAAAAAAAAAATGCCATGCTGGATGAATCACAAGCTGGAATCAAGAATGCCAAGAGAAATATCAACAATCTCAGACATGCAGATAATATTACTCTAATGGCAGAAAGTGAAGAGGAACTAAACAGCCTCTTGGCGAAGATAAAAGAGGAGAGTAAAAAAGCTTGTTTAAAACTCAACATTCAAAAGAGTAAGATCATGGCATCCAGTCCCATCACTTCATGGCAAATAGATGGGGAAAAAGTGGAAACAGTGACAGATTTTATTTTCTTGGGCTCCAAAATCACTGCAGAAAGTGACTGTGGCCATGAAATTAAAAGACACTTGCTCTTTGGAAGAAAACCTATGACAAAACTAGACAGCATATTAAAAAGCAGGGAATGGCATTGAAACATGTAAATTATCATATGTGAAATGAATCGTCAGTCCAGGTTCAAAGCATGATACAGGGTGCTCAGGGCTGGTGCACTGGGATGACCCAGAGGGATGGGATGGGGAGGGAGATAGGAGCAGGGTTCCGGATGGGGAACACATATACACCCATGGCGGATTCATGTCAATGTATGACAAAACCAATACAACATTGTAAAGTAAATAAATAAATAAATAAATAAAACTGGAAAAAGAAAAAAAAAAGCAGAGACATCACTTTGCCAATAAAGGTCTGTATAGTCAAAGTTATGGTTTTTCCAGTAGTCATGTACAGATGTGAGAGTTGGAAAATAAAGAAGGCTGAGAACGGAAGAATTGATGCTTTCAAACTGTGGTGCTGGAGAAGGCTTTTGAGAGTCCCTTGCACAGCAAGGAGATCAAACCAGTAAATCCTAAAGGAAATTACCCTGAATACTCATTGGAAGGACTGATGTTGAAGCTGAAGCTCCAATACTTTGACATGAGATACAAAGAACCAACACATTGGAAAAGACCCTGATGCTGGGAACAACTGAGGGCAGGAGGAGAAGGGGGCAAAAGATGACGAGATGGTAGGATGGCATTATGAACTCAATGGACATGAGTTTGAGCAAACTGTAGGAGATAGTGAAGGACAGGAAAGCCTGGCATGAAGCAGTCCATGGGGTTGAAAAGAGTCGGAAATGAGTGAGTAACTAAACAACAATAGCATCCATAGACAAGGAAATATTACTTAGCAAAAAAAGGAATAACCTATTGATATTCCAAATAACAGTAAATAATCTCAAAATAATTATGCTTACTGACAGAAGGTGGAAAAAATACTCATACTGTATTACATTGATATAATATTCCAGGAAATGCAAACTAATGTATTATGAAATAAATCAATAGTTGCATGTGGCTTAGGAAGGGACAAGAGGAAGAGATCATTAAAGGGTATGAGAAAACTTTTGCGGGTGATATGTTCATTACCTTAATTGTTGTTACGGTATTATAGGTGCATACATGTCAAAATTCATCATGTACAATTTAAGTGTCATTTAGTTGCTAAGTTGCGACTGACTCTTTGTGACTCCATGGACTGTAGTCCACCAGGCTCCTCTGCCCATGGGATTTCCCAGGCAAGAATGGGAGTTTACTGATTCTTTACTGAACTCGGTAGAGTTGTATACTTGATGTTCTACTTACTAAACCAATGAGCAATATAAGTGTTTATTATAAAATGAGATATCTCTCATCATTCAGTATTTTGTTTTTATTTTATAAAAAGCCTTCTGAAACTAAAATGGGTAGACATCGTTACTGATCTGAATGCAGCATTAAACACTAGAATTATTTTAACCCCTGACTTCACTATTTCACAGAATAAAGTATTTAACCTGCATATCTCATTTGTTCCTTTAAAATAAATCATAATATTATTCAACCTACAGGGAGTCCTATAGAATAATGATGATTGGTTTATATGGCACTGCATTGCTACTCAAGAGATGGGATTTTGAAGACATAGAAAACAAGTTTATGGTAATCAAAGGGGAAAGGGAGTGGGGGGGTGGGATAAATGAGGAGTTTGGGATTAGCAGACACAGAGTCAGTTCAGTTCAGTCCCTCAGTCGTGTCTGACTCTTTGCAACCCTTCGCATGAGGTAGCCAAAGTACTGGAGTTTCAGCCTCAGCGTCAGTCCTTCCAATGAACACCCAGGATTGATCTCCCTTAGGATGGACTGACTGGATCTCCTTGCAGTCCAAGGGACTCTCAAGAGTCTTCTCCAACACCACAATTCAAAACCATCAATTCTTCGGTGCTCAGCTTTCTTCACCATCCAACTCTCACATCCATACATGACCACAGGAAAAACCATAGCCTTGACTAGACAGACCTTTGTTGGCAAAGTAATGTCTCTGCTTTTGAATATGCTATCAAGGTTGGTCATAACTTTCCTTCCAAGGAGTAAGCGTCTTTTAATTTCATGGCTGCAGTCACCATCTGCAGTGATTTTGGAGCCCAGAAAAATAAAGTCTGACACTGTTTCCACTGTTTCCCCATCTATTACCCATGAAGTGATGGGACCGGATGCCATGATCTTCGTTTTCTGAATGTTGAGCTTTAAGCCAACTTTTTCACTCTCCTCTTTCACTTTCATTAAGAGGCTTTTTAGTTCCTCTCACTTTCTGCCATAAGGGTGGTGTCATCTGCATATCTGAGGTTCTTGATACTTCTCCCAGCAATCTTGATTCCAGCATCTGTTTCTTCCAGTCCAGCGTTTCTCATGATGTACTCTGCATATCAGTTAAATAAGCAGGATGACAATATACAGCCTTGACGTACTCCTTTTCCTATTTGGAACCAGTCTGTTGTTCCATGTCCAGTTCTAATTGTTGCTTCCTGACCTGCATACAGATTTCTCAAGAAGCAAGTCAGATGGTCTGGTATTCCCATCTCTTTCAGAATTTTCCACGGTTTATTGTGATCCACACAGTTAAAGGCTTTGGCATAGTCAATCAAGCAGAAGTATTTTTCTGGAACTCTCTTGCTTTTTCTATGATCCAGCAGATGTTGGCAATTTGATCTCTGGTTCCTCTGCCTTTTCTAAAACCAGCTTGAACATCTGGAAGTTCATGGTTCACGTATTGCTGAAGCCTGGCTTGGAGAATTTTGAGCATTACTTTACTAGCGTGTGAGATGAGTGCAGTTGTGCAGTATTTCGAGCATTCTTTGGCATTGCCTTTCTTTGGGATTGGAATGAAAACTGACCTTTTCCAGTCCTGTGGCCACTGCTGAGTTTTCCAAATTTGCTGGCATATTGAGTTCAGCACTTTCACAGCATCATCTTTCAGGATTTGAAATAGGTCAACTGGAATTTCATCACCTCCACTAGCTTTGTTCGTAGTGATGCTTTCTAAGGCCCACTTGACTTCACATTCCAGGGTGTCTGGCTCTAGGTGAGTGATCACACCATCGTGATTATCTGGGTCGTGAAGATCTTTTTTGTACAGTTCTTCTGTGTGTTCTTGCCATTTCTTCTTAATATCTTCTGCTTCTGTTAGGTCCATATAATTCTGTCCTTTATTGAGCCCATCTTTGCATGAAATGCTCCCTTGGTATCTCTAATTTTCTTGAAGAGATCGCTAATTTCCCCCATTCTATTGTTTTTCTGTATTTCTTTGCATTGATCACTGAGAAAAGCTTTTTTTTTTTTTTTATCTCTCCTTGCTATTCTTTGGAACTGTGCATTCAGATGGGAATACCTTTCCTTTTCTCCTTTGCTTTTCGCTTCCCTTCTTTTCACAGCTATTTGTAAGGCCTCCTCAGACAGCCATTTTTCTTTTTTGCATTTCTTTTCCATGGGGATGTTCTTAATCCCTGTCTTCTGTACAATGTCACGAACCTCTGTCCATAGTTCTTTAGGCACTCTGTCTATCAGATGTAGTCCCTTAAAATCTATTTCTCATTTCCACTGTATAATCGTAAGGGATTTGATTTAGGTCATACCTGAATGGTTTAGTGGTTTTCCCACTTTCTTCAATTTGAGTCTGAATTTGGCAATAAGGAGTTCATGATCTGAACCACAGTCAGCTCCTGGTCTTGTTTTTGCTGACTGTATAGAGCTTCTCCATCTTTGGCTACAAGGAATATAATCAATCTGATTTCAGTGTTGACCATCTGGTGATGTCCATGTGTAGTCTTTTCTTGTGTTTTTGGAAGAGGGTGTTTGCTAGGATCAGTTTGTTCTCTTGGCAAAACTCTATTAGCCTTTGCCCTGCTTTATTCTGAACTCCAAGGCCAAATTTGCCTGTTACTCCAGGTGTTTCCTGACTACCTACTTTTGCATTCCAGTTCCCCATACTATCTCTAAAATAAAGGTCCTACTGTACAGCACAGGGAACTATAGTCAATATCCTATAATAAACCATAATGGAAAAGAACATACATATATGTGTGTTTATAACTGAATCACTTTGTTGTACACCACAAACTAACAGAACGTTGTAAACGAAAGATGAAAGTGAAAGTGTTAGTTGCTCAATCATGTCCAACTCTTTGCAATGCCATGGGCTATAGCCAGCCAGGCTCCTCTGTCCGTGGGATTATCCAGGCAAGAATACTGTAGTGGGTTGCTATTTCCTTCTCCAGAAAAACTTCCTGACTCAGGGATTGAACCCCGGACTCTGCATTGTAGGCAGATTCTGTATTGAGTCACCTATACTTCAATGAAGAAGATGAGATTTTGTAGGTTCCAGATAAATAGAATTATATTATTGCTCCTTGCCAACATCCGCTGGATAATGGAAAAAGCAAGAGAGTTCCATAAAAACATCTATTTCTGCTTTATTGACAATGCCAAAGCCTTTGACTGTGTGGATCACAATACACTGTGGAAAACTCTGAAAGAGATGGGAATACCAGACCACCTGATCTGCCTCTTGAGAAATTTGTATGCAGGTCAGGAAGCAACAGTTAGAACTGGACATGGAACAACAGACTGGTTCCAAATAGGAAAAGGAGTACGTCAAGACTGTATATTGTCACCCTGCTTATTTAACTGATATGCAGAGTACATCATGAGAAACGCTGGACTGGAAGAAACAGATGCTGGAATCAAGATTGCTGGGAGAAGTATCAAGAACCTCAGATATGCAGATGACACTATCCTTATGGCAGAAAGTGAAGAGGAACTAAAAAGCCTCTTGATGAAAGTGAAAGTGGAGAGTGAAAAAGTTGGCTTAAAGCTCAACATTCAGAAAACGAAGATCATGGCATCTGGTCCCATCACTTCATGGGAAATAGATGGGGAAACAGTGGAAACAGTGTCAGACTTCATCTTTTTGGGCTCCAAAATCACTGCAGATGGTGACTGCAGCCATGAAATTAAAAGACGCTTACCCCTTGGAAGGAAAGTTATGACCAACCTAGATAGTATATTCAAAAGCAGAGATATTACTTTGCCAACAAAGGTTCGTCTAGTCAAGGCTATGGTTTTTCCTGTGGTCATGTATGGATGTGAGAGTTGGATGGTGAAGAAAGCTGAGCACCGAGGAATTGATGCTTTTGAACTGTGGTGTTGGAGAAGACTCTTGAGTCCCTTGGACTGCAAGGAGATCCAACCAGTCCCTTCTGAAGGAGATCAGCCCTGGGATTTCTTTGGAAGGAATGATGCTAAAGCTGAAACTCCAGTACTTTGACCACCTCATGTGAAGAGTTGACTCACTGGAATAGACTCTGATGCTGCGAGGGATTGGCGGCAGGAGGAGAAGGGGACGACAGAGGATGAGATGGCTGGATGGCATCACTGACTCGATGGACGTGAGTCTGAGTGAACTCCGGGAGTTGGTGATGGACAGGGAGGCCTGGCGTGCTGCGATTCATGGGGTTGCAAAGAGTCGGACATGACTGAGCGTCTGATCTGATCTTAAAAGTAAAAAGATATCCAACAAAAGAGAGAGAGAGAGATTGAGAGAGAGGTTTTTGAATATTCCTACAAGTATCAGAGCTGGAGCGTATCTGTAGCAGAGACTTCTAGCTGTTAGTCAAAATATACTTTCCTTTCTTCTGTAGTTGCCCAGTGAATTCACAACACATCTAATCTTTACATGACCTATCTACAGTTGACATGGGAAGCATGCTAGCTAACATGGTATGCTAAGCTTTTAGGGTATCTGTATCTTAAGCAGTTAACCTCAAGATTTCTCCAGTATCGCCCAAAGAATGTTTCCACATATTTTCAGAAGATTTTCTCTTTTTTGGATATTGAATCTAAGTCAGAATGATTTAAGTAGTGTTTAATCCATTAATCTCTTCCACCTACTTCAAAGAGGTGACACTGTCATAGAAAGCAAGAGAAAATATGAGGGGGTGGGACAGACAGATAATCGTCTTGGCAGGAGGGCATTCAAGCCAGCAGTTTCTTTCATAATACTATATTAACAAAAGGAGTTCAAGAATGGCCTCCAATTCCCTTCAAGCATTTAAGATTTCTAAGGTGCCTATCAAGCATTACATTGTTTTAAGCATGACATTTCCAAGTCAAAATTAACAGAGATAAAGTCAGTCACACCTCCAGATGAAGGAATTACTAGTTAGCATTAAACTCTTTCACTAACCATGTCCTTAAATAGTAATTACTAATATGCTGTGTTTTTCATATACATTAGTGCTGCTGAGGGAAAATTAGCCTCAAGTCTGATGAGGAGTTATCTTGAGAGCTATGTTCTTAGCTTAGTTAGTACAGCATCAGACTTCTTATCTGAGGGTCCAGGATTCAAGTCCTTGTTCAGGTGTTTACTTTGGGCTTCCCAGGCGGTACTAGTTGTAAAGAATCCACCTAGCAGAAGATTTTAAGAGACTGGGTTCGATCCCTGTGTCGGGAAGATCCCCTGGAGGATGGCGTGGCACTCCAGTATTTTTACCTGGAGAATCCCATGGACAGAGAAGCCTGGAGGGCTATAGTCCACGGGGTCACAAAGAGTTGGATATGACTGAAGCAACTGAGCATGCATGCACTGGAAAGAAATCTTGAGCACTGTATCCTTTGAGAGAGGACATAGAAATGGGAAGTTAGGAGACAGCTTTCAATGAGGCTTGTCAGGGTACAAAGTTCATCTTGTTAGTAGGTTAGTGATATTTATTAAACACACATTAAAGAAGAGATACTGTGATGAAATAAATGCATTAGCGTTGCCAATCTGTTCATTTATTTAGCCAGCAAAAGTTTGTGGGGCCTTGTTCTGTATCAGAATCTCTGAAAGGTGCTAGGAATACAGAGATGAAACATGGTCCCACCTGTAAGAGGTCAACATCTAGTGTGGAGCTGGGCATGTAAAACCATAATAACTATACCATGGGATAATCATATTTGATCATCTCCCGAGCTGCAAATACCTCCAATTCTTCCAGAGCTTTAAGGGCAGAGCTATCTTACTCAATTTTCAACTCCTAGCACCTAGTCCAGTGCCTGGCCCATAGAAAGAGCTTAAAACATGTCCTGATGACATGACAAGGGTGTCCACTCTCACCACTATTATTCAACATAGTTTTGGAAGTCCTAGCTATAGCAGTCAGAGAAGAAACTTAAATAAAAGGAATCCAGATTGGAAAAGAAGAAGTAAAGCTCTCATTGCTTGCAGATGACGTGATACTATACATTGAAAACCCTAAAGATACTATCAGAAAATTACTAGAGCTAATCAGGGAATTTAGCAAAGCTGCAGGATACAAAATCAACACACAGACATCACTTGCATTCCTATATACTAAACATGAAACATCCGAAAGAGAAATTAAGGAATCAATCCCCTTCACCACTGCAACAAAAAGAATAAAATATCTAGGAATAAGCCTACCTAAGGAGACAAAAGGGCTATATACAGAAAATTATAAGACAGTGATGATTGAATTAAAAAATGACATAAACAGATGGAGAGATATTCCATGTTCTTGGGTATAAGAATCAATATTGTAAAAGCGACTATACTACCAAATGCAATCTACAGATACAATGTGACCCCTACCAAATTACTAATGGCACTTTTCACAGAACTAGAACAAAAAATTTCACAATTCATATGGAAACACAAAAGACCCTGAATAGCCAAAGAAGTCTTAAGAAAGAAGAATGGAGCTGGAGAAATCAACCTTCCTGACTTCAGATTATACTACAAAGCTACAGTCATCAAGACAGTTCAGTACTGGCATAAAAATAGAACTATAGACCAACGGAACAAGACAGAAAGCCCAGAAATGAACCCATGCACCTATGGGTACCTTGTTTTTGACAAAGGAGGTAAGAATATACAATGGGGCAAAGACAACCTCTTCAATAAGTGGTGCTGGGAAAACTGTACAGCTACATGTAGAAGAATGAAATTAGAACACTTCCTAACACCATATACAAAGACAAACTCAAAATGGACTAAAGACCTAAATGTAAGACCAGAAACTATAAAACTCTTAGAGGAAAACATAGGCAGAACACTCGATGACATAAATCAAAGATCCTAGAATAATGGAAATAAAAACAAAAGTAAACAAGTGGGACCTGATTAAACTTAAAATCTTTCGCACAGCAAAGGAAACTATAAGCAAGGTGAAAAGACAATGCTCAGAATGGGAGAAAATAATAGCAAATGAAACGATTAATTTCCAAAATATACAAACAGCTCATACAACTCAATACCAGAAAAACAAACAACTCAATCAAAAAGTGGGGAAAAGACCTAAACAGATGTGTCTCCAAAGAAGACATACAGATAGCTAACACACACATGTAAAGATGCTCAATATCACTCATTATTAGAGAAATGAAAATCAAAACTACAAGATATCACCTCACACCGGTCAGAATGGCCATCATCAAAAAGTCTACAAACAATAAATGCTGGAGGGACTGTGGATAAAAGGGAACCCTCTTGCACTGTTGGTGGGAATGTAAACTGATACAGCCACTATGGAAGACAGTATGGAGATTCCTTAAAATAACTAGGAATAAAAACACCGTATGACCCAGCAATCCACTCCTAGGCATATACCCTGAAGAAAGCAAAATTGAAAAAGACACATGTATCCCACTGTTCACTGCAGCACTATTTACAACAGCTGGAACATGGAAGCAACCTAGATGTCCATCGACAGATGAATGGATAAAGAAATTGTGGTACATATACACAATGGAATATTACTCAGCCACAAAAAGAATGCATTTGAGTCAGTTCTAATGAGGTGGATGAACCAAGAGCCTATTATACAGAGTGAAGTAAGTCAGAAAGAGAAAGATAAATATTGTATACTAATGCATATGTACCGAATCTAGAAAGATTGTACTGGAGAATTTATTTGCAGGGCAGCAGTGGAGAAAAAGACAGAACAGATTTATGGACATGGGGAGAGGGGAGGAGAGGGTAAGATGTATGAAGAGAGTAACATGGAAACTTACATTACCATATGTAAAATAGATTGCCAATGAAATTTTCTGTATGCCTCAGGGAACTCAAACAGGGGCTCCGTATTAACCTAGAGGGGTGGGATGGGGAGGGAGATGGGAGGGAGGTTCAAGAGGGAGGGGACACATGCATACCTATGGCTGATTCATGCTGAGATTTGACAGAAAAGAACAAAATTCTGTAAAGAAATAATCCTTCAATTAAAAAATAAATTAAAAAAACAAAACAAAACATGTCCTGATGAATTTGTTGCTACATCTGGTTTACTTTGAAGGCTGAGGCACCTAGAGAGACTAACTAGGTAAACACAGCTCCAGAGGCTGGCTGGCTTGTTTCCTCTCTGCTGACAGTGGTAAGAGACATTTCTGACGTGTGGTTGCAGGTGTGCTGACTGCCCACGTGACCTCCTCTCTCTGCAGAGGCTGCATAGTACTCTCTAGGGATCTCCTTCCTGGGAGGCAGCTTCAGGCCTCACTGAGCCCCTGGGCTCCTTCCCCGCTTCTCACTTCTGCACCTCCTGTACATCTTTCTTAGGGACTTGTAGCTAACAGCATGTTTAGGCTGCTGGCTAGGAAGAAAATCCAAGAGGAAGCATGGAGGAAACTCCTTGAGGGAACAGGCATTTTTTAAAATAGCCCAAATTAGGAATATTTGGTTCTTTGACCTAAAATTACAATACTTTGAGCCGAGATGAATTTGCAGTGACTTTTCAATAAAATGTAGGATATGGAGGCAAAAAACTCCACATAAGGCCTCACTGAATTTAACCATTCAACCTGAGCTTGAGCAATGTCAGTCTTCACACACAAACAGGTTCCCCATTTAAGATATGCATAAATGTGTACGTGGTGATAATTGTCTTTAGTAGAAGAAGTGGAATTTTAGGGCACTTTGGGTCAACATGAGTTGAATTGCATGCTGTTAGGTATTACATAGTCTATGTATAGCCTAGATAATATCATGCAGAATATAAAACAGGTCCAATGTTACACCATGGCAAAAGTGGTTGCTGTTACCTGTATTGTAATGGCATTGTAACATCATGACTGTGTCACTGACTGACACTGAGACCAAGACAGCCACAGAAGACACTTCAGGGCAGTCCCTGGGAGAGATCTGTACCCCAGAAACAGAATTGATTGTTTACATCAGCTATGAAAATGCAAATACTCAATTACATTAGAAAGTGATAGGGCACTTTTGAAGTGTTTCTCACGTTATGTGATTAACATTTAGCCATCCATCCATTCATTCAACAAGTATTTATTAAATACTGAAAAACATAAAAATATATTGCTTTATTTTACGTAACTTGTGGTATAAAAATTTGAGAATAACCTAGAAATAGTGCCCAGAATTCTAGATTGTGTGACACAATTCATTAAAAAAACCTTTACTGGGGATCCCTTATATGCCAGAATCAGGTGAAGGACTGGGCAAATAAGTGAACAAGATATGCATGTCCCAATATACAAAGAAAATGTTTGCATGTTTGCTGTATATATTTGTATATTATGCATGTCCTAATTTACAAACAAAATATTTATATGCTTATTGCATATTTTTGTTGTATTACATGTTGCTCTTCTGCTCTTTTCCCGACATCTTGATGGTAATTTATCTCCCATATTTTAATAACTTTACTGCTTCACATGTTCATTCCACATGACAGTTGTCTACACCTTCCTTTTCCTTTATTTTAGAATTTTTGAAGGAGTCAGAGAACATCTGTCTTACTGGAAGTCACAGAAATTTTGAGTCATAGATTGAATAAAATGTAACAGCTTCCTGTTTAACCTCTATTACTTTTAAAACATACTGAATTCTAAGGGATTTATGGAGTAAGTTTAAAGTACACAGACTCAACACTCATTTATTTCTCACTTAACACTTTAAGCTAGCTTCCTGCTTTTTTGCATCAAGAGGTGTACAATAACCCCAGGTAAAAACTCAGAAAACAATTTCATTTCTGGTGTGCCAAGCTGTGCCTGAAGGATGCTTAATACCACAATCTTAAATCCCAGTGCTTGTTGTGGTAAGGGAGAGTGTTGGTATTAGGGCTTTTTTGAGCTCTAACTGCATTATTTTCTCTAGCATAATGGATTTCCCGTAGGTGCTGAGATTTTACTTGGCTTTTTCTCTGTACATATTCTTTGTACTTTCTTCATCTCAAATTTGTCTTTTAAAAATATTCTATAATGATCAGCAGAGTATATAATGATCTTCCATGCAGTAAATATTTCTGAAGGATCGACAGAGAGGAGTTACTAGAAACCATGCCACTTAGGAAAAGAAAATGGACTAGGTGCTTCTCATTTTATGTTATTGTCACAGTACACGTCCTGTGTCACTTAGGTGTTTTGGGGAAAAGGAATAAATGTGCATTTTATAGTTCAGGCTGTAACATTTCAAAGTATACTTTGAAATTGCTTCTTTTGAGCTGATAAATTAGATTATGATCAGTGTTTTATTACTTCCTCTCTGACTGTTCTTTACTTTGGTAAAATTTATTTTGATTGGGATAACAAAAGAAAAGATATTCATGGGCTAATGTTAGATGAATCAACAATGGTTCCAACAAAAATATTTGCCTTCCACATCTGTATATCTCCCAGTTATAAGTGCATTGTGTCAAAAGCAGTAGACATGAAAATGATGGTTCCATTTAATTAAAATAAAACTGAGATTTGAAGTGGAGAATAATAAAAATAAATAAATAAATACTAAAGTCCATCTAATTAAGGCTATGGCTTTTCCAGTGGTCATGTATGGATGTGAGAGTTGGACTGTGAAGAAAGCTGAGCACCAAAGAATTGATGCTCTTGAACTGTGGTGTTGGAGAAGACTCTGGAAAGTCCCTTGGACTGCAAGGAAGTCCAACCAGTCCATCCTAAAGGAAATCAGTCCTAGGTGTTCATTGGAAGGACTGATGCTGAAGCTGAAACTCCAGTACTTTGGCCACCTCATGCGAAGAGTTGACTCATTGGAAAAGACTCTGATGCTGGGAGGGATTGGGGGCAGGAGGAGAAGGGGACGACAGAGGATGAGATGGCTGGATGGCATCACTGACTCGATGGACATGAGTTTGGGTAAACTTCAGGAGTTGGTGATGGACAGGGAGGCCTGGCGTGCTGCGGTTCATGGGGTCACAAAGAGTCAGACATGACTGAGCGACTCAACTGAACTGAGGTACCCCAGAGGAGGAAATGGCAACCCACTCCAGTATTCCTGCCTGAAAAATTCCATGGGCAGAGCAACCTGGGAGGCTACAGTCCAAGGGGATGCAAAGAGTCAGATATGACTGGGCAACTGAGCATGGATGCAGGTACCACTGTTTTAGCTCTTGAGGTGCAGTGTTACATAAGAGACAAGATCCCTTTTCTCATTGAGGTTACATTTTAAAGTGGACAGAGAACAGACAGACAGATAAATTAAAATAAATAAGGGAAGATAAAGTGATAAATGTAAGAGTGAAAAACAAAATTTGAGCTGTTGTGCAGCAACTGGTGGTCAGCTTCAGCTTTTCTGAGGCGTTGACACTTGAGTTAGAATCTGAATGACAAAAAGGAATCTGCCACACCAGGATATGGGGGAAGAATGTTCCCTGCAGAGGAAAGAGTGGAGACCGCAGGCAATGCGGCTGCTGTGCAAGATGAGCACAGTGGTACCCCTGGAGCTCGTGAAGGGCTGAGATGCAGAAGAAGCTGGAAAGGGGATCAGGTGCCAGGCCTGAGGCAGGATGACGACAAAAAAAAAAAAAAAATGAGGGTTTAAAAACGGAATAGAATGTGAAACAGAAGGAATATTGGAACCAGATAATATAGAAATGGAGACTGCAAACACTGACTTGAGCCATGATTTTTTTTGCCCCAGGCACGGTTTTCATCTGGGTCTCGCTGTTGTTTAGAACAATCTCTAATAAAGCTGATCTGCGGTGCCATTCTTTATCAGTCCTGAAATGAAGAATGTGGCACTTTTTGTTCTCTTTAAGAATCTGAGATTCTACTATAGTGCCCATTGGAATTTACCACTTTTTCCCTGATTACCAACATAGTACACATTTATGACAGAACATTTGGAAAATACAGATAAGCTAATGGAAGAAATTAAATCACTCCCAAGTGATTTAGCCACCCAAGGATAACTACTGTTAACAATTGGACACAGACTCTCTTGATTATACAGTGCAGTGATTCAGAATACAGGCTCTGGAGTCTGGGAGGAAATCATGACTTTATAACTTGCTAAATGAGAGTTCTTCATTTTCAGTCTATCTTAATTGCTTATAAAATGCCATGCAAATGTCTGCAATATCTTTAAGCCTCAGTTTTCTCATCTGCAGGATGAGAACAGTAACATTACCTTCCTCATAGGCCTGCTGGGAGGATTAAACGAGAATCCATGCAAAGCTCATGAGGCAGTGGCTGGCACAGAGTATGTATTCCAAACACTCAGTCGTATCCGACTCTTTGTGACCCCATGAACTATACAGTCCATGGAATTCTCCAGGCCAGAATACTGGATTGGGTAACCGTTCCCTTCTCCAGGGGATCTTCCCAACCCAGGGACCGAACGCAGGTCTCCTGCATTGCAGGCAGATTCTTTACCAGCTGAGCCACCAGGGAAGTCATTCCAAACATATGAAGAATTAAGCTATTATAATTTTATGAACCTGGGATCATACTGTAAAGTTGTCAGTATATAAATGAGTATTCCAATTATCACTAGACATTTTACATGATCTTAATTATTTTTCTATGTTGTAGTTTTTAATGGTTATATAGCATTTTACTGTAGAGATAGTAATTTAGTTAATTCTGCTGTGGTACACTTGGGCTATTCCCAATTTTCACCACGTAAAATTCTACAGATAAAATATTGCCAACTTTCATGACTATTTCCCTAAGACAAATTCTAAGAAGTGGCTGAGTCAAGTGGCATGTATATTTCCAAGACTCTGTGACACATTTTATTATGTCTTCTGCTAAGGATTTTGATTAAACCCTCGATAAGAATAATGTCGGGAAGTAAGTCGTTCACATACGTGTGCAGTTTTGTAGGTCTGATTTATCATCAGCTTGGTGAAATACAACCCCCACCCCCATGCCTCATGTCTTTTTCCCCACACCTGTTCACACCTTCTGGTCAGCACCATCCTCTCTCATTCCTTAAGGAAGCTTCTCGGTTCCAGGTTTCCAGCTGAGCAAATATGCTTACAGTTTTCTGATTTGCTAGGAATTCTGCACTTAGTCACTTCACCTGAAGCTATAAATGGATAGCACTTTTAGTACATTAGAAATCCAAGCCCCTCATCTTACAATGAAGAAACTAAAGTGGAAGGGAGCAAATGCCTTATTTAAGTCGGTGATCTGTTCCATGCCACTGCTGGATGGTAACTAGAGCTAGCTCATTCCCTTATCTCTAGTACCTAGTTCAGCAGCCAACATGTATAGACAGCCATTAATGTTTGAGGATAACTACTTGAAGTAATTTACAGCCTTTTAGGATTTTGCAGCTGGAAAGGACTGTAGAGGTGTGGAAAAATGAGACTCACATGGATTAATGAGGTATATTATTGTTGTTCAGTTGCTCAGTTGTACCCAACTCTTTGCAACCCTCTGGACTGCAGCCCTCCAGGCTCCTCTGTCTATGGGATTTTTAAGGCAAGAACACTGGAGTGGGTTGCCATTTTCTTCTCCAAATGAGATATGATGTTTAGTTATTAGTGGCAAGTTGGAATAACAACGCTGGTCTCTCAATTCCCAGGACATACAAGGAAAAACCAGGAGAAAATCAGGCTTCCTTGGTTGAGATGGGCATCATGCAGAGAAGGGATTCACCTAAGTTTGCCTTGGTCCAGAGAGCGCAAAGCCAGGGGTAAGAAAACAGGTAGTTGCTGGTAGATCAATTTCAGCCTAATTCAGGGAAGACTTTTTAATAGGATTGTCCAGAACTGAAATAGGTTTTCTTGAAAAGAAGTGAGTTGTTCCTAACTGGAAATGTTCAAATAGAAACAGGGTATGTTTGAATAAATAATTTGCCAAGTATGTTTAAAAAGAAAACCTGTTTTGTGTGACTGGTTGGAATAGATGACTTCTAAGATCTCCACCAAAACTAAGATTAAGTGATTTTATGAATAGACAGATGGACAATTTTTTTTTCTTGTTGACATGTTACTTTGCACTTATGTCTTCTTAGTGTGAACGCATTGTCTCCTCCTTACAAATAGGAATAGATAAATTCTAAAGTCTTTTCTTCCCCAAGATTCTATGGTTCCAAATAATCTTTTTAGTGCTAATTCAGTGTATTACACACAGTAGGAGTTCAAAAGAAACAAATTCTCTTTTAGTCAGAAAATTCTGCATTTAAGATAAATTGAGCTACAGCCTCCATGCAGTTGAACAATTTGAACTCAGCTGGTCTCAATCAAATCTATCAGTTGATCACATTCAAGAGCACTAAATATGCATTAACTTTTTTTTTTTTAATAAAAAGGTTAAATCTAAAAGAAGAAATTTGGGTGGACTGTATTGTGATGAGATTAAAGTGTTCTCTTACTAGGTTTCTGATTGATGATATGAAATTTGACTGGAATTATTTCCTAGAATATAGAGAACTTTTTAATATTAAATTGCTAGTATGATTTAATTGCACTTCAAGTATGAAATCACTGAAAGACTGCCCATTGTATAATACTTTCATCCAAATTCTAGTGGTAAGACTGACACATAAATGAACCATATTACAGGAATACTTTCAATTTGCAAGATTTCCCATCAGTAATAGAAATGGAGGTCCTGACAAGTTCATACTTGGATTGGGTGAAAAGATCCACTCTCAAATAGTCATCAAGCAAAGCTTTCGTGAGAATCATAGATGGGGCCTGTGATGCACTCTTTGCAAATCTAACCAGGAAGGAAATGGATAAAAAACAGCCAAGGATGTCTTTTTTGGCTTCCCTTTTCCTTTCCTTTCTTCCCCCACCCCCTCTCTTATTAGAAGGTTAAACAAGGAAAAGTAATGTTCAAAGTAAGTGGTTTTTTTTTTTATGGTTTTTCCTTTTTTTTTCTTTTTTTTTCTTATTTTCCTTTATTTTTTTAAATTAATTTTATTTTATTTTTAAACTTTACATAATTGTATTAGTTTTGCCAAATATCAAAATGAATCCACCACAGGTATACATGTGTTCCCCATCCTGAACCCTCCTCCCTCCTCCCTCCCCATACCATCCCTCTGGGTCGTCCCAGTGCACCAGCCCCAAGCATCCAGTATCGTGCATTGAACCTGGACTGGCATCTTGTTTCATACATGATATTTTACATGTTTCAATGCCATTCTCCCAAATCTTCCCTTAATTTATTAACATTGTCATTGTTTTAAACACTCAACAGTAAAAAAAAAAAAAAAATTATGGCTCAAGTCAAGATGGGCTATCATTGATTAGAATTTCTCAGCACTGCCTTTTTCCCCCACCCAGTGAGGAAAATGTATATTTCAGGGATAACAAGACCTTCTATGTTTCAGACATTGTCCTATATGTCAGAGAAAAAACAATCAGGCATGAAGCTTGACCTCATAGAAGCATAGCAAATGCATAGCATAGGTTCATCACGGGAGCCTGATGAGACTTGGAGTTCTTCCTGACCCAAAACTCCAGACAGTCATTGCTTATCTACCACAGAATTATAAGAGTTGACAACTATTAGTCACCCCATGTAGGAAGTCAAAAGTTCTCTGGTAACCAGGTCTCATTCTAACAATTATAGTCATGGTTTGTTTATGTCTATAAAGACCCATTTCAACCTAGAGAGCTGGAAGGGAGCTCAAAAGGGAGGGAAGAGATGTATACTTAAGATTCTTAAGACGTATACGTTGCTGACTCACGTTTTTGTACGTCAGAAACCAACACAGCACTGTAAAGCAATTATCCTCCAATTTTTTAAAAAAGACCCACTTCATATGTATCTTGTTTGATTTTCTGAATTCCATTCTCAGAAACATGAAACAGAAAAAATAAACCGAAAAGCTACCTCCACAGCTGCTTTTGCTCTTTCAAATTCTTCTTCTAAGGAATGGTTTCTGGAAAGCAAGGCGCTCCCCCAGCGCTGCTCTTTGGTCAGTCGAGCCTGAAATAAACCGAACATAATTTTGGAATCACGTAATATAAAATACAAACATTTTTCCTTTTCTCATCGTACCCTAGACTTTAAGAAGTACCTGTGACTGACGTCACTTTTGGAGTACTTTGCAAACAGAACGCTTCTTAAACGGGGACGGTGCCAAAGCGCGCGCCCCGCTCACACGCAAGCATCCTCTAACAGAGAGTCTCAGCCAAGGTCATATTAAAACATCAACACCCAGGCCCTACCTCCCAAAGATCTTACATCTCATTGGTCTAGGTTCAAGGCGTTGATAGGTCAGGAAGTCTCCCCATGCAGTTAGGCTGGAGAATCTCCGTTATAGAATACACCTGGAAGCTGATGTTTGCACTTTCAGCTTGTTAGGACGATCAGCCTCAGGTGAAGCTGCGAAGGCTACAGCCACGGAAGGTAGCTGCTAGGCCTTTCTCCTTACACTTGAGCTGGGCTTCATGCTGAATTCTCTTTCCTTTGCCTTCCCTCTCTTGGCACACATCTGTCTCATGCCACATTTCCTCAGGTCACTGCTCTCTGCTAAATAGTCACTTGGATAAAATCATGTCTGGTAATGCCAACTGCTTTGTCACAATTAACAGGAAATGTGATACACAACTTAGCTAAATGCAAATATTTCCACAAGATCCCCCACAGAGTTTGCTAGAATTTAAAAAATATCTATTTTAAATTTCACAAACAATGATTACATTCTTTTTGAAAAAAATTAATCATGGTAAGTCAGAGGCATAATTCTAGACCTTTCCCCCTTGAATTTGCATGTATATTTATGCACCCATGGATAGAATATCACAGTGTTTCAAAAAGCTTTTGGAAACGTAAATGGTGCTATTCTGTGGCTTGTTTTTTTCCTATTCAGCAATGTACCTTGGAGAGTCTCCACACGTTGCACTCCTAGATCTATCTCATTTTTTCCCCAGGGATTTCCTAATAAGCATTCACTGTATGTTGATTAGAACTCTCTCCATGAGCATTGAATGTTTCTGATTTTTCTCCATGTGATTGCTTGTTTTCTTATCTATCTTCTTCTCTGATCCTCTTGCTCTGCTGTGGGGTCCACAGCGGGAGGACTTTGGTAACTCTTGTACTGCCCCACCGTAAGCCCAGGGTCTGACAAGTGATACATGCCCCAAGGATGCCTGTGTATGGATTGCGGGAGGAGGCCCAGCACTGCTAAGGCAGCTAGGCCTTGGGGAGCAGGGGGAGAGAGGCTTGGAGTCAAGTCCTCCACCCCCTTTCACTGCAGGGCAGGGGTGGCTCCTTGGCCATGTGGGAGATTACTGGCCTGCAAGGATGCTCAATCCCTGCTTCTAGGGGAATTACTTGAAAAGACCTGGGCCCCACCCCAGACCAATGAAGTGATCTTTGAAGGTGGGGCCCAGGAATTAAATGGTTGAAAAGCTCTGTGGTGATTTTTAAAAGTAGCCACATTCAAAAACCAAAACTATGGCAAAACTTTGCTGTCCACCCAGCACTTACCATCTCTTCTGTTCAGTTGCTTTTCATTCTTTCTCCACCATTAATGGTCCTCAAGAGGAACCCCCCTCTTTGATGATTACACAGTATTCAATCTGTGGGTTGGGAAGATCCCTTGGAAGAAGACATGGCAACCCACTCCAGTATTCTTGCCTGGGAAATCTCATGGACAGAAGAGCCTGGCGGGCTACAGACCATGGGGTCATAAAGAATCGGACACAACTTAGAGACTGAACAACACCAGTACCAGGGCTTACTACATGCCCGATGCTGCTTCAAGTCCTTTACCTACTGGAACTCATGTTGTCTTTTCAACAACCCGAGGTAAGTACTAGCATTGACTGCATGTCCCTGAAGCACAGACAGCTGACTTGACTTGTCCCTGGTCTCACAGCTAGCTAAGTGGTAGGACCATTGCTTCTGGGCCATGCTCAAAACCACTGCCTCTCACAGGAGGCTGTGCTCAACTGGCCATTTTAGGAAGATGCAAAATATAGAAAAGCTGTCCCTTGGAGACGGGGACATTTATACAAGGTTGAGAGAGCTAGCCAAGAAGCTGTCTAGAATACCGTGGGCTGAAAATAATAATAATAAAGTAATTACTAGGAATGTTTCTGAGCATAAACGAGTCTTAGACTGCCTTCTGCTTTAATGGATGTGAAAGGTTAATTTATTGGAACACTAATTTATGTTTTCTCCTCCTTGATGTATTTATTCCCTGCTGTATCCCTGGCCCCTCCTTCTAAGAGTAGGTGCTCCACAAATAATCAGTAAATATTTGTTGAAAATATACTGTCAGGGAATACATGAGTGACCAAATTAAAGGTATTTCTCTTCCCTACTCCCAGAAGGTAGCTGTGTGTTCTCAGTCAAGGTCTCATGGCCAATCTGGAGGCTAAGGAGAGTTATAGGAGATTGAAAGGGACTTGATTTTTGTGCTGTACCTGGACTGGCAGATGTCTGTGCTAGTAAACCCTGGCTTGGGGGTGGGGTGAGGATGGCTGCAGGATGTCCTAGTGGGGTTCCTGGTAAAGAGTGATGCCTGTGAATAGCTCAGGGTTGAAGCCTCTGGAGCAGTGCCTGTGGTCAGAAAAGGGAGGGTGATGAAGGCAGGTCAGGGCAGTGATGCTACTGCCTTGGCATCAGTGCCTTGCTCACTGGTGGGAACCAGTGGCCTCTGAAACAAGCATCCTCCCTTATTCTCTGGGCCCTGTGGAAGCTACTGTATTTTTCTAATCCAGAAAATCAAGTCAGGGAGGGGAAGCCTGACACAGGTTCCAGAGATTAGGATATGAACATATCTTTTAGGGGGGGCCACCGTTCAGCCCACTGCCACCCTCATCTGACACTCTTGGGTGATAATATATTTGCTTAACAAATATAAAGGTGCAGATGATTACCTTTTAGAACTGATAACCTATTAGGATCTTACAGCCTGGTAGAGAAGTTAATGCCAAAGGAGATATGACTTTATTGTCTTATAGACAGTTAATCAACCTTGTATCTAACTTGGTAAACTTTTTATTTTGATATTTCTTTCCCAACTGGCTACATAAATCTCTGTTCCTTATTCCTTTGGTTTTAGAACCAACTCTTTTATTTTCCTGCAGGTTCGTTCATGAAACAAATATTCATTGAGATAAAGTTAAAGAAAATGGACACAACATGGTAAGAAATAAACTCTGTGCATTTATATAATAATGAAAGATATTAGGAGAAGAAAGAGGAAGCACCAACATTTTTGTCCCCGAGACACCTCCTTTAATTAGAGGCACTTTTCACCAGTGAAATATGATCTGTCTTTCCTGTGAAGCCTGACCGAACAGGACTCCATTACTGTCACTGGCTTCCGTTCATCAATGTTTCATGACCCAAGTGGATTATGAATCACAGGATGCAAAAGGCACCATACATCAGGAAGAAGAAAATCTCTCAGGATTCTAGACTTACAGTTTATGTTCTCTTAACTGCCTAAAACAGTAAATGTAAATGCAATCTCACCGTGCAAATGAAATTTTGTTTTGATAGTACAGTTACTATTTAGGTAAATGCTATTTCCCACATTGTTAGGAAAGCCTTATGTTATTACTAATTTGAATGTTTGCTACCTCACATTTTAAAGCCATCTATTTTTCCTAAGGAAGCATAAAATAAATGCTATAAAATATAAGGAGATACTGAATGTAAACAGAGGCAGTTTGCAAGCTGAGGGTAGTATACATCTAAAGGTTCTGAAACTTTTTAGCAATGCAGCAGTGTGCCCAGACATGCTGATTTAGGACTGAGAATGGAAAACAGACTAAACACACAGTCAAGAACAGCCTTCTTTTTGAACAATATATATATATATTTTACATCTAATTTCATTACGGGCAAAACTGTAATATGGAAAAACATAAATAATGCTAGTAAACTGCAGATATTTGTTAATATTTAACTAGAGGAATGATAAACAAGACAGTCACATCTGTAAGTTTGACTTGCAGCTATTTTGGTAGCACAATGGCTATAATAGCAGTTCTTAAGCTTTAGTGTGCATTAGAATCACCCACAGGTCACCTTCCGTTTGCAGGGCTCCACCTCTTGGGTTTCTGAGTCAGTAGGTGTGGGGTGGGGCTATAGAATTGTCATTTCTAACAAGTTCCCAAGTGATACTGACACTGCTGGTTTAGGGACCACACTGTGAGAACTTCTGATCTAGGAACTGACATTATGTGTATGTGGGTGGAACTCTGGAGTTCACAAATATATTCTGACGTATTTCTTTCCTTCTTTGCATGGTTTTGAAAAAGGCTCTACAATTAACAGTTACCTCCTGGAAGTGCTTTGGCTTTAAAAACAGCATTTTAATTCATTTAAGCTAATTGGATTTTAGGGTATTACAGTCTCCAAAGAAGGAAAGCATTTAATTCCCCCAGCTGTCGATTGCACTGAATGATCAGCACTAGGTGAAGGGAGAGAAGAAAGAATTAAATAACTCTGAAAATAATATTATCCTTTATTCTCTTTATTCAAAATTATGACTGTGATCAAAACAGTCATATGATCAAAACAGTCAAATATGATTTGCAAATGACTGTATTTGTGGCTGTGGTTGTCCTAGCATAATTTTCTTGGCTAACATCTAAAGCCATCATTCATAGCTCCTCATACAATTGATAGATATCTTCCACCAAAACACATTTTAAAAAGGCTCAGTATCTTTCTGAAGCAATTGGAGGAGAAAAGGGATTTGCTTAACTGTAGAGAAGAAAAATATAACTAGCAGAGATTATATAACAGTCATTGAAAACAGTTTCTCTAAAGTCAGTTTCAGTTCAGTTCAGTTCAGTCGCTCAGTCGTGTCCGACTCTTTGCGACCCCATGAATCGCAGCACGCCAGGCCTCCCTGTCCATCACCAACTCCCGGAGTTCACTCAGACTCACGTCCATCGAGTTGGTGATGCCATCCAGCCATCTCATCCTCTGTCGTCCCCTTCTCCTCCTGCCCCCAGTCCCTCCCAGCATCAGAGGCTTTTCCAATGAGTCAACCCTTTGCATGAGGTGACCAAAGTACTGGAGTTTCAGCTTTAGCATCATTCCTTCCAACGAACACTCGGGACTGATCTCCTTTCGGATGGACTGGTTGGATCTCCTTGTAGTCCAAGGGACTCTTCAGAGTCTTTTCCAACACCACAGTTCAAAAGCATCAATTCTTCAGCGCTCAGCTTTCTTCACAGTTCAACTCTCACATCCATACATGACTACTGGAAAAACCATAGCCTTGACTAGGCAGACCTTTGTTGGCAAAGTAATGTCTCTGCTTTTTGCCTGGGGAGAAATCCTGGTTTACCATTTACTATTAATGGTGACCTTGGACAAATTACTTAACCTTTATAATCTTCAGTTTTTTGGGAGGGTGGGGCATGCCACTTGGTTTGTGAGATCTTGTTGTTGTTCAGTTGCTAAGTCCTGTCTGACTCCTTGCGACCCCATGGACTGCAGCATACCAGGCTTCCCTGTCCTTCACCATCTCCCAGAGTTTGAGCAAACTCATGTCCATTGAATCAATAATGTCATCTTACTGTCTCATCCTCTGTTGCCCCCTCCTCCTCCTGCCTTCAATCTTTCCCAGCATCAGGGTCTTTTCCAATGAATTGGCTTTTATGCATCAGGTGGCCAAAATATTGGAGCTTCAGCTTCAGCATCAGTCAGTTCAGTCACTCAGTTGTGTCCAACTCTTTGTGACCCCATGGACTGCAGCATGCCAGGCTTCCCTGTCCAATCAACTCCCTGAGCTTGCTCAAACTCATGTCCATCGAGTCAGTGATGCCATCCAACCATCTCATCCTCTGTCATCTTCTCCTCCCGCCTTCAATCTTTCCCAGCATCAAGGTCTTTTCCAAAGAGTCACTTCTTTGATTCAGGTGGCCAAAGTATTGGAGCTTCAGCTTCAGCATCAGTCCTCCCAATGAATATTTAGGACTGATTTCCTTTAGGACTGACTGGTTTGATCTCCTTGCAGTCCAAGGGACTCTCAAGAGTCTTCTCCAACACCACAGTTCAAAAGCATCAATTCACACAAAATTCAACACAAAGCTTTCTTTATGGTCCAAACTCAAATCTATACATGACTACTGGAAAAGTCATAGCCTTGATTATATGGATCTTTGTTGGTAAAGTTATGTCTCTGCTTTTTAATATGCTGTCTAGGCTCATCATAGACACTTGATGAGGAGCAAGACACTTCCAAGGAGCAAGTGTCTTTTGATTTCATGGTGGCAGTCACCATTTGCAGTGATTTTGAAATCCAAGAAAATAGTCTGTCACTGTTTCCATTGTTTCCCCATCTATATGCCATGAAGTAATGGGACTGGATGCCATGTTCTTCGATTTTTGAATGTTGAGTTTTAAGCCAGCTTTTTCACTCTTATCTTTCACCTTCATCAAGAGACTCTTTAGTTCCTCTTTGCTTTCTGCCATAAGGATGGTGTCATCTGCATATCTGAGGTTATTGATATTTCTCCTGGCAATCTTGATTCCAGATTGTGCTTCATCCAACCTGGCATTTCTCATGATGTACTCTTCATACAGGTTAAATAAGCAGGGTGAAAATATATAGCCTTGACATACTCCTTTCCCAATTTGGAACCAGTCCGTTGTTCTATGTCTGGTTCTAACTGTTGCTTCTTGGCCTTCATATAGACTTCTCAGGAGGCAGGTAAGGTGGTTTGGTATTCCTATCTCTTTAAGAATTTTCCAAAGTTTATTGTGATCCACAAGTCAAAGGCTTTGGTCAATGAAGCAGATGTTTTTCTGGAATTCTCTTGCTTTTTCTATGATCCAGCAGGTGTTGGCAATTTGATCTCTGGTTCCTCTGCCCTTTCTAAATCCAGCTTGAACTTCTGGAAGTTCTTGGTTCATGTACTGTTGAAGCCTAACTTGAAGCATTTTGAGCATTACCTTGCCTGGAGAATCCCAGGGATGGGGGAGCCTGGTGGGCTGCCATCTATGCGGTCGCACAGAGTCAGACACGACTGAAGTGACTTAGCATAGCATAGCATTGCTAGCATGTGAGATGAGTGCAACTGTGTGGTAGTTTGAACATTCTTTGGCATTGCCTTTAATTGGAATGAAAACTGACCTTTTCCAGTCCTGTGGCCACTGCTGAGTTTTCCAAAGTTGCTGGCATATTGAGTGGAATACTTTCACAGCATCATCTTTTAGGCTTTGAAATAGCTCAGCTGGAATTCCATCACCTCCACTAGGTTTGTTTGTAGTGATGCTTCCTAAGGCCCACTTGACTTTGCACTCCATGATATCTGGCTCTAGGTGAGTGATCACATCATCACAGTTATCTGGGTCATTAAGGTCTTTTTTGTATAGTTCTTCTGTATATTCTTGCTACATCTTCTTAATATCTTCTGCTTTTGTTAGGTCCATACGGTTTCTGTCCTTTAGTGTGCCCATCTTTGTGTGAAATGTTCCCTTGGTATCTCTAATTTTCTTGAAGAGATCTCTTGTCTTTCCCATTCTATTGTTTTCCTCTATTTCTTTGCATTGTTCACTTAGAAAGGCTTTCTTATCATTCTTGCTATTCTTTGGGACTGTGCATTCAGATGGATATCTTTCCTTTTCTCCTTTGCATTTTGCTTCTCTTCTTTTCTCAGTTATTTGTAAGGCTTCCTCAGACAACCATTTTGCCTTCTTGCATTTGTTTTTTGGGGATGGTTTTGCTCACTGCCTCATGTACAATGTCATGAACCTCCGTCCATAGTCTTCAGGCACTCTATCAGATCTAATCTCTTGAATCTATTTGTCACTTCCACTGTATAATCGTAAGGGATTTGACTTAGGTCATACCTGAATGGCTTAGTGGTTTTCCCTACTTACTTCAATATAAGTCTGAATTTGGCAATAAAGAGTTCATGATCTGAGCCACAGTCAGCTCCAGGTCTTGTTTTTGCTGACCGTATAGAGCTTTTCCATCTTTGGCTGCAAAGAATATAATCAATCTGATTTCAGTATTGACCATCTGGTGAGGTCCATGTATAGAGTCTTCTCTTGTGTTGTTGGAAGAGGGTGTTTGCTATGACCTGTGCATTCTCTTGGAGAAGGCAATGGCACCCCACTCAAGTACTCTTGCCTGGAAAATCCCATGGACAGAGGAGCCTGATAGGCTGCAGTGCATGGGGTCGCTAGGAGTCGGACACAACTGAGTGACTTCACTTTCACTTTTCACTTTCATGCATTGGAGAAGGAAATGGCAACCCACTCCAGTGTTCTTGCCTGGAGAATCCCAGGGGTAGGGGAGCCGGTGGGCTGCCGTCTATGGCATCGCACAGAGTCGGACACGACTGAAGCAACTTAGCAGCTTAGCAGCAGTGCATTCTCTTGGCAAAACTTGGTTAGCCTTTGCTCTGCTTCATTCTGTACTCCAAGGCCAAATGTGCCTGTTACTCCAGGTATCTCTTGACTTCCTACTTTTGTGTTCCAGTCCCCTGTGATGAGAAGGACATCTTTTTTTGGTGTTAGTTCTAGAAGGTCTTGTAGGTCATCATAGAACCGTTCAGCTTCTTCAGCATTAGTGGTTGGGGCACAGACTTGGATTACTGTGATATTGAATGGTTTGCCTTGGAAACAAACTGAGATAATCAGCATCAGTCCTTCCAGTGAATATTCAGGGTTCATTTCCTTTAGGATTGACTGATTTGATCTCATTGCTGTTCAAGGGACTCTCAAGAGTCTTCTCCAGCACCACAGTTTGAAAGCATCAATTCTTTGGCGCTCAGCCTTCTTTATGGTCCAACTTTTACGTCTGTACATGACTATTGGAAAAACCATAGCTTTGAATATACAGACCTTTGCTGGCGAAGTGTTATCATTTTTCTGCTTAGGGCTTATCAGGTGTGACTTTGGAAATTCGATTAAAAAAAAAAAACCTGTGTTTAGAACTCTTTTGTTTAATCTGGACTCATGATAGAACAGATCATCTAAACACTTTCTTCATTAAGATGGCTATGATATTTTTTCTAAATCAGCCAGCAGACATTTATCATTGAAAGTACAGAAAAAAGGTGTACCTTTTGTGTCAAGAGCAGATTCCCAGAGCTTTGTGCAAAGGTGGGTAGCCCATGGTTCCCGTCTGCCTCCAACCATGCAATTCTATGTTATGGACTATCAAGGCAAATCAGGACTGATTTTTAAAGAAGATGAACAGTCTATTAGCAAACACAACTAAAAATTATTTTTTGAAACTAGCTTCAAATGCTAAAGGAATAAAAATTTATCCTTTCATTTTTCCCATCTTTAACCATTAGCCTCTGTTTTCAAATTTTTAAAAATGAAAAACATTTTGTTTCTCCTTTTTGTTAGCATTCCACTATATAAAAAGTATTTGTTGAGTATAAAAATTTATCCTTTCATTTTTCCCATCTTTAACCATTAGCCTCTGTTTTCAAATTTTTAAAAATGAAAAACATTTTGTTTCTCCTTTTTGTTAGCATTCCACTATATAAAAAGTATTTGTTGAGTACCTAGTATGTGTGGATTATCTACTATGAAAATGATCTTCAGCTTTCTTTCTTTTTGCCCTCCTGCTGACCTTGTCTTTCTGCCTTCTTGGTTTTGTTACTTCTTTCCATCTTCCCTTGCTTTCTTCCTCACTGGCAGCTCACTGTGTGTTGCCAGGAGGGTAAGAGGGATGATGATGTGGCTCCTGTGCTGTCTTCCAAAAAGCAAAACTATATTTATATTTATAGTGTATTATCTAATTGTTTCTACTAGATAGAAAGTTCTTCATACTTCTTCAAATCTGTCTCATGTTTCAAACTTTCCCACTGCCTCACTTATGGCTTTATGGATGGCAGACATTGTCTTCTTCATTAAATTACAAAGGAATGGCATGCAAGCCATTAGCATTTCTAAGAGCAAGAGGTTGAGAATGAATTTGGGAGGGGAGGCACAAAAATGTGCATGGCCTCAGATCAGATGACAATCCTAATTCATCTTCAGAGTTTCTGGAAGAAAGTGATATTTTTTAAAACCACTTAACCCTATAAACCAAGTAATAATCAGGGCTTGCATTGAGAAGGGAAATCGATGGTCTGTGAGTTTGCTCAGGTAGAGAAGTCTGATGTGGCTGATAAGAGGTGACGTGTGATGAAGAACAAGGGCTTTAGAAGCTGATGGGTTTGATTTGAGTGCTGGCTCCTCTCCATCTTAGCTGTGTCACCTTGGGAAAACTACTTCTGTTCTCTGAGATGCATTGCTCATTAATGGAGAAAATGTTAATTCTCAAGATTATTGTAAACATTTAAAATAGTATATTAGGACTATCTTATATTACTATTAGTATGCCTATCTTATATTACTATTAGTATGCCTTTCCTTTTTCACTACTCCTTCAAAAATTTAGAAAACATATCTGCACTTTTAAAGTTTAAATTGTTCTGGTTTGGGACACTGCCAACTTGATGGAATTATGACAATGTGGAAGGAAGCATTTGCTCTGCCCAAATCAGCAGAATCAGAGTGATTCTGTTCACTCTGATTCAAATACCGAGTCAGGATTATGACTCAATATTTGAGAGCCTGGCTGCCTCACCTTCTCGTGTAGTCCAGCTTAGGTTAAGAAGAGCCTATCTTGGAGCTGTCCTTCCAGTGTCCATACTTGAAAAAGAAATCTGTAAAGCATCACTCTTTGGTGGAAGTTGGTTCTTTTTTTTTTTGCCTTACCACTATCTCAACTCCTTAATGGAAAAAGCTAATTTTATATCATTAAAAAGCTAATTTTATATCATTGAAGAATTTCTTCAATTCTTCAAAAATTAAAAATTTTTTCAGATATCGTAATTTCTTTAAATGGTTAGCTGCAGGGAATACAAATTACACAGTTTGCACAATATCAAGAAACTTTATTCTTCAATATACAGAGATTATAGAATTTATTGTAATCTCCTGTCACTCTGATTAGTGTATTCAAAGCATTATTTGAAAGAGACTAGTCTATGCTTTTCTTTCTCCATATTTTGAAAAGAAAATGGAATAACATAAGAATTCTTCTCATTGTTAGCTTTCATTCTCTTTTGATTTTGAAATATGATTTTTAAGCAAGGCTTTTAAATAGCTCCTCACCTGTTGAACTAAGATTATTTATGTTGGCTTGAGAGAAAATACATTTCCTTGATTTTCCTGTGAACCATCTGAGTGTTAGTGCAGCATTAACAAAATTTTGATGAGCTGAAATTTTTTACTTGAATAGTTTGCAAGTCAGTTTTAAGTCAAATTTTCATACTGCTTCATCATCTTATTTAAGTAAAGAGATCATATATTTAAGAGCAGTATGCTTCTAAGAGTAAAAACACCTTTCTGTTTTTTTATTACAGGTAGATAAGTCAGTCTATTTTCTTGCTGTTCCATTTGAGTGACTTAATATTTTAAATTATTAAATCCCAAATTCATGAAATTTTCCTAATTTAACCATAGGCTGGAATTACAACTAGGAGGTTATAAATTTGCTTAGTTAAGGCAAATCTTGTTAAGTAAACATGCAGCATTACAAAAAATAATTTAAAGGACAAACGCTTTACAAACAATTGGTAACCTTCTAAAAGGATTCACTCTGATTTATCCAGACAGAACTATCTCAGGGCAATTAACATTATGTTTTGGAGAACAATGTTGGGACTCATACGAAATTTCCAAAGCATATTGTGTTTGCTTAAAGGCACACCAGTGGGTAAGTGGACAATGTGGTGGGATGAAATCAGACAACCAGCAGGGGAGTAGCAGTCACTGGAATAATAAGACGAGTGCATTGTGGGTCTCCATGGCAACCGAGGACCCCAGCTGATCCTCCAGCCCTCCAGCTACCCGTGGAATAGCCCACCTATGCCAGGTCTCCCCCTGCTGCAGAAATAAGTGTTCTCTTGCCACATTAAACTGTTCCAAGGATTCCAGTTTATGAAACAGCACCAATTACTTTACCTGAATCTAAATCTCTAATGCACTTATCAAGAAATGTTTCTCTAATAAATGTTATCAATTTGCTTTTTTGAAAGTTACATTTAAATGAACAAAGATAAGAACATGGTACCTTTACAATTCATTAAGCTTCCCAGGGTTATTGGTTCTGAAAGTTAGCTGACTTGTTTTCCTGCCAAGTTCCGGGAGCAGTAATGCCCACCTCTCTCTTGTAGGGTTGCTGTTAATGACTTACAACTGTTTCCGGATGCCTTGCATTTTCTATCTGTGTCCTCCTTCTCTTGGCTACTAACTGGCTGTGAGTGCACTGACAATTTTCTTAGTCTCAGTGTGCCTTAGTTTCCCCCTTTATAAAATGGGGGTAATAAATAAACTTACATCATCGAGTCATTTGTTAGGATCAAAAGAGCTAATTAATATATATTAGAAGGCCTTCTCATAGCCTCAATAATATTTGCTATTATCATGGTTATCCCTTTACTCACTTCAGACGAAGTATCTCCTCTCTTAGTTTCAGTATCTTATCTAATAAACTCAGGAGAATTTCTTTTGCTCATTTCATCCTACTTATTTCCACGGAGATTATAGATGTGTGAATGTGGATACATTTCTTAAGAGATCTTTGTGGTTTTAGATCAAGGCTGTATACCCTTGTAAAGTGTTTGAGCAAACGAAAAGATTGAGATTGACTTGGGTTTTCTTGGCACAGCCTTAACCATAGGAGGTAACTAGTCATAGCCAAGTCAGTTACACTGAAGTCGAGGGTCAAATAGTGGACAGACAGGTCTGGTTTACTTATACGAGGGATTAGTTGGGAGCCCCAGTGAAAGGATTTTGACTCTACTAAGACTCTTTAGAGACAAAGTAAGGCTAAAAATAATTCACAGGATTATTTGAGTATTAGGTGTAATATCGGGTTGGCTAAAACATTCGTTTCAGTTTTCCTGTAGGATGTTATGGAAAAACCAGAACAAACTTTTTGGCCAATCCAATATGTGAAAAGCACATAGTGGAGTCCCTAATACTTAGTAGGTACTCACAAATGGTAGCTCTTTGTATTATCATGATTGTTCATACTACACTTAGTAATTTCTTAGCATCACATTTATTTTAATGTGATGGTCAGAATCCTGATGTGTAAATATTTTGTCCCACAGGGCATAGATGTGAATGAATGTTCAAAATGTACTTTCCTCTTCTTTGTGTCTGTTATATAAACAATGCTAATACTGGAGTAGAACAGATTTTGTATTGAAAAATAAGGAACAGTAAATGGTAGAACAAGGAAAAAGTGCTAAGTAGTAAGTTCACTGACACATTTTCCAGCCAAATCTATCTATCTTTCTACCTACCTACCTACCCACCTACCTATTTATCAATCATCTGTTATTTTAAGCATTGAGATAGCTACTGAGTAAGAAAGCAAATGAAATACAAAATACAGAAAAAAAAACTTCAAATTTTTTGGTTAAAATTTAAATAAAATATTTATGACATAAATGATCTATTAGAAAAGATAGGTGCATTGAGGAATTGGATTTGTTACCTGTGTTGGAGGCACTAATTCCAGCTCCGAAGCTGACTCAGAGTTCAAGGCGCTTTTCCCACCGCTCAGTTCTGGCTGAGATCTGTGTTCTGAAGACCTATACGGGGCGCATGAAGGAAGTTAATGTACATCAAGAAGCAAATTCAGCTAGAAAGTCAGCCGAAAAACCTGGCTAATTTGGATCACCAAGAACCTTGGTAACAAAGCTCTCATCAGACTTTTACTTGGATGTTTCCATTATAATGACCACTTTTGGAAAATCAGTGGCTGCAATGTGCTAGGTGTTATTGTCTGTGATTGATTTAGACTTCAGTGATGTGCAAAAGGCAAATAAATGCAATACCATTTTTGTTGCAGAAAGTTCTGCCTTATCAAAAAAGTATTGGCTTTTTGGGGGGAGGGAGCTTCTCACAAAGTGTATTAGTAAGATTGGATCTTTATATAGAATTTGAAATGTCATATAAGTGGAGATGTGTGAAGGGCAACAGACTGAAATATGTTGCCCTTCAGGAAGTTTTAAAGACATGGTAAGATTTAGGCAGCCAGTTTTTGTCATGGGCATCCATAGATTATTATTAGTTCATTTTCTGACAGTGATGATTCATAAAGTCAGAACAGGCTACCTGTTTAACTAGAAACACTTAATTTAACTATAACTCATTTAATGGGATCTTCCTGACTCAGGGATACAACCTGGGTCTCCTGCATTGGCAGGCAGATTCTTTACCATCTGAACCACCAGGGAAGCCCCCATTTAATATACACATATACGAAATATACCTGTGTACCTATTTTGAAAGATCAGTTACACATTCAGAAAATTATTAACAAATATTGAAAAATATTGAGTATTGAATTATGAAACTGCCAAAATCCTTATTGGCTGAATTTTTGACAACTCAGATGAAATAATTTAATTTTAGAAGTCACAATAATTAACATTGATAAACAGGGGCTTATAAATGGCACCAAGAATCTGGACTGACTTAGCTCATTGGCTATTTCAATACAGGTGTACATGACACATAAATGGTTATTTTCTGATATTAAAATATCTCACCATAAAAGTTCTTTTGATCCAGTTCTGGATGAGCTTGATTTTCTCTCTGCCATGGGATGCCCCTTGCTATTTCGATCTCCATGAAACTTAACATCATCCCATTTTTCCAGTTGTGTTTGAATGTCTGCTAAGGAGACAGGAAGGTGGTGAGGGGAACAGGGGGAGAAAACGAGGTGGAGAGAGAACAGAGATTGGTTAAGACTGAGAAGTCTTATACAAGTGAACTTTACCCTTCAACCCAGCCCTCCCCTAAAACTTAAGGGCCTGGCAAACAGGAACTCCCATTATCCAAGCCCTGGTGACTCTGAGACTTATTTCTCACTACTCTACCATTCTTGAGTACTGTGACAATATTTGTATTTGCTTGAAAAAGCATCTTGGTCTATTTGTGCTTCTGCGCATCAGGAAAGCCCTGCCCTTTCCTCCTTACTCTCTCTGATCCATATTTTTCATCTGACAAATTCTTCCTCATCCTTCAAGACTGCTATCACAGTGCTTCCTATAACATATGTTCTATAAACCCCTGGCTGGGTGAGGGGCTTTATGAAGGTGCTAGTATGCAGTAACTAACCCAGGCTTTTCTTTATTGCAGCACATAGTACATACATACTTTATCGTAATCATTTAATCATTTTTCTATCTCTCCACTAGACTGTAAATTTACTAAGGAGCAGAAAGCTTATATTATTTATCTTTGTATTCCCAGCACATAGTATAGAACACAACAGGTATCCAGAAAAATGTTTATTGAACAAATGGATAAATTAATTCATAAGCATCTAATAGGTATATAACACAGTGCTAAGTGATTTTATATATCTCCTTTAACCTTCATGACTTTATGGATAAGTTACTAATATGCTCATTTTATGGATATTTACTCACCATGTTTCCCTTGACTTTCTGAAATTCTTGCCACCTTTCTTTCTCTTAAGAAAAAGAGCTTAACTGACTGGTTCCATGAGTCAAGGTTAAGACCTCCTTTCTCAGGAAAATGTGCAGTGGAGAGAAGTATGGACTTTGAAGTTAATTAGAGCTTGGCTCAAATTCCAGCTCTTCTTCATACTAACTGGGATCTTGGGCAAATTCTTTAAATTTGAAAACCTGGTTCCTCACTCATTTCAAAGAGTTGTGATGAGTTAATGGGATAATATATGTAAATGATGTAGCACAGTCCTGGACATTGTAAGTCACCAATAAATGGTAGCTAACATTATTGTATTGCAATATTTCCATGTATGCTACATGTTACTGTTCCATCTGGCTATTCCTAGACCTTGGGTTAGAGTTTTCTCTTTCTAGACTCTCTTCCTCTCTAGACTGAATGGTCCTCGAGAGCAAGATTTGTATCTTATTTTCATTGTAACTCCAGTGCCTAGTATGGTGTCTGCCATCTGTCAAAAACTCGATACACATGGGTTGTATAAGTAAACGTATAAATCCACACCAGTTGCACAAAGTTGAACTCCCCAACTGCTGTTTAATCTAAGCACAAAGTGCGTCCTGCCCAGTTTTCTACATAGACATCAACTTTTCTACTGCTTTGCCCACGGTTTTCACGTCATCTGTAGAATGGCTTTGTATCAAGGCAGCAAACACAGCTATTGCCTTACTTAAGTCTAAGGATGCTGTCTCCGAGCCTCGGAGAGCCTGGCCTCTCTGCTCAGCATCTGCACTGATGAGGTCAGACCCATCAGCCTTTTTCTTGAGGGATGAGGTTTTTGATGAGGCCTCCAACTTCTTGGCTTTGCTTTGGGTTTGAGAGACAGGTTCACTCAAGTCAAGGAGATCTAAGCCTGTAGTCAGTACTGTAAGAGAGAGAAGACATTAAGATAAGCTCACTCACTGCTCTGAAATTCTTTTTTAAAAATAAGCTTCAGTTCGGTGCAGAAGGATTTTGCGTTTGCACTACAGGTTAGAAGCACCGAATTAAGTTAGCTCACCATTGATTTATCAAGACGGTTTGCATTTAGACTGGGAAGCTTGCTGCATGTTCTCCTTTATTTGGCATGGTAGAAATTTGCAGAATAAGACTTAGACCAGTTGCACCAGTGATGAAGGTTTGAATGGAATTAAAATGATAAAATTGAATCTGAGTTCAGGTACTATTTACTTGATTGCTTTGCTTTATTTATAAAGAGGTATATTTTAGAGTGAAGTTTTTTCCCAGCATAGAGTCAATGTATCATATTCTGAGAGGTGCTTGCAGAACAGTGATGAGGAAGATTTGGTAAAGTTTCTAAATGTCTTCATATTTTAATTTCAAACTACTAAAGTATCTAGGGTATAAATGAATGTTGCTAATCATCTTTTATTTAATTAAGCAGTTTAATCAGAAAACGGCCTGATGTTTGGGCTCACACTAGAGAGGTATTTCATAATCCATAGTTGATGAATAGGTACACATGGTAATGCCTTTGCTGCTTAATATGCAAATTTAAATTTCAATGTAACAAACCATAAAATGGTTACACTTTTACTTCCCAGCAGGTTGATTACATTGTGTTAAATACTCTAATGAAGGCAGAAATAATAATTTGTTCAAATGCAAACTAGGCAAATGAGAATTAAAAAGGCAAGCTATGTAACTTTTCATTCTTTCTCTTCAAGTGCAAGTAACTGCTGTTTGACTAGCTCATTGTGAGAAATGGAAAATTCCTATTAGAAAAGGTTCCTCCAGCTCTACTTCTCTTTTAGCCCCAGCATCCCAGAGACTGGCTTCTGAACTGGCCTGATGGCTTCCTGACCTAGGATCTCTTTACTGGCTAGCTTAGAAAAGCCACCAAAGTGACAGGGACACTCCTTACGCTAACTCTTTCCAGCACTGTCTACAACAACCTCTGCACAGCTCCTTCTCCTCTTTGATCTCTTGGATTTTTCTCTTGGTAAGAAATGGATCTTTGTTGACATCTCAGTACTCTTCCATCTATTGCCCCCTTGCATTCAATGCAGGGTCAGGGATTAATTTAGTTCACGACCAGGATTTCTTTAGTACTGAAGTGTTCTCATGAGCTAGCCATCATATGGGATCCTTAGGATAGGATGTAAAACTTTCTATAATCTTGCTTTCTGATTTCAAGTATAAATCACAATGGTTGGGTGTTAATGGTAAAGTGGAAAGACCTGACTCTGCCACTGCCTAGCTATGTGACTTGGAGTAAGTTTATTGACATCTCTGAGTTTCAATGTCCTCACTTAAAAAATGCAGAATTAAGTCTCTGCATCAGATATGATATGACAATTAAATTATCTAATTTATAAATCAAATGTGTAAAGTACCCAACATACTGCAGGTATTCAATAAATATTATTTCCATTCTTTGGTGGCCAATTTGTGATGCTTTTCTTTCCTTTTCCTTTATCTCCTGTTTCCCCCACTCCCCACTGACAGAAACAGGAAAACACCCCTGGGAATAAAATGGCAGATGAGACAGGCTATTGGCTCTGCAGAAGATGCTATGAAGTAAATTTATCATAAAATGGCCTGAAAGTGTCATCTCATGTGAGCTTATCTTGTCCCAGTCTTCCTGAGATAGGAGTCCCTTTCCAGAGTAAGATGCTCTGAGCCATGCAGGAGCGTTCTGGCTGGCTCGGTGTCTAAAAGTTAAGCACGGCAAGCAGCCAGCATAGGCTCGGATGCCACACATTTCATATCTTTTGAATGTTTAAATAGAAAATTCTAGGCCACTGTTAATGTTGGCGGGGATTCTAGGCCCACTGTGATTTCCTTATAACAGAAGGAAGGAAGTGAATAACAGTCTCTGAAATGCCATATATGCCTTTTTACTAATTGCACAAACAAGAATTAGTCACTTTCTCCTACACTTCTTTTAGAAGAAAATTACATAGGACTTGTCTGCTTGTAGATAGGAAGTACAGTTGTTACAGAATAATAACTGATGAGTATTAATTTAACTCTATATCTGTTTCTCACCATTCAGAATAAATGAATTACTCAAAGACTGAATTGTGAATTCAAACTTGGCTCAGTAACGTTCTTTTCCCCTCCAAGCTGTCCTCAGCACTTCCTGTGTTTGTTCTGAGGTCTCTGTTTCTTTGTTCTTTTCCCAGCAAATGTGAAACAACTGCTCGGCACACACAAAAGGCTTTATTTGTTCCTCAGTTGATGAAGGGGGTGCCTTGGAAGTTGAATGGCAAGCTTGAAGCAGAGAGAGTCCCTGAGGAACACAGTTTCAAAACCACAGAAGGATGTGTGCAGCCTTCCACTTTCTGAAGAAAGACAAATCTCATGTTAGTGTGGGAGTATGTGAGTATGTGTGTGTATGTGTGTGGTGTGCACTTTAGTTAAGACAAAAATAAAGGGCGTCAGATGTCACTGTTCCATATGGGCTTCATAGATAGCGCACCTTGGTATGGAAGGGGGTGTCTGCTCTACTAATTTTCTCAATCTGATTTTGAATATTCTCTTAGGCACATGAAGGTTTGTGTTCCAGAATTTGTGTTTAAATTAAAATAATCACCTGATATATTGTGGAAGTGAAATTGTGTGTGTGTGTGTGTGTGTGAGAGAGAGAGAGAGAGACAAGGGGGAGAGAGAGAGTGAGAGATAGGGGGAGAGTGAGTGAACAATAGTGGGAGAGAGAAAGAGAGTGAGAGAGGGAGAGAGTGAGAGATGGGGAGAGAGAGTGATGGAGAGAGACAGTGAGAAATAGGGAGAGAGAGAGTGAGAGATGGAGAGAGAGGTGGGGAGAGAGAGAGAGAGGGAGAGAGTGAGAGACAGGCAGAGAGAGTGAGAGATAGAAGGGGAGAGAGAGAGACAGGAGGAGAGAGAGACAGGAGGAGAGAGAGAGAGGGGGAGAGAGATGGAGACTAAGAGATGGTGGTGGTGGAGGGTGGAGAGAGAAGGAAACAGTGACTTGAAGGTGCTATGCTGTTGGCTTCAGAGATGGAATATGGGGCCACAGGCCAAGGAATACGAGGTACCATCTAGAAGCTGGAAAAGGCAAGGGAGTGAATTCTCCTTTAGAGCCTCCAGAAAGAATAGAACTATCCTGATACCTTGATTTTAGGATAGCTGATTTCCAGAATTCAGATCAGATCAGTCGCTCAGTCGTGTCCGACTCTTTGTGACCCCATGAATCGCAACACACCAGGCCTCCCTGTCCATCACCAACTCCCAGAGTTCACTCAGACTCATGTCCATCGAGTCAGTGATGCCATCCAGCCATCTCATCCTCTGTCGTCCCCTTCTCCTCTTGCCCCCAATCCCTCCCAGCATCAGAGTCTTTTTCAATGAGTCAACTCTTCACATGAGGTAGCCAAAGTACTGGAGTTTCAGCTTTAGCATCATTCCTTCCAAAGAAATCCCAGGGCTGATCTCCTTCCGAATGGACTGGTTGGATCTCCTTGTAGTCCAAGGGACTCTCAAGAGTTTTCTCCAACACCACAGTTCAAAAGCATCAATTCTTTGGCGCTCAGCCTTCTTCACAGTCCAACTCTCACATCCATACATGACCACTGGAAAAACCATAGCCTTGACTAGACGAACGTTTGTTGGCAAAGTAATGTCTCTGGTTTTGAATATGCTATCTAGGTTGGTCATAACTTTCCTTCCAAGGAGTAAGCGTCTTTTACTTTCATGGCTGCAGTCACCATCTGCAGTGATTTTGGAGCCCAGAAAAATAAAGTCTGACACTGTTTCCACTGTTTCCCCATCTATTTCCCATGAAGTGATGGGACTGGATGCCATGATCTTCGTTTTCTGAATGTTGAGCTTTAAGCCAACTTTTTCACTCTCCACTTTGACTTTCATCAAGAGGTTTTTGAGTTCCTCTTTACTTTCTGCCATAAGGGTGGTGTCATCTGCATATCTGAGGTTATTGATATTTCTCCCAGCAATCTTGATTCCAGCTTGTGTTTCTTCCAGTCCAACATTTCTTATGATGTACTCTGCATATAAGTTAAATAAACAGGTGACAATATTCAGCCTTGACATACTCCTTTTCCTATTTGGAACCAGTCTTTTGTTCCATGTCCAGTTCTAACTGTTGCTTCCTGACCTGCATACAAATTTCTCAAGAGGCAGATCAGGTGGTCTGGTAGTCCCATCTCTTTCAGAATTTTCCACAGTTGATTGTGATCCACACAGTCAAAGGCTTTGGCATAGTCAATAAAGCAGAAATACATATTTTTCTGGAACTCTCTTGCTTTTTCCATGATCCAGCAGATGTTGGCAATTTGATCTCTGGTTCCTCTGCCTTTTCTAAAATCAGCTTGAACATCAGGAAGTTCACGGTTCACATATTGCTGAAGCCTGACTTGGAGAATTTGAGCATTACTTTGCTAGCGTGTGAGATGAGTGCAATTGTGCAGTAGTTTGAGTATTCTTTGGCATTGCCTTTCTTTGGGATTGGAATGAAAACTGACCTTTTCCAGTCCTGTGGCCACTGCTGAGTTTTCCAAATTTGCTGGCATATTGAGTTCAGCACTTTCACAGCATCATCTTTCAGGATTTGGAATAGCTCAACTGGAATTCCATCACCTCCACTAGCTTTGTTCGTAGTGATGCTTTCTAAGGCCCACTTGACTTCACATTCCAGGATGTCTGGCTCTAGGTGAGTGATCACACCATCGTGATTATCTGGGTCATGAAGATCTTTTTTGTACAGTTCTTCTGTGTATTCTTGCCATCTCTTCCAGAATTACAGGATAATAAGTTTGTGTTGTTTTAAGCCACTGAATTTGTAGCAGTTTGTTACAGCAATAATAGGAAACTAATACAAGCTGGTAGATCAGTGGTCCATACAGGATTCAAACACAGTTCCATCATCCCCAAGCCCATGCTCTTCACCACTCTCTAGACTTTATGTGAACTTGGAGGCAATGTGCTGACTCCACTGATGTGGCTTTGATTGGTTTTTGTTTAGCTACCAATTATTTGCCAGTTTGGGTAGTCTGAGGGCATAAATAGTTGGCAATCTCAAAAACTTTTTTGTTGGATAACTTAATTCCATTGGGTGGAATTTCCTAAAGTTAGACAACGTAATATATTATACAAGTTTTGTTTCCATCTATCTCAAGGACACTTGATTGAAAATCACAACCTATTGAACTGGAAGCCTCCTACAGGGCACTGAAGATGTTTATGAATACAAGATTACTTGGGCCCTGGGAGGTGAGGCTGCTTAGAACAGTTTGGGCAAAATAGCACCTATTATGAAGCACTGATTTGATACTTTAATGGGAAGTCCAAGGGTATTAACACTGCTACTGTATAATGAGCCTAGATTTTTAGTGACTTTCTCTAAAGGAATAAACCTACAGGGAGTGGTCAGAGAGGACCGACTGTGGAAAGCCTTGATTGGGGCAGTCACAGAATGTGTCACAAGGAGCTGAAGGGTTTTCTGTTCTGATCTGTAAGTTACTTTGGCATTTTAGAAAACATGGGGTTACTTAATATAATGCTGACAAAGCAAACTCCTTTAGGAAGGATTTTGCTAGTGATGTCAAATAGATAAACTGGACTTAAATAATCAACCAACTCTTGCCTTTTAATTGGAATACATAATTAAAGCTACTTCCCAAATTTCTAAGTTCTGTAAAGAGGCATGCCACTGGGTTCATGGCTATTCGGGCTTTATATATGTGTATTTGGGAGACTTCCCAGTCCAGTGGTTAAGACTTTGTGCTCCTAATGCAAGGGGTGTGGGGGGCTAGACCCTGCATGCTGCAACTAAGACCCAGTGCAGCCAAATTAAATAAATAGTTTAAAGAAATGTTTTTTGAAAAATTACACTAATTTTGCTATTAAGATATTTAATTAGGTGGCTGTGATGGCATTGTGAACTTTGTTAAGGATATTTTTCCTGCATATGTAGTGATCTACTCTTTGATATACAGGTCCCTTACCAAGGAGTAATATTAGTTTTTAAGCTATGATATCTCTTCTGTAGTAATATTTCTTCTATAGTAACTGTCCATATAATAGCTCAAGATTATAGATAATTTTTTCTGGTTATGTAGATTGATAAATGCAAACAAAGGACCCCTGTTCTTCTTGCTCTTTAGAAAAGAGCTTTTCCTGTACTTTGACATATATCTAATTTTGGGGGACATTATAGGATAAGAATTTATTTGCAAGTTTTATAGTAATTACTTAGAATATAATTATCATCTTAAAAATATCTGTTTTCCAGTCACTTTCAGAGCATTTGATATATGCATTGGTGTATAATATATATTTATTTGCCATTTAAAAATCAAGAATATTAGTAATCATGGCCTACCTACAATTTACCAGCTGAGCCACAAGGGAAGCCCCCAGGTTGGCTTAAAACTCAACATTCAGAAAACTAAGATCATAGCATCTGGTCCCATAACTTCATGGCAAATAGATGGGGAAACAATGGAAATAGGGAGAGACTTTATTTTCTTGGACTCCAAAATCACTGCAGATGGTGACTGCTGCTGTGAAATTAAAAGACGCTTGCTCCTTGGTAGAAAAGCTATGACCAACCTAGACAGCATATTAAAAAGCAGAGACATTACTTTACCAACAAAGGTCCATCTAGTCAAGGCTGTGGGTTTTCCAGTAGTCATGTATGGATGTGAGAGTTGGACTATAAAGAAAGCTGAGCACCAAAGAATTGATGCCTTTGAACTGTGGTGTTGGAGAAGAATCTTAAGAGTCCCTTGGACAGAAAGGAGATCCAACCAGTCAATCCTACTAATTCAGGAAATTAGTCCTGAATATTCATTGGAAGGACTGATGCTGAAGTTGAAACTCCAATACTTTGGCCACCTGATGCGAAGAACTGACTCATTTGAAAAGACCCTGATGCTGGGAAAGATTGAAGTTGGGAGGAGAAGGGGATGACAGAGGATGAGATGGTTGGATGGTATCACCGATGCGATGGACATGAGTTTGGGTAAGCTCCGGGAGTTGGTGATGGACAGGGAAGCCTGGTGTGCTGCTGTCCATGGGGTTGCAGAGAGTCATACATGACTGAGCGACTGAACTGAACAGAACCTACCATTTAAGGAACAGTTTGAGAGGGCCAAGGACTTAGCTGTCTAACTAGATTACAAATGAGTTGAGTAAAAGACAATTTAGGAAGTTAATGGCACCCAAATGGAATGGAAAACGTCCTTATTTGATCAACTTGAAGTTATCATCATTGGATGACAGAAGTTAATCCTAATATAGAAACAATCAGAAAGTAAAAACAAAAATGAAATACACAGGAACAAAATTATTATCTATAACTTTCATAAGGTAGAAGATGGATATGTTCTTTTAGAGTCAGAGAGAAAAAAAAAAAACCTGTTATTTGACCTTTGGAAGAGGTAATTCATATATTGTTTATTCTGTGTTATTTTATACAAGAACTATATTCCTTATATATTTAAGGAGTGTCAAGATGGTGGCACACTGGATTTATTTTTCACTGGAAGAAAATGCCAAGTATAAAACCTACCTCTCATCTTAATACAGTTCTTCTTAATATGGTTCTTCAAATTTCTCTTTGATTGACTTAGCAGCAGGTTTCCCCCATATTTTACTACAAGATTGTCTACTATCCATTCATTAAATGTAAATACATACATAATGTTTGGAATGTGATAGACAATGTTCACTGTCCGTCCTGATTTTGCAATGTAATTTCATACTATTCTATAAAATGATGATGTTCCATTTAAAATGACTATTTATTAAAAATGTGGACAGAAAATGATAATTATACCTTTTGGCCAGAAACTTTAGCTATAAAATTATCATACCACATTAGTATTCTTTCCAAGGTGTTTGTATGCTAAAACTTTTCCTTTTTAAAAAAATGTATAATAATGTGAATTGTGTTGCATATTAAGATATAAACTGCAGGTTTGTAATAATTTAAAAAAGAACTATGGTCCTTAGGGACTGACAAAAATATAGGGTTTCTGCCTTGAAATATATTTTTAAGATTAAAAAACATACTCTCAAGGAAAGTCTTCCTTAAGGATGAAAATCTGTGTGACCCAGACGCACTGAGTGCTAAGGCTAAGAAATGAAAAACCTACAGTCTCAACATACATTTCCGAACCTCTTACTTTGGAGGGTCTTATGGATCAAATCGGAGAAGGCAATGGCACCCCACTCCAGTACTCTTGCCTGGAAAATCCCATGGATGGAGGAGCCTGGTAGGCTGCAGTCCATGGGGTCGCTAGGAGTTGGATATGACTGAGCGACTTCACTTTCACTTTTCACTTTCATGCATTGGAGAAGGAAATGGCAACCCACTCCAGTATTCTCGCCTGGAGAATCCCAAGGACGGGGGAGCCTGGTGGGCTGCCGTCTATGGGGTCGCACAGAGTCAGATACAACTGAAGCGACTTAGCAGCAGCAGCAGCATGGATCAAATTTTGTCCCCCCAAAACTCATATGTTGAAGTTTTCACCCCTGGTACCTCAGAATGTAACTTTATTTGGAAATAGGGTCATTGGAGGTGTAATTAGTTGAGTCAGATTGGAGGAGGGTGGGTCCCTAATAAAGAGAGGGCTTTCCTGATAGCTCAGCTGGTAAAGAATCTGCCTGCAATGCAGGAGACCCTGGTTCGATTCCTGGGTCGGGAAGATCTGCTGGAGAAGGGATAGGCTACCCACTCCAGTGTTCTTGCCTGGAGAATTCCATGGACTGTAAAGTCCATGGGGTAGCAAAGAGTTGGACATGACTGAGCGACTTTCACTAATAAAGAGAGGAAATTTGGACACAGAGACTGCATGCATACTGGGGGACATGCACATACATCATGTGAAGGTTAGAGTTATGCTGCCACAAACTGAAGAGCTACCAGAAGCCAGGAGAGAGGCCTAGAGCAGATCCTTCCCAAGCACCTTCAGAGGGAGCATGGTCCTGATGACACTTCCTCTAGAATTGTGAGACAACAAATCTCTGTTTAATCCACTCATTTTGTGGTATTTTGTCATTGGGGTCCTAAGAAACTGGTACAGAAGGTAATACTAAAGGTACTGGGATCGCAAGAAGTTACACATGCTTTTGATTTTTTCCCTCCAGTATCTCACGGGTCTCTCTGTTATATGTCAGAAAAATCAAGGTGAAAGGCAGCTTTTGAGTTGGAAATTATGTTGCTCTCTCTGGTGAGTCCTTCCTTTGGGACTTAGTTCTTTCATCATGGGGAGATGCAGAGGGTACTGGAATCAAGATCTGAGAATTATGCTTTGTAGCTTTTTCCTAGAACAGCAGGAATTTCTCCATGTATCGATTCTCATGGACTTTCTTGCAATTAGAGACACAGGCTTCTCTGTATTTTTCTGGGGGTTAGCTCAGTTTTGGGGCGGTGAACGCCAGTTTCATAGAAAAGAAGGATTAAGCTGATCTGACAGGATCTGAACTTGTCCTGCCTAAAATGTACCAGGCATAATTTTATTTGCTTGACTACTCAAAGTGATAGTTGAATTTAGAAAATGATTGCTTTGCTGTGATATAAAGTTACTGCATCTGTAAAGGGAGGTGTTGGTGTTCTGTTTTCACCTGATACCTCACAGTGATGGTAACATCTGTTAGAGCTTACATGGTGTTAGCACTTACATAGATTGCTTCATTTAATCTTCCCAAGTAACCTATGAGATATAGATCTTACTATTATTAGACAGACGAGGAAACAGACTTAGTTATGCAACTTGCCCAAGGACAGGAGCTGCTAAGTGGCAGAGCTCGGGGGGAAATCACAAAGTTTAACTCCAGAGACTGTAGGCTACACTCCCACATCAAGTTCCGCTGTCTTGTTTTAGTTACTCTTATTGTTGTAATTTTTAGCATTTCTTAAAAACCACAATTTCCTTCATCTGTGATTTTCCTCACTTACTTAAAAGTATAATAAAACTATGCCAGGAAGCAGCCAGCTGAGGACATGACGGGGAAATGAAACTTTAAACAAGACAGTCTGTAATTATGCTCTCCTTTCCCCTTTAAATTCTCTCCTGTAATCCAACATAACCTTTCTTCTTTGATTCTGTACATCATTCTTTCATCCTTATTTGAACAACATGCCTTTGAATGTGAATGATGATTGAATGAAATCAATGCAGATAGGTTGCCACTGAACCAGAAGGTGAAAAGCAGTTTTTGAGTCAAATTTGTTGTGGCCTCAAAGTAAGCAGAACTTAGGTGACTTAGTTTTCGCATCTGTGAGAACTGTTAAGTGCAGAGGATGCTAGAGAGGGTATGATTGATACACTGGTATCCTGTATTCACTCATTGGATGACTACTTATTAGTCCCTATACAGATAGTTTAGTTTGAATACATTTAATTCCAGAACAATGTTCAAATAAATTCTTGTAAGAAGGTAATTCTTGGTTACTTCTTACAAGTAACCCATTTATATGACAACAAATGAAATTCTCTCAATAATATACCAGGTCTCTAGGACATTTTAATTGTCATTTCAATCCACTTGAAAGGGATGTCTATATTTTTATTTTATTAGACTTTCTCATATATAATATTTCCATCCAGAACTTGAAAAAACCTTACTCTGAAAGAAACACTTTTGTTTTAAAGATTTCCTATATGATGTGACTTGAGATGCCATGATGTAAATATGAAAATTGGCACTGAAAAATGATTCATTGCTAACAGTGGTACTCTAATGTTCAGCAAAAGTGGTTGGATAATATCCATTGGCGTTTCTTAAATAAACAAGAGTGATGAACTGGTTTATGTTGAAATAAAGTTTCATCTGGTTGCAAACATTATTCTCCACTTAAAATGCATTGTGGAAAGAAATGTACATTTTTCTACTGTGAAAATTAACTACTTGAGGATAAGTTAAAAGTGAAAGAATTACCGGCTGTGTTGGACGTTACTGGCCTTGCTATTGCCTCCGATTTGGTTTCACAGAGAAAGTCATCGATGGAGGGGCTCAGGAGGGGTCTGCTTTCTTGCTGTTCATTCACCAGCTGAGAACAAATGAACACAGATGTCAAAGGGCTTTGTCAAAGTCCAGAATCAGATGAATTAAAATGCAGCCTTGCAACAAAATAGGAATAGCAAGCCTACCAAAAAATCAATCAATAAATAATGGGTAGGGGCAAGAAAGGAAAAAAAATAAAGTCAAGGAATGGGGAATAAGCCTTTTAGCACTGTCATATTTTTGATGCAGCAAACTTTAATTTTTAAAGCTCAAGCTTTTTTTCTCCTCCTAGAATGGTTTCAGAATTATTCTCTAATTTCACTATGTAGAATATGAAACTATGGAATCATAGTTCCTGAGGGCCAACCTCACTTTTCACTTGGCCAAAAAGCTCTCACTGAGACCTGGAACAATGGATTCAGACCTTGAGGTGACACATTCTGGTTAGGACTGGTCCGTCAGTTCGTAAGAGCACACACACACGTGTATGGAATAAATGCTCTTTTTCTCCCTCTCTTAAAAAGCTCAAATCACCTAAAGATACACAACCTCCCTTACATTTCCTTGGAAATCTTTTATGCAAATATTTTGAGAAAGTAGAAAATATTGCTATGTTAACTTGACATATATATCAAATATATATATATATTTGTGAAAATCTGCATGTAAAGTAGATTTCTGTCAATTCAAATCAATTGGCTTATTCTCTAATTTAAGAAATCTTTCAGTTTGGTATTTATTAGGTCTCATTATCAGTGGCAGCCAACTATTTACTTTCAATTATTCTGCACTTCTTTGAATCCAAACATTCTTAAGTTCTGTTTCTATGGTTAAGGGAAAAATTACACCTAAGATACACAAGTGGTTAGGCCCTAAATGAACTGTCCTAGTTTTCTGGGAGTTTCTATCTTGGCCTTTCTTAAAATGGGCATAGTCATCTAGTTTTCTACTTGTTATAAGAAAAAGATGTGCCAAAAAATCTCTAGATTTTTGAAATGCTTATTTGCAAGGCTGTATTTTAGGAGACACATAAAGTAACAAATGAACTGTTTTGAAGTATTGCCAAATCAAAATATGTTCTATGACTCACTTTCACTTCATTATTTCTCTGGCAGTGTTAGTGGTATTATAGCTTAGAGCTTATGGACAATGACAAGAGACTTAGATAATGGTAAATATGGGAAGAAAAATGCAATTCTATCATTGGAGAAGGAGGAATATGGAAACATTTAGTGATTATTTGGGGATGAAAACCAAGAGGCACCTTTAGTAATTTTACACATTCATGCTATTAGCCTAGATAAATCTCAGATCTTCACTATAGTCTAAATTTTGACAGTGTTGGCAATTTAATTTTCATACATATTAATTTGTACATTTTATCCAGGGCTAAGAATTAATGCTCATTTTCTTTTGGTGTTAAAGTTACAGAGATAGAAAAAATTTAATTATTATAAGTTTTAATATTACTGTGTATGTGATGGGTTAGTCACTAAGTCATGTCCAACTCTTTTGCAACCCCATGGACTGTAGCCTGTCGGGCTCCCCTGTCCATGGAATTCTCCAGGGAAGAATACTAGAGTGGCTTGCCATTTCCTCCTCCAGGGGATGTGTATAAAGACTTAACAGATTTCTGTCAATTATCTGAGGTCTGTGTTGGTAGTAACCTTTCTGGGGAATGCTCCTTTAATCCATGAATGAAACTCCTGAGCTTCTTTGCATTTTGTCTTCTGAATTTGAACATTCTTAGATGTCACCCATCCTATTTAAATGATTTTTTTTTTTTTTTAATGTTGAGGGACTATGGGTCTTCCATGTTTCTGGGATAAAATATATTCAGTTCAGTTCAGTCGCTCAGTCGTGTCCGACTCTTTGCGACCCCATGAATCGCAGCACGCCAGGCCTCCCTGTCTTTTTGTAAATGCCATGGTTTATGCCAGCTCTTCTGAAAGTATGATTAGTTTTCCAGGATCTGTTTTTCATTTATAAGTGGTTCATGTAAAAGCTGTGTTAACACAGTTTCTTAAAGAACCATATATTAAGGTATGTTTCTTGGTAGAACTTGCCCTTTTAACTCTATGTACTTAGTGTCATGAACCCATCTAGTAGGACATCACCATAGTGATGTGGTTCTGATGTTGCAACAATGCCTGCCTCTGGGCTGTGCCATTCTCATGGCTGTCGAGTGACAGCTGGATTCTGCTGTGCTATACACATCATGGAAGATGAAGGTCACCATCAAATATGACCCTGTGCTATACTCGTAGAATTACTTGTAACAGGCTTACATTTATTATGTTGTGCATTCTGATCACTAGGTCTTATTGACCTAGGTCAAAGTGAAAACGTGCAAAAACTCAATACAACTTTGACCTTAAAATATGTATAAATATGTATTGTGATGTCATAACTCTGTCAGCCATTATTTCTCTGAAGAAGTCTGATTTTGTTGATAGATAACTAAGAAAATTTATTCTCTTAGTCATGGTTTTGAGAAATATCAATTATTATGTAAAGATATATAGGTTTACATTTGCATAAAACCGTCCTTATACTTTTTTTTTTTTACTTTGGATACAATTAAATTCCTTTGTAAATAAAAGGACTATTTCCAAATCACAGTTTTGTGAGTAGACATGTGGAATTTAGACCTAGGTTATCTATAGTTTCAGAAGACTAGGGTATTAGATTTCTGTAGATACTTTTAATTATAAACACTGAAAAATTACAGTCTAAATTTGATAAAAGTATTCTAGAAAGTAAGACCTTTCCACATAAATATCTAAATGGAAAAATAAAGGAAAGGAAAATTAATTGAAAGACCTGTATTTTTAGGCATCTGCTTTATCAGAAGTAATAGTATTTTATTTATTTACTGAATCTCTCTTCTTGTTCAAACTTCACGCTTATTGTCTAGAAAAAGAACTTCTAGCACTCAGATTTTTTTAGCATAGGAAGAACACCAAAGAGAAGGTTGTTCGGAGAGACCCTAGACAGCTCAAGACTAAAGTGTGGCTTTTCCTTGTAAGGTGTTTTTCATACCTACTGTCTTATTTGTGACCATTTCACCCCTGCATTGGAGTTGTTACATCTGTCCCATTCTCATAATTGAGCTCTTCCCGTGACTTCCTTCCATAGATACATATCAAAGAGGAAACTTCACATGACTTTCTGAGTCTGCTTTTCAAGCTAGAGAACAGTTTAGCTGTCAGGAAATGCTGAGCTTAGAGTAGAGGATTGAGGCAGGGCTCAGGGGTGAAGAAGATGAAGGGCCCAATTTCAGATCTCATGGAAAGGTAATTTGGGAGCTGAAAGTTTTTTGGTTCTGATTGAGATATGGAAGATGAAACAGGAGATATCATGAAAAACACCTTTTCTTATAAGTTCTGAGGTCAGAGGCTATGTCTCTCATATTTATATCCTTCCCAACTTTGAATAGAATGTCTTTATATAAAAGGGGCTCAATCAATGGCTACCAAATAAAAATCTCTCTTAAAAAGTCCTATTCTGAACTGTATCTTCAGTTGGATGAATTTTAAAATCATTATTTTATCCATATTTAGCCCCATTTTCTTTTTATTTGTATAGATAAGAATGACTTTTCACATACTCCTCTCCTGATTTTCAAAAAAATGTATGGCTTTCCTGTGGTGACTTGAGAGTAAGCTAACCTTTTAGGTCCTAGAGGAATATTGTAAATGAATTGAACCCCCCAAATAGTTCCCCTAAGCTTTGCTTCCAAATAGTATACCATTTATTCTGTCTCTATTCATTGGTAGGATACAGGTTATTGACTTTCTTTTAGAATTACTTCCTTGTGTTTGAAAATACTTCATGAACTTACCTCATTTCATCCTTTTGGCACAGAGTATATTGATGTATAAAATAATAAAAGGTGAGTCAAAAGGGTTCCAGTTTTCTTTTTTAAATACTGAGTTGGAGTAATTCAATTTGGGTTCAATCAGATCAAAATTGAGTTAAAATTACTCACTTCATTAGTCGCTAAAGACCTTTGTCTCAAATTTACATTTAAAATTTTCCTTTATTATCCTTCTTTGTCCTCTTTTCAGTATTTAGATTACTTCAAAGGCCTTTCTAATGGTGATAGAATCTTATTTCTCTTTAAGAACCCCAGTCTATTGACACATTGTCTGGTAACCTTTTTCAGTGTTAAGCAGTGAGTGCATTTTTACAGCATCTCCATGTTCCCACACTTTACATAGTTTTATAACCTTGGTTCTATCTGTTTTCCTCCCTCTATACTATAGTCTCTTCAAAGTTAGAGACCTTATCCAATTAATTTTTTTGTCTCATTTAGAAATTTAATAAATGTTGGCTGATTTTATACAGCCCAACTGAATGGCGACTTGTACAAAAGAACGATCGCATAGGCTTTCTCAATTTTGTACTGGGCTTGATCAACTCAGAGAGAGGCCAGTGGTCCTCAGAAATGTTTACTAAATTCCTGGCAAATTTTAAGCCACAAATCTGAGTCCATTTTTCTCCACTGTCACATCACTAAAATGCATGGAAACCTAGAAGTAGATAAAGGAACATTTCCAAATGCGAGGCTTCTACCAGTAAGTCTAAAATGCAGAGTGAATTCTTAATGAGAAAAACTGAAATAAAGGCATGGACCTGCCTCATTGCATCTTTGGAAGCAGGACATGGACCAATGCAAATGTGAAGCTGGTGACACTTCAAGAAATAACACCACTACCTCACTCAGGATTTTAAGTCAGAGATATAAATTTGGAGATTTTGAGGGAAAACTCTTACATGATCAATGGATATGGAAACAAAAGGAAAAAAGACAGGTGAGAACTTGCCTGTAGGAGCTTGTTGTCACTTAGTATTCAAAAGCCTATTGAACTTTTACACCTTCCTTGTAATCATAGGTTGTAAATGACATTCAGTCAAATGCCTTCAACTTACTTATGACTCAGTCAGACCAGCTGATGTGACTAATAGTAGCCACTCAGGACCAAACTGGTTCTTATTTTATATTAATACTGTGTTCAGTGTTGAGCAAAATGCAAACAATATTACCCAGCTTTAATGAATTATTGTCTGTTTTAAAACTTTGTCTAAAAATGCATTTGCCTTAGTTCAACTTGAATTTCCTTAATATAAATGTTAAAAATTAAATTATTAAATTAAAATTAAATTATTATCTGCTCTAAGGAGTATTTTGTTTTTAAATGCTGCCTGCTACTTAAGCTCCATTGCATTAAACATAGCTTATTTTGTGACTTAGGTCTAAGTTTATTTATCTTTAAATAATATATTGCTTAGGTGTTTCATTAAAAAATATAGAGCTAAAGTTTGTAATAGCTTATGTTACTAAGAACTAACTCCAAATTCAAATACATTTTAGGTGACAAAACAAGATCTGTAAAGGATTCATTTTTTATAATTTTACACTTTAGATTGATAATCTTAATCTCTTGTTTTAAAGTAAAATATTCTTTTTTTAAAACATTTTAGTACTTAAAGAATAATTTTAAGTTAAAGCATCGAAGCTAATAAAGAACAGTTAACAAATATCTCATATTTATAATGTTGATTAAAAATTTGTAAAAATATACCAGTCTTTTTAACCTTATTTAAATAATAGAAAAAATTAAGATTGTTTTGTTTTTATATAAATAATAACACAAATATGTTTTCAATAGATACATCTTTATACATTTTGAAAATTCCTTTATTATTTGTACTCTCTTGATTAAAAGTATATGTAATTTGTTAAGTAGATTTTGTTCATAATTTTGTAATTAAATTGTGTATGGCTTTAATTAGTCCTATCCAAGATTAGAAATGTGTGCAAAGCCCATCAAAATAGTCTCCATATTAAAACTAAATTGACTCAATCCATTGAAAAGACAAAACAACTAAATCATTACTATGTACCCTGTAAGTATTCAGCCTTTGAAGGCTTTGTGACAGTAACTCTGCCACCTGATGGAATTGATTTATGAGCTAATAGTACTAATGGCCCTGCCCCATCTCTTGTTCTATAATGGGTCCCAGTGGAATCTGCCTGTAAAGGATAGTCATGTGATAATTTTCAACTCTTTGACTTGCTCTAAATGCCAACCAAATATTTTCCTGCCAGGATAGTTGCTGCTGCTGCTGCTGCTAAGTCGCTTCAGTCGTGTCCGACTCTGTGCGACCCCATAGACAGAAGCCCACCAGGCTCCCCCGCCGCTGGGATTCTCCAGGCAAGAACACTGGAGTGGGTTGCCATTTCCTTCTGCAATGCATGAAAGTGAAAAGTGAAAAGGAAGTCGCTCAGTCGTGTCCGACTCTTAGCGACCCCATGGACTGCAGCCTACCAGGCTCCTCCATCCATGGGATTTTCCAGGCAAGAGTACTGGAGTGGGGTGCCATTGCCTTCTCCGGCCAGGATAGTTAGAGCCTTGTAAAATGTGAATCTATTCATGGGGAAATGAACAATTACTGTTTATAACTTGGGTAATACTACTATCAAAGCAGGACAGAGAATATAATTAAAGAAACTGTTTCAAGTTAGTGATAAAAAATCCAAACAAGGCTGTATTTAGCAATCTTGCATTTTTCCAATTAAGGACATTATTCTATCTTTATTAGACACAAAATTAAATCAGTATTGAAGTGGGGACAGATAGGAAAACAAAGGCTGAGTTAAAAAAAAAATTCCCTTGACCCAAAGAGGTCTGTAACACATAGTTTTGAGACACAGCAGAAGATGAATTGGCTGTACCTTGCTAACAAAAGTATTCAATACCAGGGCAGGTGGTTAAAATGAAAATTTTGAAGGTTCCTAATGAGAGAAAAGTATTCCCTAAAGCCATTTCATTCTCATAAAGAAGAATAAAAATTTTTCTATGATATACTCAATCTTCTGGTACATAGTTTTCCCATCTAGACTGAAACTGGATTTATTTATTCTATTCAATGGAAATATAATGAGAGCCTGGTAATTTAAAATTTTCTAGTAGCCAATTTAAAAACAGTAAAAACAAACAGGTGAAATAATTTTAATAACATTTTATTTACTCCTGTATATCCAAAATATTATCATGTCAACATGTAATCAATGTAAAAATTATTCATGTGATGTGCTTAGTTGCTCAGCCATCTCTGACTCTTTGCAACCCCATGGACTATAGCCTGCCAGGCACCTCTGTCCATGGGTTGCCATGCCTTCCTCCAGGGGATCTTCCCAACCCAGGGATTGAACCCAGGTCTCCTGTATTGCAAGTGGATTCTTTACCATCTGAGCCATCAGGGAAGCCTTAATATGACAGTTTACATTATTTTTCTTTGGACTAAATCCTCAAAATCTGGTGTGTATTTTATACTTACAGCATATTTCAATTCAGGTTATCCACAACCATGTGTGGGCTAGTGGCTATTGTATTGAATAGCACAAGTCTTTATTTCCTGAACTTTATTTCCTCCAAGAATTGATGGTTCACATATTTTTTTTCCTTCAAACCTCTCATCAATACACATTTGTTTCCATATTGTTTGATTTAAAGTGTTAGTCTAGGACAGAAGGAACTTAAGCTTCTATGAAGAGCTTGACATATTGTTTGCCAAGAATTACTAATAAAATGAAACAAAAAGAGCAATTCTCAGGGGTCAGACAATTTCTGAGTTCAGGTCACCTGGCCAACTCTTCTGTTTTGTTCAATTTGTTCAGTGTACTATAGATGACTTGACTGGAATATGCTTGGCTAAATCTCTCTAAAAGTAATCCTAAGAATCACATAATACAAAAATGCTTCAATATAAACTACACTTACCAATCTGTGGAATGAACAATTACTAAACTAGTTAGGCACTCAGTGTTTCAAAGACTCATTCTGTATTTGATCAATTATGATTGTCCTGAAGACATTATTGAGACAGCAGCACTTAGCTCCTGACATTTCTGAAATCTGTGAATGAGCACCAGTGATGAAGATGAGTCAGTGTGTCCCGCAGTATGCAGCACTATGTCATAGGAGTTCTACAGGAGACACGGGACAGACATGTGTCAAGACACTAACACATTCACACAAGATAACGAGTAAGAATGTGGTATGGTACACAGATTGGATGCTGTGGTTGCCATGAGAAGTACTCACTTTTTCAGATCATTCTGCTGCTTTTTGGCTTGTGCATGCCACTGGTGCATAGCAGGGAAGAAGCCACTTGTGTGTGGTGGAAAAAGTATATCAACTAATAAAACCGCATTTGACTGGGAAATAATTGTATCACAGCTATCACAGGATTAATTTCACAAAATTATCAACACAATAGGTGCATTACATTTTATGAATCAGAACTCTTCATTTGCTGATTCATAAATTAGCCAGTATGCAACAAGAATATGATGCATCAAAGAAAGCATTAGATCATCTTCATGCAGTAAATTGTAACTATTACTTCAAAAACAGTTAATGCAACATTAGACAGGGATTAAAGAGGAACTTGGTACACACAAATATTCTGAATATGAGAAAATGGTAATAATCGCAGTTTCTTTTCTGATTAAAAAAATCCAAATTCTTATTTTGCATTAAATTTAGTTTAGGTTATTAAGGTAATTTTGGACATTTGAAAAGGATTATTGGGCACTAGAGCCTGTGCTAAATTCTGATGTCCTGAAATGATTTGTTGCAGCACAATTACGCCAACTGCAAATTTGGATAGGTCTTATCTACTGGTGAATATGGTTCTACCATTAGCCAAGAATTCCAAGTAGTTCTCACCTCCCATAGCATTTACCTGAGGAACTGTGGACTGTATATTTTGGACATGGATTCTACAAAGGGCAGGAAATCAATGTAAAACTGTACATGTTTTACCATGTAAACTAACTAAAGAATGGAGGCCTTGATAAATATCAAGCAAATATCTTTCCAATGATTACTTGTGTCATTGGCAAGAAGCATCTCTTCTTTTGGATAAAACAAAACAAAAACTAAAAAAAAAAAAAAACTCACAACATAAGATTATCCCAAAGTCCTGGGAATCGTCAATAACTTTTATTATTCCATTTTAATGTAATATGTTATAATTTTCATTACTTACAACATAGTGTTTAGAATAAAATAAAACCACACATGTTGGCAGCAGCTGGGGATGTGATCTGATGCTCTTCTAAAAATAAGTTGCCATAATTTAGCTTTTGATATAAATGCCTTTCATGAGGAATTTAAATGGACATTTTTCTAAATTGAGATATGTTCATATAATTGGAACTGAATCACTGCACTTACTATTGCATTATGGAAAAAAAAATGTTTAATATAACAATCTAATCTAAATTATAAGATAAATGCAAGTAAAAATATTTTGCATTTAAGAATTTAAAACTGATAGTTCCACAGAGTGGTGATGAGTATATTATACATATGTATGTGGATTTTACAGGGTGTTTCAAAAGTCCCTGAGGACATACAGGATTCACTCTCGGCATGTCTTTGCATACAAATGTAAACCTTTTTCTATACTTGTTATAATAAATGCTGAAAATGGCCCTCATGTGCTTTTAATAGAGATGATATTTTTGTTGCCAAGGTCACCAAATAGAAGAGGGATCACAAATGCCATTTTCTGCATGGGGACTCAGGGACTTCTGGCTCATTCCTGTAAATTACTCATCCACATAAATATGTATAGACATATATGTAGTATGCATAGTCACAACATAAATATATTTAACATTTAAGAAAATTTAGATATTCTACTGGTAAACTGACATATGTATGCAATAAAGTTGTATTTATCCACAGGAATTTTTTTTTGGTTGTTGTTGTTCAAATGTACCATTATCTTAATTGTACTTTCCCAAAGTTGTTAACAAGACTCCTTTATAAAGAAGCAACATGTTTTACTTGCACATGCATTTTCTTTTCTTAACTAAAGTTGAGTAATGAAAATTAATATCCACGAATATGTAACTAAATGATGGAATTTTCATTTAAGTAATTTTGGTTTTCGTTTTATACTGTATAATTGTTTCATTGAAACTATGTTTTTTAAAAATTGGATCGAGTTAATGTTTTTTTTTTTTTCTAGTTAAAAATCACAATATCTGATATATTAACATATGTCAGCTTCCTACAGGAACCCTAAGGGTCTGCCCACCTGTGATGTCATAGTAAGGAGGGGCTTTTCTTCAGCAGACTCCTCCCTCGGTATCTCCTTCATCACCATGGCAACAGCCTTATCTGCCGCCCTAGAGCCTTTTCCCTATAACAGTGAAATCAACAATGACTTGTGTCAGGAGAAATCTTTAACTTATTATTTATCACAAGATATTCTAATGTTTAAGAGCAATCCAACATAAATGAAGAGGTAGGCTGCTGCAAGTGAATCTTGAGGCTTTTGGCTGAGGAGAAAACACATGAAATCTGAAAAAAGATTATCTGTGAACTTTTTAGTTAACTACTTTTTCACCTTTACAGCTGACATATTATATTTAATTTTAACATAGTATTTTATATGTATAATATATTTTAAGGCAATTTACATGACGACAATTTTTTTAGCATTGATTTTAAAACACTATGGATTGCCTGTTATGTTCATTTAAAATTATTCCTGTATAATCTCTAAGTGTTTTAAATGACAGTAAGGAGTCTAGGATAGGGATTAGGATCAGGGTCTCACTCCCACAGAGGAATTTTGCTGGGTGGTCTCTGGTGTCTGTCACTTTTGATTGGATTGGGCACAAAAAATAAATGTGTCATAAAACCTCTAAAAATTGTTCAGCAGCCTAAAGTCACAGAAATTCACCCAGCTTGTTTATTTTGGGGAGGTACTATGGAAAAAAATGCAACTCTCAATGTTCTTGAGATAAAAAAATGTTCATAGAATTTTAGAAATGTCTTTTAATTGGAGAATCTCATAAATTCACATGTAAATAAAGGATGATTAATAATAGAGGCACTGATATACTGATATGTACAATTTTTTGGTCTCACACAAACATAATTATGGACTGTAAGGGGTATGCTGGCTTTCTATGGTTTTAGTTTATTATGTTTTTGAGGGTACATAAGGCATAATAGAAAAAAACAAACAGAAAACAAAATATCACCTTCCCAACCCAATTAGCAACATCTCATACTATGTAAAAATTAAATCATCTTTAAGCACTTTAAAAACAAAAACTTCCACTGTCCTTGGTCTGTGGGCAGAGCCTCCCTGGAGAAAACAACCTTATACTAGGTACAATGTGACTATCTGTGTTGCAAATTTATGTAAAATACAGATGCAGCATACAGAGATACCATAGGCCAGGAAACAAAAATGGACATATGAGGGTCCGTTGTCTGAAAGGAAGTTAAGAGCTAGGGTCAATATTAACTCCAAAGATTAATAAATCTTGATAGTCTCTATGCAACTAAAAAGGATAGACTTACATTATTATCTTTGGTTTGCACAGGGCTTTAAGTATTTAGAAGGTAGGTTGACTCTAGGAAGCAGAATATCCATTTTTTCAAGCGTTGCCTTTCTAAAATGTAATGAGCGGCAGTTTTTATTTATGAGAACCAAGAAAAACTTTGTCTAGTTACTACATTTAAAACTGTGTGAATCTCTTTACTATGCTGAAAGCTTGTTTCTTTGGTTTGTTAACTTAAGAACTAGCATTATTGAACAATAATGTGTTATTTCTACAATACAATATCAACTATTAGAGATTTTATTGAGCAGATATAACAGCAGTAATTTTCTTAAGTGTTCTGAAAAGTTTATATGGCTACAATGCTTAGATTAATTGAATTCTGAAGGAATAAAGGGAAACAGTGGTTAACTGTATAACAAATCGGGGTACGTAACGATCCCAGGTGTTTCCTTTAGTAAAGCACTGTCAACTTCCTAATATACATACAGTTCTGAATTCTGGAAAATGATCCATGGCACTGCTAAGCTATTTGACATGTTTTCAACATGTAAAAATTACTTGGATAAAACATTATATACAATAAGATCAGTATGTCTTTATAAGCTACACTCATTTACAAACTTTATATAGTTTAACATATTTTTGCAGCGTATTTTTTCAAAAGAGCAAAATCATTTGTGAAGAATTTTTTCCATGCTCCGAGAAGTGTAATAATATAGCAATAAACAAAGTGGCATGCTTATATTAAATTCCTAATATATTTTAAAAACATATCTAATGTTACAAGTTATAATTGAAAAAATAATAATTCAGATTCTTTCCTTGGGCTAAGAAATAAAATCAATTGATAAGCATCTCAAAAAATTTCAGGTCGGTATTTCAATATACTATTTATTTGAAATGCTACCAATCCGTAAACAATGTATAGGTATTTTTCACATGTGCAACTATAATAGCTAGAATTAGCAACGGACATGCCATTTCACTAAAACAAAACCAAACCAAAACAAAAATTAGTCCTTTCATGCTGAACTCTAGAACAAAGCAGTGGTCAGCTAGAAAGGATATATAATAAACACATGCGGTGCTTTTTATTTCTTGCAGAAAAACCCACCAAAGCCAGGGTCAGGTCACTTTTTTGAAGACAGTGCCACTTTTTCTTCAAGGTTACACCTACTACCTGAAAAAAGTCATGACACCCAGGTTAGTGCCTGCTAGCAACTTTGTTTCCTTTACAGCCTCTTGGCTTTTGAGTTATTACCCGATGAACTTCACTGTTTCAGAAGTGTGGTACAGCTCCAGAACAGAGTGGGAAGGTTGGCCACGTGACATGTCCACAGTTCAGACAGAGCGTCTAAAACCACTGCCAAGTCATGTGAACGCACTTACATGTCAAAGCAAGATCCCCCCAGGTCATATTGCCACTTAAAAATTAAAATCAAGATTTTATCTTAAAATCAAGCTGTGTTATTTCTGACTTGTCCATTTATCTTGTGGGATAATGCTTCTAGAATTCAGAATCTGGTAGGTAACTGAGTTGGCAATTCATGAAACTATACAACTTGGCTTATCAGCAGCTCTGTAGGACTAACAGTAATACAACTGCACACGTTTTACTTTTCTTTTTTAAATTCAGTGACTTAAAACATTGTAAGAAAGAAATACACATAGTTATTCATACTTCAAGTTCAATTTTTTAAATATAACTACACCAAAAGATCAATATTAATCTATTATTTGAAACAACATGAGGACAACAAAAAGGAAATATATACTGACTATACACTCAAGCATATAAATGGGTTTAGATTACATTAAGCCAGTATGCTTGTACATCATTCTAGCCACAACAGAAAGGAACAGTGAAACTTTGTAAGTTGATTATCACATCATGACACCCTCCAGAAATTATATCAGCCCATTTCTTTTCAAATAATACTTCAAAATCACCTTTTTCCACTTGCTCATTTAATCTCTTGAGATATTTTTGACTGGAAAACAGTATCAGCATAAAGGGAAATGTCTTTCATTTTGCGTGATTTGCTAGAGAAAATTCTTTGATTTTTTAAAGTTTCTTTATCATTTTGTTTGTTCACAAATGAAATATATAAAATAGTAGCTTTTCTAAGAAATAATAATTCTTGAGAATAATCTTTTAATTTCTATTAGAACACCAGGCATAAATGAATGAAACACAGGGAGTACAGTAATGACACTAACGTTTATTATGAAAACTCAATTTTGTCCCACTTCTATTTTTTTAATATAGAATGTAAGAAACAGAGTAGATGGGATTCTCCAGGCAAGAATACTGGAGTTGGGTGCCATTCCCTTCTCCATGGGAACTTCTGACCCAGAGATGGAACCCAGGTCTCCTGCATTGCAGGAGGATTCTGTTACTATCTGAGGCACCAGGGAAGCCCTAGAAAACACCGGAAGTCACAGAATCTTAGGCTGGGTATCAGGCTGTGAAGGTATCAGGTATCCTCAGATGAGGTGCTGGCTCCAGGTCTGTCTTGCAGAGAAGGGATCTAACCTCTTTGGAGAAGCTACTGTGTGCTGAGCATGCTGCTGGGTGTTTTGCATGTTTTTATTGATTTGATCTCATGAGAACTCTGTGGGCTAGATGATATTATTGTCTTTGCTAGACAGTTGTGGGCTTTGAGGCTCAGAGACAGTACAGTGTGATTTAGCCAAGGCCTCAGAGCTAATCCAGGATGGGAACCCAGACCCACCTCCCAGCCTGTGTGCTTCCTCGTCTACCACTCTGCTCTCTCTCCATCTGGCTTTGTGAGGTGGAAATGGTCAGTAAGAATTAGCCACCCACAACTTCACTCATGAGCACATTTCTAAAAAAATGTGTTTGTTTCAACTATTTCACAGAAAACCAACCTAAGCATCTCACGTATACACACTTCTTTCTGTTCTGTAGATCTTAATAGAGATTTATAAGTTTTAGCATCTCTCTAATTCTTTTTAAATGCTAACTCAATGCCACTAAATACCATGTTTACTAGAATTATCCTGAGATCTATTTTGGACACATGAAATAAAGTAATTTCAGAGTGACTCAGTACATCATCAGCAATTTTGTAGTTGCTGCTACTATGGAATTTGTAACTTAAACATCATTTTTATCATTGTTTTAAGGATGAACTACAATCAGGTTTACAAGTATGAATGCATTGAATATATTTTCCTCATACATAATATATATATAAGCAAATACCTGCCATTTGGGTCATTTTAGCACAACTGTTTGAAATGAACTGATATTCAGTATTGCATATGTTGAAAAATTATATATCTCATAAGCTCCAGACCCTGGACTTACATGCACAAACTGGTCACAAAAAGGCTAATTTCTGATGGCTATTCTTGTTGCTTATATGCAGAGCCAGGATAACCTTTTTTACTTGAGAAGGTAAATGTCATGGAAAGTGTCATGCTCTCTTCAAACTTCTCTTTCAACACAGGAAAATGTCAGAGCAATATTCCTTGAATGGTGGCGATCTCTGCCTACCACATTATGTCCTTTCCTAGTTGTGTGTTCCTGTGGATTTCCTCCAACATAGAGTAGGGCTTAAACCATTCTATTACAGTAACATTTAACTCATTCCCTTCTTCCCCCGTCAACAAAATTTTTTGTAAATTTTAAAATTTACAAGTAGAACTAAATCTGAACATACTGGTCAATCATTGTTTCTAAACATCCTGAAGGAAGCACAGATCTGGATGTAAATAATTGGGAAGCACGGACAGAATTCTCTCTTTTCTTAATTAGTGACTCATATGTGGAATTCACAAATCATAATGAATTCACCACTGGTTCAATGATTTGTTTATAGCTGGAAATAATTTGATTATTGATTCTTTATTAAGGGTAGTCAAGTTGCAGTAAAGAAATTGATGCCTTTAGTTAAAATAATGTCACATGGCATTTAAAAGAAGGACATTTAGTTGATTCTCCATATCTTTCTTACTATCTTTTTTGTTTTCACTGTAGCATTGTTTTTTTCCAGATGACTCTCCAAACCATCACCTTTTCCATGAAGTCTTCTGGTGTGAATGAGGACTGATTCTAATTACATTCTATGATATAACTCCCATGGGGCTCCCCTGGTGGCTCAGTTGCTAAAGACTCTGCCTGCCAGGCAGGAGACCCAGGTTCAATCCCTGGGTTGGGAAGATCCCTTGGAGAGGGAATGGCAAACCACTCCAGCATTCTTGCTTGGTAAATCAAGAAGTTACCAATACCATGCACAGAGGAGCCTGATGGACTACAGTTCATGGGGTTGCAAGAGTCAGACACAACTTAGCAACTAAACCACTACCATATAACTCCTATATCTTCAGTTTGTGTTATTTGGTACTTTTTGCTGTATGTGGTATATGTGTATGTGGTGATGGGAGAGCCATGGGCAACAATCTCTTTAATTCTAAACCTCCACACATGAAAGTCCCTGGGATTTTAAGCTCTCTGCATGCACACTCATTGTCCTTGGCCTGAATGATTGCTGTAGGGGGATCTTCATGACTTCTATAGGTCCTCAAACTTTTGCTTTAATGGGACCTTTTTTCCATAAAAAATATAGAAGGTTGTATTTTATGACTAAGCTGTATCAAGAAAAACATAATCCAGACCAGATTTGTTATTAATATTACAAATTCCTTATTATAATAGTCATTTGAGGGATTCTGATTTTTAAGACTGATACAATGAAAGCATTTTCATGGGTCCTGAGGAGTATCTTGGGCCTTCTGAATTGTGTTCACTGTGCCTAGTATGCCAGTTGACCCTGGGTTACTGTCTTCTCAACAGCCAGGGTGCTATCCCTGGAGCTGCTCTCTCTCCCACCTCTGGGTGGCCCATTTTGGCAGTGACTGCTTCCACCACTCCCTCAGCACTTCCATCACAGCTGTTCCTGCCCTAACAGGTCCCTAACCACCACTCTTGCTCTTACTATTCTTATTAGCAGTCAAAGAATCTCCCCTAAAAGCAGTCAAAAATCATAATGGGTGCCCAATCAGTAGCTCTCATCTTGTAGTTCTTAAAACACACTCAGAAAACTTGGAACATTTAGTCCTGAAGCAGAACACACTGGCGTGTAAAACTGATGGTGACTCTTAAACTGTTGTCTCTCCCCAGAAAATTAGGCCTCAGCACTTTAGTCTCTCCTGCCTCAGAGTGTCTTCTTGACCATCCAAGAGTACTTTTGAGGAAGCGAGTCAGTATCTCTTTTTTAAAAAAACAAATCAGCCTTCAGTGACCAGAGTCACCAATTGAGTCCAAAACACTCCTTATCATTTTTTCTAATTACACTTAGAAAAGGGACCTGGGTCTCTTGAGGAACAGAATTGCCCCATACCCAAAATTTCTGAGTTGTACATACAGATTAAGCTTCTCCTGGGCACCTTGCTATATAATCCTTCATTGAGAAAAAAGGTTCTGTGACTGTTTTATCAATGGAACTACCTTGTGTGAGCAAAGGTTGTGCTTGTTTCTTCTGAACTACTTGCATTATTTGGTATAGTGATAAGAGACTCAAGTTTACTCAGTATATACAAGTAACTATTAAAAACCTTTGCAAATTATTTAAGGTATTGAAATCACATAATATGGCCAAATTTGACAGAAGGTGATTTTGAATTACATAAAAAGTCTGAATTAGACATTTAAAGAAATGAAATAGTTTCAAGTATCTAAATAAAAATTCATTAAAATTAATAAAGTGTTGCCAAGTAAAGATGCTTAAAATTGGCTCTGAAGGACAGATAAGACTTCCTTCTAATTAATAAGATCCATTTGCTCACAATTTACCATTTGTTTGTTCTCTGGAGAAGATTAAACATTCCCCATCTCACTCCCACCTTACCCCCAGGCTTATTTACTCTGCTTAGCGAGCTTTCTTGACAAAAGGTCAAAGTCACAACACTTTGTTCCCCTATCATCTATAACAGTTCTCAATTAGTGAAGTTTTATTATTAGGCTTACTCTGATTAATGTCGCTCTAAATTATTTGGAACCTATTTCACCTTAATATTGAGCGTATTTTTAAGCAAAATGACTGAAAACATAAAATCCTAAAGATTATTTTGTTATTTTTTTTCTTTTCAAATACAAGCACTCCAGACTTGTATCTGATGTGCACAAATGGATGGATGTCCAACACTTAAGAGAAAGTAAGGTGTTATGAGAATCATACATCACCAGCATGGATAATTGCTTAAACTCTGTTGAATCAGTGATGTTTTAAGGCATAGGGGGAGGTGAGAAAAGGTCTATTCCTGGAAGGGGTTAGGGAAGAGGTATTGAGGTCTGGTTTCTAAGTGTTTGTAGTTAGCCAAGGTGATGTCCTATACAAGATAGTAGAATGTGGAAGACTAGTGGGAAGGAAACTCGGCAGGAACCATGTACAAAACACTGATTTATCATTTCTGTCTTTCCCATTTATTCCTGATTGGAAAGTTTTCCAAAGGAAATATAATGAATAAGAATCCCTGTAGGTAAATATGTGGTTAAGACCATGAAACAGTTCCCTTGAAGTGATTACCCATGAAACTCTTTTTCTTTTCAGTGATTAGATGCATCCCCCAACTTCTTGGGCTTTCCCGGTGGCTCAACGGTAAAGAATATGCCTGCAGTGAAGGAGATAAAGGAGATGAGAGTTTGATCCCTGGGTCAGGAAGATCTCCTGGAAGAGGAAATGGCAACCCACTCCAGGATTCTTGCCAGGGAAATCCTATGGACAGAGGAGCCTGGTGAGCTATAGTTCATGGGGTCACAAAGAGCTGGACACAATTGAGCACATACACACATCCTAACTTCTTGCGCCTAGTAAGTAAAATCTATTTATTGTGGCTCAGACAGTAAAGAATCTGCCTGCAATGCAGAAGATGTGGGTTTAATCCCCGGGTTGGGAAGATCCCCTGGTGAAGAGAATGGCTACCCACTCAAGTATCCTTGCCTGGAGAATCGCATGGACAAAGGAGCCTGGCAGGCTACAGTCCATCAGGTTGCAAAGGGGTGGACAGGACTGAGTGACTAACACTTTCACTTCTTTTTTTTTTTCCAAGTCAAAAGAAGGAGTTCCATTCCTCTACCAAATTGGAAGCCTTTAAATGTTGACTGTTGTTATCTTAGAGCATAGAAATTGAATCCCACCTCCTTTAAAAATAGATGTAATTACCATATGGTAAATGTATTATTACCAAAGTTTTGAATTTGAGAAAGCAAATTTATGCAGATGTCATGAGGTAGAATTGTACTTTGTCCATTTTATTTCTAGAGAAGGACTTGTAACTAGTGAACTTGAATTCCCCTTTATGAATATTTCAGGCAAATTCTATTACTAATTTATGAATAAGAGCTGTGGACTTGGAATCCGACTATTCAGTAGCCTTCTTTGTAGCTTTAATCATTTTCTGGCAGGTGCAAGTGTTTTACTAGTTTGTTCTCCAGTCACCAAATGCCCCAGTTTTGTTGATATAACTTAGGAAAACTAAATTACAGAAACTAGGTTAAATTCACAAGCTACTAGCCAAAAAGTTCTGAGCTAAGGGTACTCCATCTACCTGACTTACCTGAAACAGCTCTAAGAGACAAGCTGAGGCTTTCACCATTTCTGTTCTAATATTATGAATCAGACTGTAGTGTCTCTGCTTATCTTGATAGTCCTCTGGGGGTCATACGCAATATCTGAGTTGGCTCCTCCCTAATGCCTTCTGGTTCCTTAAAAGGATTAACAGTTTTTCTTATTCTCTGGAGAGGAGCTAGGGAAAGTATGAAGAGACCTTGGAGTGGGGAACCCCAGTCACTGAGTGGCCATGAGATTGACAGTGTATAGAGCCAGTTAAGCATCCATGGTCAATGGAAGGGAACAAAGGATGGCCATGTGGCATGTTGGCACCAATACTGGGACTGGAGTCAGAAGACAGAAGTTTCAAACCTCAGCTCTGCCTTTTATAAATTATTCTCTCTAAGGCTTCATTTTACCTTCTGAAAATAGGATAGAAATCCTACCTAGCTACTTCATAAATTTGTGAGAATTAAATGAGAGTATGTATGAAAGCACTTCCACAATGCCTGGCAATGGTAGGTACTCGATAAATATTAGTCATGTATAGATATGAGAGTTGGACTATAAAGAAAGCTGAGCACCAAATAATTGATGCTTTTGAACTGTGGTGTTGGAGAAGACTCTTGAGAGTCCCTTGGACTGCAAGGAGATTCAACCAGTCAATCCGAAAGGAAATCAGTCCTGAATATTCACTGGAAGAACTGATGCTGAAGCTGAAACTCCAATACTTTGGCTACCTGATGGGAAGAACTGACTCATTTGAAAAGTCCCTGATGCTGGGAAAGATTGAAGTTGGGAGGAGAAGGGGATGACAGAGGATGAGATGGCTGGATGGCATCACCGATGCGATGGACATGAGTTTGAGTAAGCTCCGGGAGTTGGTGATAGACAGGGAAGCCTGGTGTGCTGCAGGCCATGGGGTCGTAAAGAGTTGGACACGACTGAGTGACTGAACTGGACTGAACTGTGACTGCTGAGTTCATGGACTCTGTGGTCTAAGTGTCCTTATGAAGTAGGTAGCAAAAGATACAACATTGTGTTTGTGAGATTCATCCATGGAATAAGTAGCAATAGTTATTACATTCCCTCCTCTGTATAGTGTTTCATTATCTGAATATACCGCAATTTACATATTCAACTGTTGATGGACATTTGGGTTGTTTGTAGTTTTTGGTTATTAGAGACAATACTGGAATGAACTTGAGTTCAGACGCTATAAGGAACAAAAGAAGGGCAGTAGGTATGAAAGTAGTAAAGGTATTTCAGTAACAGCAACAGAGGCAGAGAATAATCACAGCATGGATAAGAGACCAGGCTTGGGACAACCCACATCAAAAAGGACTAATAAGGCACAGAAATCAAGGATCCAATGCAAGACTGGGATGCTGAATCTAGCCACCAGGGATAATGAGAAACCAGTTTTTAAAGGGTTGAGATTATAATTGTTATGGTCTGAATTATGTCCCTCCAAAATTCATACACTGAAGGCCTAACCCCCTAGAAGCTCTGAATGTTACAGTATTTGGAGTCAAGATCTTTATTAAAGTGGTAATTAAGTTAAAATGGAGTATTGATGTTAGGGTAGGTCCTAATCCAATATGATTGGTATTCTTATAAGAAGAAATTAGGACACAGAAGGAAGGTTATATGGAGACACCGGGAAAAGACAGTCATCTATAAGCCAAGAAAACTGCAGAAGAAACCAATCCTTCTCTCACCTTAATCTCAGAATTCTAGTCTTCAGAACTGTGAGCAAATAACTTTCTGTTGTTTAAGCCACTCAGCCTGTGGCACTTTGTTATGGATTCCTAGTAAACTATTACAATAATGAAACAACTCCCTGTCATTACAAAGTAATCTTACTTTTGTATCTGAGTAAACTGTTTAAAAATATCCAAAGACAATTCAATTACAAGTTTATTTTATTTTAAGCTTCTCAGTTAATTTCTTCTGTGATTCCTAATCTGATCAAAAGGACTTCTTAGATATAGGAAACTAGAAATGCTCAACCCAGGTGGCCAAAATTGCCACTTTAGTGATATCCCATCTGGGACTATGACCTAAGTAATTGTCAGGAAGTATTGCCTACAAGAAATTCAAATGAAGACTATGCCTCAAGTGGAGTGGTCAGCCAGTGCCAACAGGTGTTATGTGTTCATTCCCAAACTTGAATTGAGCTTCTAGCCTCATGACCTCAGATTATACATTTAGAACTTCTTGAAAAGAATTTTCTTGTGAAAAACAAATTTCTTTTGATTTTGAAATCTGAATGCTTCCAAATTTTTAAATTAATTCCCAATTAAAAGTTTATTAAATTATATAACTTTTAGAGACTTCAATTAGATAATACATACATCAGCTAAATATCAACATATAATGTTGCTGCTGCTGCTGCTGCTAAGTTGCTTCAGTCGTGTCCGACTCCGTGCAACCCCATAGCCAGCAGCCCACCAGGCTCCCCAGTCCCTGGGATTCTCCAGGCAACAACACTGGAGTGGGTTGCCATTTCCCTCTCCAATGCACGAAAGTGAAAAGTCAAAGTGAAGTCGCTCAGTCGTGTCCGACTCTTAGCGACCTCATGGACTGCAGCCTACCAGGCTCCTCCATCCATGGGATTTTCCAGGCAAGAGTACTGGAGTGGGGTGCCATTGCCTTCTCCCAATATATAGTGGTTATGTACATAAACAGAATAATTGAAAAAATAAAATAATTGGAAAATAATATGTATCACAGGTAGTTTTTTCAAAGGTTCTTGCTAATATCTCTGCAGCTTACTGTGGGGGTAGAGCTTACAGCTTGTACAGAATGAAGATGTCACCTGGGTTGATGTCCACAGGGGACTTTAAATGAATCAGGATCCCTGGAGTGCCTGAAAGTCTTTCTAATCATCTAATCTGTAACTCACACTTCTGTTGTTATACAGATGATATACTAGTTCAGTTTGCTGAGATGTCAGACTTTCTGGCTAAATCACAGTTTGATTAATTTCGAATGTAGGACACATAATTATATCAATAGATAAATGAAACTTGCTCTTGAAGCTTCCACTTAAGTGCTTATTAAAAAAACAACCTCTCCCCCACTGCATGCTTTGAAACCATGAAGGTGAAAGCCTAGATTAGGAGGACAACCAGGTAGGCCATTCTGGCTGGTCAATGTTCTAGAGGTTTTGAAGTCAGTATTTACCTTGTGCCTAGTCTCATAGCCCATTCTCTATATTACGTATTTCTTTCTTTTGAGTTTCTCCTTCAACTGACAAACTGGAACAGGAAAGAAATAGTCATGAAGTTTCAATTTTTTCGCGGGTATAATTCCACCAAGTTGTCAAGGGATACCCTAACCCAGCAGTGTGCAGCAACATGGCTTTATACATATGTGGTTACTGAGGTTAGTTAGGTGTGGTCTGTGTTGACAAAGCATGGGATATGAAGTTGGAAACCCAGGGTTTGAGATATAGAAACAACATTTTGCATTTTTGTGTAACCTAAGGCTGAGAGCTTAGTTTTCTCAATTGAAGAGTAAAATTAGTATTAATAACTGCCTCACTGACTTTGCAGGGTTTTTGTGATGATCAAATAGATAACATGTAAAAGCGAGTATTCAATATGCACTAATAATTTTATAAATCAGTGAAATCCCATTAGCTAAGTAAATTATTTTCTACATGTACCTGGGAGTCTATAGTATCTTCAAGAGCTATTTATTATTTTAAAAGAATAATTTGATAAGGCTACACTGTAATGAAATGAAAAAGTTAATGAACTTCCCCTAACAATAGGAAAACAAGGCAAGTCTGGATCTGGCCCATTAAAGTAGCCGTTGCAAAATTCCAAGGTACCATTAGATTGCTGATGAATTCATAGACTGTGCTGTGTGCTCAAAGGCTGACAAGTGTAGGGCCATATTATGAAACCTATTCAACCAAAGTTATGTAATCACAATAAAAAAGATGACCTTCAACTTTCAAAGTCTAAGAAAGGATTCAACATAGAGGACCTTAAATCTGTCAAAACATTTCTATAAGTTCCAAAAATATGTATTTCTACTAACGAGCTCTCTGGTTTGTCTAATGAATTATAAATAGGCGCCACCTTCATATCTTGCTCCTAATTCTGAAGGACTGGAACAGTTCGGTGGGCCATTGAGTTCATGGAGGTGTTGAGTCATTTCTACGCTCTATTTTAGGCAGATTGCCTATATCGCCTCTACTGGAAATATATCTATAATCTGTGTCTCAAGTCACTATAAGCAGAAGAATGATTTGATAACATTAATTTTAAGTTGCCTATGAAGTTTTTCTCAATCTGTTACAGATGAATTCTCTGCTATCCTGTACATTTTCTTTCTCCTGAATCTCAGATACATTATCAAAAGAGATTAAATTAACATTTAAAAGAGATTTGGCCTAATCTCATTTCAACCTTCTAAATAATGCATTATGGTTTACCAGGTTCAAAGAGAAAAGCAACTACATGATACTGATATTTCATTAGATAGACTGAAATTGATTCTAATTCTAGATAGATGTTATGTGTATAGAAGAAGTTAATTTCTCTAAGAACCTAGCTATTACCACATCAACATATGCCAGAGCTTATTAAGCTTTTAAAAGGTTCCCAGAAAATATAAAAGGTCTTAGGTTCTCCACTTAAGCTATTCCTCTAAATACTAAATTGAAGAAAGCTCAAAATGGTTTAAATCTATCAAAATTTATTTGCCTGAAAATTCACCATTAGTCTTCTCTCCCCCACAGATTAACAATATCACACTATTTCCTTTTAGTCACTTACAATCTGTTCAGTTATAATAAAACCAAAACCCAATTAACCAGTATCCTCAATTAATTTTTCAAGAAAATGTCATGATTAGAAGAAAAAATTAATTTACAAACAAATAATCTCATTTGAAGGATACTAAAGATTCCAGGTGCCCCATACTCAGTATACATTCAGCCCATCTCTGACAATTACATCTGGGTGCCACTCAGTAAGGAGAGATACACTGAGAAATAGCCCTGAGGACTGTAATATCCCAATTCATCAAAGAAAGAATTAGGTATAGAGTTATTGTATTTAGTAACATGAAGAGAAGCATTAATACATTTTAGAAAGGTCTGACACTCAAAAGCTTTTATTCCCCTTTTAGTCAATATTGATGTGATGAAAAAATTTCAACACTCAAATAGTTCTGAGTGTTTTTGTTAATTTAAACCTTGTATTATTTCACCAGACTCAAAAAACCACAAAGACTTCTTTTTAATTTCTTATACTTAAATACTGTTTTTCCTCAAATGTCACCACCAAAGTTTAGTTATTTTAAAGCCTTACTTCCTATTTTTTCCCTTCGTCCATCACAGATCACAGTTGCTTCTAGGTGTGAAACATTTATGTATGTCATAAATACATGCGCTGTTGTATTTAAATATATATAAATATGTTATATATATATGTATCATGGCTAATTTATTCAACTGAATAAAAATGTTAGATTCATTTTCTAGTTTTATTTCCATCTATAATAGATGTTTGTAAAAAGTTTATTGCAAATGTCTTTTAAGAGATTTTAAATTTCAATAAAAATTTAGCATACTGGATTGTAAAACTTCCTATATTAAAGTCATCAAAATGTAGAAATTCTAGAAATATTTTTTTCTGCTTGACCTTTCAAACAACTCAAAAAGTTTCTTTCAGTAGGCTTAGAGTTATGTTGACCTTTTCTTTGAAAAGTGAAAATAAAGTGGTTTGCATGCTCATTTTCTTAAAGAAGATTTAATTGGAAATAGAAATGCATTTCTTGACTCTGGATATTTTAATATCATAGGGTTTCAGTTACAACAATAATACGAACTATGTCACAGTAAACAAAGAAAGTGACTGGCAGGTTTTGAAAGAATTTAACTTGTATTTCTCTATTATGGATTACTGTCTATTTAGATCTATTTTACTTGGTACTATAAAATTTTACTCATTTATTTTTCACTTTAAATTCTGTGAAGATATATAGTTTTATTTAAAAATCATATCATACCATATGAATATTTTTATATTTTTCCCCTTCTCTAAAATGAACAATGAAATCAGGTACTTCATATGCTGGGGTCTTTTATGAATATGGTTTCTCTCTGGTATTTGTGACTGCAGAGTCAAGCGCAATAGCTGACAAAAATATATGGACTGGATCTTTCCTTTGATTAAGTTGTTTTCAGAAAGTTGATGCCTTAAGTGCAAACACAATTCTTATAATGTCAATTTTCCTACAGGGAATCAAATTTCAACAGAGGACAGTCCAGACTCTAAGAGCTGCACAGCATTCAGGAATGTTCTTTAGAGGAGGAGCTCTTTGTGCCTGTTTCCCTGGTTAAGTCTGCAGGATTCTCCTCCATCTCTTCCTCTCCTGCAGCTTCTCTCTCATCATCTATTCTGCACCACTCACCATGCCAGTGAAGGCTGTATGGATTCAAGTTTCTTTCTGCGTCTCTGCAGAGACTGATTTCTTCACTTGGAAGTCCCATCTCCTCATCTCTACATGTTGAATTCAATGCCTTCTTCCAGATCCTGCTTAATCACAATTTTTTCTTAGTTGAGGTCTAGACTGTGATCTCCCTGAAGTTGGACACAGAGTCTTATACTCTTGTTTTGTGTTGCCATAAGCACAGTGTCTTGTGGGCACAGGCGTGCTAAATGAAGGCTCTTTGAGTGAACAAATGAAGGAAGGCATGGGTAGATGGATAGATGATACATAGTCCTATCTGTCTAAGACTTGTTGAGGTTTTCTCCTAAACCTGGGTTACAGAAGTATGACAGCACCTCCTTCCTATAGTCCTCCTCCCTTGAGCAGAAATTAGAAATCTTGGCTCCTGGCTAAAAATTTAATGGAGTCCTTACCCATGATAATTTAAAGCCCTTTGATCCCACTGTAGTAGCCAAGGGAAAGGCTATTATGAGTTTATGACTCATCCACAGGCTCTTTTCATATTTTCTGCAAAACCCGTTATGGAGGTGGTGGAAATCACATTAACTTTGGATTAAAACATAGTAGGAATTTGAAACAGGGAGAAAGGATAGAAGATTATCTTAAAAAAAAACCCTCTGCATAACTAAAAAGATTAATTTGGTGGCAATTTAGTCCTCTCTTATACCTCTTTCCTGTTCAAGTTACATCCCTAAACCTCCAGTAATGTCTGCTATAGACACAGGTACCTTCTGTAAGATGCAACATTTTTGCTTGTAATTGAGGAATAGAGCCATGTTCCACATGTGGCACAGTTGGTAAAGAATCTGCCTGTCAATGCAGGAGACACAAGATTCTTTGACCCATGGGTCGGGAAGATCCCCTGGAGGAAGGCATGGCAACCCACTCCAGTATTCTTCCCTGGAAAATTCCATGGACAGAGGGGCCTGGTGGGCTACAGTCCATGGGGTTGCAAAGAGCTGGACATGACTGAGCGTACCCATGCATGAGGAACAGAGCCATGTTCCATATTCATACTGATAAGGTGTGGAAGAAGGAGAGAAAAAAGAGAAATGACTTGTATGTTTTGCTTTGTACCACATATAAAGAGCCCAGAATAGTGTGTGACATAGAATAGGTTGAATGAACTATTGAAAATCCATAAGCACCAATGTTAAAGCAGAAGTAAGATCTCAGAGCCAGAACACTTGTTGTTTAATTGCTAAGTTGTGTCTGACTCTTTTGCTATCACATGGACTGTAGCCCACCAGGCTGCTCTGTCCATGGGATTTCCCAGGCAAGAATACTGGAGTGAGATGCCATTTCGCCCTCCAGGGGATCTTCCCAACCCAGGGATCAAACTTGTGTCTCCTGCATTGCAGGCAGATTCTTTATCAACTGAGCCACCAGGGAAGCTGCTAGAACACTTAGTGTTCCCTAAATTTGCAGAAACCTTGTGAAGTGGTGCTGGGATGGAGAGGCATTGAATATCATAGCACAGGAGTGCTTTTAGTTAACCTTATTTTGATCCTAAGATTCAGGGAGACCCACTGACATAGAGGTTATATATTATATATAATAAAAGAGGAGAAACTAACTTTAATCAAAGATGCCTGAAGGAAGGACCAGTACATTCTTGTTCAGTGATATTGAAACCAACACAAATTAACTCAGTGGTGAGAGAGATGCAGAAAATCACCCAATTTTTGATGATTATTGGAAAAAGTTGAAAATTTCAGTGATGTTTTATGTGGAAATATAGTGATTATGTGTTCTGCCTGGAGGAAAGTAGAAAGCATTTTCTGACTTCCTGAGTTAAACAATTTCCTGAGCAATATGAGGAGAGTCACCCCTCAAGAAGATGGCTGTGAGCATTAGATGTGCTCTTCACTTTGATACCTCTAAGAATAAAACAATTCTTTACTTAATGTTTAACAATGAAAAGAGCAATTTCTAATTCTTGGGTAACTACTCAGAACTGTAAACTTATCTGAAGAGTGTCGACAAAGAAGAGATGAACCTCGAAGGCATCTAGTTTATTAAAATAGCTATCCAAATGGTATTAAGCGTGTTGTTATTTCCAGCTGAATTCTCATAAACATCTCTTTGAAGCATAATTATATCCTCATTTTAGAAGAGAGGTACTTGAAACCCAGAAAGAATAACTTGCCCAAAGACAGGTACCTAGTAATACTACTAGTAGTAATAACAATCACTTACTGGGCATCTAAAATGTACCAGGTACTGTGCTGAAAACCTTACATATATTTCAACAGCGCCTAGGTCACAACGATCCTTTGAGGTGTATACTTTTATTTTAACCATTTTACAGATGAAGAAACGGAGACAAAGAGAGTTAAGTAGAAAGAGCTATTAAGTCTCAGACTGGGACGGGAGCCCAGCGTCTTTCCTCAGGCTCTATGTTTTTAACTGCTATGTTTTATTGTCTCTCATTTAGAAGTCAAGTTTGTTTAATGCTGAAACTATACTCTTAGCCATGCCCTCTACTACTGCTAGGTTCTATTTAGTGATACTTCAGAATTTCCACTGCAGTTTATTTCTTCCTTAAGAAATAAGGAAGAATAAGTTTCTATTGCCTGTGAATAAATTTCTATTGTTAAACAGGTCACATGGGTGGTGGGAAAGGTAAGCACCAGGATTTGGACACAGGCACATTTGACTCTCAAACCCATGTTCACTCTTCTATTCCACGCTGGATAACTTGACAGAAAAAGCCCTGAACACACCATGGCACAGAAACTTCTATAGTGTCACTGAAATGATTCCTTTCTGCCTCTCTCTGGACCAAGAGGCAGAAAGCCTAGACTTAAATCTCAGCACTCCCACATCTGAGGGTGTCACTTTGGGTAAAGTTGCCTTTCCGAGCTTCTCCGCTCTCATCTGTTAGAATGTGAATACCTACTTTACAGGGCTGTGTGAAAGAACACAGCCAAGGGAGTGAAAGGTGTGGGTGTTTGACAGACATTAGTTTCCTTTTCTTTCTTTCTTGCTCTTTTGTCTCTTTCTCAGGCAAGACAAGAGATATCACCGTTTTTAAGTGATATGGGCATTATGCTAAAGTTGGTATATATTCGTGTGTACTTCATGAGACATCCACAGGCTGTTGAGAAGAAAAGGGGTCCTCTGAAATGAAAATATCTGAAAATTTTTTTCAGTCTTCAAGTCCGACTGAATTCTCTAAGATACCCCATATTTCAGGCCAGCTCAAACCCAGCTGTGGGTTTGGAAGCACATCCCACAGATAGGAGGACTTGGTCAAGAACCATCTCAGTCTCTGCTTTTGTGGCCTCACGTCTGTATATCCTGTCTTTTCTGTATTTGTCATTTGTGTATACTACAATTACCAGCACAAAGGGGAAGGCAAGGTCAGGGAGGTAACAAGACACTCTGCCAAGTTCTTTATGTTAGAGATCAAATAGAATCTTAAAACACCCAGAAAAGTAGGTCCTAATACTTCCTATAGTGATGCTGAAGGTGGAAGTGGCAAGGTGGGATTCAATCAGGGTTGGTTTAACTCTGAAGCTGAAGATCTTCTACTACGGGAAGCTGCCTCCCTCTAGGTACTTGGTAAACAGGAATTAAATGGAAATAGGTTTTAGGCTCATGAAAACCATTAGGCTCATGAAAACCTTTCCCAGCCAGGGCTACTCCTTGTTAAGGGATAGGTCTATATCGGTGAATGTTATGGGGAGACTTCACAGGCACCCTTGAGTCAACACTTAATGGAACTCAGGCTCTATGTGCTTGCATGTAGAAGTTGCAGGGTCAGCATCTAGGAGAATGCTTATTTCCATTTGAGTAATTTGTGTGCAAACAGGATGGGATGCCATTGGGTGAGGAGTTCATGGTGGGGACATAAGTACATTATATTTCCGTGTATTGGATGACAAGCTTAGCAAGGGCACTCAACTCTCTTTGAAATGAAAAAAGGAAAAAAAAGCAAACAGCAAATAACTTCCTTAATATGGTTAGATCTAACTTCCTTAGAATATTTAAATGTTAGAATTGTCTTTCTTAGCTCTAGAGCAAGACTTGATAAGATGTCCATCAGCAAAAAGAATAAGGAACAGCCCTTGTAGGTTCCTGCTCCCATATTTGTTTTCTGGAGCCAAATACTCTAAAGAGGAAAGAGGGAGCCCCAAGCTTCTGATCTGGGAAGAATCTATCATGGTTACCATCTCTCTGCTTCTAATTTGAACTAGCTCTCTCTCCTTCCAATGGCTCTTCTTTCTTCATCCTTTTCTTTAGAAGGAAACTCACTTATGCTTCCCCTTTCCCTTTTCAACTTCCTTTTGACTTAGGTTGGAGGCTTGATAAAATGAAATTTGTGTTTAAACATCCATGCCCTTATCTTTAACAGAGAACCTGAAACATCCATTTTTTGGAAGCAAAGTTTATGTCAGAAGCATTTAGGGAAAAGAGGCATTAATGGAGAACCTGTTATGTGACAGGTATACATTACATGTTTGATATAATTTAATCCTCACAAAAATCTTTCAAAATGAAGGTATTATTCTGCCCAAGTTTAATAGGAAGGAGATAGAGCTAACAGGATTACATAATTTGCCCAAGATCACTAGGAGGATATGTGTCTATTTTTCAGAATCCCTTAATAAACTTTTTGTGTCTTCACAAACAAGTTCCAGGAGTATGAGGTCGCCGTCACCTCAGAGGGTTCTTCACACTTCACAGATGCTCACAAATTTTGGAATAAGCTTATTTGCACCTTGCGATAGAAATGAATGTAAGTTGGCTTTCAAAATTAATAAAAAAGAGAAAGAAAACACATAATAAACACATGTGTATAGACTCAAAGCAGCATAATACAGAGTCAAAAGTAAGCCTGGTACAAAATGAATACCATGAGTTTCATTTTCCTAAGATACCTATTACTAATATAACTGGGAACACTGAGTCCTAATCAGTTACATAATTTCTAGTTTCTTTAAGACAGGAAACATACCAATTGCTCTGGACATGTACAGCTTTTCTAAAATGCAATCTCTTCCCTCCTAGGGAATTCTACCCTACCAAAGGATACTAGACAATATGCCCTCTACCTGTGTGATGTCCTAAAAATATCTTTAAGGGAGACACGATAGTGAATGCATTCTATTAGGCTGTTTCTCACTGAGCTTTTCCACACTGGCCAGTACCATCACACTAGGGCATAAGCCAATGGACACCATCCTGTCAGTCGTTACAGAACTAGCAGACTGAAGGCTTTTACTTAGGATCTCAGTCTGTAGAAGGGGCACTCATCTCTCTGATGCTGGCAACTCAATATTGAACTAAATTACAAATGTATTCTGGTCAATTGTATTCGCTGAGCATCCATCTAAAGTTTTTCCTATCTATGCCCTCAAGCTTTATGACCCTTCTTCCAGTGGTCTGAAACCCACGAAGTATCATCACAAGCACAATGGGAGTGAGAAGAGACATATGTGATCTGAGAATCTGAGAGGGATGACTCAGGCAGCATCCCCTCCCTGGGGCACAAGGGTAGGGACGGCTACTGTGTCATCTGGAGCACAGCAATGAGCACAGTCACTGGTCCTTCCTGATATAGCCTGCAACCATCTGGGCCTCCAACATCCATTCACATTCAGGCACATCCCCTACTACTCCAACTCCTACATCTTTTGGCAGGAAATACCCACACAGCTGGATGGGACTCATAGGATGTTTTTATTTTTCGCCTCATTAAGCTGTAGCTTTCCTCAAGCGATGTGTGTTTTCTTTATATTTTAGCCCAGAAATTGTTTAACCGGAAGAAGGCATCTCAGAGAAAAGCTTCAGGAAAAGGCTTTGCAATGGGCAATAAAAGCACGTTGCCTCTGATTTATGGCATGTTCACACTGTTCTTTTTTCTCCATTCCTTGCAATATACAGGTATTTACTGTATTTTCTGTAAGAAAAGTTCTCTCTGGAGCTGGCGAGGCAGCTTTTGTAACTGCTGGGCTGTGATTTGTTGCCTGCAAGATTATGGAGTAGAGAGCAGTAAGTCAGCCAGTCAGCAAACATTGCCAGGCACTGTACCAGGCTGAGGAGTTGATGATAAACAACTCCTTACAATTAAGATGTAGATGCTTACAATTTAGAATCAATGAGAGATAGTATTCAAACATTTTCAAGTGTGATGAATACCATCAATGAGAAGCACAGGATGCTATAAGAAGAGACCATGGCAGGATGTAAGACAAATATCTTTTCCTTCATTTAGATGTCCCCAGGATAACATCTTCTCTTGCTTGTCCAGTGCTACCTTTAGAATTTGACAGCTTCCCTGGTTTGACTTCTCATATCATATCTCTGAAGGATAAGATATTCACTGGAACTATTATAAGTTGGTGATCAGAATGCCATTCACTAATTTAAAAACCTTCATTCATGTAGGAAGATCAACCCTGCCCTTGATGAAAAGAAATTTCATATTCATTTCATAGGAGAATTTAATTAGGAACTTTAATATATTGGTTATTTGCTTTAAATTGTCTGTGACTCAGTCTGTTTAAAGACTTTGAGTGAATCCTTGATTATTCCAATAAAGGGAAAATTGGCATAAATATTTATCTGCTGAGAGTGGATTCATGTTCCTCCATAGAACATTGGGAACACTACCATTGGTAGGAGAGCAGCAGACAGTAGTGGTTCTCAAATGTAGCATCTGTGTTACCCAGGAACTTGTTAGAAATACAAATTCTTGGACCCTACTCTCACCCTACTGAATTAGAAACTAACTCGGTGGAGTCATCAAACTGTTTTAACAAGTCCTCCAGTTGTTCTGGTGTGTGCAAAGTTTGAAAACCAGGGGCACAGTGGTTAAGATCACAGGTTTGGGATCAGACAAATCTGGATTCAACTTCTAGTTCTACCACTTAGTGGCTGTAAGACTATAGATAACAGCCTCTTCAAGTCTCTATTTCCCTATCTGTGCAATGGGCACGGTAATAACAGTGTCTCTAACTTGTAATTTTGATATAAGAATGAAAAGAAGCAATGCTTGTAAAGTAGGTAAGCACAGTATGTATTTTAAAAGTGTTGGCTGTTATTTTAAATTAAGTTTTAGGTTTTTTAACCTATGTGACTGGACTAATGGGGTTACTGAACTTGTTTACGTGGAGGACAAGTTGGGGCTATATTTATTGCTAATCACGTGACATCCTGTTCAAGTAAACAGTGAATATCTAAACTATCATCAGTGCTATCAAAGTATTTCAAAGACATAGAAATTAATGTATATAATCAAGAGATATCCTTTGGCCCCACACCGGGAGCACCGGATACAGAAGCTTCTCTCCTGCTAGGAGGTTTTCACAGGCTTCAGTTTTATCTGGGGTAGGTCTGACCTGGACCCCATCAGAATGGCTTCTGCCTGGGGTCCTGAGATGAAGCCTTCCCTGTTGCCTTGGCAGCTCAGCTGATACCTGTCTCTTTAGAACACTTTCTCCAAACCTCTCCTAAGGCACGGATCATTTCTGATGTGTATTATATGTATCATAGTTAATTATGAGCAGGCTAAATGTTACCTTCTTGAGATGGATCCTAAATCTGAATCATTTTCATACTGTTTTCTGCATCTACCATCATACTTAGCCCCTGGGAAGGGATCATGTCTTTGGAATGAAAAAATGAGTGAATAAATGTTTTCAAACCTAAGTGCAAAAGGTGAAAGAACATACTTCAAATTCTTACCACAGTAGACACAGTAGCGCTCACCGTAAGAAAAGAGACAAGGTGTCTTACCTTCCCCTAAAGTGAAATCTAATATTACTTTAGAAAGAAATGGAATCAAGTAGATTTTGTCTCCTAGACCCAGGTGGCAAATGTATATCCTATTCTTATTAAGTACTTGTGATTTCAGGCCAATGATTCAATCTCTGAGGACCATGCAAAGGGGTTGGTATGTATTTTCCACACCAAGAGGTCAGTTGGTATGCAAAGAGGTTGGTATGCATCCCCACCTGCAAAGAGGATGGTATATATTTCCTTGCCACCTTATACTTTTAATATACTAAGAGGATCAATAAAAAATTAGATTAATCTTTGTATATTTAGGATATAGTGCACTGCACATAGGAGATGCCCAATCAATATTTATTGAATAAATGAATGAGAGAAAAGAGGTAGTAAAGCACTGAACTTTGGCAGAGTAAGAAGAAAGCAATCAAGCAAATATAATAAGATGACTTATTTATCACTTTCATCTTAGAAACCAGACATTCTGGCTCTTTCTTAACTCAAGCTGGAAGACTGCAGAATCTGAGAAGGTAGGGTTGGAAAGTGCAGCAGAGGGAAGAGTTCACGATAGAAATTCATCTTCCCCTTTCCTGGGGGGATGCTCAAAGGCCAAAGGAAGTGACTTGCTTAAAAAAGGTTTCACTGGCAGCAGTGTGCTTTCAATAATAATACTGGTCATTCTTTGATTCTGCATAGTGTTATGTTTCTTTTCTTAATTTAATATTTTGAACAGGTGTTACATGGTTCAAAAATTTTAAAAATTAAAGAAGATATCTAATGGAAAATCTTCCTCACACCCTTATCCCCATCTCCCTGATTCATCCTGTATCCATAAGTAACACCATGATTAGTTTCTTATTTATCCTCCCAAAGTTTCTTTCTGCTTATATAAGCAAACTCAGATACTATACATATTTTTATTTTTTCCCATTCTTTTAATGATAAAAGGTAACATTCTATACCAATTATTCTATACCTTGCTTTCCCCACTCAATACATCTTAAAAGTTCTTCTATATCAGTACATAAAGAATTTCTTCATTTTTATTATACCTGTATAATATTCAGTTGCAAGGGTATACTTAATTTATTTATATAGTATCTTATTAGTAGGGCTTCCCAGGTGGCTCAGTGGTAAACAATTCATTGCCTATGTGGGAGATGCAGGAGATGTGGGTTTGATCCCTGGGTTTGGAAGATTCCCTGGAGGAAGAAATGACAACTCACTCTAGTATTCCTGCCTGGAGAAGCTCAAGGACAGAGGAGCCTGGCAGGCTATATTTTCCATTGGGTCACCAAGACTCGGACATGACTGAAGTAACTGAGCATGAGATCTTACTAGTAACAATTTTCTATTTTTTGCCATTATAATCATTGCTATAATAAATAACCTTGAACATAGTGCTACTTATTTTCAAGGAAAAAGATTAACTCATTATCCCTAAATTTAAGAAACATCTTGACTTTACTAGTAAATCTGTACCAATATTCTGTGTTAACATTTCAATGACTAATTCTATTATTCTAACTCTGGCAACTCTCTCTTACATAATAAGTAAAATATTATGGCATAAAATACACGCACAGATAAAGTCATTAAAGAAAATGTCAGCATGATGAGGTTTCTGATGAATTCTGTTGAAAATGTTTTCTCTCTGTGGTCTACACTGTGTGTCATTTGCCCCTCACACACCTTATCTCTTGATTTCAAACCAACGCCCACACTCCGAATGCTCCTACGAAGTCTTCTAACATCCCTGTTTCCCGCACTAGTATTCATTCGTTCAGCCACTCAGGTCAAAGATCTTGCAATTACCCTGAGTCCTCTCTTTCTCTCACCTCCAACATCCAGTCTATCAGCAAATTTTGTCAACTCTACCTTTAAAATCAGTCTCGAACCTGACTGCTGCTCACCACCAGCACCACTGCTGCCACCCTCCTCTCGTCTTTAGCGTGGACTGCTGACCTAGCACATTCGATGTTCTCTTCCACCTGTCACCAATCCCCTCACCCCCTCAATACTCTCCTCAACAATCACAGTGGTCTTTTGGAAAGACAAATCGGATCATGTCACTGGCCTCTGCCCCAGCCAACCACAGTTGGCCACTCGTTATCTTTCCAGCCTTGAAATCCTCTTCGGTTCTTTCACTGTGCACTCCTGTCACACTTCCTGGCTCTGGAGCAGAGCTAGACTTGTCCCCAGCCCAACACTTTGCAGTTGCTGTCCCCTTTGCTTGCCACTGGATCCTTGTGGCTTCTTTTCATGTTCAGGTCTGAATTCAAGCGTCACCTCCTTAAAGTGGCCCTCTGATCACATTATCACCAATAGTACCTCTATCACTCTCTATCCCTTTATCTTGTGCTTATTCTCTTCACAAGACTTATCACTGATAATGGGTAATTTTTCTGTGTTTGCTGATGTCTGCTGATGTCTCTACCACTAAGTTGAGACCCAACAGACTCTAGGCTTCCTCATTTCCTGCTACATCCATAGCACTTAGAGTGGTCTCTGGCATACGGTAGGTACTCAGTAAATATCTGTGGATTGAATAGATGAGTGAATAGATGCACCAAAATATTGTTGGTGCAAATTTTCCAGATAGTTTCAGAAATAACATAGAACTGAAAGCCAGGCTTCAACTCATAGAAATGCTATCATCTAAAACAGCTTTCATTATGTCTGTATAACGTCCCATTTTAGAATGTGTCATACAAAGGGGGTGGTGTGGAAGCTGACAGATCTGAAATAGTTTTAAATATATATATATATATATATATATATATACATATATATAGTGTCTTTGGAGACTTTGGGCAAATTGCTTAAACTTTCTGTAGCTCATTTTTCTCATTTGTAAAATAAGGATTTGAATGATACAAACTCAGGTTATATTTTCATTATCTATAAATCGAACAAGTATTTATTGAACATCTACTGTGCTGGTCATTTGGGATCCTTGGTGAACAAGACTGATGACAGCATGCTGTTCATGGAGTTTACAGCTTAGTGAAGGAGCTGCATTTTTCTAAACGGTGGTGAGTGTGATGAGGAGAGGAGAGCGGTACAATGAGAGCCCAGAGCAGAGGCCCTGACCAAGTCTAGGAGGTCACGATAGACAGAGACATGTAACTTGAGATCCATTAGATGGTTCCAGTAAATCAGGCACAGAGAGGCTGGAGGCTTCCGGACAGAGGGGACAACCCTGAAGGACAAGGAAGGTGGCATGTTCTGAGAAGGGGGAACAGGTTGATGTGGTTGCAGAGTGACAGGGAGAGGTAGGCAGGGGTTACCCTGTGCCACTCAAAGTGTAGTGTGCAGATCTGTGGACTGTCTGTTACCACACTGTGATGAGACAGGTATAGACACTGAAAGTATGAAAGTTTAGACATTTTTATAGCAATTTCACAAAGTAATTTTATGTTGTTTAACCTAATAGCAAAAAACTTGGGCTTACATTTTGCATGGCCTTTTGTTTTCCCTTCATTTATCTCAGTAATTAATCTTTACTGTATTTATAAGAGAATAAATCCACAACAGATTGGACATGAAAAAGCAAAAGAAGCCCTTTAGGAAAGAGACTGCAGCTGTGGGCTGGATCCTGTGAGCCAAGTTTGGTTTTCATCTTTAGAGAAATAAGCATCAATGCAGCAAATGCTCATGTAGCTGGCATTCCAATGAACAGTGAGAATGGGAGGTAAAAAGTTTCAGCCAACAATTTCCTTTACCACAATAAGAGCTGAGTAAAACCAAGCTACATACAGTTTCAGGAAACTGCTAGTAGATTATGAGCCTTTGGAAGGGATATATTGTTTCCTGGAAGTTCAGAGCCTACTTAATTATGGGGAGAAGTTCGGTAATATTGCTGAACTAAACGACAGCTATAATTCAGAACAGTCACTTTCAAAGTTTTCAGCCTGTGGTCCAACTGGGAGCACCTGTGCCCCTCCGGGTTAGAGCCCTGTCTTGTCTAAGGCTCCTGATTCCAGGAGAAAGAAAGGTCACCTGCAGCTGGGGAATGAGACATGGTTCATGGGAACACACACACACACTTCCCACCCGACCTTCAGAAACAGGGTGCAAAGCAGCTTTTAAAAACAAACAAGAGCTGAGTGGGGAAGGGGTGGCATTTAAACACTTGTGTCTGTGAATTATAATCTCGACTTTCCAACTGATACTGGCTTGAATTTTAAGCACTTCCTTCATTTCCCACAAGTAACCATCAGTTACCACCAGCAGCACATAGTTCCTTCTGTGTCAGATCTAAAGCTCAGTGATTCTTATAAAAAGCCAGCAGTCCCTTCTGATGTTACAGGGAAGAATTGAGGGCAAAGGACTGGAGTTGGCTTACACTCATACGGTTTTTTCACACAGAGAACAAAACCACCAGAGCATAAACCCCACTTTTTGTTGAAGGTAATTAAATGCAAACACACTTCAGCAAAATCTCTAAGATCCAAGCTTGAAGCCCTTTTATTCTATTACTCTTCACTACATCCTCTTAGCCTGATGACTGAAACCTGGAAACAGTTGTCCCTGCCATTAGTGAGGGTTATTGAGAGTCCAGCTGTAATTCCATCCTTCTATTCTGACTCTAAGTTATATCCCAAAGGGAAATATGTCATGCTTGTAGGGCTCACATGATAATGCCTTATCCCATCAAGTTTTAATGGTTTTATAACAGAGAAAAGCAGTGGCAAGGATTATTTGAAACAAGGGATAATCCTAAGTGACATGTTTAGAAATCCTGATTTTTTTTTTTTTTTTTTAATAGCTCTGACCTCCCCAATACATTTAAAATCAGCTTGCTTCCCTGGCAGACAGCAGGGGGCAGCAGATCAGAGTCGGCTCTCTCTCAGTGAGAGCAGTTTCAAAGATGGAAAATTTACTGCAGAAAAATCCTCAAAGTGCTTAAATCTAATAAATATGGGAAACCTAAGAGCTGATTCCTCATTAAAGAAAATTGTTTTTTAAAAAGAGCTAAATTAAACATAGAGAGTTTTGCATTTATTTTCAGCTCATATTCTAGTTCATATTAGGTTGAACCTCGTGAAATTGCCATTGTTTTTGTGCATAAGCAAAGCTATTAAATATCGGCAGTTTCCAAGGAACAGAACTTATATATAGAAGGTCTCTTCACGTAGACCTGAAGAAGAGCACATGTTCACAGGCAGCAATAGACCTTGTTTCAGAGAGATGGTGATGAGTCCCTATGGACAGTGAGGCCATGTCCTGTCTAAGTGCTACCTCTGCCTCTCCCCTGCTCCCCACAACTGGGATCATGGGTATCCCCCAGACACCCGTCCGTGGCGTTTGTTCTTAAACCAGACACTTGTTCAGCTTCGGTCACACTGCCGTCTCTCACCCTGTGGATATTCACCTTGCTGTCCCAGTCACTCTCACTGCTCACAGATCAGGACTTGGCTCCAGCTAAAACCACAGACTCCACGGCGCTCCCCTTCATTTCAGACCTCTCATTGGGAAAATAAAGTTTCTGGTTCTGAGTTGCTGAGCCTCGAGTGAGTTCTTCTTCGTTTGTTCTGTAGGTGGTTCTCAAAGTGCGGCCCATGGCCTGGACCGGAAACATGAGCATCACCTGAGAACTTGTTTACAAAGCAGATTCTTGGCTTAAACCTACTGAATCAAACATTCTGGGGGTAGGGTCCAAGAATTTGAGCTTTAACAAGCCCTGGGAGTGATTTGAATGTGTGCTGACGTTGAGAACTACTGCAGTGAGTGAGTGATAGTTGCTCAGTTGTGTCTGATTCCCTGCCACCCCATGGGCTGCAGCCTACCAGGCTCCTCTGAGAACTATTGGACTAGCTCACAAAACCCAGTTTCTCCTCTAGTCTTTGTTTTTTGTTACCAATGGGCTTTACAATCTTTTTTTTCCTAGACAGTTTCTAATTTCCTTTTCAGTAGCTTAAAAGTTCAAGCCTGAATCCCAGGCTTGTAGCTGGATTCCTGTTATCCATGAAATGACTTCTCAGTTGCCAAATGCCACTCTCCTGGGATGCTGATATCCTCTACTCTGAGTTCCAAAATGTTATCTTCTACCCGTTGGTTGGAACCCAAGAAGCTGGCCGTTAGTTCAACTGCAACTGGGTTTGTGGTGAACGTGAACTTGTTGCTTTGCCAGCCTACACGAGTCTCCTCTGGATGGGCTTTAACACCAGTTCTGTTTTGCCTTGGTGGGCAGATATGGTTCTGCATCTGGTCCTTCTTGAACTTAGGATCAAACTCCCATCTTTGGTTTTAACTATGGTAAATACTTTCTAGGTTGTTTATATTTGAACAATTAAGAGGAAATGTTAGGACCCATTATTCAAAGAGGATATCTATCTTAATTCTAAAAGAGGTTCCAATTTTTCCTTTTTTTCCCCCTAACAAATTGCTCAAAACTTTCATCATTTTCATCTGTATTGTGAAATCGGGGAAAGAGAAATGTTGTCTCATACAAATGAGAGTTTTGAAAAAGAAATCATATTATTTAAGCACAACCTCCAATTTTCTTTCAGACAACATTTGCTTGCTTATTTGTTCATTTTCCCGCTGGACACTGGGCTCCTTGGAAGGAAATTTTGTCTAGTTGATTCTTATATTTCTAGCACTAGCCTGTAAGATGGCAGATGCTCAATGAATGTTTGAGAAATGATTGAATGGAAAAACACATACACATACACATGCACTCTCAAATGCAAAAATAAAAGACCCATTTCTCCAAATTGTCTAGATTATTACATGTTATTGAAACAAAAATGGACTGTTTGCATTTGACCAAGATCTAAGCTCAATATCTATCATCATGCTCAAGATGGGGGGGCTAGAGTTGACTTAGTGCTAGGACTGGATATCTGTCAATAAAGGGGCCAGCAAAGCTACTGTCTTTAGAACGTATATCATCATGACATCTTAGGCTGTCAAGACCTCAAGAAGCTCCTTTCATTTTTTTGGAGGAGGAAAGTGAAGCCTGTAGGGGTGATGTCAATTTTATAAGGTCACCAAGTTGGGTGGTGGCAAAACCTAGAACAGAACCCTGACTTCCTGACTGTTAATTCTTTACCCAGTCTGCTTTAGAGATCATGTCTGGCATATATTTATAATGATAGAATCACATTGAAAAGGATGATTTTTTCCCCAAATACTTTTTTTCAAGATTATAAATATCTTTAAAAATGACAAGATGCCTGAAGCCGTATGCTCTGGTATATTTAAATTATTCTTATCTGTTTCTTTCAAGAGAAGCTCGCTGTGTTTTTCTCCTAACGAGGCTCAAAGAGTGTCGTTTCCAAGCTTATACATTAAAAGTTCCTTGGATACAGCATGGTCCAATTAACTCAAATGCTAACCAGAGGGGTCCTGAGATATTCAGTTAATTTTACATGTACCCTGAACTCAATTTTCTTTAGCTTCACTTGTAAAGAAAGAAACAGAAATAAGAATGAGATGTCGATTTCTGTCTATCAGATTGGCAAAGATTAAAACAAGTGACACTCTGGAGCATAGGAAAATAAGATTCATGTTCTGAATATGGGAGGGGAACTGACATAGTCTTTTTATTTATTTATTTTTTAAAATTTATTTTTAATTGGAGAATAATTGCTTTACAATATTGTGGTGGTTTCTGCCATACATCACCATGAATCAGCCATAGGTATACATATGTTCCCTTCCTCTTGAACCTCCCTCCCACCTCCCACCTCATCCCACTCCTCTAGGTTGTCACAGAGCACTAGATTTGAACTCCTTGAATCATACAGCAAATTCCCACTGGCTATCTTATTTTACATATGGTAATGTATATGTTTGAATGAATTGTTACTTGCTCAGTCGTCTCCAACTCTTTGCTACTCCATGGACTATAATCCACCAGACTCCTCTGTCCATGGAATTCTCCAGGCAAGAATACTGGAGTGGGTTGCCATTTCCTTCTCCAGGGAATCTTTCTGACCCAGGAATCGAACCCAGGTCTCCCACATTTCAGGCAGACTCTTTATCATCTGCGCCACGAGGGTAGCCACTTTCCTATCAACAGCTTTGCTTCCAGTTATTTATAAAAATGATACCAGAAAAGTGCAAATATGTCCACGTACAAAGATGTTTTCCCCAAAATTATTATTATTATTTTGGCCACACTGTGAAGCTTGTGGGATCTTAGTTCCCTTACCAGGAATTGAACCCTGGCCCCTGGCAGTGGAAGCTTGGAGTCCTAACCACTGGACTGCCAGTGAATACCTTCCCAGTAATTTAGAAGTATGAAAACCTAGAAGCATTCTAAAGTCTATGAATTGGGGATTAGTTATATATATTATGATATAAGGTAATCCATAAAACAAAATTCTACATAGTTATTAAAAATATAAATAATATTGGTATACGTGTATGCTCAGTTGTTTCAGTCATGCGTGACTCTTTGAGACCCCATGGACTGTAACCCACCAGGCTCCTCTGTCCACTGGAGTTTCCAGGCAAGTACTAGAGCAGGTTGCCATTTCCTCCTCCAGGGGGTCTTCCTGACCCATGGATTGAACCTGTGTCTCCTGTGGCTCCTGCATTGCAGGTGGATTCTTCACCACTGAGCCACCAGGAAGCCCAAATTATATTTACCAAGATCTAAATATCTCCAGGATACAGGAAGGAGAGGAAAAAAATACAGTTGAACATCTCAAATATAATATGATCATATTTATGTAAAATCGTGTGTGGGTGATTATAGGAAGACGTGTGTAAGAATAACCCCTAAAATGTTAAAAGCAATTATCTTAAGATGGTGAATTTGAGTTGCTTTCCCCCTACCTCTTTATGTTTGCATGAATTTTATACATGAGCAGGTATAAGCTTTATAATTAGAAAGAAAAAAATATCTACTTTCATATTTTAAACAAAATGAAGCTGAATATGTTTAGATGTTGCCAAATTATGCTTTATGATATTTTGAGAAATGAACACGAGGCAAATACATTTGAGACATTTCAAAAGCCACAAGTGATTGGGTTTCAAATATAATTTGATTTGAATCTTATTTCAAATTGGAAAAATAAAAGTTAACTGAAGCTCTAGTTATGTCGTTAACTTTTTTATAAAGACACTTTTGATGGAATAATTCATGACCCCAGACTTTTATCCACATACATTTCATATTGTTTCCAGCAGTGATCGCTATTCTTGACCACCTGTGTTCTTCCTGATCCTGTCCCCAGTGACTCTGGTTACTAGGAACCCCGTGGCCAGTCAGGGAGATGACAAGGGCCACCCGCTGCAGAACTGCTATGTGCACATGTGCCCTCCAAGCAGGAGCTGTCGCCCACCCCACCAGATGACGCTGCTACTGCTGGCACTTCAGGGAGCATGTCCTGGATTAAGTGACTGGAGGCACTGGAGCGATGCGTGATTCCCTATTTTGAGAAAACTAATTTGAACACCAGTGAAATACCTATTATCAAAAAGCAAGCATTTCAAATGAATTTTTAACTGAAATTGGAAAATAGTCTGAAATTTAGAACTAGAACTGTTGATAAAATAGGCATAGAATTTAACAGTTCTAATTATGTTGAGTCCTTACTTTTCCGATTTTAAGTTACAGCAAGTGGGCCTGTGTGTCTGGTGTCAAGTGAGAGTGGCAGGTACGTTGAACACATTATTGAAGGAATGCGGTTCCACTTTACATTAAACTTTTTTTGAGCACCCAAGTCCCTGAAGAGTTCCATCCCCAGAGATTCTGATCCAGCAGGTCTGCAATGAGACCCTGAATTTGCATTTCTAATAAGCTTCCAGGTGGTGCTGATGGACAACCTTGAGTAGTTTTGCTTTCGGTTGCATTCCATTCCTTATACTTTCTGACACTTGAGATTTTGAAATGTGGCCCATTCTGACACGCCGGATGGAAGAAGAGTACTTCTCTATCTGAGAAGGTTGTTACAGTACTCAGAAGGGCCCCATGGGATACCAAAGAAGAAGGGACTATCCTCCCAGACCAGCTAGGAATATCTGCCAAGTCCAGCCTGGCAATTGAAGAGCATAGCAGATGCCCTGGCCAGCTTGCTTTCACAACCAGTCTGCACCGACCCTCTCCAGACTGGGTTGGTTGGCATACAATTTGTGCATATGAATAGCTGCTACTTGGAAATTGTCCTCTATGTATTTGCATAGAGTAAAATTTGCATTTACATATAGTACATTTCTGTGCAAGCGGATATGGTAGGATCTATGTATATACATAGCAGGAAGATTGGAAAGGATGTGTATACTGAACCAGGAATTAAGCTAAATATCTGTTGGGTAAACTTGACTATATAAGGAAAAGGAAGGCCAGTGAGAATTAGCACTTATGAACCTTCATTATCTATCACGAACTGTTAAGAATCTTCACACAATGTCTCCATTACTCCTCAGGATAAGTGACATCATAAGATGGGCTTTAACGTTCCTTATTCAGGGAATGAGGTCTCTGAGTTTCAGAGATGAAACAACTTGCCTAGAAAAATGAAGTTACTAAATGGCAGATCTGGAATTCAGTTACATCTGACTTCAAAGTCTATACTTTCTCCAATCCATTCTCATTGACAAAACATGAATCAAATAAAAATTTGATGAGAAAATATAATTATGAATTTAATATCAATTTGTATTCCATAGGCCATTTATTAACATGGTTGTGTGGATTTTGCTGCGTATACAAAAGAGCTCAATACTAATACTCTAATTGTTTGGAAACTACCATCTCTAAAATATTGATTGTCTTATGTAGTAGCATTTGATTGAATTAATGTACTTTTTCAAAACATTATTTTTTCTTGCTGGTGCAATCTATTATATTAAAGAATCATTGTGTTTGCACGCCTCTTCATTATAAATGGTCAGATGTCAATTTTAAAGCATTTTGGATAGCAGCGGACCAGATTTTGGCAGAAGTAATCTGGCCAGGAATCAAACCCAGAAGAAAAACCACGCTTATGAAAATTCCTGTATGATTGTGTTGTTAGTGAGAATTATTATTTGAAAAGGTTGTGTATGTGGAAACAGAGGAACTGAAGGAGCTATTGAGGTGAGACTTATTAACATTAGCCCTAACTTACAATATGAAGTATATACCATTGTAGCCACAAAAATATTCTTGGGAGGAATTTATAACATAGGAAAATGATAATGTAATGTTATGTGAAAAAAGAGAACTAAGTGTATATGCAGGTGGTTTCAATTAAAGAAAACCATATATGCAGAGGAAAAAAAAAGATGTGGAGGCCTACAACAAGATACTATTATTTTGGGGATATGCTTATGGGTTATTTTTGCTTTCTTTAAAACTAAGTGTAATTTCTTGTTATTTCTGGGTGGGGCATAGATTAATGGGAAGAAGTGCACCTTTTATTTTTTAAGTTAACTTACTGATTCTTTCCTTATTCAAGCTTAAAGTAAACAGAAGAAATTATTTTGAAAACTATCATGGTAGCCTATTTTCGTGTGTGTGTGTGTGTGAGATCATGGTAGCCTATCTTCATGTGTGTGTATGTGTGTGTGTATGTGTGTGTGCACACGAGGGAGAGGGAGAAAGAGAAAAGAAATGAAGAGATGGGAATAGAGTGATGAGGATGGTTGGTTTGGGCTGAACAGTTTCTGGCTGTTCATATTTTTCTTCTGGAACCTGGTTCACACACTAGCAAAACACTTCAACATCTTTCAGGATTAAGATGTCAATACATTTCAGATGGTATTCATCTACATTTGAGCAAGCGGAGAGGAAGGACGGGAAGAAGTTTTTGTCTGTGTAACAGACAACCTACCTCTTCATTTCTTGAAGTCTGAAGTGAGTTAATAAACTTCTTAGAACACTTGCCATTTAGGAAATGTTAGTTGTTATTGAATCAAAAGGAGCTACTTTTAGTTTCTAAATTATGTTTTAGATTTAATGATTTCCCCCTTTTTGTCTTGCCTAGGTAACCTAACTTTGTTCAATTAACTTTCAGGAAAACCTTCAATTTGCAAAAGAAGCTTGACTCTCAAGGAATTAGGTCTTTGCTAAGAGGGCTGGATGCAGTTCTGTGTAGGTGCCCTTGACAGGAGAAGGGACAGGGTGTCCTGCGCCTCCCTGAGAAAGAGTCTAGTCACCAAGGTGAAGGATTAGGATGATGACGGATTAATACGGTTCCTGACCTTCCAGCCTCTCTCTTCTGTACTATCTTTGAGATTGCCTTGAAAGTCTTAATCCTTGCTCCATGGCCATAAGCACTATCTTCAGCGCTGAGAAGTGTACAGGGATTCTGAAAATAAAAGCAAGGAAAATACACTGGACAGCCTGCATGATGGTGTGTTTCCCTAGTTACTTAGTTATGTTTCAGATGTATAAAACTATGCCAGTACTGAGCGAGGTTGATGCATCACTGTGCTAAAATGGCGTGGATGGGATCTTGCAGTCATCTAAGCAGTCAACACATATTTACCATATCCCTAAGTATACAAAGTGCTAAAAAATATGAACAAATGTATAAAAGCAGATACTATCCTGAGGAGCTTCAAGCAATCCTGTGTGATGGTGTTTACAACAGTAAAAAGTTGTAACAGTAAACTACCAAATATTATGTTGCAACAGCAAAAAGTTCATATTGTTTTATATTGAGAGAATTACTAATAAAATCCAATTAAAGTGTGGAGTCTAGTTAATGGTAATATACCAAAGAACCAAAACTGGTTCATTAGTTGTGGCAAATGTACCATATTAATGTAAGATGCTAACAACAGGGGAAATTGAATGCCGGGTATGTGGGGCCTCTTATGTTTAACCTTTGTACTTGTCTGTAAATCCAGACATAGAGAACAAAGGTATGGCTACCAAGGCGGGAAGAATTGGGATTGACACATTACACTATGATACTATCTATAAAATAGGTACTATGTATAAAAGAGGTAACTACCAAGAACATACTGTACAGCACAGGGAACTCTACTTAATGCATGTGGTGACCTAAACGGGAAGGAAATCCCAAAGGGAAGGGATATATGTATATGTATGGCTGATTTGCTGCACAGTAGAAATGAACACAACATTGTAAAGCAACTATATTCCAACAGAAATCAGTTAAAAAATAAAACTATTATAAAAGAAAAAGTTTGTTTTCAAAAATCAAATAGCATTTGTTAAGCACTGCAAATGGCTTTGCCTGCCTACAAATATACTTTTGATCTCTCAACCCTGGCTTCCTATCATGTAACTATCATATGACAATGCTGCTGCTGCTGCTGCTAAGTCGCTTCAGTCGTGTCCGACTCTGTGTGACCCCAGAGACAGCAGCCCACCAGGCTCCCCCGTCCCTGGGATTCTCCAGGCAAGAACACTGGAGTGGGTTGCCATTTCCTTCTCCAATGCATGAAAGTGAAAAGTGAAAGTGAAGTCGCTCAGTCGTGTCCAACTCCCAGAGACCTCATGGACGGCAGCCTACCAGCTCCTCCGTCCATGGGATTTTCCAGGCAAGAGTACTGGAGTGGGGTGCTATTGCCTTCTCCGATCACATGACAATACATCACCTTAATTTTATTCTCTCCAGGAGAGTCCAATATGTTCGCCAGTTCCACCTGTAAGTCCCAACTACACAGACTCTAGGCCTTGGGTTGCCCCTTCAGTGGACATAAGACATATATAACCAGCTATGGTGGAAACCGGGTCAGTTCTTTGACTTGGGAGAAACAGGGTATCCTCAGCAGGTTTGAATACCTGGTTCCAAGGATTTGGTAATTCTGAAATCTTAGTTCAAGGGTGTTGGTGTCATTTCTCATGGGTGTCTAACGTTCCTCAAGTTTGGTGCATTGGAACAGGAAAGAGGCAGGAAGGTGAGGCTCCTCTTGAGTAAAATGATAATGCTGTCTCCTCTTGAAGCTTCGTCTGAAAAGCAGGGTCAGCTCTAGCATTGCTTGCTTCCTCTTGACTCTATCCAAGCAGAGTGCCAGCACCAGCACCTCTATTACCTCCACCTCCACCACCTCCTCCATCTCCATCTATAATGCCTCCACTGCTTCTATTACTCCCTCAACTTCCCATCACCTCTGCCACCATCTGCACCACCATGACTGCTCCCACTACCTCCTACACCCCGACCAACTCCAACATCACTTTCACCACCACCGTTTCCATTGCTATCACCACCACCTCATAATTATGGCATTGGAAGGTTTACTAAACATCACGATGACTGACTCTGAAGAGGTAAATATCTTTCAGATGAACTCAGCAGAGGTGAATATAGAAAACGGGGATGAAACCTCTCAAGCAAAGGTCCAGAGATGAAATTGCTCATGACATCCAGACCAGAAATCCCTCTTTCCACCTATTTAAGTGTAGGCTAGCTGAAACCCTCTTTCCCATTAGGTTCAAGACTACAGATGATACATGCATCACGCTCATCCTGAATGTGGACAGATGAGACATTAGAAGGTATTTAATCTGTTAATCCCTCAAAACTGTGCACCTGAACAAATGGTTTTAAAATCCAGTTACTTTGGAGATTCAACAAGAGCTGTCTGGTGTAATTAGATCAGCATGATAAATTCAAACCTCTAAACCATCATTTAACACTTTGGTAAGTAAGGGAAATAGTGTGTTTAATAAAACTGTCTGCATCCACTGGGATTGGTATTATAAGGTTCATTAACGTAACCACACAAAATAAGAGCTGATGGGAAAAATAGTACAGAGCAACACAATGGAAAGGTGAAAACTCTAAGTGGGGAAAAGGAGCTTTCAAAGTAGACATGCTTCAAGGAGAGTATGCAGGTGTACGGGCAGGGGAAACTCAAACTCTCTTCTTAAAGTATTTCAAATTCATAGTAGTCATTGTTCCATTTCAGAAGCTGAATTTCAGAGGGGGGCATTGTATCTTCTAAACGCTCTGGGAGCTTCTGAATGTTATGAGACCAGCACTGGCTTAAGTCTTTAGATCCCAGTCTTAAATCGCCTCTGTAGTTCAGCATATAGTCACCTACTGCATTAGAAGCTAAGTCTGATGTATCAATTGTCAGAAGTGTTTTATCCACAGGGATCATAAAACATGAGCCCTAAACGGATGGATGGGCCTAGTGAACGGCTCGTGAACTGGGGAAAAGACTGCTTTGCGCTCCTGGAACTCAGCTGCGGACTTGATGCCATTTCAATTACTCTGGAAAATTCACTGCACCTAAGAACTATACCTCAGGTTCTTTGTCCTGAAAATTAGCTTTCCCACATGGCCTTCTTTTTATGAGGGTAGAGGTTCTAGGACAATAATTTTTGATTGAGTAGGCATCCTTTGAAATAAAAATACTTAAACTCAGGAGTGATCAGTCTTAAAAAACAGACTTAATACATACCTCTCACTAGAAAGTGTCAGTAAAGACTTTTTGAAATTCTTATTCTGGTGGTTCTCAAAGTATGGTCCCTAGACCAAAATCATCCTCATCACCCAAGCACTTGTTCTTGTTCAGTCGCTAAGTTGTGTCTGACTCTTTGCATCCCCATGGACTGCAGCATGCCAGGCTTCTCTGTCCTTCACTATCTCCCAGAGTTTACTCAAACTCATGTCCATTGAGTTGGTGATACCATCCAACCATCTCATCATCTGTTGCCCACTTTTCCTCCTGCCCTCAATCTTTCCCAGCATCAGGGTCTTTTCCAGTGAGTTGGTGCTTGTTAGAAATGTAAGTACTTGTTAGAAATGTAAGGTCTCTAATTAATCAGAAATTCTAGGATTGGTGCTTGTGTTGATGGTCATTTTTGAAACCTTAAACTAAAGTAAGATATTCTAGAGGGTTTGGAAGAGACTGAATAAAGTATTTACATCTTAGGGACTTATAGCTTTAAAAGAAATCTGAAGAAAGCAGAGGATGGATCTGAGTTTTGAATGTTATGTGGCTGTCTGTGTTAAGCACAGATACATAGGCTTTTAGGCCTGGAGGAGACTTTATGATATACAGCCCAGGGAGGCCCCTCTTTAACACAAATGCAGAAAGGTTCAAATGAGCAATTCCTAAACTTCTTTCATTACCCAGAGCGGAGCACCCGAACTAACATGTTCATGTCCGTAAGGAGGTTACAGTTGGGCCAGAAGCTGCCCTTGGACTCCACAGAGTGACTGACCAGGCAGGTCTGGGGTTTTAGGTAAGGCTTGTGGCTGGGCACATCTCCTTGGTGGAGAGTGGCATGAAAAGAGCAAGGTCTGATGGTGCACAGGTGAAAAAAGTTGGGAAGCACTTACCGAGAGAAAGAATGAATTCATGTTATTGAGTATCATCTTACTGTCCTATAAAATGAGGATGGATAAAAAAATAAAATGAGACTGGTATGAACACAGCCAAAGAGTTCTCCAGCAGCATATCCCAGGAATGCCTGGCACTGGGAATTCTCAGCATTTCACAAAGTGCAGAATTTTAATTTTATTCACCAGAATTCCAGGGAGGGGGAAGAAGCATGTGCTGATCCTTGCTGGGTACCATTCAGAGCTGGGGACTTGGGCATGCTTCCCAGGAACTACACACAGAGGGGACAGTCAAGTCCAAGAAGCCTGAACTCTGGGTGCAGGTGAGCAGAGATGGATGAGAACAAAGTATGGAGGAGGGGGGAGGAAAAAGAGAGAAAGAGAGGAGGAGATGGATTAGCAGTTTCCGTGAACAGGAAAGTTTAATGAGTGGGAAAGAGATATACTAGTGAGAGGTTTTCTGTGTGAGGTGTGAAACCCTGCCCCGCCCTCCCCCTCCCCCCTACCGCCCTCCCCCTCCCCTCTCCCCCGCCCCCCGCCCCAATCACCACTATCGGGAAACTTCCTTAATTATCTGCAGTATTCTTCAAAGCTGTTTCTTTAAAATGCCACAGTTCATAGATTGGGCTGTATGTGGCTCCAGTTATATTCAGGTAAGATAAACTCTATACAGGATTCATATCCCTCTAAAGGAACAGCAAACCTATGCTCCATTTTTTGTTCTGCCTGTATTTTTAGAGCAAGATAAAACTCTTTAAAAACAACATGGATTCAATCCTCAGAGACTTAATTTAGAGAAATTTCCCCCTCATTTATTGAAGATTAAAGAAACTAATACATTTGTACAGTAATATGAGCTCATTATTTTAGTCCAAATAATGATCTTCTAGCACCCAAAGGAAAAAAATGACCTACCACTGCAGTGTTTAGACTTTTCAAGATGTAAAAGACAGAAGGGAAAGAGAATTAACAATCTTCTCCCTTCTTTCTTCCCCTAAATCATTTAACGAGCGCTTACTATGTGCCAGACACTATGGAGGCAAGAAAGATGAATAAGATAGAATCATTGGTCCTCTACATTCAGAAAGATTGAAGTATAATAGTAGTGACAGACAGTGGATAAAACAGTGTGAAAAGTGGCGTATGATAGAAATATGCCAAGAGCGGGACACAACCGAGAAGTATCATCTGTTACTTATCACAGGCCAAGTGCTATTGTAAACATTAAAGATGTACTGACTTATTTTATTGTGATAAAGAATATATAACATGAAACTTGCCATTTTACTCATTTTTAGGTGGATGATTCAGTGGCATTAAGTACATTCACACTGCTGTACAGCCATTACCACTATCCATCTCCACAACATTTTCATCTCAAGCAGAAACTCTGTACCCAGTAGGAACCAACTCCACATTCTCTGCTCCCCCAGCACCTGGCAACAACCACCATTCTTTCTGTCTCTGTGAATTTGACTACTCTAGATTCTTCATATATATGGAACATTTGTCCTTTTGTGTCTGGCTTATTTCACTAAGTATAATGCTATCAGATCAGATCAGATCAGTCGCTCAGTCGTGTCCGACTCTTTGCGATCCCATGAATCGCAGCACGCCAGGCCTCCCTGTCCATCACCAACTCCCGGAGTTCACTGAGACTCATGTCCATCGAGTCAGTGATGCCATCCAGCCATCTCATCCTCTGCCGTCCCCTTCTCCTCCTGCCCCCAATCCCTCCCAGCATCAGAGTCTTTTCCAATGAGTCAGCTCTTTGCATGAGGTGGCCAAAGTACTGGAGTTTCAGCTTTAGCATCATTCCTTCCAAAGAAATCCCAGGGCTGATCTCCTTCAGAATGCTATGGTAAGTATTTAAACAGGCAGTCTTCATGTGATTCTCATAACTCTGTCAGGTTGGTAGCATTTCCCCCATTTTACAGATGAAGTAACTGATGATCAGAGAGTTAGGGGTTCAAAAATCACAGATAATGAACAGCACAGCTGGAATTTGAACCCTGGTCTGCGTGGTGCTAAAGCCTTTGCCACAATACTGATTCACCTGGTAGGGAAGAGAGGGGAGTCAGGGTAGTTACAAAAATTCAACCAAACAACCCAAACCTTTCTGATATAGTTCATACTAGCTATAGGATTAGGACAGCTATCTCTTTGAAAGGAAAAGTGAAAGTGTTTGTCTCCCAGTTGTGTCCAACTCTTTGAGACCCCATGGACTGTAGTCCGCCAGGCTCCTCTGTCCATGGAATTCTTCAGGCAAGAACATTGGACTGGGTTGTCATTTCCTCCTCCAGGGAATCTTCCTGACCCAGGGATTGAACCCAAGTCTCCTGCATTGCAGGCGGATTCGTTACCGTCTGAGCCACAGGGAACAAGATTTGAAATCAGTTATCTCAAAAGGAAGGTTGATGGGAGGGAGAGCATCTAGATCTAAGGTTCACTCTGCTTTTCACAACTGTGAGAAAAAGTTGTGGTAAGTACACATATCACTCTATGGAGTCCTCCCAGAAAGTGGCTGCTGAGCTGAAAGGAATTGTGACAGCTTTTTCTGTGTTGCTCCAAACAAGCAAGGGCCACATTTCCCCTCTGAGGGCTCCTTTCAGAGGCTGATACTTAGAATGCTTTGATTGTTTTAGAGTCCTTTGCACCGGGAACCTGAGGGGGGCCACTCCCAATGCAGCATGCCTCTCAGGGCTGTTTGGGAGAGGGTTGTGTCTGTAGTGGCCAGAGCAATGACAGCACTCTGGGGTTGAGGTAACTGTCGGCTCACCTGGAGCCTCTGACCACTGCCTCTGTGCCCATGCCCAAGGCCCCCAGCTCTCCAGGGATGAGATCTCCTCCCTTTTGAATCTCCTGGTCCTCCTGTGTCTCATGTTGCACCCAGCCTCTTCCTTCCTGCCCAGGCCCAGGAGATGAATGGATTCTCCCTTACTGTTGCCTTCTCTGTGAATGTGTTACTCACTCAGTCATGTCTGACTCTTTGCGACCCCATGGACTGTAGCCCACCAGGCTCTTCTGTCCATGGAGCTCTCCAGGCAAGAATACTGGAGTGGGTTGCCATGCCCTTCTCCATGGGATTTTCCTGACCCAGGGACTGAACTTAGGTCTTCTGCATTGGCAGGCAGATTCTTTACCATCTGAGCCACCAGAGAGGGTTACCGTTGCTTTTTATAATTCGTTGTTAAATACCTCAGATGATTTGCAAAACAGGCCCTTTGGTGGGGGTGTTGGTGGTGGGGGAGTGAACACAATGAAGATGACAGGAGGCGGGGACAAGGCTCACCTTTCAACTCAGCCTCCCAGATTCCTAGATTCACACCCTGGTCTGGCCGCTTGAGGCAGGCTGTCTCTTGTGATGGAAACGAGAACAACCAAAGGGCATGGTTTCAGGTTGACCTTTTCTTTCTCTCCATGTAATTCATCTTAATTACAGCAGATATAGAGTACAATATTTGGCATCAGGAGACCTGGGTTCTGATTCTGACTCTATTAGTTACAAGCGGGGTACCCTTGAGCAATGCACTAATGTCTCTGAACTTCAGTCTACTTTTCAATCAAATGGGGATAATATCATAATAATACTGACATTCAAGGTTATTGTATGATAATGGAATGGTTTAACATCTACCCTAGCACTTTTAAAAATTAAACACTACACAAGAGTTGATTTTTTTTATATATATATATATATATATATATACTGTATTTACTTTCAGGACCCTATTTATGCTACATGAAGGTTAGCACTGGGATCAAAGCAAAAATATGTATTAAGTTCACTCCATTTAATCAACACTTGTAGTGCATGACCACTCACTGTATGTCCAGTGGTTGCCTTGATCATGGAAAACAAATCATCTCATCTTTTAGTGCAGAGATTGCCAAGCCAATACATATTCCTTGCATAAATGAGTGAATTTTTCCTTTGTTGCACAATGAATCACATCTACTTCCTCATTTCCTAAAATGAAATCATCTAATGAATTGGATGAATGAAGATGAAAACTGGCTTTTAATTCATTTATTCAAAGTATTTAAGTGTATAACAATTAGCTTGCAGTAAATTATTGTGAGGAGAACAGAAGCTCATGTTCAATTAGTCAAATTTTTTGCTGTAGTGTTTAGATATGGAAAACTCAGTTTCTGCCCACTGAAAGCTAATTTTCTGGGAAGCTGAAGGCATTCTGAATTCTGGGAGCAAGATTTCTTTTACCACGTGAAGAATTACAAAAAGACAGATGAGGCAGTGCATGCAAAGCATGTGACATCTGTGGCCTACTGCTGTCATTATATGAGACAGAAAAACAAGGCTTGAATTCTTAGATGCTTAAGTCAGACAAAGGTCTCTTGAAGGACTCAGTCACAATTCTCAACACAATGCTTAATTCTACCAATTCTGCTCCATCTCCTTTTTCTTTTCTATATCCACAATTCAAATGTCTTAGGAAAAGTAGAAGGAAACAGGACCAGAGATGGCTTCCTGGTAAAACTGGGTAGCTCAAATATTTAGAGCAACAGATGCTTAATTTTAATGAGACCCTTAACAAACTTTCCAGATGAATATGTCCTCCCAAAGTAACTAAAATGATCAAAAGAGTTTATAAACTTATGGCCATTCAAATTACAGTTAGGATCATTTATGAATGCACAGACTACTTCTCCACATAAAACAGATCACAGCATTAATATCTTTCATCAGGAGTTATTTCAAACTTTATAGAGTAGAGAGAATATGCCAGAAATTTTAGAAATATGAGTCCACATCAGGTCCTGCCGGAAGAGCAACTATTAACTCAGATAATAGCAGACTGTTGCCTACAGAGATGCATAAAAGATAAGATGTTTTGTCTGCATCCAGCCTCTTAAGAAGAAATTTTTATTAAACAAAATCAAAACACTATTGTCTCTACTAGAAGAGCTCAAGCTTGAACTTGAGTTATCTGGTCTTGAATACTCAAGGCAGTTTTCTTAAATTTTCAACCTTAGGGTTCATCATTTGTGAAAATGGGGATAAAATTGCTCATCTTACAGTGCTGGTGTGTGGATTAAATGAAATGCCTGGAAAAATCTAGCATGGCCTGTCATGTATCAGGAGCTTAATAAATAAAAGTTTCCCTTTTTCTTCCCTTAGCCTCCCCCAAACTACCGCACAATTGCACTCATCTCACATGCTAGTAAAGTAATGCTCAAAATTCTCCAAGCCAGGCTTCAACAATAGTGAATCGTGAACTTCCAGATGTTCAAGCTGGATTTAGAAAAGGCAGAGGAACCAGAGATCAAATTGCCAACATCTGTTGGATCATTGAAAAAGCAAGAGAATACCAGAAAAACTTCTTTATTGATTATGTCAAAGCCTTTGACTGTGTAGATCTTAATTTATGCCCATTTTAAGGCACATTTAGCCATTTTTCTATTATTATTCGAGGAAGGAGCACAAACACCTGTGTGTGTGTGTTATGGGTGTGACACACCCATAACAATCTGCAAGCCCCTTTTCTACACACAGAAACAGGAATTCACTCTAATGACAGGAAAGGCAAGATCACAGAACTGCTAAGTGGCAGAATCAGGACTTAAACTCAGATCTCTTAAACTCTCTTTGTCTTCTTCCTAATGCAAGACTGCCTCTCAATATGTTTATTTCTTGATATTTTGCCACAGTGCTGACCTTAAAGTCATATCTGAAGTGAGAAAAGCTGTGCAGAACTTGCACTTAGAATATCTCCTATCTTACTGTCTGCTCCAGAAACAATAGTGACACATTTAAGACAATTTGCAACTGGTTCTCTTGTGATTCCACTGGATGGAACCAACTGCACTTAATCCCATTTCATGGCCCCAGAAGCCAGGGAGGGGCTGGTGGATGGGAGTTCTTAGGTGGCTCTTTCGTGATATGGTCTGGACAGTGTTCGATGGGCTAGAGCTTAAGTACTAGGGCACCAGGGCTGGGGCAGATTTGATGAATGATGACTCAGGATTCCAAGCTGGTGTCCCCACTGAAGGAGGATACTTGGCATAGTCATTAAGAGCATAGACTTTTAATTTCAGTTAAAGTCTTCTCTCTGCCATTTACTATCTTGTGCCCTTGAACAGCTTTCTCAGTTTGAGTCTCGATATCTTCACCTTTTAATTGGGGTTAATGGCAATTACCTCTCAAGGTTATTTATAAGGTTAAAGAACTAATGTGTGTAAATCTCTTTACGTGGTGCCAGGCTAGCTAAGCCTGCAGCCTCTGCCAGGATCCAGCATCTTGGCAGCTTGCTCGGTGCTTAGCACAGTGCATGGAACACACGAGAGGCCCAGTAGATGTTTAACAGGATTGTACCTTCCGTCACTGGGAAGGAACATTTCCTTAGGGTTGCTGGGGCATTAGTACTGTGGTCTGCTGGTGCTGTACTTGCTGCTGCTTCAAGGAAGCCAGTTCTTCTGCTGGGCAGCTCTGATGGGAAGGTATCTGAAACATACCAGATCAGAATCTGTCTCCTTTCACTGCCACTCATTTGTCTCAGTGATCCCACCTGAGATCACACAGTACATTCTTGGCCTCTTCTATGTGGTTGGAGAGTGAAATTCTATGACTATGGAATTTTTCAAAACTTAAAAGCCAGTAGCCTGCAAGCCAAATTCAGGGTATACTTAGATGTGTCTTATTAGCCTGCAATGTTGAAAAACTGTGTATCTGAATGTTCTCATTGGGGCACTCCTGTTTCAGCTTGCCACAGTCCATACCTCTCCCTACGGCATACGCTCAGCTTCACTCTTTCATATGGTCTCCCCCTGACCTCCAGCCTTTGATTATGTGACCTGTGGTGAGCACAAAGAGGAAGTATTTTGTTTTTTGTTTTTTGTTTTTTTTCAGTGTTACAGCTCCATTTTATTTAGAAGATAGCAGGAGAGTGAGAGAGAGAGAAAAGAGAGCATGCACGCGGGAGAGAGAGTCTGTGAGAAAGTGAAGATAGCAGGAGAGTGAGAGAGAAAGAGAGAGAGAGAGAGAAAGAAAAGAGCACATGCACGCGGGAGAGAGAGTCCTGAGGAAGTATTTCGAAATCAGAGATGATCTAAACTTGAATCTATGCTCTTGCTGAATAGCATTAAGTGGACTAGCCTCCACGAATCACAGTTTCCCCAGTGGTTATTTGGGCTGCTCCAACCTGCCTTCCAAGACTGGTGTGAAGATTAAATGAAATAGCTCCTAGGCCAGTGCTACGCACAGGCAGGGACTTAGGAAATATGAACCCACAACAGCTCATCTGCACCGAAATTCCTTGTTTACAGGTCCAACTTGGAGACTGAAGAAAGAAAAAATATCAGAGATGAAAAAGTTGGGTGAGGAACTACATTAGGAATAGAAGTGAGGATGAGAACAAGAAGCAAGTAAGAAGATAATAAAACAACCAATTTCCAAAGCACACATGGATTCTGAAAAACTCCAAGTAGAGTCAGTAACAGGGTTTCATGGCTACTGGAAGGGCAAAAGCTCAGGGTGAGGTGAGCAAGAGCTGAGCCCAGCTCTAGACTAATTGAATCAGAATCCCTGTAGGTGGGACCCAAGCATCGGTTTTGTAAAATGTCCTCAGGCTGTCCCAGTGTGCAGCTATGACTGAGAACCCAGGAGCCAGAGGCTCTCCCACCTACACAGTACATGGTGCCAGCAGGCCTTCAATAAGTGGAGGCAGATTCTGCCAGTCAGGCTTTCCTGGACACCAAATGTGTGAAACCGACCTGGGATATACATGAAGTTTTGCACTGACAAAAAGAGAAGGATCAGTGAGCAACATCTTCCATGGATTCTGTGGGCCAGGGGCAGCAGCAGTCGCTGACTATGTGGGGCTTCTCGGCATATGAGACAAGAGCCCCTTCCTTCAGTAATTTTCCACTGGGTGGAGGCTCTCATAAACTAATGATCAGGGCAGACCTGGCAAATCCCTTCCTGAGGCATGGAGAAAGTGTTCTCATGAGACAAACTGGTGATGTCCTTCTCAGTTCTACACATTAGGTATATCTACCTACTAGAAATAGGATTGAAGTTCCTAAGCATGAAAAAAAGCTGTAAAAAAGTTTAAAGTCTTAAACTTATAATAGCTATTATTATAGTTGCCATTAATTGATCAGCCACAACGTGCCAAGGATACATTATTTCTAATTCTCATGCCAACTGCATGCGGCACGTATAACTATCTTAATTTTTCAACTGAAGAAAAGTTTTTGGGAAGTTAAGAAACTTGTCCATAATCGCAGCTGGAAAGTGGCTGAGTTAGGATTAAAACCCAGATTTGTTTGAAAGGCTTATTCTGTTTAGCAGCTTGATTCTCCAAAACAAAGCAAAAACAATATAAGGAGAGTGCGGGTGTAAAGAACAGCATTCTTTTCATTTGTCTGCAGACTCCAAATTTTTTTTACGATAAGTATACTTTACCTCTTATAATCAAAAGTTGTTTTGAAAGAAGGGAAAAAATGAATGGTAAGTATAGGGATCAGATCTATTATATAGAACATTGTTATTAATCAGATAATTTTCCTTAATTAAAAGCATTAACATCCAGGAATAAACAAAAATGTATTCAATTTTCCATAATTACAAATACATTTCCTGGATTTATATTTCAGAGCAAGGGACCTGGATTCAGCTCCCATTTTCATAATGGTCTTTGCATCTGAGACACAGACACCTTCTAAATTTATTAAACCATCCAACTTTACAAAAGAAGTGGCAGATAGAATCCAAATGCAATCCTTATTTAGCAAACTGTCTTCCTTCCTGTAGGATTTTAGCTTCTGTTTGGTCTTTATCTAAAGCAACTGCCAAACCAGTTGGGTTTCCCTCCTCTCTTGTCTGACTGTGGTCAGCAAGGTGAGAAATTACGAGGAGGAAAATGAGATTTTGGAAATGGGTGCTGACAAAGTTGTCATCTCACCAGAGAAGATGAATGAGGACACGATCAAGAACGCAGCACAGGAGAAATACAATTAGGTGTGTAGAGCCAGGGAGAGAACTGGAGCTCAGCGCATTTTCCTCCCTGTAGGAGTTACCAATTCAATCCTGAAAAATTATAAATGATGCTATCACTTGAAAACTGGGTACGCATAGGCTCCATTTTTTTACTCTTCCCTGGTCTCCCATCCCCATCAGCCACTGAAAACACAAAGTACTAGATAAACAAAAGGAGTGCCCACCTCAGCCCTTCTCTCTCTGGAAGCACAGGAGGCTTTTATTAATCTGAAGCCACTGAAGCTATTTCATGCTCATTGTTAAAACGCACTTTTAACACAATTATATAAACTTGGCAACTAAGAAGTTTTTAAGAAACATTTTTACCGATGCTGATTTTCAATACAAGCAGTCAGTATATCTCTATTCCATGGGAAGACACTTTAATAATATTTAATTAAAGTCCACACAACAGTAAGCAGATGACTAGCTTTCCTGGTTCTAATTCCATTGTGTCTCTTACTTAAAGGAAACACATGATTTTATTTGTAGCTGGTGTTTGGGACGGCATTATTTCTAGTCTGATTAGTTGTACAGACCTTTCTCATTATTTTTTTACTTTTAGTCAAGTAAAAGTAAAACATTTTTACTTTTTGTTTTTAAAAACTGATTTTGTGGCAATTGATGAATTGCAAAATACAGAAAAAGAACAGAAAAGTAGTTAAAAAACCTAGCATTCAGAGATAATAACTTAATAATTTAGAATGCTTCCTTAGAGTCTTTTTTTTTTTTTGCTAAGTTTGTAACACAGTTGGAGCTTTCCAAATTTTCATCTTGTGTTTGTGTTTTGCTTAATATGTTGCAAGTGTTTCTTTTTTTTCCTGTTAGTAAAACCTCTATTAGCATGATTTCAAGTTGTGCATAGTATTCTATATTATGAAAGTGAAAGTTAGTGAAAGTTAAGTTGCTCAGTCGTGTCCGACTCTTTGCGACCCCATGGACTGTAGCCCACCAGGCTCCTCCGTCCATGGGATTCTCCAGGCAATAGTACTGGAGTGGGTTGCCACTGCCTTCTCCAGGGGATCTTCCCGACCCAGGGATTGAACCCAGGTCTCCTGCATTAGAGGCAGACGCTTTAACCTGAGCCACCAGGGAAGTCCATTCTATATTATGAAAGGGCAGCCAATTGCTATCTTTTAAATTGAGAGCCCCTGCAGTCTAACACATATGACAGCACTGCGCACAAAGTTGGCTATGTTAACGTTGGACTGCCTTTGATAGCATGGAATATTGTGTTTTGTTCCCAAGTACAAACAAAGGACCTGAGCAGGGGAGGTGGCTTTCTTGCCCCACTCCCACATGCTACCTTCCTCATACGAGGTGAAACTAACGGAGTTCTCAAATGGAGGAGGAATTAACAGCTTCATTCCACCAGCAAGGTGGCACCTCGAGTAGTATGGTCATGGACTAGGAACCAGGAGGGACAAGCATTTATTAAAAATATACTGTGAGCAGGAGAGGGTGAGGTGCTGGGAACACCAAGATGAATAAGATGTAGTTTCCTCCTTATAAGGACTGCAGTGCTGACCCTGTAGGTACAACTGAGTTTCAACATCAGTTGCTCTGGGAACCTGTCACCTCACCGAACCACTTGCCAGCCTCTTTCCCTGAACCATCAGCCTTCGCTGAGGGTCTGCTGTAAATGGACAGATTCCTTGACATTTTTAAAAAATTAACTTATTTTAAATTGAAGGATAATTGCCTACAGTGTTGTATTGGTTTCTGCCATACATCAACATGAATCAGCCACTGGTGCACGTCGTGCGGGACTGTGGCCAAAACATAGAGCACTGCCTGGAGTCCCACTGCCCCCTGGTCTTTCTCTGTTAGCAGCACTTGCCCAGTGCTGCCCAGTTCTTTATGCTCAGGTCAGCTTTTGCTCCCTTCCTGCGGCCCTATGGTGGTGGGGTCTCAGCATGCCTCACCATCAACCTTGCTCAGCAATTAGGGCAGCCTTATAAAAATGGCCCTCTTTTCTGTCTTTTCACATCTTTTGCTTGTTCTCATAGCATTTACTATGAGAGGCTCCTGAGGGCCTGTTTATATACACCATACACCGTACCCCAGTAAGCTCTCTGGGGGCTAAGGCAAGAATATAGACTGCACAGCTATTCAGGCACTTAGAATCTGGTTGAAAATGCACATTAAAATGTGAAAGAAACAAAGGTAAGATCATGATAACATGCCCTTCACTGACACGGAATGTCCTGAGGGGACAAAGTCAATGAAGTATTTGCACAGGGGAGCTTAAAGAACTGATGAAGTGAGTGATGAATGAGGAAAGGCTGAGATGAAGTTGGGATTCTGAAATAGGGAAACACGACAAAGGGCTTGAACCAAAACGTGTGCTGCCTAATGGCCACGGGCATGACTGCAATGAACTTGTTAATTCCACAAGATCCAAGTCCTGTTGACCTCTTCTTATTTCAGAATATACACAAGTAAGTCTGTTCCTTTTTGTATTGCTAAATGCTGGAGACAGCACTGCAGATACTTTGCATATTCCCTAAAAACAGTTCTTCCTGTTTCCCCACCCACAACTTAAATAATATTGGGCTCTGTGATTCTGTAAGACAAAATTGTTAACAAAAATTTGCAAAATGTGTGATACATGCTATTTTCCTTTGTCAATGACTTCAGAGGTGAAATCTGTTTTTGACAATTTTAGAATGACAATTATGGCTGAGATGGCTAGTTTTCTACCCCAGTATCTTTCTTCCTTAGTAACTGCTTCTTTGGTGGACATAGTACCATGCAGACTAAATGATTTTGTGTTTCCTGGGAGTTGCCCCTTTGTAGTAGCCACTGTGATCGTATGACTAAGTACTGGGCAATGAAATATAAATTAAAGAACTCTATGGAACTTCTGGGAAGGCTTCTTAAAAGGAGGCATGGACAAGAGAAAAGAAAAAAGGGGGTAAAAAAGGAGGGGTAGATAGTCGCTGCCCTTCTCTCCCCACCTTTCTTCTTTCCCACTTCTTGGAAATCAAAGACAATGGACAGGGATTCAATAGCTGTGTTAAAATATAAGGAGTAGGACTTCCTCCAAGGTGCAGTAGAGCAGAGAGCTGGGAAAAGCGTGTATCCCTGATGTCTCTGGGAAGCTCCATACCAGCCCTGGATGGTGAAACTCCAGATGTTAAGTGAAGCAGAAATAAATTTCTGCTTATTACATGCCACTTTGTTTAGGCATTAATTTCATAAATATATAGAGAGAGCATATACTTCTCAAGAGCAGGAGCAAGTATAGTGGGTGTTCAGCAATGCCACGATGATGACAACAGTGATGATGATAAAATTAAACACGATGAAACAAAGTGGCTTGAATAAACTGTACATAGTTATTTTTATTTAAAGATTCTACTGGTGATGCTACTTAATCTATTTGTATGCAGGTGTCCTCAACGATGGAGAAGGCAATGGCACCCCACTCCAGTACTCTTGCCTGGAAAATCCCATGGACGGAGGAGCCTGGTAGGCTGCAGCCCATGGAGTCGCTGGGAGTCGGACACGACTGAGTGACTTCACTTTCACTTTTCACTTTCATGCACTGGAGAAGGAAATAGCAACCCACTCCAGTGTTCTTGCCTGGAGAATCCCAGGGACGGGGAAGCCTGGTGGGCTGCAGTCTATGGGGTCGAAGAGAGTCAGACACGACTGAAGCGACTTAGCAGCAGCAGCAGCAGCAGTCCTCAATGAGGTCTGCATTTTTAAATAAAATTCTCAATCTACTGAACATTAAAAGATTTCATTTCGTTTCATTTTGTGAAGCAAGGCTGTATCATTTCTATGTGTCTTTATGCTGGCTTCCACAGTGCTATGAGGAATGTCTTTAAGTGACTGATTCTCAGTGATGGAGAGACTGTGAGCTCTGTGGGCCTCACCAGGGCTTGGCATGTAAATGGTGGAATGATGCTGAGAAATTCACTCCACTGCAAGTGAAGCAGTGGACAGCCTCTCTGAGGAAGTGACTCAAAGACTAACATGCAGTAAATCATGAAGGAAATGGAAGAACTGGACAAAGAGACATGGTCAACCAACGAGAACACAGTGAGAAAGCAAATATTTGGCAACTAATGAAGCTAGAAGGGGACAAGGGACTCAAAATATCCTCAAAGGTGAAATATGGTACATAGGTAAGCCCCTTTATCTACTTTCAGTTCAGTTCAGTTGCTCAGTTATGTCCACCTCTTTGCGACCCCATGGACTGCAGCACGCCAGACTTCCCTGTCCATCACCAATTCCCAAAGCCTGTCCATCGAGTTGGTGATGCCATCCAACCATTTCATCTCTGTTGTCCCCTTCTCCTCCTGCCTTCAATCTTTCTCAGCATCATTATATACTTTAGTCTTCTGGAAAAATTACAAAATGTTTAAGCTCTTGTTTTTCCCAACATTGTTAATTCCATTAATCCCAGAAAGGATGTGAGGGGTAATCTCATCCAGCTACTGGGAAACTTCACAGCATCTTAAGTTCCAAAGGGATTTCTTTTCTTTCTTTTGCACCTGCTTTGGATAACTACCTAAATTGCAGTTACACAAGAACAAGCTCAGGAATTAACTTTTAGTGAGAAAAAAATATCTGCCATGAATATAGGAACTCCCGTGCTCAGCATGGGAAAAAAACCCAGGGAAATAAGCCATTTTTTCTAGTGTAGTTTATCTTTAGGCCAATTGCGAGTAAAATATAGGCACGGTCATGTAAAACTAGGAAATAGGACACTACATCATTCAGTTTTGTTTCTTGTGTTTCAAGAGAACCCTCTGCCTGCTTACTTCCATTATTTAGCACTTGGCTTCTTTCAAGGAATCTCCAAGAAGGGACTGACCAGCATGGACTATGTTTTGAGCCTGACCCAGTCCCACCTTTTCTTTGCTGTCTGTGAATTAAAAAAAAAAAAAAAATTTTTTTTTAAAGGCTTTTATTTATTGGAACTCCCACGGGTGCTAGGCAATATACAGTAACTAACAATTATTCCTTTAAATTAAACAAAATGCAGTGTAGCTTAATTTTCTTGAAGAACATGGGCTTTGGAGGGAGACTATTTCAATTTCATTTTTACAGTTTTACTAGTTATGTGCTTCTTTTCATGTTTCCCAAACCTTCTCAGCCTTGGAGTTTTTTCCCCCGATTCTTAAAAATTGGCATAATAATAATATCTCTCAGATTGTTGTCTGGCACATAGAAGGTGCTCAACCATGTTAATTCCCTTTATTCCCATCCCTCCCCTACTCCTGACATAACCAAACTAAATTGGACAGTTGGAATATAGTTTGATCCACCCAGCTCTAATACTCTCAACCTCAATGCTCATGCATGTGTTTAAAATGACCTTTGCATAAGCTGACTTAACTAAATTTCTCTGCAACCTGTCCCCAAACATGGCTTTAAACCTTTCAAGTTTTCCATATTATTTTCTTCTTTGTGATAGGCCAGAAGTCCTGAGGAAGCTGACCATAGGACTCCCTTGTGATGTCAGAAACAGATTTCTAAATAAGGAAGAATAATAAAAACTCATTGGTGATTACTATTCTTTCACACTAGTATATCCTGAAATAACTGTTCCAAAGAGCACTTATTGACAGAGGGCCTGGTTTCCTTCAAAGCTATACAGAGAGTTTCTAAATGCCAACTTATTTCAGGAGAGGAAGTTCTCTTCTTTGGTGCTTTGCTGAAGCTAATTTGGGTTTTCTGTGTTTTGAGAGAGATGATGTGACTTTTCTGCTAAAGACTCATCATGAACCCTCCGTGCTTTTCATTTTTATCTTAAAGCAAGCTCAGGTGTTAACAAAATTCATCTAGCAGGACTTTTTCTAGTTTTGGGGGGCAGATATATTGTTTTTACTTAAAATAGGCAATTTCTTGACTACTAAATAAACTTTAGAAACCTCAGCATAAGTTTTGCTTTTCCAGGAAAAAAATTTTCTGATTAAAAATAATAGAATCAGTAGTATTAGCAACACTGTTATTTCTCTAGCTCTATTTATAACGTCCTCTTTTCAAAACAGCTGAAAAATATAAATATGAAAACTTATCTACTTTTTCTCTCACTATGATTAGAGAGAAAGTTATCAAAAGAATCATTTGAAAAGAAATACAATGTAATTATATCACTTGTAAATTAATAAAATTAAGCTACACTTTGCCTTCGTCCCTAAGTTTTACTGATCTAAAAATGATAGTTCTGTATGTGTTCATTTTTCTACAGGGGATCTCATTTTTAAATTGCTCCTTAATACAGGACATTGATTCATAACCTCAGGGCCTTAGTAAGTGGCTTCCTTGAAGATGATACTATTTTGGATTTATTCACAAGAAGTAATCCCCTTGAGTGACTCAGATAATATTTTTTTTTTTAGTTTTCTTAAGAAATTCTTCAGGAATTCTTGTGAGATAGAAGTAGGGAAAATATTATCACTTTGCTGATAGGGATGTCAAGGCTTAGAGATTTGTTCAAGGTCAAAGAGAAAGTCATTGGTAAAGCCAGAAACTTGAATCCTGACATCCTCACTTGTATTTTAGTTCTGCTAAAATAACTTCCTGTATTCCTTGGATCTGCATTAATGTAAGAGTTTTGCATTTTGGGACCCAGGCAACATTTTTAAAATCTAGACTACTTACAAAAGACTATATATTCTAAAACGCATTCACAATTATTTCTTTTTATCATTGCCTTTCAACATGAAAAAGTCATAGGACTTAAGTCTATTATTCCATTCATATAAGTTGCTTAAACTTCAATATAGGTCTCTAAGTCTGTGTATTTTATTTTTTTCTTTTGGCAAGAGAATATCCCAGTGGGTCCATACATCTGTGTCCTCAATGCATATGGCACCAGAGTAAATTATATCGCAGGTTATTTGTGGTTCTAACAATATTTAGTCAATTTCCTTTCTCAGCAAACTTAAGAATTCATGCAAACCAGATTTATGCAAATCATGTTTGTGATTCAGCTGTGGTCAGCCTCAGGAAGCAGAATCCTGTGTAACTGCCATGTAGGATGTGATTTAAAGTTGAAGATTTACAAGAGCAGTGCAATGTGTGTGGTGGCACACACACGGGCCACTTAAATATACAGTGATATTTAAAGATAAAGAGGGGTATGAAAAGATGACAATGTGCAAATTCCCACAAATATGCATAATTCATGGTCAATTAGTATATGTCTAATCATAGCAAAGTACACGATTTTCTTGCAATCCCTTCCTTTCCTTTTTAAATTGATAACTGGCATCTTGAAAGAAGAAGGGAAAGATGTGGGTGGTCACCACAGAAGCCAGGGAAAGTTGTGCGGTATGTATATCTATGGCTGATTCACGTTGATGTATGGCAGAAACCAACACAATATTGTAAAGCAATCATCCTCCAATTAAAAATAAATAAAATAAAAAACATACTGTCCCCCCAAATGCCTAAGGATCCCCTTGATTCAGCATAAAGCAACCATTAAAATGACATCTATAAAAAATAAATGATGATGTGGAAAAAATGAGTCTGGCATAATACATAAAGAGGGAGATACAAAATGGCATGCACACTAACTGCAGCTATGTAAAAAATTGAAATTATGCTTGTGACTATGCAAAAATGAGAGGGTATGTAAAAATAGAGAGTTCTTGGGAACATGGGTGATACTTTTGATCTGGTCAAAGTTTCTCAGAAGGGTTCTATATACTCAGTATAAGCAGAGTAACCAGTGAAAGAAAAGAGACCCCAAGGATGAAGGTCAGAGCACCAACAGGTAAGGCTTTTGGAGGAAGGTGGGGTGCTGCTATTGGGATGGTGTGGGAGTTACCAGAGCTTGGAGGGGCAAAGTTGTGGCAATGAAAGTCTGAAGGGGTGGCAGATCATCACTTCTCAGACCACTTTTCTAGACAGGTAAGCAGGGAAACTATAGATCTGCCAACACCTGGGATAAACTAGCTCTACTCGGTAGTTCAGCCTGAGAAGAAAGGTCGGCTGCTGTGGGGCAGCTGGTAGAGTGACATTTCCAGAGCACAGTTATGGAAGCTATTCAACAAATGCTGAAATGATGGGCTCTCCTGTTTTGATCCAGGCATGGATATTTTCAAATGTGGTGAGCACAGAGGCAATTCTAGGTGCAAAGTAAGGATTTAACTTATCATGAGAAGTACCTCAGATGTGAGGACTGGAGCCCATGTAGCAACCCTAATGTAGGACCTGCCTTTTACTGGTTATCTAGGAAGGCTGCCTGGTTACCTGATCCTACCATTCAGTACAGGGCAGGGTCCCAATGGCCTCAGAGGTGAGCAGTTATCCAAGGACTGGGCAACTGCCCTTTTTCATAGATTTGCTTTTGGGCTTGTGTGTTTATGACTCTTTTACACACACACACATACACACACACACATATATACACATGAATAATGTCTTTTGAAGGAAGAATATTTCTTTTTCAATTTATCCATCTTAATTGATTTATGCTTTTTTAAAATCCTATACATGTCTCCCTTATAAACAGAAAAGGTTTCTCAGATTTTACCCTATTACATTCCAACACAGTCAAGATTATGTTAATAACAGGTCTCCTTGATAAGTCAGGGAAGCATGAGCAAAGGACAGCTTCTTAACTGAACTCCTTGGACCCTGGGCAGTCATGCACAGCCACACAGACTGTGCACACAGCACATCTCCTTGGGGTTGTGCAAAGCTGTCGCCTAGCAAAACATTTCCTATGCCTTACTGTACATTGGGAAATGGGGATAATGGCAACTACATCATGGATTTGTTGGGAGGACTAAATGAGTTGCCAGGAAAAATATCAACAATTTCAGATATGCAGATGATGCCACTCTATTGGCAGAAACTGAAGACAGTCTCAAGATGAGGGTGAAAGAGGAGAGTGAAAAAGCTGGCTTGAAACTGGACATCAAAAAAACTAAAATCATGGTATTTGGTCCCATCAGTTCATGGCAAATAGAAGGGGAAAATGTGGAAACATTGTCAGATTTTATTTTCTTGGGCTTCAAAATCACTGTGGATGGTGATTGCAGCAATGGAATTAAAAGATGCTTGCTCCATGGAAGAAAAGCTAAGACAAACCTAGACAGCAGATTAAAAAGTAGAGACATTACTGACAAAGGTCCATCTAGTCAAGGCTATGGTTTTTTCAGTAGTCATGTAAGGATGTGACAATTGGACCATAAAGAAGGCTGAGCAATGAAGAATTGATGCTTTCAAACTCTGGTGGTGGAGAAGACTCTTGAGAGTCCCTTGGACAGCAAGGAGATCAAGCCAGTCAACCCTAAAGGAAATCAACCCTGAATATCCATTGGAAGGACTGATGGTGAAGCTGAAGCTCCAATATTTTGGACACCTGATGCAAATGACCCACTCACTGGAAAAGATCCTGACGCCGGGAAAGATTGAAGGCAAAAGGAGAAGGGAGTGGCAGATGATCAGATGGTTGGAAAACATCACCAACTCAATGGACATAAGTTTGAGTAGACTCCAGGAAATAGTGAAGGACTGGGAAGCCTGGCGTGCTGCAGTCCATGGGGACGCAAAGAGTTGGACCCAACTTGGTGACTGAACAACAATACACATGAATATATATATACATATATAGTGTTTAGAACAGGGTATAGTACATGCATAGTAAATGCTTTGTAACTATTGCTTTAATAAAAGATTTTTAAGATTAGAAAAGCTTAAGGCAAAGATTACATTAATAAGTTTTACTTCTTGGTCTCCATCAGCTATACTTGCTTTATGAAACAACATGGGCCACAGGATTGATTACTGAGTAGGTTCACTTTAATGAATGAAGCCAGGAGGGAATATCTGCAAGGTTAGAAACAATTAAATAAAGGACTGAAGATCCCTAATTTGTCTTAACTCCTTTTCTTTTGTAGTGCTAGGAAATAAAAGTTTAATGTCTTTACCAAAATAGTAATTGATCCTTTCTTAACACCAAAAACTTGAATAGTCTAAAAAACTGCACCTCAAAGCGTTATGTGAATAGGAATCCCTGAAAGGCTTGTGAAAACCGATTCCTGGTCCCCACCCACCCTTAGAGACTTTGATTCAGTCTGGAACTTGGAGTATGAATTTCTAACATACTGTAGGTGATGCTGATGCTGCTGGTCCATGAATTTCTCTTTGAGTCACTGAGCTCTTCTGCAAACCCATGTCTTGTCCTGGGAATACAGGGAATACTGCTGCTGCTGCTGCTAAGTCGCTTCAGTTGTGTCCGACTCTGTGCGACCCCATAGACTGCAGCCCACCAGGCTCCCCCGTCCCTGGGACTCTCCAGGCAAGAACACTGGAGTGGGTTGCCATTTCCTTCTCCAATGCATGAAAGTGAAAAGTGAAAGTGAAGTCACTCAATCGTGTCTGACTCCCAGTGACCCCATGGACTGCAGCCTACCAGGCTCCTCTGTCCATGGGATTTTCCAGGCAAGAGTACTGGAGTGGGGTGCCATTGCCTTCTCCAACAGGGAACACTAGGAAGACTCTAACTTTTTCAGGACCATGGCTAGGGTAATAATACACATCTCAGAGGCCCGAGGGTCCTAAATGCTCGCTTAGGTCCTCAGTTCTAAATCTCCTGTAGCACTGGTACCATAACTACCTATTGACTGAAGCTCTACAGTGTATTATGGTTTCTTAGAGGTCGTGCTTGTGTTTATTAATTTCTGTGTCCCAGCACCAGGCAAACACCTAGCAAGAAATAGGCTGTTAAGTTTTTGTAAGATAAGTAGATGAAGTAGGAGGCTAGATCATTTCCATTGAAATACTATTTTTTTTTCAAAAGCAGCATTCCCTGTATCTTTAGAAGTTATTTTGTTACCATATAATTAAAAAGAAGACAATTTAATTTTGCTCACAGTTTATCTTAGAACTAGTTCTTAAACATATGATTCTTTGCTTAGTGGTCTCCCCTAAATACTGAATGTTAAATGTTGCCAGCATTCCCTGAGCTGGTTCTCCTGGGTTCTCCACTGCTCTCCCTCCTGTATCCCATGAGAGGGAACAGGGCAGGATCAAGCTCCAGTTTTCTTTAGAACAACAAAAGTTATACATGTGCTGAATGTAACTAAGCCTTCTCCCCTACAACCAAGCCCCAGAAGATACATAGCAAAACTGTTTCCATATCACATGTCTATCAAGAATATTTTCTCAGATTTTTCTGTTTTCCCATTTGCTTCTTCTTCTTCTTTGGTATAGGCTTTATTTTCACTTTTGTTTTCTTTTTTCCCCTTCTCACTCTCCCCTACAACTATGGGGTTTAGGATGTCTGTCTGCAGAGCCAAAAGGGGCTTGTTCCTTCTCTTTCTCCTCTCCTAGCATCTGGATTCTCAAAGGGGAGAGTCTATAGCAGGACTATGAGGAGGCCTCCTTCCCTCCATCTATACCCTTCTACTCCTAGGGGATGTATCAGAAGATTTGGTGATGTATATCACATATGTGTACACATGCACAGGACAAAGCCAAAAAGGGAGGAAGAGTGTTACACACCTGTGGTGCTTCAAGTTGTTCAGTATGAATGGGACATGGAGTTGTGGTGGCATTGGGTGAGGATAACAGGGTAGTCAGGGCCTGGACCACCCATGGCCTGCGAGCCCAACTGAGGCGTCTGCACCGTATTTGGGACACAGCAAGAGACATCATTTCTCTCCACATCTTGAGTATCTATCATCTGTAAGCCAAGCAGTGTTGTGGTCCATGCATGTCTTGTATGGCTACTGTGGTTCATAAAACCACAAAAGGATTTAAAATCCTTTGGATGAAAGGGTAAGATTGCTCATTCACTTAATGAAAGACATATTGTGTCATTTTTTTCTTTAATGCAAAGTTTCCAAGGTTCTGTATCTTTAGCTTAAAAGTTTAAGAATAACAAAGCCTGTTTGTGAGCTTCAATTTGTTTTATTCTGCACTAAACAAGTTGATTAAAAAAATCCATCAACTGATGCATTATCACTCATTTCTTTTTCAAAAACTACTTCCATAGTTCACAGAAATTAATGTGTCAATTTTGGGGACACATTTAAAGATAGAAGCTGAGAGTGTAGAGAAGTGATATTTGGACAACTTTTGACTGGAAGAAAACTACTTGCCTCCGTTTAGTGTTTTTCTACAAGAATTCATTAATTATTCATGAATTACACAAATGAGATAATTTTGTTAGGAAAAAGTAATGAATGAATTTTTTTTCTATTCAGAACATCCGGCACAAAGCCAGGATGGTACATTCTCTCACCATTTCTTTAATAAGTCACTTACTCATATGTTTAAAGAATGAGATCATTTGGCAAAAAAAAAAAAATACTATGATGAGGAATAAATAACGATTGTGCTGAATGATCATTTGTGTGTGTATGTGTTTTTCCTAGATCACGAGATAGGAAGGAAGTGGTACTCACTGATTGAGGGTAGACCACGTGAAAAATTAATGACTAAAAATGGAAAGGACAGAAAGGACTTTGAAGAAAGAGAAGGAAGCAATGGAGCATTAAAAAGAAAGGCAGGTTTGCAAGAGCTGTGTTTCTGTCAAAGCTTATATATGCAGTACCAGAATAAGAGACACATTCCAGAGGCGGGGATCAGAGCATGGGGCTGAACAGAAAGGAGAAGACATGTATTGCAAAGTCTGGATGGGAGAGAAATAAATGCATAACCACAGAAATGACAAGGTCAGTGTAATGGCAGAGAACAGGCATGTAGGTCTGAAGTCAGAAGAGAAGGAAGGGAAGTCCACTCTCTAAATTCTCTCTCCTGTTTAAGTATCAAAAGAAGAAAAAAAATTTTTTTTGTATGGCCTATCTCTTCCATGGCCATTTTTATTTAATCAGATTTTGAATTTGTAACATAAATAGTTTCAGTATAAATATTTCCACCCACAGATGTTTTTCAGAGCACTGATAATAGACACCGATGGAGTCAGTAATCAGTGAGGTCACATGCAAGGTTCATTAGACAAAGTGCTGGGAGCTCACTTTAGAATGGATGGACTAGGAAGCTATATGTTGGACTGCAGGGCAGCTTCATATTCCCCACAACCAACTCAAAGGGTGATGATAAGCTGATCCAAGTGAAAACCAGAGAGACGAGCTGTGGAAAAACCCTCTGCTTCAATGGGGAGGAAATGCTTTGCTAATCTTCCTAGGGGGATCTTAGGAAATTCAGATTCCTTTAAAAATCTTTAATATTTGAACCCTGATATACAATGGAATGGTATGCCCTGGTGGCTCATATGGTAAAAGAGTCTGCCTGCAATGTGGGAGACCTGAGTTCGATCCCTGGGCCAGGAAGATCCTTTGGAGAAGAAAATGGCAACCCACTCCAGTATTCTTGCCTGAAAAATCTCGTGGACGGAGGAGCTTGGTGGGCTACAATCCATAGGGTTGCAAAGAGTTGAACACGACTGAGCGACTTCACTCCACTTCCATACACAGTGGGAAGCTGTCACAAAGTTTGTGATAATTTCTTTATGAAGTAGGAAGCATCTCATATAAATATCCTTTCGTAAAAGTGTCAAATTTAATAGAGTTAGCTGTGCATTTGAAATACATGCTCTTCTCAAGTGATTTTTCTAGACTGACTGGTATGCTTAGCTTACCAGCGTGAGGGAATTTAGAAGAAAGGATAAAAAGTAGTTTAATTTAGGAAAGGCAGTTACAGGGGTAGATGAGTAAAGCCAGGACATGAAGCTGTAGACCTGAATTCTAATATTTCTTGTGATAAAAAATAATCTAAGTGATAGAGTCAAGCTACTTCCCTATTCCAAGACTCGAGTTACTTTGGATGAAGAACCAATATAGTTAAACTTCATAGCAGCAGCACACTTCATCACTCAAAGTTTCTCTGCACACCTAGGGGCCGACTTACTTACTCTAACGGACTGCACCACAGGCATAAACCCCCTCCTCTGTTTAAAGTGGCTGGGAATGGGTTCCATGGAGCACAATTTAAAAATCACTGCATTAGATTCTCTTCTGAAATTCCTTCCAGCTCTAAAGTCTACAGTTTTCAGACTGACTGGATAAACTGACTTAAAACAACCAAAAACAAAACAAAACAAAACCAGTAAAAGCACAGCAAACATTCCACAGTGAAAGGCTGAATGGTTTCCTTTCAAGCTGTGTTCCAAATGGCTGGGTTTCAGCACTACTGTCCTGGCCTGTTATTTTCATATATCACATCATTTTTATACTCAGCAAGTCAGCTCATGTCATTTCAATTTTACATATATTTTTCCCCGTGACTAAAGATGCAGCCAGCACTTTCCCCCGTTAGATTACAAAATGGGCTATTTGAAAATTACTTACATCTATTTACTTTTCCAACTTGAAAGTTGAGTTTTTTTCTATGCTGCATGTAATGAACATAGGCTGTAAAAGAATACCCTAAAATAAAAATACATGGTGGCATTTAAGATGTTTGTTGAACTTGAAGTGGTTACTCATGGTCTCTCTTAGTGATTACAGGTTTTCATCGGACCCTGTGGTTTGCATTACTGTTTGCAAAGCTGGGGAAGACGGACTGGTGGAAGAAGGCTGGGTGCTTTTCCTCTACAAGGTGGGTACCTTGCTAACTCTCTGAGATGCTAAGTTGGTAAGAACAGGAGGTGGTAAAAGTCCCGAACAGGAAATATCAGCAATACTTTCTGCTTACAAATCTCTGACCTACTCATTTTATCAAGTGAGGATATTTTACACTTTAGGTTAACTAGTTCTTTTTTGAGGTACTTGAACCTCGGGAGACAGAAGGCCATCTAACAATATATCTTAAGGTCCATCGTTTTAATCCGATCAACAACTGGGTTAGGTTAGTTTCAAGGGAGAGGCTTGAAAGCAGGAGGTATAAAGAAGGAGAGAAATGGGGGGAGAGCAGAGGCCCACCAAGGTACAGGGACATCTCTCTCCTTTGTTCTTAGAGTCTCACAAGTGTATGTCACAGACTGGAACCCCAGGGCTGTATACAGACCCACACTATTTTGACTACACATGGTTATAAAATTTAAAAACTGATTTAAACAATTTTAAAAAGTAGATTTATTGTTTCTCTTGAAAAATGACTACATGTGGTGACCCTGAGCCCATTTTCAATAAGATGGCAATTAGCTGGGGCTGGTAGGTGCTGCCCCTTCTAGACGGGCCAGCGGGCAATCTCAGACACTGTCTTTCTTACTTCTTGTTTTTCTTACACATAGTCTATTCTCACCTCTGAACTTGATTGATCGAAGGAGGCATTTGTATCTATGACCTCAGAACAGACTTTATTGTTTAGTAGTATTATAATGTAGTCCCAAAGAAACCCAAGGGGATTCTTTTTTTTATTTTTTACATTTTATTTTATTTTTAAACTTTACAATATTGTATTAGTTTTGACAAATATCGAAATGAATCCGCCACAGGTATACCCGCGTTCCCCATCCTGAACCCTCCTCCCTCCTCCCTCCCCTACCCTCCCTCTGGGTCGTCCCAGTGCACCAGCCCCAAGCATCCAGTACCGTGCATCGAACCTGGACTGGCTATACCTACTCAATCCAAGGCTTTTACCATCAACTCCCACCACTCACCCACTCCAGTATCTGACATTTATAAAGTACTTATTTCATGCCACAGACTCTGCTAAGCATTTATTTACAGCAACTTATTTATCTTAACAACTGCTTTATGAAGTAGATAGAATTTTCTTCATTTTATAGCAGAGCAGCCTGAGCTCAGAGAGGCTGGTTAATTCTTCCCGATATAGCTACTACATGGCTGTAGTCTGTTTTCATTCAGATTCCTGACTGTGAAAGCCTCGCTCTTAACCACTGTGTAACAACTGCTATATTCACAATGGCAAACATGTGCAGTGGCAGAGGAGCCAGCAGACCTGAAAGGCACCAGGCCAGAGTACCCAACAGTGCCCCACAGAAGGCACACAGACCGCTTACCAGTAACAAAGAGATGTAACAACCAACTCAACATTCAGGAGGCCTGAGCTGCTGGTGGAACGAACACGAGACAAAACAGCCGTGGGCCTGGATTCTAAGCTCTGCTCTGACTGAAGGAGGCTGCATTGGACACAAGGCTGCTCAGAGAGGCACCCCCATTTGAACCCCATAACAGACATCTGAGCCAGATGGTATTATTCCATTTTACAGATGAAGAAACAGAAACTCTGAGAACTTCAGCTGCTCACTCCCAGGCCTTCTGCTTAGTAAGTGACAAAGCTGAGAGTGGAAACTGGGACGATGGCCACCTCCTTCATTTCAGGTCTCTCCTGTCTGCCTCTGTGTCACTCTAAAGAATCACCCTCTACATTTTCTGGCCTTCTACCTTCAGACCTCAGTAACATGTCAGAAGACTCTGAAATTAAGATATTAGGTCTGTCCTTTTAGTTTTTCCTGGAGTCAGAGGTGATGCCTAGGGGAATCAGTACACTAGTCTGAAATGTATGAAGTCAACACCCCACCCCACCAAATCCCTCAGCATTGTAAGTTTGCAAGGAAAAGTTAAGTTACTTTGCATTACTGTGATTTCTACCCCACGCTCCCTTCTCAATTACCTAACTCAGGTTACATAATTGAGCTATTTTCATATTACTTGACACAAATAGGTAATGTTTTCATATTATTACTTGACACAAGTAGGTAATGTTTAGGAATAAAAGATGAGTGAAAATGCCTTTATCGCAGTTGCTTTTCTGTTTAACCTTTCACAAAAGTTTCCCCTTGCCTTGTATAACACTGATGATAAATAGCTTTGCTGACAGATGGCATTGATTGGACTACAGTAGTGAATTTTTGTTTACTCTAATGCTGATTTCATATAGACAGCAAATTTGAAAAGCTTTGGTCTCTCTCATCAGACATAAATATGGCTTATTTTCATTGAACCGATTCTCATCTATCAATCTCTCTGGGGAAAATGCTAATGAGCCTATGTCTATTGTGAGCATAACGGGGGCAACCACAACTGCATAATGTGCTTGGTCCTTCAGAATCTCACAGCATCCTGTTTCAGAATCACCGGGCTGCCCAGCTTGTTTCTTTCTTGCAAGTCTAGAGGGGGTTTCTGTTCTTGGAGTTCCAAGAAGGTACCCAGGAAGAGTGTTATACATGATGTCAAGAGACAAGGTCTCAAGCTTTATAAGTCTTATCAGAGGTAAATGGGATCTGAATTGTATTTAAATTAAGTCACCACATTGATATGGCAAGAAAAGCACTAGCCAGATGGTGCAGAGTACAACAAGGCAGTGACACATATCACCCCCATTCCTTTTACTATTTATGAGTCCAGAATCAGGTCAGCTGCTTAGATGGCGGAATGACCACATTAACTTAGTACAAGAAGGAAGCTCGATATCCTTTCCTGTTTCTCTGTTTCTCATTCTTCCATTTTTCTTTCACATTGGCCTGTATTTTCCTCTTTAGGATTCATTCCCACCACGACCACTAGGATAAAGTTACAATCCTACTTAAATGCACTTCTGCTACTGGAAACACAGGGGGGTGTCTGTACTTTGCTTCTTCTTTTTCTTAAAGGAAAATTCATAGAAATTCTAGTTTCCATGGCTTTCTGTTTGGGCTTCTTCTACAAATTTAAAAGGAGACTCTCATAAGGGTGTCAACTACAAATTGGCACCTGCCAAGAGCATTTGCCAGTGACTGAACAACAACAAGGGCGTTTGCCATCTGCCTCTGTGGAGATTGAACCCTGTGCTGCTGCAGCTGCACCTTCAATAACTCCTGAGCGTGGAGAGTGAGGCACTTTGCACTCCAGGGAAATTGGTGGAACGGGTCTTTAGATAGTTAGATATTTTCAGGAACTGATTTCATGATCCTAATCCTTGCATCTCTTCATATCTAGAAAATCACTAAATTCCTTCATGGTGACATCAGCTCCTCATGATTAGCAGAAAACCTTTTGTAAAGTAAGCTTTTGATTGCATTGAACTCCTCCTTCACCAAAATCTGATATATTGACCTTCTCCCACTACCTCTTTGGAACAGAGAGCTATCTGAGGTGCTATCTCCTGGACCGCAGTCCTCATTTTGACCCAAATAAAACTTAACTCGCAACTCTCATGTTGTACATCTTTTTAGTGGATGAAGGTTTGGGGCTAAGAAAGGTAAGTGTTGTCTCTCTCCATGGTGCTTCTCATGTCTGGTCAAGGCCCTCCTGGGGGAGGCTGTCTAAGGATGGGAAAGGTGAGTGGATGGTAACAACCACCTTTCAGCTCTGCTGCTGCTGCTGCTAAGTCGCTTCAGTCATGTCCGACCCTGTGCGACCCGGTAAACGGCAGCCCACCAGGCTCCCTCATCCCTGGGATTCTCCAGGCAAGAACACTGGAGTGGGTTGCCATTTCCTTCTCCAATGCATGAAAGTTAAAAGTGAAAGTGAAGTCGTTCAGTCGCGTCCTATCCTCAGTGACCCCATGGACTGCAGCCCACCAGGCTCCTCCGTCCATGGGATTTTCCAGGCAAGAGTACTGGAGTGGGGTGCCATTGCCTTCTCCTCCTTTCAGCTCTAATTATGTATATATTTGCTTGGAAGGGCATTTCTCTCCTAATAAAGCTACAGTGGCCAAGAGGGAAGTAAACTGCTAAGGAATGTTTATAGAAAAGATTATTCCTGTGAGGGTTCAATAAATACTGGCCAATTATGGTACTTCCTAGTAGGTGGTTATTTTATATAATTACAGCACTGAAGCAAATCAACCTCTTAATGCCCACCTATGGGATGACCGATAATGGGCGACCATAGGGAGCTATGTAGGATGACAGACGGTGTATTGGATTGCACATCAAGAGGGAAGGCTGCTTCCAGTGCTCTCTGTACCTAACCAGGGACTCAGAGCAACTAGATTCAGCTCTCCAGATCTCGATGTTCCTGTTTGCTAAATTGGGGTTTTGGGGTGGTGTTATGGACTGAATGTTTGTGTCCCCACCAGATTCATATATTGAAGCCCTAACCTTTAATGTATTTGTATTTGGGGACAGGCCCACAAGGAGATGACAATGGTTAAATGGTGCCTTAAGAATGGGGCCCTAATAAGAGGATGAGACACCAGAGCTTGCTCCCTCTCTCTGCCAGGTGATGATGTGAGGATACAGCGGGGAAGACTCTCTTTCTATAAGCCAGAAAGACAACCTTCGCCAGAAACCAAACATATCAGCATGTTTATCTTGGACTTTCTAGCCCCTAGAGCAGTGAGAAAGAAATATGTGTTGTGTAAGCCACCTGGTCTCTGATATTTTGTATGGCTGGCCAAGCAGGTTATGATGACCAGCTAATTAAAATGACATACTTGAGAGTCCCTTGGACTGCAAGGAGATCCAACCAGTCCATCCTAGAGGAGATCAGTCCTGGGTGTTCATTGGAGGGACTGATGTTGAAGCTGAAACTCCAATACTATGGCCACCTGATGCAGAGAGCTGACTCATTTGGGAAGACCCTGATGCTAGGAAAGACTGATGGCAGGAGGAGAAGGGGATGACAGAGGATGAGATGGTTGAATGGCATCACCGACACAATGGACATGGGTTTGGGTGGACTCCAGGAGTTGGTGATGGACAGGGAGGCCTGATGTACTGCGGTTCATGGGGTCGCAAAGAGTCGGACGCGACTGAATGAACTGAACTGAACAGGTTTATAGTTTACAAAGTACTTTTACAAACTCATTTTCTTAGAGAAACTCTAAGAGGTGGGAAGAGCAGAGTATTATTTTACAAATATGGAAATACCTCAAATCACAAGGCTACCACAAGGCTACTAAGTGGAATTCAGTCAGATGCAAACCTGAATCTTTGAGCACTTTTAGTTGTAAATGGCTGTGGTTTTCTTGTTTTTATCATCATTACATTGGATATCTATGAATTCTAGTTTTTAGGTTTCCAGGTAACTCCCAGGTGAAGAATGTCAGATTTATCACAAGTGATACATATGTTTTTTCTCTTCAGAACTATAAGAGTTGTTTCCTTTGACCACATATTCTCAAAATAAGGTCTAGGATCAGCAGTGAGAACTGAGGATTTAGAAAAGCAAGTTGTTGGGCCCTACTTGGACCTGACCTACAGAATCAGAAATTCTAGGGGCTGGGTGGGACTGAGCAATTCCTGAGAAGCCCTCAAGGGGATTCTGAGGCTGCTAAATTTGAGAACGGTGGTTCTGATAGTGTACACCTTTGTTACAGGTTGACATTTGACATTTCCCTGCCTTATTGCACTGAAGGATATGCAGCTGCAACTCTGAGTCCTACAATCATCTATGGCATACTGTTAAAACTATTTTGAAATGCTTGAACCTACAAATGTATCCTCTTTACAATGACAATATTCTATAATTTTGTGTTAGCCTTCATTACTTCCTGTATGTTTGCTTGGAATTTGGAAACACTTTAGAAAAAAAAGTTATCTTGGTCAGCATATCACAAACCTTGAATTAAACTGGCTCTATTCTAATTAAAATAGTACTTTAATTTACTATTTATTCAAAGTGGCTAATGTTTTTAATCACTTACTCATGGCACTTGACAATCTACTCCTCCACACTGACCCCTGACATCTCAGTAACTTCAAAGGAAATTCACCTGTACATGAGATCTATTCCTAAACAAGAGGCATCCTCATCCAATCAGGAGAGAATATTTTAATAAATAATAAAAATAACCAAAATACATACATAAAATTTCTTTTAACATTTATCCTAGAAAGCCAAATATAGAACTAATTCTATTAATTATATGTAAATGTACATATGTATATTATATATGTTATATAATTATACATATAATGAAATAGTTTTATATCAAATGTCTGGCTTTTAGAGGTATAAAGATTTTTATCCAATGCTTCCTTTGATTACTTTCCTAGGCTTGGAGTTTGAAAACCGGGGATTTCTGGAAAAGAATATGGACTTCAATGCCAATGTGATCCATTTACATTTAAATGACTATAGAACTGTGTGTAATTACATATTATGTGGCACCTCTTATTACTTTAGGACATCAACACTAACCTAAGAATTCTCTGGAACATTTTCCTACATATCTCAAATAAATCTTGCCACTAAAATTTCACAAAGAGAAAAGCACAATATTACCTTTTAAGAATAAAACTTACACATTTCCAAAATTACTTTTTCTTATAGAGAAATAACAAAGAAATCACCTTTTACCCCCTTGAATGTGGGCAGCCAGAGTGAATAAAATCCTCATACTCTATGCTGCTTGTTATTAATGTGCTTACATAAGCAAAACTGTGGGCTTTCAGTGGAAGTATAAGACTTACAAATCACATGACTGATAAAATAGCATATAGCTTACACAGCGTTTGTAGAGCGACAGCTTCTGAATGACAGTTTTAATGAGCTTACTGGACTTCCAACCATCACAACACTCCAACTATTTTATTTATCTTCTTTAGATTTTCTTTTGGCACCATTTACTGAGATAATTTTGTAACTATATGAAGACTGACTAGCAAATTTCTACCATGTTTCTGAAAAGACACAGGAAGACTAAATTGAACATAAAGATTCCTCCTCCCCTGCTGAAATATGTATAATAACTATGAGATGAAGCAATATTAAAAAAAACTATTCCACACACATCCACTCACAAACACACATGCACTTTTAATATTGATCTCTTAAATTCAGGATGAATTTTTAATAGTGTTATAAAGACTAATTAGAGTGTTTTCCCAAATATTTTACTTTGAGGTTGTCAATGCTGTCATTGTTTCTACCTAGGATTTACTCATTACATCAACACCAAATAAACCGTCCCCAAAAGGAGGGACTACTTTTTACTGCCAACAGCAAACACCAAAGCCAACTCATATTCATAATTACTCATCTTTTAAAACAAGTTTTGACATGAATGACTCAGCAAAGCTGGGTTACTGCCAACTGGTGCCAGCTTGTCCAGTGGCACCAGAGGAAATATGAGAACTAGAGTCAACAGTGACAGAGAAACCGAATCCTCCCTCTTTTGATCCAGGTAAGAAAAGTGTTATTTTCTGAAGAAGCAGGAGAGTAGGCTCTATTTTTTAAAAGACTCTTTAACAGTTAACAAAATGTGTTTAGGCACAACAATATAAATTTGTGAAAAACAACAATTCTCTTTTCTGAATCCCCGAATTCACTTAAATATAAGCTTTAGGAAAAAATGAAGAAAAGAAAGAAAAGCAGCTCTGGCAAGTAGAACAATACTAAAGAACTGTAAAAAGAATGGGAATTTAACTTCTTCATGATTAAGAGAGAAATAAAATAAAACTTTTCATTTTAATAGAGATATGTATAGGTATATGAATTCTCATACTCAATTGCATTTTACCTTTTTTACATTTGCCAGGGAGGTTCAGTCCTTCCATCAGAATACCAGTCTATAGGGCAGGATATATGGGAAATAGAGATCACACACCCAAAGAAATTAATCTGACATAGTTAAAATGATGGCTAATAGTCCAGCAGAGCACTCAGCCTCCGGTCCCACTTATTAACTGAACTGACAGTTCGGCACTAAGCAGAAACACAGGGCCGAATCCAACATTCTTCCACCCTGGTTTACTCAGGAGCAGCAGAGTGAAGACAAGGCAAGAAAAACCTGACTGTAGTTTGAGTGAACCCTCTAGTATGGACATAATCTACACCTCCTGGGGAGATGCTTTGACCAGTTTTCCCTGGAATACTACTTCAGTAATCACAATTACTCCAGGCTGAACAGGCCAGTCTGTAAGTCAATTGTTTCTGGTTGCTCTCTTCTGATGGTCATTTTCCCTTTTATTCAGAAACAGACACAATGGCCCCTTTAATGCAATCACCATGATGCAAAACAAATGGCATGATTAGGAAATTGTCCAAATTCAACTTGGCGTTCTGTAACTTGCTGACTGCCTTCATTCTAATAGCTTCATCTATTCAGATCTCTGAATTATTTCTCTATCCCTACCTGAACTTATGTCAAAATCATCAGAATCACAGCCACTTACACATGAAATAGATGTGCAGTTCTCTTGTCTCCTTGATAATTAACAAAGACGTTAAGGGCTAATGCCAATTCCGTGACACGAGCTGGATACCTTCCATTACCTGGTATGCCACTGTTTATGGCCTATTAAACAGTTTTCATTTCACCTTATGGGCCTATATAAAATACAAGCTAGATGTTTCTCAAATTACAAGCAGTTTTAACGACTATTAACTAGCTTCTTTTTTGGTTTGTTTTGAAATTTGAACTCTCTAAATTTACTGCAGACAATCTGTGAAAGTAAACTGGGCAATATGTTTTAAACTCAGTTTTTGAAAGTCTTTTATCCCCCTCCTCCTAAATTATAATTGTTTTACACTATAGTAGCATTTCTCATTTTCAAAATAAGATACATTCTGGTTCTTGTTTAAATATTTTTTCCAAACCAAATTATCATTGTTGTACTGATTCATTTTTTCAAGTAGGGTTTTCAATTTCCAAACATTCTCTTATTTTGCTCTGTTTTATTTTTCTTCATTCTTACAAACAGGACATACATGTTGACATTATGCAGAAGTCAGTGCATCAGAGGCCTTAGACAGAGAGGCCTAGCTGCTCTCAAAATCTGTCTTATGCAGGGCTCAGTTAGTCAGGCTAATAAAGCTGCCAGGGCAGAGCTGAAAGGTCAAAGGGCTCACAGTTGTCAAAAATCTACAACGCAACAGTAGAAAATGTATGTAAGCATTCACTTACCTGCTTTTGATCAACAATTATTTCCAGGTCTTCGTCACTGCTTAGTTTTCCATATCCTTTTTCTTTACTTTTCTTGTGAAAGAATAATTTTAAATGATCATTTAGTTTCTTTCCGTTAATAATGTTAATTCCTACTTAATACTTTTTAAGATAAAAGTCTTTACTTAACCTTGTTCACTAGTCACAATACATCATTCTTTATGCCAACCTCTCATGGACAGTAGCAAATATTTTTATTAAATTGTTGGCTTCTGCTTAGCCTCTCCCATCCAAATTATACCTTTAATCCTTTTCTGAATATTGTTATGCTTCTTTTTCAATTCTATAGTTTCAGAAAATATTCTTTAATAATTCAAGATAAATAATACATTCCTTAGAGTCCTAGGGCATTTTTCTTAAACAGTGAAGCTGCATTTAGTGATCATATTATGCTTAAGACTTCAGGTACTAAATGTTTGCTTTTAATTCTTCATATATTTTTAAGAATAAGCAAGTATAACACCACTCAGTTAATGAATCTTCAGATTTTCTATGTGCTGTGCCATGTTTAGTTGCTTAGTTGCTTAGCTGTATCTGACTCTGCAACACCATGCACTGTAGCACTAGGCTCCTCTGTCCATGGGGATTCTCCAGGCAAGAAAATACTGGAGTGGTTTGCCATGCCCTCCTCCTGGGGATCTTCCCAACCCAGGGATGGAACCCAGGTCTTCTGCATTGGAGGCAGATTCTTTACCATCTGAGCCACCAGGGAAGCCCAAGAATACTGGAGTGGGTAGCCTATCCCTTCACCAGGGGATCTTCCCAACCCAGGAATCGAACCAGGGTCTCCTGCAATGCAGGCTGATTCTTTACCAGGTGAGCTACCAGGGAAGCCCCAGATTTTCTGTATTTGCCTATAAATCTGATGAAAACTAATATTGGAAGAGACAACTCAGAAATAATTTTTAAAAGGTAAATAAGAAAATTTTCAAAATTAGATAGCTTAAAAAGTTGGAAGAGTACAGACCATTAAAAAAAATATTCTTTATTGGCATTTTTTCCTCCATCTGTCTTTCCCCATAGCAAAAGTTATAAAGTTAGAAAACAACACAGATCATGCCAACAATTTTACTGTTGTGTTACAGGAGAGAGATAATATGTCTGAGTCTTATTTTCCCCCCTTTCTCCCAGTGCAAGGGTTAAAGGAAATACCAGGAATGACAGTTACTTCTTCATAATTTCAGAAATTATTAGTACCTTGCAGAGGACCAGTAACAAAAAGAAAAGAAAATTCACTACCTAATTAGCTGTAATCCAAGATTGCTATCTTAAAAAAAACAAAAACAAAATCCTGCTCAGTATTAACTATATCAACTAGAATTAAGGGAATTATAAATATTTCTTATGTTTCCATCCACTGTGCCACATTAGGATCCTCGTCTTATCGGGAAGAATTACATTCTTCAGCAAACATGACAAAAGTCTTCTTTACATTATGGGACATAATTCTTGTCTGTTTTTTCTCCTATAACATTTCAAAAGCAGATTTCCACACTTCCCCACTCCCTCACCCCTCCAACAAACATACCTCCTATTGTTGTGTTTTTTTCCCCTGATAGAGATTTCCTGAATATTCAAGTACTAGGATGCATAAATAAAATCTGAATTCTCATTCATATATTAATGAGTTTAGCCACTTAGAACAGAACAGATGGCCACAGTATTTCTATTATTATTCTTGTCCTCATTTGAGGTTCCATTTCAAGACTGATGGAAAACAAAAAGAACAAGGTTGGTTTCAATCAAACTGACTTCCTATCACTTTGCTTTCGTATCCTTTTAGTCCACTGGTCACCATAAGATATTGTCCAGAGACCCTCTAATGCAAATCATTTAGAAATGCCTTTACTGAATATTGATCTATATACGTACCAAGTAGCTCATTTGCATGACCCGATTTCTGGACAGAAGGACATTAAGTAGAGATGGAATATGTGCCTTTGCATCCATTTCACTGTCAGACATCCCAGAATTCTTTGCACCAGCCGCAGTGGCTTCATTGCCAGAGCTTGCTGACCAGAGAACCACAGATCTTGCCCAGCAATAGTATATATAATGCGCCACACTAACCGAAGTATCCCCGGATCATTGTTTTGACTTTGTAAACATTGTGAAATCATTGAAACTAAAATTTCTTCTTTTTCTAGCTAATGTTTATCCAAGTACTGCCATGTTCCCTGACTGCTGTTCTAGTTTAATGCTCAAAAAACCCCTCCATCTATTATTAATTATACAAAATTTTGTATTTCATCTCATGCATATGGACTACTCAGCTTCTCTGTCAAAAAAGTTTTCAATGCCCCACCCTAGACTCTCTTGTGATTAGTAAATCACTACTAATATATATATATATAACAATGTTGGCATTCACAGAACATAATTCAAGATTGCCCTTCCTGCCAGTACAGATTCTACTTCTCCAGTTTAATCACAACTCCTTATCTGGTTTAGTACTAAATTTCCCCAGAAAGAGGCTAGATCAGGGAAGGAGATTATATTCCCAACTACTGTAAACAGAAGTTGGCATTTTCCAAGAGTGGGAGGAGGCATCTGGGTTTGTACTTAAGCTCCTAGTCTCCAAACAGCAGACAACTGTACACAGAAGCTTTCCAGTTTTACTCTAGAGTTAAGCAATATTTTCTAGCTCACCCCATAACCCCATGGGGATTAAGCCTTTTCTAAGCCATCATGGCTATTCGCTCACTTACTGCTTATTCCTAGTGCGAGTATAATCCTCTTTCAAGCTCTCAGCTTCCCACTTGGACTGCTGAGATCAGCCAGCCCAGCCAGGGATCTTCTGCTCTCCTCCCTCCTCCCAGCCGGGAATCCCTGTCTTCTATCTATGCACTTGGTCAAGCACAAGAAAGCAACTCCATAGCTCCTGCGTGGCCCTTCACACTGGTCAGAGGACTGACCTAGAAGGAGAAAGAAAGCTAACCTCCCCACTGGCCTAGCATGAGGAGGCGGGGCTTCTGGGGGAGGAGAAGCCAGAAGGGAATCATTTCCTGTGCTCCTCCCACCTCCCTGCAGCCACTGCAGCTGAGGATTGCCCCTGAGGCAGTGAGGTTAGGCCCCTGTCCACCTCAGCCTGAGAGCATGCTACCTGCTGAGAGCAGATTTTGTGCACTGCCCCTCTACATGCAGCTGAGGAGGGAGCATCAGTGCAGTGAAGTTAACATGGTGAGGACCTCGAGGTGGGAGAAGTGAGGAAAGAGAAAAATTGCTGAAAACGTCTCCCACTCTGTGAGAAGCTTTCAGCTCAGGATAAGTGTCCAATTCTGACACTCCAAATACAGTATCTCCTCTCCTCCCCACACTGTTATGAACCCTTTCTGAATAACTGGAAGGAGAACTATCTAGTTATATTTTTAGTACTGATGATTTTTTTTTAATATCACTGGATCAGAGTTGCTGTTTTCTTAGGAACATTGAGCCTGATCATCTTTCCTCTCTGTAAATGTTCCATCTCTCTTTAACCCTATCTACCTCCACAAAAATGAAACAGAAAGGTGGGTATATTCACTTGAACTAAATAAACCATAAAACTTGGAAAATGTATAGGAAAATCATACATGGCCATGGATACAGAATGTCTATTATAGAAGAAAATTTTGCAAGTAAGTAACAAAGCAATAATAAAGTCTAATGGGATAGAGACCTGGAAAACGAAGCACTCAATGTTCTTTTTAAAAGAAGACTTATAAGAGTTTATGAAAAAGTGAGAGTTTTAACTGAAAACTTCCAGTTGTGTATGGGTTGAATTAAAAGAATTTATCATATTCACTAGGAATGGAATATACAAGGGAAATTTTGAAAGGGAAAGGAATATATGATTTAATTAATTGTGCCAACTAGCTTCAATTATAATTTTTGCCTAACTATAGATATGAAAACAAGTATAAAGGTTTGCATATAAATATTTCAAAAAATTTTATTACTGTTTCTTATTCAATACTATTCAATGTGATAAACAGTAGACCTGATATTTACTAAAGCAAATGTTAATGAAAAATATATAATATACACAAAAGAAACAAAGACCATCCTACTCTTTTCTTCGTGGTTGTCAGTATTCAATTCCTATCTTATTTTTCCTATCTTCAATCCCTTCTTCTCTACCACCTTCCTTCCTGCAGCCTACAAAATTGCTCACTTTTCTCCTGTCCTAAAAGATGACTTCCTTCTGCTTTTCCCCTAAAGGCATTCATTCAATCTCTCTTATCTCTTTATCATCAAACTTGAAAGAGTGGTCTGTGCTCACTAGCCATCAGTTTAGTTCAGTCGCTCAGTAGTGTCCGACTCTGTGATCCTATGGACTGCAGCACACCAGGCCTCCCTGTCCATCACCAACTCCCGGAGTTTACTCAAACTCATGTCCATTGAGTCAGTGATGCCACCTTCCTTTCTCTTCACTTCTAAGCCAATCACAATCAGGGTGCAATTTACTGTAATTGCGTTCTTGACAGTCACCAATGGACTCTTAATTATTAAATTCTATAGCAGTCCTTTTTTAGAGTTAATTGTATGAGGTGGTTTAGTCACTAAGCAGTGTCCAACTCTTGCAGCCCCATAGACTGTAGCCTGCCAGGATCCTCTGTCCATGGGATTCTCCAGGCAAGAATACTGGAGGGGGTTGCTGTTTCCTTCTCGAGAGGATCTTCCCAATCCAGGAATTGAACCCGGGTATCCTGCATTGAAGGCAGATTCTTTACCAACTGAACTACAAGGGAAATCCTATAATTGCATTAATTAGTCCCAAACGCAATATATGATTGACTATAGATGTCAAAATAAATGCAAATATTACTTCTTTCAGTGATCAGGTCTGTATCATGATCATGTATTTTCAGAAATATCTTTGCTGTTATTTACATTATTATAGCTATTAAATGGTATTGCCAGCAGCTGAAAAGAGGATCAATGAGAGAGGGGAGGATTGGGAAAGGAGATGCTGTGCTAAGAAGATACTTGCTGAGTTTGTAATGCCTTTGGAAAGTTCATCCAAGTGGAAAGATCCAGTTGTCCAGTTGGATATATGGGTCTATATTTTTAGAAGAGAGATAAGGACAAGACATATGGATTGATAGAGATAATTAAAGTTGTCAGAGAGGTCGAGCTCATTAAAAAGGAAAATGTGGAGACGGAAGAGATGAGGACTAAGGCTGGCATCCTGGAGAATCGTTACATTTAAAGAATGGGCCAAAGAGAAGAACCCAATGAAGGGAAGTGGAACAGGAGTGGGCATAGGTGTAGGAGGAGAAACTCAATGCAGTCAAAGGACATAGAGTTGTAGATGGTGTCAAATGCTGATGGAAGGTTAAAGAAGGAGGCAAACTGCATACTTTCACTGTATTTGGCATTTTGGAAGTCATCAAGGCTGTTAGGAAAAGAAGAATTAGTGATGATGGAACCAAGATTAAAGTAAATTAATGAATACATTGGTGGTAACGGTGAGAGGGGAGTTATTTTCTCTTAGCAAGCTCGAATGAAAAGGGAAAGAGGGACATATTTGTTAAGGTGGTAGATCTTATGTCCTTAAGTTATAGCTTTAAAGAGAGAAAGAGAGAGAAATAGAGAGAGCAAGAATGCTAGTGCAAAGACAAAAAATACAGGGCAAGAATACTGGGAAAGTTACAGTTTTCCCTCCTTCCCTTGTGTAAAGCTATTGAGTATGTTCATAGTTCAAGAAACAGCAGTAATGAGAATGAAAATGTAGATTCCAGAGGGTGAAGGGGAATAACTCATGAAGCATGAAAGGAAGAACAAAGTGCTTTTGGAGAGGAAAAAAAGTGCCTGTTTCTTTAAAATTATAATTATGTGATATATATTTACAGAAGAAAAATCTAGACATATATTTCAAATATTAAGAGTCTTGCTCTCTGGGTGACAGAATTACACATGATCTGTGTTTTCTCTTTATACTTGGGAGTTCTTCTTGAAATAAGAATGATTTTCTTTTATAACAATAATAAAAAAGAAAACAAAAAATGTGATTACTTGAGAGATCCATAAAATTGCCATAGAAAAGACTCATTTAAAGTCTACATTGCAGGTTCGATGCACGATACTGGATGCTTGGGGCTGGTGTACTGGGACGACCCAGAGGGATGGTATGGGGGAGGGAGGAGGGAGGAGGGTTCAGGATGGGGAACACATGTATACCTGTGGCGGATTCATTTTGATATATGGCAAAACCAATACAATATTGTAAAGTTAAAAAATAAAATTAAATTAAAAAAATAATAAAATAAAATAAAATAAAATAAAAAAAAAAGAAAAACACTTCCCAAAGGGGAGGCTGGGGATCCAGGCACCATTGGCTTGCACGGTTTTCTCTGACTGTCCCTGGGCTTAAGTGGTAAAATGCTGTCCATCCCTGTCATGAAATCTTACCTACTTATCTGATAAAATATTGCAATAAAAAACCACACCAAATAAATAAATAAATAAATAAAGTCTACATTGCAGAAAAGCGACCAGGTTGGGGCTTTACCTTTCCTTTACTACATTTCTGGAAGAATAAATGCTAGTTTTTTAAAATGTAGAGATTCATGCTACAGTTATTACTTCTGTCCCTTGTGGCAAGTGTGGTGGGATGGATGGTGAAGTGGATTGTTTTGTTTATTGCATTTAATATGCCCCTTTCCTTTTCACTTCACCTTATGACAGTTTTTTTGGATATCATTTTGGCCCCATGTCTTTTCGTTTAAAAAAAAAAGATCCAGTGTTAGCACACCTACCAACACTGCTGCTGTGGATACAAAGAAATAACGAATGGAAAAAACAGAGAATGAGGGAGAAGGAACTTCGCCCCAAAGACTTGGACTAAAAGCTTGAGAGTTTCTCCATTTAGGACATAAGCTGAGACAGACCTTTTAAATAGAAAGTCACCACCTTACCAATTAAAAAGACAATTTGTAGATCTTTTATTTTTCTTTCATATGGAGGAAATAAACCTTCTGAAGAGAAAATGTCATCATTACAGAGAATCATTTACAGAAGGGCTTACACTTGGCATTTTTCAAAAACTATTTTTTTCTTAAAAAAAAAAAAAAGACATTCACAGTTGTGTTCTTCCCCCACCAACTGTGATGTTATGGCAAAAAAAGAGCCACAGGGTGCAATTTTTTAGTTTTGGGCCAGGCGTGAGCAAACATAACATATGGTAATCAAACTCAGTTCTAAAGGTATATTGCTGAGTGAAAAAAGAAATGTAAGCACAACAAATATGTTGATGCATTTTAAACCATGTTTTAAACCATAAGCATATGGCCAGATATTTAGTAATTTTTTGATTTTAGGCTAAGTCTATTTGGGAAAATAGGTACTCCAGTTACTTACTGCTGCTGCTGCTCAGTCGCTTCAGTTGTGTCCGACCCGGTGCAACCCCATAGATGGCAGCCCACCAGGCTCCCCTGTCCCTGGGATTCTCAAGGCAAGAACACTGGAGTGGGTTGCTATTTCCTTCTCCAATGCATGAAAGTGAAAAGTGAAAGTGAAGTCGCTCAGTCATGTCCGACTCTTAGCGACCCCATGGACTGTAGCCCACCAGGCTCCTCCGTCCATGGGATTTTCCAGGCAAGAGTACTGGAGTGGGGTGCCACTGCCTTCTCCGCCAGTTACTTACTAGCTGAACAATAAAATGGCAGTGATACACAATATAATTTTCACCGTTGGCTTTGAGGTCCCTCCTTAATGCTGCCTTTTCTATCTTTAGAGTGGCTTTTGGTCTATAAAAGAATAACCTGAAGAGTGTTAAAGCTTCTTAAAATTATTTTTATATTTTCCAAGTTTTTCAAAGATGAGAATTCAACCCTAGGTTGTAAGAGAATTCAACAGAAATATTCATTAAGATCACTCAATCATATGTCATTGTACAATGCCATTTTCTCCAAAACACAAGTTCAGTATTAGACATACACCTTCTTACATATCTTTTCCAATATTTTATCAAATTTTATTAAAAAATCAAACATACAGCAAAGTCAAAAGAATTTTATGGTGAGCATCTATATACTTACTAGCTAGATTTCACCACTACATTTTATTATACTTGTTTTTGGATATCTGTTCATCTGTCTGCTGATTTTAAGGCTAAGTCTAATTGGGAAAGTATAGTACATGTAGTACATATAATCACATTTTTACAGATTCTTTCCTCCAAGGTTTATTTAATTTTAAACCTCAGAAAAGCAAAATCATTGGTTTAGTAAGCTTCCAAAATAAGAACACTAAAAGTTTAGGATTTGTTACCCTACAGCAAATCATTACTTTCATTTGAAAAGCAAATCAGTGAACTACATTTCTAGCATTATGTGCTAGTGACAGGACATATTACTAGGATTAGGGAAGAGGATTTCTGATCAAAGTGCTGGGATTTTTACAGTTCTCAGTCAAAAGCAAGTGATCAAACAACTCAATATTTTGAAACAAATCCAGGGTGTGATAGGCAGTTCCAGTTGATATTAATCATCATGTCCTCAATTTCATACCCTTTGATCATACCCTGCAAATATCTTTACTTTACTCTGGACTGTGTGTTAAGTATTTACCTCTGGTACATCCAACAAAAGTAGGAAGACTCAGGCAGGGCTAGGACGGCTAATGATTTCTCAGAGGAGTTACATATGCTCCTGGGAACAGTCCAGTACTAGGGTGGTTTAATGAGAATAAGTAGGCATAAACAAAAACTAAACTTGAAAATTTCAGTCATGTCGGATTCAGCAGTGTTCCACATTACTTTGAGGACAATAAAGACACTCCTCTTAACCCTCCCTCCCTTCCAAAACCAAAGAAAATCACATTCAAAAAGAGAAACCAAAAAAACGAAAAATGATGTCCGTCTTAATGGAAAATTTTGAGTCCAGTTCTTTCATCTGAAAGGCTCTTGTCTCTATAAAAATCATTTCCATATTTTCTCTAGACTAGGCTCTTGAAGCTGTAAATGCAGTGGTATAGCATGCAATGACAAAGCCATAAAACTCGTTTCCTGCCTGCTAAAGACAATAATAATACATACATATATTTCAGTCTACTAGATTTCTCAGCATTATGTGGCACTGGTGCTGTTTCCAAGGCAAGATCAAACTAAAACCACTCCCATTTGGCAATTTTATCTGTCATCACTCAAACAGCAGGGAGTGCTTGTTGATGTAAGACAGGTAAGGGGCCTGAGAGAACCAACATCATCATTTTGGATCCTCAAATGGAAATAAATACTTCTATCACATAAAAAGTCTCATCCCCCCCCAAAAAAAAAACTAATAAAAGGGTAACTTATGTACTCCATACTTGAGAAAAATAAGAAATAATCTAAAACTAAAACTATTCACCTATGCCCTGCTTCTGATCCCTATTGACATGACTTCATATTGCTATAGGCATTGGCCCTACCAGATGGGGGTCTAGGCGTGTGTTACTCCCATCTCAAACACAGGTGTGCTTGTCACTGGCCTCTCCAGTGGCTCCTTTGCCTTTTCATGGGCAGTTGGAGCACCTGGCACCACACACCTGCTGCTGATTCCTTTACAACAACTGGGCTGGACATGATGATTTTATGTCCTTGTGAAAGAAAACAGCAATCATTGTACTTTAATAAAAAGGAAAGAAAAGCTAGCTGCTTCTGTAAGCACTCTGTTTGCCAAGTAAATATAATAATGTCTCTATTTTCATACCATCTCTAAACTCACACATTGCTTTGATGCTTTGACATTGCTCAAGAAAAATTTGTTTCTGACAAGAGTCAACCTGAAGTCTGTGCCTCAGTCACCAGATCTGTGCAGAAGGCTGTTTACCATTAAGCTGTATTTATGTGACTCATTGATAACCAGTTTTTTTATTATGGCTAAAATAACATGAGGTGGTTTTTTTTTTTTTTTCCCCTTTCATCTGGATCTACACATAGTCATGACATCTTAGAATAACTCTTCCCTATTCTTGAGAGTGACATTGCCTGGCGGTACAGCCCATTACTTTCATCTCTGGGCTCTCCTCTGTGGCCTTGATAACCTCAGGAATTCTAACCCGACACCATAGTTCTTGTTATTTATCCATCAGTGTCCTGATGGCTTCTTTCATTCATCTCATTTCTGCAATGGCTTATGAATTCATTGATGACAACATTTTAGGTAAGACATGGAAATCCCTAAATGGTGGGCAGGTCTGGGTGTCTTTGTCATGGAGCTTCCAGGCAACTACTTATTGAGGGAGCTCTCCTAAGCCACAGGATGTACAGGGGCAAGAAACATCTGGGCAACAGACAGCTCATTTATTCACTGGACATGTGACATTGGATACAAGATTAAAACAGCAGAGTTCAGAGGATATGTAGCCAATCAAACACACTATTTTTTGATGAACATCAATTAATACCTTGCTTCATAACGAGGGCAAAATAAAGTGGCTTATAACGAAAGGCAAAGTTTAAATAGCTTTATTTATATAAAGTATTGTCACCAATCACCTGAGAGCAAATATCCTGTGATTCCTGGGCTCAAGTAAAAAGGAGTTTGATGGCTGGAAACTATAGATTTGAGTCATGAGGCATTTTTTATTTTTAATTTGAGAAAATACAAGGTAGAGTGTATGACAATGTTAGGTGTTCAAGTACTTGATGAGTTTGTTCAGACAAAATTGTATTCATTTAGGACAAGGGTTGCTTCATGTTAATGCAAGATCACCCTTTTATCACTAGGGGTGGTAGATTCAGTCAATACAGTTACATGACAGTAATCACAGAAATAGTAATATGTAGTGGATCACTCCTGACATTTTCAGCAAACACAACATCCATTGCTGGAAAAAATAAGCACAAATGTATATGAATACATGTGGCATTTCTGGTATTTTGCTGATTTTTACAGGAAATTCCTTATGACTTAATTGATTGATAAGCAATAATCTTCAAAAAATGAACAGCTAAAAAACCTCCCTTGTTTGATGATGAGTAAGGGATAAGAAGGAGCTTCTCAAATATGGTAATTTTATTTTCCCTTGGCGTAAGAATGCAGTGTTTTCATTTTATTCTTGTACTACTTTAAACATTTCATATATGTTATACTTTACAGTAAAAATATATTACTAAAATTTTATTTTAAATATATTCTATAAATTCAATATATCTATATTTTTTTCCATAAAAGAGACTTGGGTATCATATAAATATAAGGTAATAATGGAACAGATTTTGCCATATTTTTAGTCTACCAAATATACTGTAAGCTGCTTGAGGTCAGGGCTGTGTTACTCATCCTCTTAAGTATTTTTGATCATTTAGTATTGTTGTTGTTCAGTCGCCCAGTCATGTCCAACTCTTTGCAACCCCATGGATGGCAACACACCAGGCTTCCCTGTCCTTCACTATCTCCCAGAGTTTGTTCAAACTCATGTCCATTGAGTTTATGATACCATCCAACCACCTCATCCTCTGTTGCCCCCTTCTTCTCCTGCCCTCAATCTTTCCCAGCATCAGGGTCTTTTCCAATGAGTTGGCTCCTTGCATTCTGAAGGAGATCAGCCCTGGGATTTCTTTGGAAGGAATGATGCTAAAGCTGAAACTCCAGTACTTTGGCCACCTCATGCGAAGAGTTGACTCATTGGAAAAGACTCTGATGCTGGGAGGGATTGGGGGCAGGAGGAGAAGGGGATGACAGAGGATGAGATGGCTGGATGGCATCGCTGACTCGATGGACGTGAGTCTGAGTGAACTCCGGGAGTTGGTGATGGACAGGGAGGCCTGGCGTGCTGCGATTCATGGGGTCGCAAAGAGTCGGACATGACTGAGCGACTGATCTGATCTGATCTGATTCATCTAGTATGAATGTGCTGAAATCTGGGGCTCTAGAGCCCACAAGGGGGGTGTGGTACCCTGCTCAGAAAGCTTGATACCTACTGGAAAAGGGAAGTAACTAAACTTCCCTTTAATTATAAACAAGTGAAGAACCTGTGACAGAGGAATCTGGAGATATGAAGGAGACCATGGGACTTGGCTCTGTGTCAAGGTCACAGGAGGCCTGGAGGAGATACTGGGATCTGAATGATGAGGGCAAGTCATCCAGGTGGAGGACAGGGTCTGTCTGCATGTGGGCTTGGGGAGCTGGCCTGCAAAGAGTGATAAAGAGAGAAGACCAAAGATAGGAGGTAGCAGGGTCTCCTAGTATCAGAAATGAGGATGGTATTGGATTTTGGGAGGATGAACTCAGATGAGGCTTCAGAGGCAGGTGGAGTCTTGAAAATCCTGTCATTATGTTAAGGGCAATGTGGAGCCATGGAGGGCTTGAAGCAGGAGAGTAAGCACGTTATAAAATCTGTGGTTTAGGAAGGCTGCTCTGGCTTAAGTGTGGGAAAGAAGAATGGAGGGAAGGAGAGCAGGTAGGTGCCACTAAAGTGGTCAGGGTGTGCCGGCCATGGAGCCTGTTATAATTGGTGTATGGTCAGTTGAGAACTGACACACACCAATTCTATTATGACATGCTTATTAATTCATCACTTTGTGTATCATAAGATTATTTTTTCAATACTGGCTACTATAAGTGATAAAAGCATCTGTATTTTCTCTAGTCAGGAATTAAATTAGCAGTGACTAGATCTATAAAAAATACATGCCAGGCACTCACTTATTTTGGTAACACGTAAAATTATTTTAGGAAAAATACAATGTTTCATTTTTTTCATATTTTTGAGAGAGATAGCCAGAGAGAGAGAATATTTGAATAATATAGAAAAACATTTTGCATTTAATAAAGGATATTTTTGCACTCTGTAAAGTCTAAAGCAACATCTAAACTTTTCTTGTTTCTTGCTATTTGACAAAACAAAGGGAGTCTGTTTTTTAAAAATACAATGTGCAATTGTTCAGTACTGCAGAACATCTGAAAAGATTTATTGTGATTTTTTTGGACATCAATAACAAGAATTCTTTATGCAAACCTAAGAGTTGAACTGATCAGGGAGTATAAAATATTAAAAAGAAATGTATTTACTCATTGCTTTCATTGCATTTCACTTGTTTTTAACTTGTCCAAGGGAAAAACTTTATAATGGGGGAAAGCTAGAGTAAGGCAGAATCAACCACAATATTTATCTTCTTGCTCAACGTTTCTTTGGGGATTTTTGCTACTTAATTAGATACTCTTTTGTTATTAATATTTTAAAATAATTTGTTACATTAAAACTACTGAAGGATATTCAGCTACATATAGGCAAGCTTCAGAGCTACAGAACAGCGTTCTTTCTACAAGGCCACAACATCCCAGTGAGTACACATAACTACTGATGGGCTTCTTCCCTCAGTTCTCACATTTGCATTTTTCCTTTCTATCATTTTTAGGAATGAAACTCCAAGTCTAGATGTTTGTATTACAGAGGTCATCACAAAATTATGAAGACAATAAGAAAGACTTCTTGAACAATACAGAGCAGATAAATTTCAGTGATGAAGAGTACGAAGTTCATATCAACTTGAGAGCACTGGAAGGAAGCACTGAAGACTCGTTTTGCAATCTCTGATTAATACCCCAAGTGAATACTAGTAATATATTGATAACATAGTGCTAAGAGACAGAAAACTGACTGTAGCTCAATTAATTTAAATCCATCTTTGGAAGTAGATGTAGACTTTAATAAAGAGACTTTTAAAAAACTCTGCACTGCACTCAAAAAAAAAAAAAAAAAAACAACCCAAACCAAAAAAACTCTGCACTCTTGCAAAATTGTTCTGGGTAGGCGAGTGTGGGGGTTTTAAAGAGAGATGAAGCGAGGCTCCTGTAAGGAACAGCTAAATTGTCACGGACAAATGTGCCCCAAATGGAAAAAGCTTTTTAAAATTATAAAAGCAGAAGTTTCTCCTTATAGGAAACACTAAAACTTTTTTTTAAAAGTGCAGAAGTATGCCTGTCACATTGTTGATACTTAGTAAACATTTAATGAAATCCTTATGCTTTATAGCAAGAGGAAAAGATTAATAACTCCCATTACTCCTAACTCCTCTTACTTTCTCTTATTGATGTCAAATCCCCAAATATTTGTACACAGATACACATATATGTATCTGTGTATAAATATATCATACATATACACTTTTATGATACAAATGTGGTTGTATAAATATTAAACTACACTTTATACTCAACAACACATTGTGAATATCTTTTCATGTTAACACACATTCATATCTACCTTACATGTCGAAATCCACCTTACACTAAGAGTTTTGTTAAGACAGTTTAAGAAACCCAGAAAATCATCAGACTGAAGAATGCCTTTAACACTTAAGAGACAACGTTAACTTTTGAATGTTGTCCACAGAACCCTTGTGGTTTCTGAGATTCTTTCAGGTGATCTGTGAAGTTAAAACTATTTCTCATAAAAGTACTAAAACATTATTTACCTTTTTTGCTGTGTTGACATTTGAATTGATTGTGCAAGGGCAACAGTGGGTAAAGCTGTTGGCACCTTAGTAAGAAGCAGGGCAAAGACTAATAGATTTTTGCCAAGAGAACGCACTGGTCATAGCAAACACCCTCTTCCAACAACATAAGAGAAGACTCTACACATGGACATCACCAGATGGTCAACACTGAAATCAGATTGATTATATTCTTTGCAGCCAAAGATGGAGAAGCTCTATACAGTCAGCAAAAACAAGACCAGGAGCTGACTGTGGTTCAGATCATGAACTCATTGCCAAATTCAGACTGAAATTGAGAAAGTGGAGAAAACCACTAGACCACTCATATGTGACCTAAATCATATCCCTTATGACTATACAGTGGAAGTGAGAAATAGATTTAAAGGACTAGATCTGATAGAGTGCCTGATGAACTATGGATGGAGGTTCATGACACTGTATAGGAGACAGGAATCAAGACCATCCACAAGAAAAAGAAATGCAAAAAAGCAAAATGGCTGTCTGAGGAGGCCTTACAAATAGCTGTGAAAAGAAGAGAAGCGAAAAGCAAAGGAGAAAAGGAAAGATATACCCATTTGAATGCAGAGTTCCAAAGAATAGCAAGGAGAGATAAGAAAGCCTTCCTCAGCGATCAATGCAAAGAAATTGGGAAAAAATAGAATGGGAAAGATTGGAGATCTCTTCAAGAAAACTAGAGATACCAAGGGAACATTTCAAGCAAAGATGGGTTCAATAAAGGACAGAAATGCTTTGGACCTAACAGAAGCAGAAGATATTATGAAGAGGTGGCAAGAATACACAGAAGAACTGTACAAAAAAGATCTTCATGACCCAGATAATCATGATGGTGTGATCACTCACCTAGAGCCAGACATCCTGGAATGTGAAGTCAAGTGGGCCTTAGGAAGCATCACTATGAACAAAGCCAGTGGAGGTGATAGAATTCCAGTTGAGCTATTTCAAATCCTGAAAGATGATGCTATGAAAGTGCTGTGCTCAATATGCCAGCAAATTTGGAAAACTCAGCAGTGGCCACAGGACTGGAAAAGGTCAGTTTTCATTCTAATCCCAAAGAAAGGCAATGCCAAAGAATGCTCAAACTACCTCACAATTGCACTCATCTCACACGCTAGTAAAGTCATGCTCAAAATTCTCCAAGCCAGGCTTCAGCAATATGTGAACCATGAAATTCCAGATGTTCAATCTGGATTTAGAAAAGGCAGAGGAACCAGAGATCAAATTGCCAACATCTGCTGGATTATCGATAAAGCAAGAGAGTTCCAGGAAAACATCTATTTCTGCTTGATTGACTATGCCAAAGCCTTTGTGTGCATCACAATAAACTGTGGAAAATTCTGAAAGAGATGGGAATACCAGACCATCTGACCTATCTCTTGAGAAACCTGTATGCAGGTTAGGAAGCAACAGTTAGAATTGGACATGGAACAGCAGACTGGTTCCAAACAGGAAAAGGAATATGTCAAGGCTGTATATCACCACCCTGCTTATTTAACTTATATGCAGAGTACATCATGAGAAACACTGGGCTGGATGAAGCACAAGCTGGAATCAAGATTGCTGGGAGAAATATCAATAACCTCAAATATGCAGACGATACCACCCTTATGGTAGAAAGTGAAGAACTAAAGAACCTCTTGATGAAAGTGATAGAGGAGAGTGAGAAAGTTGGCTTAAAGCTCAACATTCAGAAAACTAAGATCATGGCATCTGGTACCATCACTTCATGGCAAATATATGGGGAAACAGTGGAAACTGACTTTATTTTTCTGGGCTCAAAAATCACTGCAGATGGTGATTGCAGCCATGAAATTAAAAGATGCTTACTCCTTGGAAGAAAAGTTATGACCAACCTAGACATCATATTAAAAAGCAGAGACATTACTTTGCCAACAAAGGTCCGTCTAGTCAAGGCTATGGTTTTTCCAGTAGTCATGTATGGATGTGAGAGTTGGACTATAAAGAAAGCTGAGAGCTGAAGAATTGATGCTTTTGAAGAGTGGAGTTGGAGAAGACTCTGGAGAGTCTCTTGGACTGCAAGGAGATCCAACCAGTCCATTCTAAAAGAGATCAGCCCTGGGTGTTCATTGGAAGGACTGATGTTGAAGCTGAAACTCCAATACTTTGGCCACCTGATGCAAAGAGCTGACTCATTTGAAAAGACCCTGATGCTGGGAAAGATTGAGGGCAGGAGGAGAAGGGGACGACAGAGGATGAGATGGATGGATGGCATCACCGACTCAATGGACATGGATTTGGGTGGACTCCAGGAGTTGGTGATGGACAGGGAGGCCTAGCATTCTGCGGTTCATGGGGTCTCAAAGAGTCGGATATGACTGAGCAACTGAACTGAACTGAAGAATCAAGGTGGTAGCACCAAATTGACTTGTTGGGAACTGAACATGACCACTTTAAAGTACATGAAATGCATTTTACTTGAAAAAAAAAAATGACAGACAAGCTATGATTACTGAAATTTGGGAATCTTGCATTTTCCCCCCAAATATATGAGGAGAGTCTTTCAAAGAGAGCAACCAATTTTTGTTGCCAAAATTCAAGGTTTTAATGAAAGGTAGAATTTAATGAAAGGTAGAATTTCCAATACAATTGGAAACTTGTATCTGCCACTGTGAGCTTGATAAGTTCTAAATAAATAGCTAGATGTTCCTGATGTGCTCAGTGATATTAATAAAGTATTTTTTTGATATTATATAATGAAGTATGGCAACATTTGGAAGATAAAAACAACTCAGTAAAGTAACATTTTCCAAGTGACAGATGCATGGCATGTTATCAAAACTGCAAGAGTTAAAGACCCACTCAAGGTGTAGGAAAAATCATGGATTTTAATATAAAAAGTACACACAGCTTATTGATCTCACTTAAAAATACCACATTGTTACTAAACTTTAAGAAGTAACATGCCAAGTTTTGATACTGTAGCATCAAAGACTATCCATAATTATGTAAAATGACTATCAAAACACTTCTTCCTTTCCCAGCTGTATAGTTGTGTGAAGACAAATTTATCTTTGTATATTTCAACCTCCCTCAGTTGCAACAGTTCGAATGCAGAAGCAGATATGAGAATTCAATTTTCCTCCATTAATTCTTATATTAATGAAAATTGTAAAAATATAAAACAATGCCATGCCTCTCACCAAAATTTCTATTTTTTGGAAATAGAGTTTTAATAATGTTATTGGTGTTGAGTGTTTTATTCCTATTTTCCAATGAATTTAATAAGTATATAGCTAAAATTTTTCATAGTCTTCTTTGTTAATACAGTAAAAGTCAATAGATATAATCCATATAAACAAAAAGTCTTTAGAGTCTTTAATATTTTTTAAAAGTACAGAGGGACATTGAGATGAAAGTCTAGAAACCACTTTTATAATATGTAAAAGAAAGAATGTAAACTTATTCTGTGGTGGTAGAACAACCTGCCCTTGGAAAATTAGGTATTTTCCCCTTCTCTTTAATGATAAACTAAGTCAATTTATCACTTTTAGACTCTGGTAGAAAATTCCATAATAGACTATGTAAAAATAATCCAAAAAGTCTTAAGATAAATTGCATTGTATGTTACTTACTATATATCTGAATTATATCTAATGATTATTGCTTTAGAGTTTACAAATACTTCTACATGGGTTATATCATACTTTATCCAGGTAATTTCATGAAGGTAGGTATTACTCTCCTTATTTATATTAAAAGCTGAGGAAATGAATTCTAAGAGAGAAAAAGCTCTTTGTCTAGAAAGTGTTAGAACACAGAATCAGATTCAGGTCTACTGACCTTTTGTTTTTTGCTTTTTTTCATCTTTGGCTGAAAAAAATCTTTTTGGTTATCATCAGCATAGGCTAGCATTTCAGCTCTTGTATAGTAGAAATAAGGGCTGGGTATTGCCATATCTTTTGAATTTGAGCAAGGATCCTGACATCTTATCAGCCCATTTCCTCTACCTATATATAAGGATTGTGGGAAATAATAAATGCTGAATTATGTGGAATAGTGCTTAGTATACATTACATCTTGTTTATTATTATTTTTTCTACTTAGCATAACAGTGTAACCGTGCACAAGGCCAGAGTAGCTTCTGTTTTACACAGCTCTTAGATCAAATATGAAATGGCTTAGTCAATTTGACAGAAATAGATGAACATATGAAAAAGCTTCAGAATAAATGCAAGCCTGAACAGCAACAACAGAAATGCAGTCTCTTCCAGGCTGGAAGCCAGAGGTCATTCTATATATACTGGTGACCTACACCTCAACTCTGTGTTCAGATTTAAAGGTGACTAGATGGGTCAATACATCACTCCTCCGCTTGCCAGGCCTGGTCCAAACCAGCTTTGAGTGACTGCTGAACATTACCACTTTGAGGGCTTCTCCCCTGACCCCACCTCAGGCTGCTGGAGCCACAGAAAAAGCTTGAGAGTCCAGGTAAGGCTTCCTAACCCTTTAAACCCTATATTCTTTTTTTTTTTTCCTTGTTTTGATTCTCTTGGCTTCACACCTGGAGCCTCTATCCAAGATAAGAGTGGCTTTAGGATGAGTCAGCCTTCCAAGAGGCTCCTACAGAGCCTTTCAACTATATGATGGTCAGAGGTAGTGCTGGTTAGATTTGGCTGGATGTGGAAGTAGATGAGCCAGATCCTGGCAGTTCAGGGAGGTAAGAATTTCTGGAGGAAGTAGTTCGTCAGCAGAGGATTGTTAATGGTATTAATTCAGCTGCCTTTGCACATTGATCCCAACATGGACATACACATATTTATACATAGTAAGATAATAAAGATAATAACAGCTATTACTCATAAGAACAATCTCATATATATATTCTTTCCTGTATAGATATAGAAACAATAATGAGAATGACCCACTAAAATTTTTAATTTGTTATAGTAAATGTACCTTCGGTAGGATGGTTTGCTAGGCACAAGAATGAAGACTTTACATATGTTATCTCATTTAATTCTCTCAGTATTACACCATGAGTTTGTATTTTTCTTAGTTTTCAAATGAGGAAATGGAATGTCCTAAAATTTTAAGATTTTTCTTCATGGTCATGTCCAAGGTCACACAACCACTAAGTAAGTAGTGGGGCAGAATTAGAACCTAATATTTTTCTGGCCAGTCCAAAAGGTCGGATTCTTTTCAGCTCAGCCCCTTGCCTCCAGCATATTTCCGTTTGATTGAAAGTTGGGATGACATAATGCAAAGATGCATGTGAGGTTAAATAGAAAAGGAAAAAAAAAAAAATCAAGAAGAGTCAACAGCCCTTTAGTGGTTCTTCAGACAAACATCCAGCTCAAAGCTATATAGTGGAGAGGTAAGAGGTCAGCCTCTCCGGTCAGACTGCTTGGTTTAAAGCCAGCTCTACTGCAGACAAACATGACTTTGAGCAAGTTATTTAATTTCTCTATGCCTAAGTTTTCTCATCAGAGAATAATAACAGAACCTATCTCTTTGAGTTGTTGTGGGAAAAAATTTAACAATTCATGTAAAGTGCTTACAACAGTGCTTGATGCATATAATACTCAAATATATAAGTGCTATTATTAGCTGATATCCTTCCTTCTTTCCCTCCCTTCTTTCTTCTCTTCAATTTCCTCCTCTCTCCCTCCTCTTCTTCCCTTCCTTTTTCTCCCTTTCTTCCTTTTCTGAGTTAATGGTGTGTAGCCATTAAGTAGTCTTTCTAGCAAGATGCCAAGACTCACCAAAGGTGGTTCAGAACCTCAATCTTGAAGTTAAAAATTTTTCTGGGGACTGGGATTTAAAAATAGAACCTGGTGAGAAGCAATTCTTGCTGTGTCAACTTTTAGAAGGCTGTACTGAGAAAACCCAGCAGAGCTTTATTTTAAGAAGACCCTGAATGGCTTAGCTGCAGTTCATGGATACATCAGAACGTTCCCTTGCCGGTTCACTTTCCTGTGAACCTAAAACCAAGCAACAGTAAGAGTTCTGGGCTGACCAAACCTCCCCTTTGCAAAAAGCCAGAGAACTCAGGTGCTGCTGTCAAGTAACTGGAGCAGAGCCCCAGCAGTGAGCCTTCACCGCTGATCCTTTTGAAGTTCACCTCTTTGTTAAATCTACTTTTAACGAAAACTGGATTTTTTTTTTTACAGTATGTTTCAGGGATGATGCAAAGTATTAAGGATACAGGGAAAAAAAATCTGACTACAGATGGTGGATTTGGAAAGTAGGCAGAGAAGGACTTTGGTGTGTTTCAACATCTGAGTCCTAGCCTTCTTTTTATCACTTTTTTCTGAGATGGTTGGCTATCTCAACTCTTTTGAGCTCAGCTTTTCCATTTTCAAAATAAGGGTTTATACTAGATGATGTTTAATGTTGTTGTTTCTATTATTTATTTGAAACTATTAGGAAGATAGTTAATTAGTAATTTTATAGTGGTTAGGAAAGAGGACCATTGTTAATTGAGGAAAGAAGCTAAGCCAAATAGAATGTAACATTAATTCAAATGCTGAGGAGGAATTAGGGTCTTCCACAAGCTGCTATGTATACTTCATTCATATCTGTCAAACTCAGTATTTCTTAATATAAGAAAAGGCTACAACAAACTTAAGTCTCCATTCTGATGCAACAAGGAGAAGTTGTTGAAATTGGATATAAAAACATGCTTCTCAAGAAGGAATATGTTGGTGTTCAATCATCTTTAAGTGTATGCATAAACATCTGTTCAGGAAAACTAATCAGGCAATAAGGGATACAATTCATTGAAGGGAGTGAAAACTGGCAACACGAATGAGGCTAGGAGCCAAATCACAGGTAATAAACTTGAAAATAGACATCAGCAAACCAAATAGAATTGCTACAGTTTGGCAAGTTACTGTTTATATATAAATAAATTTGAATGTATATTCTTTGTGTTAGTTTGGAAGATTTTTCAATGAAAAAGCAATAAAATGCCATTTCAACATAAAACTCTAAACAACAAATTTACATATTACACCCTAAAAAACAGAGGTTGGAATAGGAATGCTTTTTTGGCACTGATTTGGGAATTGACTGAATTCACTAGCATTTTTTTTTTTGCTCAGGCATTTGAGGAAGCCAGTGGTAGGGTAAGACTGAGGGCATGGAATCAGTCAGTCAGTACAGTCCCTCAGTCATGACTCTTTGGGATCCCTTGGACTGCAGCACTCCAGTGCTGCAGCACTCCTGTCCGTCACCAACTCCTGGAGCTTGCTCAAACTCATGTGCATTGAGTCGGTGATGCCATCTAACCATGTCATCCTCTGTCATCCCCTTCTCCCACCTTCAATCTTTCCCAGCATCAGGGTCTTTTCCAATGAGTCAGGTCTTCGAATCAAGTGGCCGAAGTATTGGAGCTTCACCTTCAGCATCAGTCCTTCCAATGAATATTCAGGACTGATTTCCTTTAGGATGGACTGGTTGGATCTCCTTGCAGTCCAAGGGGCTCTCAAGAGTCTTCTTCAACACCATAGTTCAAAAGCATCGATTCTTCGGTGCTCAGCTTTCTTTATAGTCCAACTGTCATGTCCATACATGACTACTGGAAAAACCATTGCTTTGACTAGGTGGATCTTTGTTGAAACAGTAATGTCTCTGCTTTTTAATATGATGTCTACGTTGGTTATAGGTTTTCTTCCAAGGAGTAAGGGTTTTTCAATTCCATGTCTGCAGCCACCATCTGCAGTGATTTTGGAGCCCCCCAAAATAAAGTCTCTCACTGTTTTCACTGTTTCCCCATCTATTTGCCATGATGTGATGGGATGATCAGATGCCATGATCTTAGTTTTCTGAATGTTGAGTTTTAAGCCAACTTTTTCACTCTCCTCTTTCACTTTCATCAACAGGCTCTTTAGTTCATCTTCACTTTCTGTCATAAGGGTGGTGTCATCTGCATATCTGAGGTTATTGATATTTCTCCTGGCAATCTTGATTCCAGCTTGTGCTTCATCCAGCCCATCATTTCGCATGATGTACTCTGCATATAAGTTAAATAATCAGGGTGACAATATACAGCCCTGATGTACTTCTTTCTCAATTTGGAACCAGTCTGTTGTTTCATGTCCGTTTCTAACTGTTACTTCTTGACCTGCATACAGATTTCTCAGGAGGCAGGTCAGGTGGTCTGGTATTCCCATCTCTTGAAGAATTTTCCACAGTTTGTTGTGATCCACACTATCAAAGGCTTTGGTGTAGTCCATAAAGCAGAAGTAGGTGTTTTTCTGGAATTCTCTTTCTTTTTTGATGATCCAACGGATGTTGGCAATTTGATCTCTGGTTTCTCTGCTTTTCGTAAATCTAGCTTGAACATCTGGAATTTATGGTTCATGTACTGTTGAAGCCTGGCTTGGAGAATTTTGAGCATTACTTTGCTACCATGTGAGGTGAGTGTAATTAGGCTGCAGTTTTAACATTCTTTGGCATTGCCTTTCTTTGGGATTGGAATGAAAACTGATGTTTTCCAGTCCTGTGGCCACTGCTGAGTTTTCCAAATTTGCTGGCATACTGGGTGCAGCACTTTCACAGCATCATCTTTTAGAATTTAAAATAACTCAATTGGAATTCCATCATCTCCACTAGCTTTGTTTGTAGTGATGCTTCCTAAGGCCCACTTGACTTCACATTCCAGGATGTCTGGCTCTAGGTGAGTGATCACACCATTGTGGTTATCTGGGTCATGAAGATCCTTTGTGTATAGCTCTTCTGTGTATTCTTGCCACTTCTTCTTAATATCTTCTGCTTCTGTTAGGTCCATACCATTTCTTTCCTTTATTGAACCCATCTTTGCTTGAAATGTTCCCTTGGTATCTTGAATTTTCTTGAAGAGATCTCTAGTAATTCCCATTCTATTGTTTTCCTCTATTTCTTTGCACTGGTCACCGAGAAACACTTTTTTCTCTCCTTGCTATTTTTTGGAACTCTGCATTCAAATGGGTATATCTTTCCTTTTCTCCTTTGCTTTTCGCTTCTCTTCTTTTCTCAGCTATTTGTAAGGCCTCCTCAGACAACAATTTTGCCTTTTTTTCATTTCTTTTTCTTGGGGATGGTCTTGATCACTGCCTCCTGTACAATGTCATGAATCTCTGCCCATAGTTCTTCAGGCATTCTGTCTATCAGATCTAATCCCTTAAATCTATTTTTCACTTCTGCTGTATAATTGTAAGGGATTTGATTTAGGTCTTACATGAATGGCCTAGTGGTTTTCCCTATTTTATTCAATTTAAGTCTGAATTTGGCAATAAGGAGTTCATGATCTGAGCCACAGTCAGCTCTGGGTCTTGTTTTTGCTGACTGTATACAGCTTCTCCGTCTTTGGCTGCAAAGAATATAATCAATCTGATTTTGATATTGACCATCTGGTGATGTTCATGTGTAGAGTCTTCTCTTGTGTTGTTGGAAGAGGGTGTTTGCTATGACCAGTGCGTTCTCTTGGAAAAACTTGTTCGGCTTTGCTCTGCTTCATTTTGTACTCCAAGGCCAAAACTGCCTGTTAATCCAGGTATCACTTGACTTCCTACTTTTGCATTTCAGTCCCCTTAATGTAAAGGACATCTTTTTTGGGTGTTAGTTCTTGAAGGTCTTTAGGTCTTCATAGAATTGTTCACTTCAGCTTCTTCAGCACTACTGGTTGGGGCATAGACTTGGATTACTGTGATACTGAATGGTTTGCCTTGGAAACGAACAGAGATCATTCTGTTGTTTTTGAGATTGCACCCAAGTACTACATTTTGGACTCTTTTGTTGACTATGAGGGTTACTCCATTTCTTCTAAGGGATTCTTGCCTACAGTATTAGGTATAATGGTTATCTGAGTTATTCACCCATTCCAGTCCATTTTAGTTGACTGATTCCTAAAATGTCGATGTCCACTCTTGCCATCTCCTGTCTGACCACTTCCAATTTACCTTGATTCATGGACCTGACATTCCGGGTTCCTATGCAATGTTGTTCTTTACAGCATCAGACTTTACTTCCATCACCAGTCACATCCACAATGGGGTATTGTTTTCCCTTTGGCTCCATCTCTTCATTCTTTCTGGAGTTATTTCTCCACTCTTCTCTAGTAGCATATTCAGCACCTACCAATCTGGGGAGTTCATCTTTCAGTGTCTTATCTTTTTGTCTTATCATACTGTTCATGGGGTTCTTAAGGCAAGAATACTCAAGTGGTTTGCCATTCCCATGTCTTGTGGACCATGTGTTGTCAGAACTCTCCACCATGACCCATCCGTCTTGGGTGGCCCTTACACAGTGTGGCTCACAGTTTCATTGAGTTAGACAAGGCTGTGGTCCATGTTATCAGTTTGATTAGTTTTCTGTGATTGTGTTTTTCATTCTGTCTGCCCTCTGATGGATAAGGATAAGAGGCTCTTGGAGGGCACAAACAAAACCTTGTGTGCACCAAGATCCAGGAGAAAGGAGCAGTGACTCCACAAGAGACTGACCCAGACTTGCCTGTGAGTGTCCAGGAGTCTCTGGTGGAGGTGTGGGTTGGTGGTGCCCTGTTGTAGGGTCAGGGGCACTGATTGTGGTTGTGCCTGCATGGGACCTTATGAAGGAGGTCACCATTGTCTCATTACCTCCACCATAGTTTGGCCTCAGGTCAAACAACAGAGAGGGAACACAGCTCTGCACATCAAAGGAAAATTGGATTAAAGATTTACTGAGCATGGCCCCGCCCATCAGAACAAGACCCTGTTTCCCCCACAGTCAGTCTCTCCCATCGGGAAGCTTCCATAGCCTCTTATCATTATGCATCAGAGGCCATGGAATAGAACTAAGTTGCCTGGCTCTATCCATGACAGGTAGCCAGGGACCATGGCTGCACCTGCTTTATTTGCCCAACCAGGACCAACTGTAGTTTCCAATCAGAGCAAGCACTCCATGTATATTAAAAGTTAACTAATAGGTGAGAATTGGCCTTTTTCTTATCCCAGCTTAAATAAGACTGCTGTACCCACGAAGCCAACTGAATTAATCTAAATCAGCTCACCCTTCCAGTTCTCTGTTATTATTTCCACCATTTTGCTAAAAGTTAAAAAAAGAAAGCATTCAAATTTGTTAAATTGAGTAGAACAGTTGAACTAATTCATATGCTAATATTAATATTAAAGATGAAATGGAAGAATCACACAGAATGGTTATTTGCTCAAAATCAAAACAAATTAAAAGTAGATAAGAACATATCCCATACATAACATTTTCCTTTGGCTTCCTAAATTTGACTAAGAGATGCATGTCCCTTCCTATCTTCCCTACCTGTAATTGTTTCCAACTATTTTTCAAGTTCCTAATCACAGCTCCTCATTACAGCACAACACTCAGGAGACACAGAAATGAATTAAGCCAGTACCTTGTCCTCCAGAATCTCAGTAGATAAAACGATTTCCCCAAATTTCCCATTCTATTGTATCAAGAGATTTTTTTAATAGTCATTACAGAATTTTTTCTGGTGGTCATGATCTTTGAAAATACAATGAAATCAATTTAAAATTATAATTAATCACATATGTTGTGCTTAGAATTATAGCAATGTGTAAAGTTTAAATAAACTTCAATTTTCTGTAATATTCAGACCTGTATACTTCATGTAATATAAAATATTACAAATATTTTACATATGAATAGCACATTAGTGTTTACAAATTTCTTTTACTCATCTGTTTAACACTTATTGAACATATGGTTATTTTGTTCTCATGATAACCCTGTGAGATAATAATAGCAACACACTGAACATTTATGATAGGCCAGGCATAGTCTAGGGCTTCCCAGGTGGCTCAGTAGTAAAGAATCTGCCTGCAGTGTGGGAGATCGGGGTTCGATCCCTGGGTCAGGAAGATCCCCTGGAGAAGGAAATGGCAATGCACTCCAGTATTCCTGCCTGAGACACCCTATGGACAGAGGAGCTTGGTGGGCTATAGTTCATGAGGTCGCAAAAGAGGCAGACACAACTTAGCGACTAAAGAACACAGGCATATTCTAACCATTTTACACATACTTCGCCTAGTTCTCACTATAACCATATGAGAACTTTGTCCCTTTCATACACAGATGAGGTAACTGAGGAAAAGAGAGCTTAAGTAGCTTTCTCAAGGAAGACAGGGTTTGTTCTATACAAATGTCCAGGATACACTCTTAGAGATTTTGATACAATTGGTCTGGAATGGGTTTGGGCATCAGTATTATTTTTAAAAGGTAATCACTTAGAAACACTCCTCAGGTGATCCCAATGTGCAGTTAAAGGTTGAAAATGACATGAGTGAGTCAGTGTCCCCATGTAAACAGGGTTTACAATCAGAACAATTGCATTTCTGACTAATGTAAGACATGATTAGATTTAGGGCAATCTAGATCAGTCTATAAGCCCCATGAAATCCAAGAGTCTATTGTATTAAAGAATTGGCTAAATTATAGAAGGCAGATTTATTAATGTCTGCAGCAGGGAAGTGAAACACTGGGAAAAAGGAGAACGTGGCCCCTGGTAGCACGAGTCCTTAGACTCAGCTGCTCCCTGTATAACAGCAACCCAATGAAGTACAAACTGATGCACTGAACGGAGAAGGCAATGGCACCCCACTCCAGTACTCTTGCCTGGAGAATCCCATGGGCAGAAGAGCCTGGTAGGCTGCAGTCCATGGGGTCGCTATGAGTCAGACACGACTGAGTGACTTCACTTTCACTTTTCATCATGCATTGGAGAAGGAAATGGCAACCCACTCCAGTGTTCTTGCCTGGAGAATCCCAGGGACGGTGGAGCCTGGTGGGCTGCCGTCTATGGGGTTGCACAGAGTTGGACACTACTGAAGCAACTTAGCAGCAGATGCACTGAAATTCTTTTTGATACAAACTTCTAACTCTGGGGCTGAGCAGTTGGAGGGTTCCCTAATCTCTTGCACTGTAGGATATGGTTAAGTGTAACCAACACTGCAGGCCTGGGTAGGGTAAAGCCAATCATGTGAGAAGATTAGAATGTTGGAACAAAGTCACAAGGCCAAGGTAACTGTATTCACTACAGACACATGCTGCTGTGTAATAGCTGGGTCCTCAAAGCAGCTGGCGGTTTCTTATCATTGCCACAAAGACTGACCCCTGTGCCTGGGGCCCAACCAGAGCTGTTTTCTAAGATGTTTAAGGCCTCAAAATCCTTACTTTCACTTCACTCATCTCTAGGTTTTGCCTTGTGGTTCTTCCTTCTTGCCTATTTTTCAGGAGAAAACATTTCCTTATAGGATGAAGCTCTTCACTCTGGTTCAGGTCTCATTTCCCTTACATAAATTTTGCTACTTTGTTTCACCAATTATTTTTTCTCCTGTACCTTCCATCTCTCACTCTCCCTCAATTCTTTCTCTGTGTGTAAGCGGGCACAGCTCTTCTGCTGCCTGAATCATTTCTAAGATCATGCTGTGTGTGTATTTGTGTGTAAATCGCTCAGTCATGTTGACTCTTTGTGACCCTATGGACTGTAACCTGCCAGGGTCCTCTGTCCATGGAATTCTCCAGGCAAGAATACTGGGGTGAGTAGCCATACCCTTCTCCAGGGGATCTTTTCAATCCAGGGATTAAACCGAGGTCTCCTGCATTGCAGGCAGATTCTTTACCGTCTGAGTCACCAGGGAAGCCCAAGATCACGCCATTCTCCCTCTTTCTCTCTCTTTCCCTTCTCTCTAAAATACACGGTATTTCTGTTTGTTTGTTTGTTTTAAAATTCAAAACATGTAACAAAATATATTTCTTTAGTCATTTGCTTGATAGAGCAAATCAAATCTAGACTATTCTGTCTGCTAGATATTCAATTACCACTGTGCTTACTTATGAAAGTAGTATATTAGACGTTTGTTTTTGTTCTTAAAAAATAGAAGGAGATATGAATGATGTCACCTGAGTCTTATTTGTGTGCATGGATTTGTGAGGAATATGAGTGAATCCCACAGATAGTGCCCTCAGAGAACAATTAGTCTAGTGATTAAAATGAAGACAGAGTAGACTTATACACAGCAGATATGTTCTGAAGTGACACTTGATGTAATCTGTTCTGCCCAGCCTTATGTAAGTGTCCTGATTGTTAGACTGTTAAACTTTTATTCAAGCCATGTACAAATGGGAAAATGTAGAAACAAACTTATTTAATTTTCATAGCTGAAAGGAATCTAAAGAACATTTAGTCCAGCCTCTGTTCCCCCAACATTATAGATGGGAAAAAATGAGGGTCAAGAAAGGCTGTTGTTGTTCAGTTGCTCAGCCATATCTGACTCTTTGCAACCCCATGGACTGCAGCACACCAGGCTTCCCTGTCCCTCACCATCTCCCAGAGCTTGCTCAAACTCATGTCCATCGAGTTGGTGATGCCATTCAACCATCTTGTCCTCCGTTGCCCCCTTCTCCTCCTGCCTTCAATCTTTCCCAGCATCAGGGTCTTTTCTAATGAGTTGGCTCTTTGCATCAGGTGGCCAAAGTATTGGAGCTTCAGCTGCAGCGTCAGTCCTTCCAATGAATATTCAAGACTGATTTCCTTTAGAATTGACTGGTTTGATCTCCTTGAAGTCCAAGGGACCCTCAAGAGCCTTCTCTGACACCACATTTCAAAAGTATCAACTCTTCGGCACTAAACCTTCGTTATGGTTCAATTCTCACACACATAGATGTGACTACTGGAAAAACCATAGCTTTGACTAGATGGACCTTTGTTGGCAAAATAAGGTCTCTGCTTTTTAATATGCTGTCTAGGTTTGTCATAGTTTTTCTTCTAAGGAACAAGCGTCTTTTAATTTCATGGCTGCAGTCACCATCTGCAGTGATTTTGGAGCCCCCCCCAAATAAAGTCAGATACTGTTTCTCTTGTTATCCTCATCTATTTGACATGAAGTGATGGGAGAGGATGCCATGATCTTTGTTTTTTGAATGTTGAATTTTAAGCCAGCTTTTTCATTCTCCTCTTTCACTTTCATCAAGAAGCTTTTTAGTTCCTCTTTGCTTTCTACCATAAGGGTGGTGTCATATGCATATCTGAGGTTATTGATTTTTCTCCTGGTAATCTTGATTTTGGCTTGTGCTTCATTCATCCCCATTTTTCACAGGATATACTCTGCATATAAGTTAAATAAGCAGGGTGACAATATACAGCCTTGACATACTCCTTTCCCAGTTTTGAACCAGTCCATGTCCAGTTCTAACTGTTACTTCTTGACCTGCATACAGGTTTCTCAGGAGACTTGTAAGGTGGTCTGGCATTCCTCTCTCTTTAGGAATCTTCCACACTTTGTTGTGATCCACACAGTCAATGGCTTTAGCGTAGTTAATGAAGCAGAAGTAGATGTTTTTCTGGACTAAAAGTCAACCACTGTGTGTTTATCAAATAGTGATTTTACACCAGATCTGGAGTAGGTAAACCAGGAGATGCAATGGAAGCTTAACAAATGGTCATTTAGTCTCTATGGTCTTGCATTTTCCATATGTCATACTGTTGGAATCATACAACATGTAGCCTTTAAAGACTGGCTTTTTTCACTTAGTAATATGCATCTAAAGTTCCTCCATGTCTTTTTACAGTTTGATAGCTCATTCCTCTTTCACACTTAATAACATTCTACTGTCTGGATGTACTAACATTTATCCATTTACTTACCGAAGGACATCTTGGCTGCTTTCAGGTTTTAGGGATTATGAAGAAAGCTGCTCTAAAATCCATGTGAAGGTTTTTGTGTGAATATAAGCTTTCAACTCCTTTGGGTGAATAATACCAAGGAGTATGGTTTCTGGATCATATGGTGGGAACATGTTTAGTTTTGTAAGAAATCACCAAACTATCTTTCAAAGCGGCTGTAGGGTTTTGCATTCTCAACAGCACTGTATGAGAGTTACTGTTCCACATCCTTACCAGCATTTGGTGTTATCAGAGTTTCAGACTTTGACCATTCTAATAGGTGTGTAGTGGTATCTTATTATTTTATTTGCATTTCCCTGGTGACATACGATGTAGAACATCTTTTCATATGCTTATTTTCCATTTGTATATCTCTTTGGTGAGGTGTCTCTTACGGTTTTTGGCCCATTTCTAAAAAAGTTCAAATTGTCTTATTATTGAGTTTTTTTTTTCTTTTAAATTTTATTTTATTTTTAAACTTTACATAATTGTATTAGTTTTGCCAAATATCAAAATGAATCCGCCACAGGCATACATGTGTTCCCCATCCTGAACCCTCCTCCCTCCTCCCTCCCCATACCATCCCTCTGGGTCGTCCCAGTGCACCAGCCCCAAGCATCCAGTATCGCGCATCGAACCTGGACTGGCAACTCGTTTCTTACATGATATTCTACATGTTTCAATGTCACTCTCCCAAATCTTCCCACCCTCTCCCTCTCCCACAGAGTCCATAAGACTGTTCTATACATCAGTGTCTCTTTTGCTATCTCGTACACCAGGTTATTGTTACCATCTTTCTAAATTCCATATATATGCGTTAGTATACTGTATTGGTGTTTTTCCTTCTGGCTTACTTCACTCTGTATAATAGGCTCCAGTTTCATCCATCTCATTAGAACTGATTCAAATGTATTCTTTTTAATGGCTGAGTAATACTCCATTGTGTATATGTACCACAACTTTCTTATCCATTCATCTGCTGATGGACATCTAGGTTGCTTCCATGTCCTGGCTATTATAAACAGTGCTGCGATGAACATTGGGGTACACGTGTCTCTTTCCCTTCTGGTTTCCTCAGTGTGTATGCCCAGCAGTGGGATTGCTGGATCATAAGGCAGTTCTATTTCCAGTTTTTTAAGGAATCTCCACACTGTTCTCCATAGTGGCTGTACTAGTTTGCATTCCCACTAACAGTGCAAGAGGGTTCCCTTTTCTCCACACCCTCTCCAGCATTTATTATTTGTAGACTTTTGGATCGCAGCCATTCTGACTGGTGTGAAATGGTACCTCATAGTGGTTTTGATTTGCATTTCTCTGATAATGAGTGATGTTGAGCATCTTTTCATGTGTTTGTTAGCCATCTGTATGTCTTCTTTGGAGAAATGTCTATTTAGTTCTTTGGCCCATTTTTTGATTGGGTCATTTATTTTTCTGGAGTTGAGCTGTAGGAGTTGCTTGTATATTATTGAGTTTTAAGAATTCTTTGCATATTTTGGATGATAGTCTTATCAGATGTATCTTTTGTATTTTTTCCCAGTCCTCTGGCTTTTGCTAATTCTCTTGACATTGTCTTTTGTAGAGCAGTTTTTAATTTTAATGAAATCCTGCTGATCAATTTTTTCTTATTTTACCTGTTTTTTCCCCCCACTGGGTTTTTGATAGACATAAAAATGACAAAGGGATCAAAATATGTATATAATTTTATAACTTGTTTTTCTGATTTAATATATTATGAGCTTCTTTCTTATAAATATGTATACTCTCACATCATTTTCAATGGCTATGCAGTTTTACATAGTTCATCACTAGTAATGGACATTTTAAGTTTTTACTGAATTTTGTTGTTGTCATTGCTTATAAATAAGGCTTCAAACCATGTCCTTGTAGCTAAAACTATGCACACACCCTTTGGAAGGGGGTTGATAAATAAATGTTAGCTGCATTTATTTTTTCATTGTGTTCTCAAGCAATGATCTGTGGATTTGATTTGAAAACACTGTTTTAATAATTTTAAGTTAAATATTTTAAACATATATGGAACTTGACATAAATGCTTTTATGGGATGATATGTGTTGTTTTTATAGTCTAGTCTTTATTTTGTCTATTTTTTTTCTTACCTACTACCAATATATTCATGCCAATATATCTTTCCTACCTGCCAATATATTCATACCACCAACTATCCAATTCATGCATAATTAACAATTGAATATATATGTTCTCTATTTTAGCCATAGTCAAATACACATATTTGTAGATAAATACATTTAATCATATACATATATAGATTAGCTGGGACTATCACTATCTTACATTTTACAAATAATATGATACGACACTTCTCTGTGTCTTGTTTTTCTCTCTCATAATTATGCTTCATGAACAATCGCCAAAATTAATCTTCATAGCTCTAGTTCATCCTTTTTAAGGTTTGCACGTTGTTCTAGATATGGATGTACTATGATTTTTCAACTATTTTTTAAAATTAGCATTCGCTTGGTGATTTCCTTTTTCCCCCTCTGTGCTGAATAATGCTGCAACTAGCATCTTTGTGCATATTTCCTTAGGTTCTGATTGTTATAGTTCTATGGGATAGATTTCTAGCAATAGGATTAAAGAATAAAAAAGAATACATACTTTTAATTTTAAAATTGTTTAAAAAATTTACAACTTATATAGTTACACATTTCCTCTATCCTTGGCAGCAACAGGTATTAACTGCTTTAAATTTTTTTTGGTTTGATAAGTATAAAGTGATGTCTTTCCTTTCATTTCCCTATAAGTTAATTTGAACATATTTTCATATTTGTTGACCATTTGGAGTTTTTCCCCTAGGAAGTACCTCTTGTATCCTTTCCCCAGTTTTATATTGGGTGGCTGGTCAATTTATTGGCAATTTGTGAGAACTTTTTGCATAGTATGGCTATTGACCCTTTGTCAGCTGTGTGGCAAGTATTTTTCAAACCTGCATTTTCATATCAATGTAACCCTTTTGAGGGTGCATGCTATTAATTTTCCTATCAATAAATATATTTACTTCAGACCTTCACAGACTTAGAAAATGAACTTATAGTTTCCAGGGGGAAGAGAGAGCTAGGGATTTTGGGAAGGTCATGTACACTCTGCTATATTTAAAATGGATAACCAACAAAGACCTATTGTATACCACATAAAACTCTGCTCAGTATTGTGTGCCAGCCTGGATGAAATAGGGGTTTAGGGGAGAATGAATACATATATATTCATGGCTGAACCCCTTTGCTGTTTACTTGAAACTACCACAACATTGTTAATCAGTTATACCCCAAGACAAATGTTTTTGGTGATAAAACAATAAAAAAAGAAATGTATTTACTTCAGTTTTGAGTGCAACTAGAACATTCAGCTGCCCTAGAATCGTAGACAGACCACCGAATGTATAGCATTTTACAAGAAAGGACTGAGATAATGGCAAACATAATAAATTATCTTTCAGAACAATTTGATAAGTACTGTTAACAACTGCTAAATCAGGAAATAATTGCAATCACAATGCAGAATGTCCCATAAAGATCTAAATTATCTTATATTTTCATAGCATATTAGATCTTGAGGGGATATTACCTTTAGACAAATCATTCATTTCACAGGCTAGGAAAGTATGATAGATGAGACCAAAGAGTTTCTGTTTTCAAACAGAGAAAAGAGTGATATAAATCTAATCCTTTCTGGGTTATTAGTGGAGATGTAAACTGACACAATTCAGGTGAGGATTTAGAGCCTGGCCTCAAATACCCTATTGAGACTTTTCTAAATAAAGCCAGAAGTCTTAGCAGCTCCATAAACAAGTTGATTCAGAAAACTTGGCCTCCAAAGGGAGCTTAGCGTACTCTATTCTATCATGCGAAACACAGAAAACATCTGTGTCTTAATCCTTTATTAGAACAATCTGTATTATGCCCCATGCTTATGTGCTACTGAATAAGGAGCATATTAGGTTTTAAGAGACTGTCTAATTTCCATGGCTTCAGACTCTGCACTAAAAACAAAACAAAAAACCTACTCTAACCTGCCATATGTTTTAAAACCAAACTGTGGAGAGCCAAAATACTATAATCATTTGATCAAATTTATATTATTGATATTTTATTCTTTCAAATAAAGTGCCCAAACCTATGTAAACCAAAAAGTTGTATGTACAGGCCTTTGTTATGATAAAGATTTAATAAAAATAAACATTTTCATATCTAAAAGCTCCAGAGGCATTGGATCTTTTATCCAAGTTCAATTGTACAGTGCAGCTGTTTGGAAGAAATTTTATACATTTTATATGAAAATGTCATAAGTTTAACCTAAAAAATTTCCAGGAAGGACAAAAGGCAAATACATAACAACTACATCTTACTTATGCTCCCTGATAGACTACTTTTGGCTCTTTTGGGTTACTAAAATGATAATATTAAAAAAGTAATTAAATTTATTAAAATCTATAGAAATCTGTTCTGACATAAAGTGAGTTTACACAATAATGATTTGAATTTAAAAATGAGGCATGTAAGATAATGCTCCAGCAAGTGCTACTGACCACTGATTTTATCCCAGTCAATGTCTCCCTTGACTATTTATACAGAGAATCTTATATTTTCTCTTCCACAAGAGATCTGACAATTTTAGTTATAAAGAGAGAGTGCTATTTGGAAGTGCCTTTCCAATTTGGAAGTAGTATTATCTGAATAGTAAGAGTTTAGAAAGGTCATCCTATAAATTTATTTTTTGCTCTTGAACCGCTTAAAAATACCTTGGCTGGAAAATTAAATCCTGAGAACCTAACCAGTCTTAGATCATAGAGACATCTGTTTAGAGACTTCTGTTGCTAGGTGTATAAATGGTCAAATTTAGTGAAAGCATTTCAGATATTTTCACAGGTTTATATTCATGATAGGCAAGCCAAATTCATTTTTAGTTATTGATTAAAATACTGTTTTTACCATTTGGTGAAATTTGGAAATAGAAATGAAGACAAATTGCATATAAAGGTTTTTAGTTAAGTTAAAGGAAACCACATATAGTTCATAAAATATTAAAATAATGTCCAGAAATACTGGGTATATTAATATGAATGAAAATGATACCAGTTCTACACTAGGACCCAAATACATACCAAACAAAATGAAATGGAAACCTGGTTCTGAGCTATTTTAACCTGCTGTTTTATTTTTTTTTTGCAGAGATTATCTTGCTGCATCAAAACTACCTGAATTTTTGTTATTATAAAAATGGCATCCCTGGGCTCCTCCCAAGATACTGAAATCAAATCACTGAATGGGGCTCTGGGAGCTGTCCTTTCAAAAGCACTGCAGGTGGATTCTCATGCATTCAAGCATAAATATCATCAACTTTGACAAAGCAGACTATCTTGCTGACTTCATCAACTGTTTGATCTGAATCACTCTATAAGGACTTGAATAAAATAAATGCAAAATACAGACAAGAATTACCTAAAACTTAGGGATTTCAGATAAATCAGACTAGTTAAAATTTTGCTTGGCATTTTTGTAAATGTAAGATATAAATCAATTTTAAGAAATCTGCTAAAGACTTAAATAAATGTTTTTAAAATAAAATTTTAGTTCATGAACATTTTTTTTCTTATTGTGCTAATGTTTTAGCATAAAACAGTAACTTTTTCCACAGTATATATAGAAGGAGAGTGTAATCTTTCTGATTGGAAGAGAAATAATGTGTTAAAAATAGGCATTGAGAATGGTGAAATTATAATGAATTACTCTGTATTAAATTGCTATTTCTTAGAACAGAAAGATAAAATTGAAAATCACTGTTATTTTGAGTCAAAACAAATCAAACAAATTAAGAAGTCTTAAGACAAATGAATTTTGAATCTCAAGACAAGTGAAATGAATTGGTGAGTTCTAATTTACTCCTAGCACAAGCATGTTTTCCTTTCTCACCTGTTCAAAACTGAAATTCTTACAAATGTGATATGTCATTATTAGACATGAAATATCTAGGCATAAGGGCATCTATCTTACCATGTTTATCTTTAAGAAGCCTCTTGCTATTGTTATTAATTCAGACTTTTTCAACACAGCTTCAATCAAATGAGAAAAGATTACCCAGTTTTCCCTTGAAATGATACTCATTGATGAATTCATTGCTCTCAGGTTGTTCTGTGCTTCAACCTTGAGTAATTAACAAAACCTCTCTGCTTTAATTGCTAATCTTTCCCTTAATGGCAGTCAATGACATTTTTAATTAATTACTTCAGCAACCTCATTTCCATTCATATCAAGGTCTTACATTCTACTCACTGCTTCCTTATTTATTAATTGTTTTTGTTACTAGTGTACCTAAACTTAATCCCTGAAGTAGTGAAAAAACATACAAGGTCAAAAGCATGTCCTAAACCTGTGGAGATAAACATACATAATTTTTTTTTTTTTTTTTAAGTATCAAAGTTAGAGGAAGATGGTGCAAGGACCACTGGGAAAATTACAGAAAGTGGAAATTAACTCTCAAATCACATTTACCAATAGCTAGACTCTTTGGGGGCCATTCTCTGGCTTTTTTATTCAATTCAACAGCTGATTTTTAGAATGGAATGTTGGGATTAATCTGTTTGCTTACTTCAGATTAATCATATAATCGCCAAAGAGTGACTTCATTTCATTGTGTATAAACAGTGTTGATGGGTAAGTGATAATTTTACTCATTGCTATTTCCATTTGGTTAAGGAAATTTCCAGTTTTTAGTTTACTCTTCCCATTCATCAGAACTTAATCTTTGCATATTATTCTTTCTCTTCTACATCTTGGTCATAAGTATTGAGATAGTCTGCAGATAGTATTTCCTTATGGATTCACTTACTAAAAAACAAGGAACAGCTACAACGTGTAGGTGTGGGCGGTTGCATACAGATCATATTCCTTAACTTTTGTTATAGTTTTTGATTTTGGGTTCTATCTTGTTATATGCCCTCATAAAGCCAAACAGATTAATACTTTTTCACAATTTTGGTTTTATGTCTACCTTTTACCATTTGCTTATCATTTAGTTACTTATGTTTATCTTTACTCAAAAAAGGATTTTAAATAGTTTCACAAAATTAAGCAATCAAACAAGCAAACAATATTTTAAAAAACAGAGAGGAAAACCAGTTAAAAGAACTGAGTGAGTAGATTGTAGGAATCCATCATGTTATTTAGATGAAATTCTCACTAGACTTAGATCTCTGAAAATGTGGGAAAATAAATTGAATTTTATGATCTTTACTGCTCTTTTAAAGCTAAGGAGATCACATCTTTGCTCAAACTCTTCTGATAGTTATTTTTTTATCATATTTAGAGTAAAACTCCAAAGTCCTTATGGTTTAGACTTGCATTGTTCAATACAGTAAGTTCATTACATATATCTGTGATGAACTACTGTACTGAACAATACAAGTTAAACTAAAATTCAGTTTCTCAGTTACAGAAGCCAAATGTGCTCAATATGCCACATGTGGTCATTGCCGCAGTGTTTTGGGCACTGTGGCTACTGTTTTGGGCATATAATATATGGACATTTTCATCATGGCAGCAAGTTTAGTTGAGCAGAGCTCATCTAGAAGTCTCTGCCTGATCTGGCCTTTGCTTGCCTTGGTGACTTTACTCTTTACTTTTTTCTACCTGCTCACTCAATTCTAGCAACAAATGGCCCCTTGCTGGTCAGACATTCCAAACTGGTCCTGCCTCAGGGCCCTCCCACCTGCTATTCCATCCATCTAAAACACTGTTCCTCCAGATAGTCACATCTCACTTTAGGTCTCTGCTCAAGGCACCTCCTTGGAGAGGGCTAATCTAAATATCATCCAAATTATTCTTTATGCTCTTATCCTGCCTTATTTTTCTTTTCAGCATTTGTCACTCCATTATATCGTTTGGTCTTTTTTCCCCATCACTCTCTCATTGGAATCTAATTTCCATGAGATCAAGGTCTTTGTTTGGTTTACTTCCACATGCCTGACCTACCGCAGGTGCTCGGTAAATGCTTGTTTACTCCAGTGCTTCTCCACAGAGGGTGACTTTTGTCCCCAGGGGATATTTAGCAATGTCGAGAGAGAGTTTTGACTGTCAGAACTGGGAGGATGCTACTGGCATCTAGTGGGTGGATGGGAGGGATGCTGCTGCACATCCTACAATGCACAGGGATGCTTGCACAACACAGAATTACTGGGCCTACAATGTTAATGGTGCTGGTGCTGAGAAAATTGTGTTGACTCTATTAATTATCCACTGAGAATATATAACAATTACTCTGATGGGGCAAGACTGAATCACAGGTGTGGTTTACAAATGACTCAGCAACTAAATATTTTCTCCTAGTTCATTTACATTTAAGGCAAATGAAATTATGTCTAATATTGATATTCTTCAGCTAACTTCTTTCTCATCTTTACACTTTTTCATCTGTATGCAATCTTATACTTTCATTTATATAAAAATGCCATTTCACTTAACTTCAATAATACCCTATTTTTCGTCTTTGCCATATCCCATTGTCCTTTTCTGTGTATATTTTGTGACATTAACTATTACTAATTTTGTATAATTCACTGAAGTATTTTAAAAAACTTCTTTAACATGACTCCTTTTAAATCTTCCATATGAGCTGGGTTAAATAATAACAGAAAATTGGCAAGGAGTAGTGGACAATAGGGGGCTTCCCAGGTGGCACGAGTGGTAAAGAACCTGCCTGCCAATGCAGGAGACTTAAGAGATGAAGCTTTGATTTCTGGGTCAGAAGGTCCCCTGGAGGAGGGCATGGCAACCCATTCCAGTATTCTTGCCTGGAGAATACCATGGACAGAGGAGTCTGGCAGGCGACAGTCCATAGGGTTGCAAAGAGCTGGACACGGCAGAAGTGACTTAGTGCACACACACACACGTGGACAACAGGACACTAGTGTCTAGTAGCTGGTCAATAGGACACCTGTCTTCAACACAGGCTCTTCCACTGATCAGCTTATGTGTACTTGAGCGAGATAAGTCATTTAAATAAAGTGTAAAAGTGACGCACTCACACAGGACTGGACACGGTAAAAGACTGCATCCATCCACATCTTCCCTTCTGTCCAGTCAATACTCTGTGAACTAGATGAAACTAAAAACTTCTTTGGTGATCGCCACCTAAAACAGGGTTATGTCAGTGACAGTGTACTATTGAAATCTAGATCATGATGCTTCTAAAAACTCTCTGGAAAATGAAACTTCAAAAGTAAAGTTGAATTAGAAGTTTCATCGTATCTTTCTTTTTTTTTTAGTTTCAGCTCATTGATTTCTTTTTTTTTAAAATATAAATTTATTTAATTGGAGGCTAATTACTTTACAATATTGTATTGGTTTTGCCATACATCTACATGAATCCGCCACAGGTGTACACCTGTTCCCCTTCCAGAACCCCCCTCCCCCTTCCCTCCCCATACCATCCCTCTGGGTCATCCCAGTGCACCAGCCCCAAGCATCCTGTATCCTGCATTGAACCTGGACTGGCAATTCGTTTCACATATGATATTTTACATGTTTCAATGCCATTCTCCCAAATCATCCCACCCTTACCCTCTCCCACAGAGTCCAAAAGACTGTTCTATACATCTGTGTCTCTTTTGCTGTCTCGCATACAGGGTTATCGTTACCATCTTTCTAAATTCCATATATATGCATTAGTATACTGTATTGGTGTTTTTCTTTCTGGCTTGCTTCACTCTGTATAATAGGCTCCAGTTTCATCCATCTCATTAGAACGGATTCAAATGTATTCTTTTTAATGGTTGAGTATTATTCCATTGTGTATATGTACCACAACTTTCTTATCCGTTCGTCTGCTGATGGACATCTAGGTTGCTTCCATGTCCTGGCTATTATAAACAGTGCTGCGATGAACATTGGGGTACATGTGTCTCTTTCAATTCTGGTTTCCTCGGTGTGTATGCCCAGCGGTGGGATTGCTGGGTCGTATGGCAGTTCTATTTCCAGTTTTTTAAGGAATCTCCACACTGTTCTCCATAGTGGCTGTACTAGTTTGCATTCCCACTAACAGTGTAAGAGGGTTCCCTTTTCTCCACACCCTCTCCAGCATTTATTGCTTGTAGACTTCTGGATCACAGCCATTCTGACTGGTGTGAAATGGTACCTCATTGTGGTTTTGATTTGCATTTCTCTGATAATGAGTGATGTTGAGCATCTTTTCATGTGTTTGTTAGCCATCTGTATGTCTTCTTTGGAGAAATGTCTATTTAGTTCTTTGGCCCATTTTTTGATTGGGTCGTTTATTTTTCTGGAATTGAGCTGCAGGAGTTGCTTGTAGGTTGAGATTAATTCTTTGTCAGTTGCTTCATTTGCTATTATTTTCTCAATTCTGAAGGCTGTCTTTTCACCTTGCTTACAGTTTCCTTTGTTGTGCAGAAGCTTTTAAGTTTAATTAGGTCCCATTTGTTTATTTTTACTTTTATTTCCAATCTTCTGGGAGGTGGGTCATAGAGGATCCTGCTGTGATTTATGTTGGAGAGTGTTTTGCCTATGTTCTCCTCTAGGAGTTTTATAGTTTTGGGTCTTACATTTAGATCTTTAATCCATTTTGAGTTTATTTTTGTGTATGGTGTTAGAAAGTGTTCTAGTTTCATTCTTTTACAAGTAGTTGACCAGGTTTCCCAGCACCACTTGTTAAAGAGATTGTCTTTAATCCATTGTATATTCTTGCCTCCTTTGTCAAAGATAAGGTGTCCATATGTGCGTGGATTTATCTCTGGGCTTTCTATTTTGTTCCATTGATCTATATTTCTGTCTTTGTGCCAGTACCATACTGTCTTGATGACTGTGGCTTTGTAGTAGAGCCTGAAGTCAGGCAGGTTGATTCCTCCAGTTCCATTCTTCTTTCTCAAGATTGCTTTGGCTATTTGAGGTTTTTTGTATTTCCATACAAATTGTGAAATTATTTGTTCATTGTATATTTCTCTTGTGGAGAGAAAAGCTTTATTTATTTATTAATATAAATGTATTTATTTTAATTGGAGGCTAATTACTTTACAATATTGTATTGGTTTTGCCATACATTGACATGAATCTGCCAGTGATTTAGCTCTTCAGAGCAGATGACTTCATTATCTTAAAATATGTCAAATTATACTAATTATCAAAAAAAGGGCAATGTAAGGTATATTGTAAGAAAATGGTAGCATCTATCCTGAAAAGATGACTGGGGAAATGCATGTGACTTATGGTTACTAAGATTCAGAAGTTGCCAAACATTTTGATAATGTTGATAATGTGATCTTTTCCTTCCCATTTTTTACCATTATAGAGAGTTACAAAGAGCATTATTTAGTAGGCCTGTATGATACTTTGCTTAAGTGATTTTAAAGGAAATAAAATACTTGATTTTGAATGCAAATAAGATGCAGTTTGGTAATGCAGTCTTTTACTTTTTACGACTGAACTGTAAGTTTCAAGTTTTGAGTGATCCCTTACTCACTCTTTCATCTCTTTCTTCCTCTCCCTTCTCTTTTTACCCTTTTCAAATAAATGACAACAGACCACATTTGAAGGGCTGTTGTTTAAATTCCAGAAGACTGAAAAGAGTAAGAGTTTCTCAAAGGCAAAAAGCAACCAGGCACTGAATTTTAGAAGACAAGAATGATGATGAGCACAGCTTATTTGCACTGCCTGTTTGAAAAGAAACCATAAAATTCAATATCTAACTTGGCAGCTGGAATCCTCATAGAAAGAAAACAATCTTGCCCCCTTAATTTTATTTTCTCCTCCCATCATCTCATGGCAATTTGCTTAGTGGAAGAGAATCATGGAGCCTAAAATAACTTAATCCTTAAATGGCTTTATATCCATCACCTTCATGGTAATCCCATTTGCCCCAGGTTTGGTACACAGTCCCTCACACAGTAGTGATACAATCTGTAATTAGACTTAAAAACTACTCTGAGACGAGCAAGGAAGAAAAGGATTCCCAATATATTTGTAAATGTTATGATAATTGACAGGTACTTTGTCTTATTGATATTTTAATGCTAATGTCTATCAATCAAGATGCATTTACAGTTACTGGAACACTAGCATAAAGCAATGTACAATCTTTTTATGAGAAAGAGGCAAATAATTTCCCTGTCTCATCATCTCTATCACAATGAACTCATAATAGAGACTTTATTATATAGACATAAATAAGTAAAAGGAAAGCAACAACCCCAAACTGGTAGGTTTTCTTTTGGACGCACTGCAATTTAAGCCTAATATCTTCTTTAGAAGAATTATCTGATTACAGTACTCACCAAGAAGAATGATGTTTAAAATGTTGACCCTGGTTCAGGTAGTACAAAAAAAGATTGAATTATGTTTATGTTTAACATACTTGGTGAGATGAGGACATAAAATAAAGACAAAAGTTTTTAACATGGAGTAAATAAAAAAATTAATGATCTTCATTTTATGGAATACATATTATTCAAAAGAATGGTAAATTCCAGCATATGGAATATATAGTATACATGGGAAAATAAATTAGCTATGGCAGTCTTTTTAAAATGATTTTTAGTAAAGATTTCCTGACTTTATATGATAAGCTATTCTTTTGAATGCAGAGTTAATTTTAAAATATATTTCTCTGAATCACAATTAAAAATGAAGTATTTATTCCATGGATCTAAAAAGAATAGACTTCCATTCACAATTACATTACTAAGAGAATTTCTTTTTTAATTATTCAGCAATCTTCAGAAAGAAATTGCAAATAGTTCTCAATTGAGCTTTCAGTATTTTTCACAGCAGTACTTTTTTCCAGATTGTTTTAATTTTAGGAAGAATGATCAGCTTTGTTCCCCTGAGTAAATCTGTATTTATTTTTATATAATTTAACATGTAAGAATGACTTTATACAAATATTAAACTATAAATGCTTGGTTATTAACAAAAAAAAAATGCACAACCATGTATTGTCCATGATATATTTAGTCATATTCAAGTCATGTTCAAGTATTAAATGCACCATGTATGAGTGTAAGTCTCTGTATCTGTGCATGCATATGTGCGCTTAAGATTCTCAATACTTTAATTTTTTTCATCTTCAGATTAGGTCTTAGTAACTCAAGATGATGGCAAAGAACATTTTTTTGGATAAAATAATACTCAGCTTACCTTTAACAATACATAAGTTTATAAGTTCTACTATGTTTAAAATTTTTATTTTTATTATAAAATTCCTAAATTCACATCTTAATGTTTAATTTTATCATTTTAATATTGTTTTCCATAATTTTTAGATCACTTGCTAAAACTATTAGTCTTGATTCTACTTGGTATCTTTAACCATGGCTTGGAACTCTGAAGCATTCCCTCAGAACTTTACTTCTGGAGAGAGCTAAGTTCAATATGTGACATGCTTAGTAGAATGCCTATTATATAGTAAGCATCCTGTAAAGGTTGATTGTTTGATATCCCCTCATTCTTCTCTTTGGAATTGCCCCACTCTCTCCTCACCAGCCTTCTGGCCTCCACTTTCACACTCTTCCCCAAATCCATTCTCCATTGCTGCAGTGCTGTATCCCTTGCTTACCCTCCATAGCTCCCCATTGCCCTCAGCACCAAGTCCATAATCTTCATCATGGCTCACAAAGCCTCATACCAAGTAGACCCTGCCCATTTGTCCTCTCTTATCCCTCATATTCAACTTGTGAGCCATGGCCACATTTTCATTGCTTTCTTTCTCCAGCCTTGGGGTGAGGGGGCATACTTTCCCCCTTCCCTCACTAACTCCAGCACATTGCTTAGGTCTCAGTGAGGATATTCTTCTAAAAAGCCCCTTCTGATCTTACATTCCCACTCAGGTAGGGTACAGGGCCCTTCCCTGTGCTTTAGCATGTATCTGCCTTCTCTAGGAGGCTCTGAAGCCCACAGCTGCCTCTGGCTTCTCAGTTCCTAGCACTTGTAAGGGACATGACAGATAATTGGAATGAAATGTAATTATGATTTCACAGTATCCTGAGGATATTCACCTCACTTACAGAAAGAAGACCCCAGGAAAAGTGACTTAAAATTAATAATTATCATATTGTGGATGATTTTGTATTTCCATCTTTCTTTATAGACCCAATTTTCTACAATGATTATGTATGACTTTTATTACCAGAAAAAAAATCTTAATTTTTAATTGCCTTAAGTTTTGTTGAACTTCTCCAGTACTCTTGCCTGGAAAATCCCATGGACCGAGGAGCCTGGTGGGCTGCAGTCCATGGGATCGCTGAGAGTTGGACATGACTGAGCGACTTCACTTTCACTTTTCACTTTCATGCATTGGAGAAGGAAATGGCAACCCACTCCAGTGTTCTTGCCTGGAGAATCCCAGGGACGGGGGAGCCTGGTGGGCTGCCGTTTATGGGGTCGCACAGAGTCAGACACGACTGAAGCGACTTAGCAGCAGCAGCAGCAGTGAGTCTGTTTACCATATTCCATTGGGAACTGCAGAACTGCCAGTATAGACTGATGACATTGAAAAATCTTAGCATCATTGGATGGGAAATATGATAACACATCCAAGTTTATGCCCTTGAAGAGTCTGAGAGCAGAATGAAAATTAATGAAATGCATTTTATGTTTTCTGTGACATGTCAGCAGGTCTCTCTAAGGAAATTAACAGTTGAGGAAGGAATCATCCTTCTGATTCTGTGCTTCAATTAAGGGACAATGTATGTGACTTTAGGGCTGAGATTAGGCAAAGAAAGGAGACTCAAAATCTCCAAATTACAAGCATGCAGAGCTATTACTTTAATTAAAATTTAAAAAACAAATTAACAGATTATAGTTTCCAGAAAGCATGCTGGAAATTTAAATCTGGGAACTTATTAAAAAAAAAAAAACTATAGAAAGTAATCTGGCTTAATAGAAGCTAAACTCTTAAGTCATACAAGGATAGTCTTAAAAATACAAATAAAAATGTGCTCCATCTTAAATGACCTTACTGAAAAAATAAGACAAATCTTTCTATTAAATCCTTTTTTCTTTTGGGAGAGGAAACAAACCAATCACCCTGAAATCTGAATTGGGATTATTATGGTGATTTTGATCTTGCAATTGCAGTTATTTCGCCAAGGCTCTTATTTCATCCTTGTACTGTACTTACTACAATGTGCTCGCTACATGTAAACATCAGTGTGTTGTTTCTATTATTTTAAAACCATTTTACAGCATCAACATTGAGTACAAATGTGAATAAGGTATAATATATTCCTTTCAAGTAAGGGATCTGGGAGGTGAACACAAATAACAATAACCCACTTGTAAAAGTGCCATGAGAAAGGAAAGGATGAAGTGCTATGGGGATTCTGGGTGGAAAAGTCTCTGTCTTCTTTCTTAGCAGAGCCCTGGAGAAATGCTTTGCTGAAAGAAGAGTTGGCTCTGTAACCCCCTTGAGGACAGGACCATACCTCATTCATCTTTGTATTCTTTGCTGCTAACACTCCAATAAATGCTTGTTTAATAATATTGTACACAAGTGGGTGGACTCCGGAGCCAGATTTTCTGGGCTCAAATCCCATCTTTGCTGAGTTAGAGAATGAGCTGCTGGAAGTTAATTGTAATATACAGAAAATGTGTTTCTCCAAAATAAGATTTTGTTTTTGTCTTTGTTTTTAAATTATGAGGTAATGTTATATATGGTCTGTTCTCAGTAAGAAGAATAAGCTCCATTCATGGTAGGCAGCCATACTTATAAAGTGAGTTGTTCTTTAAAGAGATAATTATCCTATATTACTAAAAATCCAAACAAAGCAACAACCCTGATGTCTTACTGTATCGAACTATAATTTTAGAGTTGGAGGGATCCTTTGACCATTCTGTACATTAATTTCCTCTCTATTCAGGTGAGCAAACCAACTTGTAGAGAGGATTCTAGTTAGAAGAAAGAAGGCAATGATAAGAAAGATTTGAAACAAACTGTTGGGACTTTTGTCTTGACACATAGACACAATTAGTGTATAATATAAATAAAAATGTGGAATGAATAAGCAACATGTGAAATTATAGAGAAATATAACAGAGGTATTAGAGTTTAAGTTTACAGAGCCAGAAGAATAATGGCTAACAGTGGTTTAGACAACAAAAAGGCATGAGTAAATTAAGGAAAAAATATTATTTTCCATAAAATGCAAGAAGCAAAGACAATAATACCACCACCATGACTACCATGTCCTTAATTCTATCTTTCATTTTATTCTAGTATTTCTTTTATTTTTATTTAAAAAAAATTTTTTTTAAATTTTATTTTATTTTTAAACTTTACATAATTGTATTAGTTTTGCCAAATATCAAAATGAATCCGCCACAGGTATACATGTGTTCCCCATCCTGAACCCTCCTCCCTCCTCCCTCCCCATACCATCCCTCTGGGTTGTCCCAGTGCATCTCAAGGGCAACCCCAACGTTTAAAGAATCTGCCTGCCAATGCAGGAGATGCATGTTTGATCTCTGGGTCCGGAAGATCCTCTGGAGAGGGAAATGGCAACCCATCCAAAATTCTTGCCTTTGGAAATCTCATGGACAAAGGAGCCTGGGCTACAGTCCATGGGGTCACCAAAGAGTTGGACATGACTTAGTGACTAAACAACAACAATCTCAATCTCTTCCCTAGGAAAATGTGAAAGGTCATACCACTGAGAGGAATGACTTTGACTGACAGTTAAATCATAGCATTCACAGTTTGACACTGTTATTTCTAATGTTCATAGTTTCATTGAGTTAGACAAGGCGGTGGTCCAAGTGATCAGATTGGTTAGTTTTCACAGCCTTGTCTAACTCAATGAAACTATGAACCATGCCGTGTAGGGCCACCCAAGACAGACGGGTCATGGTGGAGAGTTCTGACAAAACGTGGTCCCTAGAGAAGAGAATGGCAAACCACTTCAGTATTCTTGCCTTGAGAACCCCATGAACAGTATGAAAAGGCAAAAAGATAGGACACTGAAAGATGAACTCCCCAGGTCGGTAGGTGGCCAATATGCTACTGGAGATCAGTGGAGAAATAACTCCAGAAAGAATGAATAGACAGAGTCAAAGCAAAAACAACAACCTGTTGTGGATGTGACTGGTGATAGAAGCAAGGTCCGATGCTGTAAAGAGCAATATTGCATTAGGAACCTGGAATGTTAGGTCCATGAATCAAGGCAAATTGGAAGTGGTCAGACAGGAGATAGCAAGAATGAACATCAACATTCTAGGAATCAGTGAACTAAAATGGGCTGGAATGGGTGAATTTAACTCAGATGACCATTATATCTACTACTGTGGGCAAGAATCCCTTAGAAGAAATGGAGTAGCCCTTATAGTCAACAAAAGAGTCCAAATAGCAGTACTTGGGTGCAATCTCAAAAACGACAGAATGATCTCTGTTCATTTCCAAGGCAAACCATTCAATATCACAGTAATCCAAGTCTACGCTCTGACCAGTAGTGCTGAAGAAGCTCAAGTTGAACAGTTTTATGAAGACCTACAAGACCTTTTAGAATTAACACCCCAAAAAGATGTGCTTTTCATTAAGGGGAATGGAATGCAAAAGTAGGAAGTCAAGAAATGCCTGAAGTAACAGGCAAATTTGGCCTTGGAGTACAGAATGAATGAGGGCAAAGGCCAATAGAGTTTTGCAAAGAGAACACACTGATCATTGCAAACACCTTCTCCCAACAACACATGAAGAGACTCTACACATGAACATCACCAGACGGTCAATACTGAAATCAGACTGATTATATTTTTTGCAGCCAAAGATAGAGAAGCTCTATATAGTCAGCAAAATAAGACCAGGAGCTGACTGTGTCTCAGATCATGAACTTCTTATTGCCAAATTCAGATTTAAATTGAAGAAATGGGGAAAATCACTAGACCATTCAGGTATGACCTAAATCAAACCCCTTGCAATTATACAGTGGTAGTGAGAAATTGATTCAAAGGATTAGTGAGAAATAGATTCAAGGCACTCTGATAGAGACAGTGCCTGAAGAACTATGGACAGAGGTTCATGACATTGTACAGGAGGCAGTGATCAAGACCATCCCCAAGAAAAAGAAATGCAAAAAGGCAAAATGGTTGTCTGAGGAGGCCTTACAAGTAGCTGTGAAAAGAGAAGTGAAAGGCAAAAGAGAAAAGGAAAGATACACCTATTTGAATGCAGAGTTCCAAAGAATAGCAAGGAGAGATAAGAAAGCCTTCCTCTGAGATCAATGGAAAGAAATAGAAGAAAACAATAGAATAGGAAACACTAGAGATCTCTTCAAGAAATGAGAGATATCAAGGGAACATTTCATGCAAAGATGGGCACAATAAAGGACAGAAATGGTATGGACCTAACAGAAGCAGAAGATATTAAGAAGAGGTGGCAAGAATACACAGAAGAACTGTACAAAAAAGATCTTCACAACCCAGATAATCACGATGGTATGATCACTCACCTAGAGGCAGACATCCTGGAATGCAAAGTCAAGTGGGCCTTAAGAAGTATCACTATGAATAAAGCTAATGGAGGTGATGCAATTCCAGTTGAGCTATTTCAAGTCCTGGAAGATGATGCTGTGAATGTGCTGCACTCCATATGCCAGCCAACTTGGAAAACTCAGCAGTGGCCACAGGACTGGAAAACATCAGTTTTCATTCCAATCCCAAGGGAAGGCAATGTCAAGAATGTTCAAACTGCAGCACAATTGCACTCATCTCACACAGTAGCAAAGTAATGCTCAAAATTCTCAAAGTTAGGCTTCAACAGTACATGAACTGTGAATTTCCAAATGTTCAAGCTGGATTAGAAAAGGCACAGGAACCAGAGAGCAAACTGCCAACATCTGTTGGATCATTGAAAAAGCAAGAGAGTTCCAGAAAAACATCTATTTCTGCTTTATTGACTATGCTAAAGCCTTTGACTGTGTGGATCACAACAAACTGTGGAAAATTCTTCAAGAGATGGGAATACCAGACCACCTGACCTGCCTCTTGAGAGATCTGTATGCAGTTCAGAAAGCAACAGTTAGAACTAGAGATGGAACAACAGACTGGTTCCAAATAGAGAAAAGAGTACTTTAAGGCTGTATATTGTCACCCTGCTTATTTAACTTATATGCAGAGTACATCATGAGAAACGCTGGGCTGGATGAAGCACAAGCTGGAATCAAGATTGCCGGGAGAAATATCAGTAACCTCAGATATGCAGATGACACCACCTTTATGGAAGAAAGAGAAGAACTAAAGAGCCTCTTGATGAAAGTGAAAGAGGAGAATGAAAATTTGGCTTAAAACTCAACATTCAGAAAACTAAGATCATGGCATCTGGTCCCATCACTTCATGGAAAATAGATGGGGAAACAGTGGAAACAGTATCAGACTTTATTTTTTTGGGCTCCAAAATCACTGCAAATGGTGATTGCAGCCGTGAAATTAAAAGATGCTTGCTCCTTGGAAGAAAAGTTATGACCAACCTAGACAGCGTATTTAAAAGCAGAGACATTTCTTTGCCAACAAAGGTCAGTGTAGTCAAAGCTATGGTTTTCCAGTAGTCATGTATGGATGTGAGAGTTGTCCTATAAAGAAAGCTGAGTGCTGAAGAATTGATGCTTTTGATCTGTGATGTTGGAAAAGACTCTTGAGAGTCCCTTGGACTGCAGGGAGATCCAACCAGTCCATCCTAAAGGAAATCAGTCCTGGATATTCATTAGAAGAACTGATGCTGAAGCTGAAACTCCAATCCTTTGGCCACCTGATATAAAGAGCTGACTCATTTGAAAAGACCCTGATGCTGGGAAAAGTTGAAGATGGAAGGAGAAGGGGATGACAGAGGATGAGATGGTTGGATGGCATCACCAACTCAATGGACATGAGTTTGAGTAAACTCTGGGAGTTTGTGATGGACACAGAGGCCTGGTGTGCTGCAGTCCATGGGGCTACAAAGAGTCAGACATGACTGAGTGACTGAACTGAATTGAACTAAACAGTTTTTACAAATATAAGTAAGTTTGCACTTACCATCTGGGTTGGTTTTTTTTGTCAATCGATATCTAAACCAATGGGACTCCTGAAGAATAAAGCACCTCTGATTCATGAAGAAAATTACTTAAGATCTTATTACTAAAATTTTTACTGTAGAATGAGTAATATTTATCAACATGTATATTTATATAAATATATGTTTATATATGAAGCTATTTTTCCACAATGAAATTTTATACTGGGTTAACTTCTATAAAAGATTTTCTCTAGTGGGTAAATTACTGTGTTGTGATAAAAGGAAAAAAATTCTGTTTATACATTTGAGACTAAGATTTTGTATTGAGGGAATTGGGAGAATATTCTACCACTAGATTTTTGACTTATGAATAGCTTTAAGTGGCAGTTTCTATTGAAATTCAACATTTACTTATCCCCAGGCAGAAATATCTTTAATAATTTTCTCTCTGCTGTTTTGGGAAAGGGACATTTTTCCCTACATAACATCTAGGGTATGAAATAACACCAAAAAAATAAAAAAGGAAAAAGAATATGTGGATTATTCTTAGTAATATGGATTACTAATTCAGGCCCCAGGATACCGTCACAGACTTCTCTTCCCTTACACATTTCTCAAATGTGTTTTAAACCTGTGGTTAGTAAAAAGCTACCGTTTTCAACCAAGAAAAAAGTTTTAAACTATTATATTTGATTGGGAACTGTTTTTTGATACTTACTATAAAACAGTGTAAATATGGTCTACTAATTTACTCTCAAACTGAGTGTACTGCTTTTGTAAGTCATGTGCAACTAAGCCATATTTTTAAATGCTTATTTTCCATGTACTTCACATTTAATTATACTGCCTTGTGAAAATTATTTAACTTTTTTTTAATTTAATTTAAGTCAGATTTTGCTATGTAAGGTTTCTTGTGTCTTTTTACATAAATTAAAACTCTCTAAGGAGAGGGAGTATCATAGAGCTTTGTTTCTATAAAAAGAGGTGGTCAAAAATATTTGATAATGAATGAATGAGCATTTACTTCTATCAGCATGACTTAGGTACACACCTTCAGAAATGTTTAGTTTAAGAGAAAAGAATCAGGTTTCAAAATAAAGAAAAAGTAAGATGAAAAATGAAGACTTGGGGTGGGTGGATATCAGATTTGCTGAAAAGATCTATTTCTTATCCTGCTATGTTTCTCAGATTTTATTTTAGCACCCACAGCTTGAAAATCAGATAAGATTTCCTAGGAATGTGGCCAGGAAATAAATTGGATTTCAGTCATTTACATTTATTATGGTTGTACAATGCGTCAGGCACTGTATGGAACATATACATTCCACAAGAATGTCCTTTTCCTCCAAAGGCTGTGTTCTGATTTCACACCTACATACCATATACTTAATCTGAATAAAAACAAAACATATGTTCTAACTGCTGTTGTGAGTGGTTTTATACTTGCCGTTTTCCCATCATTTAGTAGATCTGTGTTAACCTTATTATTAAATGGGCTGGAGTTGTTTTGGCCTGTGTGTAGTTCATGCAAGCATATTCTAAAGGAAATAACACTAATCGTAGGATTGGGAAGCTAGTCTTGGATTTGCCACTAATCAGCTGTAACTAACAATGACCAGAAATGCCAAGGAACTAACAATCTGTGCCTCTGTTAGTGACATGACTTGTCCTTCTGACTTGACAACAATATCATGAACATACACTATGATATAAATCAGAACATGATTTTCTTTTTTTAGTAAAAAGTTTCAGTTAAAGACAATGCAAACATTTGTGACTGTGCAGCTCTTTCCAAACTCGTCTTTTGTTTGGTATGTTTTTAGGAGGAGAAGGAGAAGATCTTCAGTTGGCCTGGAGACTTTGTTCTCTGGGATAGGAGAGCATTGCCGCTCTGAACAGCAGCAATCACCTCACAGAAGGCTTGAGGCACAGCATTTAGACCATTGGCAGCAAGCTTGTCCTCCACGCCTGCCTGCCTGTCCTGGCTGGTGACATCTAGCTGCTCTGCTTCTCAAAGGGCTCCCCCTGCCTCTGGAAGACTCTTGGAAATTGTTGCAGATTCAGTCTGTTCAAGTTGTCTGGGATTTCTCTTGTGATTCAGGACAGCAGAGCTGTTTCTGGGTTGCCCTTTTAAAAAGGAATTTGGAGCCACAGAGATCAATGTAACTAACACATATTATGGTCAGGAATGAATGGTCAATAAGAAGAAAGCATTTCTTTGAGCTCTGTGTATTTGGTGTCTATTTTAATTGTGTGTATAAAGGGGTGGGAAGTGAGAAGGAAGAAGCAACAAATAATTTTTCCCCTACTAACTGGGGTAGCATCTTGTAAGCTGTGGAGAGGGCCTGAGAATGGATTGAATAGGCCATTTAAAGCCACATGGAGTTGGGAATAAAGTTAAGAATTTGAACTCTCAGTCTCCTGATTTTAGTTTCTTTATGTGGATTGTAATTCAGTTGTACAATTATGCTAACTTAAAGGATGTATGAATAAATGCATATTCATCCCATTGGATCAGCTTTTTTGGTTCTCTAATAAATCAACATTATTAAAAAAAACTTCCACTCCAGATATTAAACTTGCTAGCTTCCTATAAAAGAGAATCCTTAGCGCTTAGATCAGTAGTTTCTGATCTCTACTTTTGATTAACAAGGTCTCCTTATTCTAAATTTTCAGAATGATCAGCATAGTTTTAAGGTCTAGTTTCCCATTTTTATTTATCATATGTGTCCCTATAGTTCCCTCTACCAAAGGCAGTTTATATAGTCTCTGCAGCTGTATCAGATGAGCAGCACACCAATATCTGTATTTCTTTGGGGCTCACTGAAGAAATGAAATAGATAAAAGGAAATAGAAATAGGTCTCACTTCAATTAACTGAATCCATCAATTGGTTTGAGGGTATAATTTCCATTATGATAATCTTATTGTAGACTTTTTTAAAAGGCAGAGTGCTTGTCTCTGTTTTAATGAGATACTGTTTTAACTGGATACTGGCAGCAACCCCTTTTAACTCTCAATAATATAAAGATATTTCTTAAGCAGAGAATCCAGTGTTAAAATTTGGCAACAAACCTGTGTTGTTGTCAAAAGTCAGAAATCACAAAATCAAGCTGTCTTATTACATACTTTAGCTTTCTACTTTGAGATGCTCAGAGAGGTTCAATAACTTGTCCAAGGTCACACAGGTAGATTAATACCTCACTCAAAAATTTTTCCTAGGTCTTTGAAACCATAAGGAAAATATGAAGATCATCTACGTAGTCAAATAATGCTGTGACATTAATTTCACTCATGATAGTATAATTCATGGGGATAAAAACATATTATTATTTCATGTATTAAGCACATTATACAATTAACTGACAAAAGAAAAATTCAAATCCACGTGACCAAATGCTACAACCAAGTAGAAAAAAACAGACTAAATATAATACTAGTCTAATGTTATGGTAAATTTGGATCAATAGATTTTTCCTCCCCAAACCCAATTTCATTTATTGAAATTGTTTTTTATTGTATTAAATAATATATCAAAATGCTAATTTACTAAATTTTAGTTTAGAGTTATAAAATAATAGTTCAAGGAAAGATTAAGATTCTATTAATCTTTCTGTAGATGAGAAAATTGGGAGTCACAGAGATTAAGAGGTGCTCCCCATATCACTCACTAGTCAGGGCAGAAAGAGGCCTGAGATCCAATTCTTGGCCTACTGACTCATATTATTTCTTTGGTTCCTCACGCCTTCCCCCTCCCATTTTGTTATTAATCAGACAGGAATGTGAATGTATCACTCAGGATTAATTGGTTTTTAAAGGGACTATTCTATTTTCAGAATTTAATTTAATTCTATCTTCAAAGAGCCCAGATAAGATTCTCAATCTATAGTGGTCTATAGGCATCTCCAGAAGTTTAACTCAAGCCAACTGGATTAATTCAAGCTAATTAAAAGATGAATTATGATTCATTTAATCCAACATGTACTGTTCACCCACCATGAGCAGATTCTGTGCTAAGTGTGTTAAAAAGATGAACAAGATACAGTCAAGAGAACTCACTAGAAAGCAGTGTGAGAGGATGTGAGACAGAGTCTGCACAGGTGCAGGTAGGTGCTAGGAGAGCAAAGAGGAGGGCATCTACCTCAGCCCTGGAGACTCAGGGAGAGTCCTTGTAGGAAATAACCTTTAACTTCTTTAACTGAATATTGAAGGGTGAGCAAGGATTAACCAAGTAGATGAAACAGTAGGTGTTCTGTTAAAGAGAACATCATTAGAAAAGGCCAGAGGTATGGAAGCATGCGTGAAGTTTGAGGAAATACCAAAGTTGGGCAAAACAAGACAAGGGTGCTTATGGGCAGATTGTAGATGAGAAGACCAGATAAGAAGACTTCACAGGTCACATCTTCTTTTGGAGCTTAGTGTTTTCCACATATCAGTGTACACGAAATTCACCTGCAGAGTGTTAAAATGCAGATTCTCAGATCTCATCTTCATGGAGCATGATTCAGTGGCTGTAGTAGTTTCCAGTTATCTGTATTTTTAACAAATATTCTAGATAAGTGCATTCTTCTTGGAAAAATGCTGTTATAGATGACGGTATACCTTTAAAGGCGTTTAAATGTAACAAACATTCTAGATAACTTTTCTAGAGAAGACTGCACTTGGAAAAATGCTGTTACAGATGATGGTGTACCTTGAAAGGAGTTTAAATATAAAGGTGATATCATGAAATTAATGCTGTAGCAAAGAGGGTGGTGAGATATATGTGACCCTGGCAGCAAAGGGACTAGTTGAGGAGTCAGAGTGACTCTTCAGATAAAGACAATAGAGTTCTCTAAGATGGTGACTATGTGGACGCAGAGACAAGGCAGATACAAGAGCAGTAGGGAGTAAGTGCTGGAGCATTTAGATTTAATTTGGGGAGTGAGAGAGAAAGAAGACCGGATGAGGGAGAAAGAGGAGAGGATGGTTCCCAGGTTTCCAACACAGGTAATTGAGGAGGTGGTGGCATTATTAAATGATCCAGGAAATCAAAAGAGGCAGGCTTTATTGGAGGTTATTGGTGGTGATAATGAATCCAGTTTGGAACATGTTGACTTTGAGTTGGATTAGGTAGAGTTGGTCAGGTAGTGGTTCTGGTATTTAGTTGGAAAGAAATAATTGGTTTGTAGATACACATTTAGGCTAAGCACAAATGCCAGATTAACTATGTTTTCAGCTTAGTTACTTTAATACTTCTTTACCTGAAAACAGACTATTTAAACATTTATTAAAGATGACAGAATTATGTGCAGAACAAGCCATAGGTAAAATAATAATTTTCGAGAAGCTAGGTACAGAATGTACTGTGTTGTGCTTAGTCACTCAGTCACGTCTGACTCTTAGCGATCCCATGGACTGTAGCCTGCCAGGATCTTCTGTCCATGGGGATTCTCCAGGCAAGAATACTGGAGTGGGTTGCTATGCCCTCCTCCAGGGGATCTTCCCAATCCATGGATCAAACCCAGATCTCCCTTATTGCAGGACGATTCTTTACTGTCTGAGCCACAGGGGAAGCCCAAGAATACTGGAATGGGTAGCCTATCCCTTATCCAGAGGAACTTCCTGACCCAAGAATTGAACTGGGGTCTCCTGCATTGCAGGCAGATTCTTTACCAGCTGAGGTACCGGGAAAGCCCAGGAACAGAATATTTTTACTTTAATTTTTAACTAGGTGATTAGTTAGATTAGTGCTTCCTTGATATAACACAGAACATTTACATTTTTTTCTTATTGATTCTGAAACCAGGACATGATCACATGAATGTGCTAGAAGTCAATCCCTGAAAAAATTAATTTTGACAAAATCAGCTAAAAAGAAAACATAATTTTTATTTTGGTACTTTAAATTTTATATTATGTTAGTTGATCAATACTATTACATTATGATTTTTACAATGTTATTTCTTGACCTTCCACTCCTAAAGCAATGGAAAGTTTAAAATTAATTTAAAGAAATTAGGGAATGGTGGTTCCATTTTAAGTAGATATTTTAACTTCAGTTAGATTAGTACAACCTATACGTAATTCTCATAATCTTGATCCTGCCACTGAGGAGCTCTCTTTCAAAAAAAGCTTGTATTTTCTCTTTCCTTGCAAAAAATGAATCTCTAGGAGCAGAAGAAATTAAGAGAGCTCCCCCAAATAAGTAGTGATGTGTTTAACAGAGGTTAAAGTCTTAAAGTAAGAATTTTTATAAGAGCAAAGTACAAAATAAAACATAAAAGTAAAATATTTAGGTGAGTTACAAATTTTAAGGGTGGGAGGACATTTAGATTTAATTTGTACATTTGACCCAAGATTTTGCTTCTACTCATACAGCACAGAGTGACTCTACATTGGATTTTTATGCTTGAGTTAATCCCATTGCCTTACTATTTTCCTGGCTTCCTGGGTATTTCTGATTCTAGGCAGGCTTTCTGCACAAAAAGATTGATGTCTCACAGCTGTTTGTACTCCACTAGGAGAGTACACCCATCATAGACAAAGGTAGTCTCAAGGGACTAAGTTAATATATACAGATGTTGAGTTCAGAGAATTGACAGAGCTGTATGGATTTAGTATCTGTCTTGCATAAACGTCAGGAAGAATGCATTAGAGATTTCTACCCTCTAAGGCCATGCAATGCTCCAGAAAACTTGTGAAATCCTTTTGTTCCCTGTTAGTTGAGTCATTCTGCAATAGTTGAGTTACTGATGTGGAGACGTGGCCTGAATTTACTATGTGGGCTCAAGAAAGAGAGTAAAAATGTGAAGACTCAGATTCTGGTCTTCAGTCTCCAAGCGATTTGATGTAGAAGCTTGGGTGAGACAGTCAAAGCCTGTGAGCTGCATTCTCCTTATCAGCATGACAAAGATAAACTAACCATCCTTTGCCAACCTCACTGAAGCATTTTAGAGATTAACTTTTATGAGGCACTCACAAAAAGTGACTATTGTAGTAGAAATAATCAGTATTCTATCACAGCTGACAATTCTGCCATATTGGGGGTGGCTTTGTCAAAAAATATCTCTTGTTATTTTCAGAATGGGGAGGAGAAGTAGAGCAGGATCCTCCCAAGAAGCACTCCTTTAAAGAATTATGAGAGGTTGATCTTTGGTTTCATAGGAAATAACAAGTATCTTGATGTTAGGAAAGCTTTTGAATTTATTTCCCATGATATGGTTATTAGTAAACTGGAAAAATCTGCCCCTATCAAACCCTTAGAGATGCACTGGATCATTAATTAAGAGCCTGAAAATAATAGAATCCTAGAGCTGGAAGGAAAGCCAGAAATAGTCTAAGCCAACCATTTTGCAGAAAGACTAGCAAACTCACATCCAATCTGTGTTTGATTATCTTTGGTAAAATTGAATTCATTTCTCTACTTTTTGTTATGCACCCCCCCACCCTGCCCCCACACACATACATTTGGTTGCACATATTGATTGTCCAAGAATACCTGAATCAGGGAGCACAAGTCAGGTCTGAAACTCAACCCTCTAACTCCACTTGCCAAATCATGTGCCTGGGTGTGGGATTGTGTCCTCCAGGGAAAAGGAGAGTGTTTATGTATTCAGCCCACTCAGAGGTTCTCTTTTATAATTTGCCCAGAGATGGTACACGTCATTGTCATAGTTATTTCCTCTCTCCTATTAGAGAGAACTTTGACATGTGATTTTTGAATCTGTGTCTCTGAATCAGAAGAAATATTCCTTCAAAACTCAGGCTCCCATATCAGACTAACTATGGAAGACATAATAATATATCTGTATGCAGACAGGCTCACAAAATAGATATGTCTCTTGGATGATCATTGTGAGTGTGGCTCCATCCTTGGATTCCTGGAAAATGGGTCTCTGTGTGTGTGTGTATGTGTATCTGGAAAGGTCAGGGCTAGAGGCGTAAGCAAAACTTATAACTGGGTATAAACAAGATGTCCTTGTAGAACAGTTTTAATGATGATGTTCTGTTGTCTCAGCAGTCTCAGGGATGTATGTGTTAGCACTGTTATCAAAATCACTGTTGACAACTAGCTGAAGTGGTAAGGAGGTGCCTAGAACACTAGAGGCATGGATTCTAATTCCAAGTGACCTTGGCTAGTTAGAGATATAGATAGAAACCATTAGGAGAATCTATTATGTTTCTAAATCTGCAGCCCCAAACTGTCCTCAGGCTTTAAAAATTTGAACCCATTAAACTGCATAGACTACTTTGACAGCGAAGTGTTGCTTAATTACAGTGGCAATCTAATTATAAGGTTTATAAGGTTTCCCTGTAATTGATTGTCTTTCAACTGTGTGGAAACTTCACTTGATATGCGTTCCTCCCTGAAACTCATGGGAATAAACCAGTTTCTGGGGCCACTGTGTCTTAGAATCAGAAAGACCATGCCAATTGCACTTTGGAGTCCTTATTCAGGATAGTAAAGGACTCTTCTGAATATTTCAATTATTCATTGTTTCATTCATTCATTCACCAATTCATTCTTTCATTCATTCAATAAAAACTACATTAATATATATGTACCTAGCACTACTAGTCTCCAGGGATATAAAAATGTACTGCATATATAGTCACTGCTACAGATGGGTTTACAAACAGTTGGGGAGACAAAAATAAATAATTAAAGCTAAATGTTAATTATGGTATTAGTGATGGATATAAGATGCTAAGTAAGCATTAAGAAAGACATTCCTAATTCTTCACTGTGTGTGGGGGAAGTGGGAGGGTGGTGGTGCAGGCACAGGGCAGCACTCACAAGGAGATAACATTTGGGTGGAATATAAAGGATGAGGAAATATTCAGTGTACAGAAGGCGAGAGTTCTGTTATGTGGAAATGAAAAAAAAAAATCCAGAACTGTGAGAGAAGAAGAAAATCAAGCATCTGTCACCATTGTAAACAACCAAATATAATAGGCACTGCTGCGGCTAAACTCCTTCTTCCACATATAATATATATGAAACACTTTTCTATTTCTGTAAAACATAAAAGCTATCCTACCAAATGACCAAAGGCATTTTTCACAGAACTAGAACTTCCCTGGCTTCAGACTATACTAAAAAGCTATAGTATACTCAAGTACTGGTTTGTCTCCTGAGAAACCTGTGTGTGGGTCTAAGCAACAGTTAGAACTGGACATGGAACAACAAACTGGTTCAAAATTGAGAAAGGGGTATGTCAAGACTGTATACTGTTACCCTGTTTATTTAACTTATATGCAGAGTATATCATGTGAAATGCTGGGCTGAATGAATCATAAGCTGGAAACAAGATTGCCAGGGGAAATATCAACAATCTCAGATAGGCAAATGATACCACTTCAATGACAGAAAGCAAAGAGAAACTAAAGAGATTTTTGATGAGGGTGAAAGAGGAGAGTGAAAAAGATGGCTTAAAACTCTACATTCAAAAAATTAAGATCATGGCATCTCGTCCCATCACTTCATGGCAAATAAAAGGGGAAAAGTGGAAGCAATGACTGATTTTATTTTACTGGACCCTAAAATCACAGTGGAAGTGACTGCAGCCATGAAATTAAAAGATGCTTGCACCTTGGAAGGAAAGCTATGACAAACCTAGACAGCATATTAAAAAACAGAGACATCACTTTGCTGACAAAGGTCCATATAGTCAAAGCCATGGTTTTTCCAGTAGTCATGTATGGATGTGAGAGTTGGACCATAAAGAAAGCTGAGCACTGAGGAATTGATGCTTTTGAACTGTGGTGTTGGAGAAGACTCTTGAGAGTGCCTTGGACTGCAAGGAGATTAAACCAGTCATCCTAAAGGAAATGAGTCCTGAATATTCATTGGAAGGACTGATGCTAAAGCTCCAATACTTTGGCCACCTGATGTGAAAAGCTGACTCATTGGAAAAGACCCTGATGCTGGAAAAGATTGAAGGCAGGAGCAGAAGGGACCGACACAGGATGAGATGGTTGGATGGCATCACTGACTCAAAGGACATGAGTTGAGCAAACTCCAGGAGATGGTGAAGGACAGGGAAACCTGGTGTGCTGCAGTCCATGGGGTTGCAAAGAGTTGGACATGACTTAGCAACTAAACAATAGCAACATGGTACTGGCACAAAAACAGAAACATAGATCAATGAAACAGGATAGAAAGCCCAGAAAACAACCCATGCGCTTATGGTCAGTTAATCCATGATACTGTGGAGAACACTCTGGACATTTCTTAAAAAACTAGAAAATGGTTACCATATGATCCAACAATCCCACACCTGGGCATATAGTCAGGAAAGATGAAAACTCTATTTTGAAAAGATATATGCACTCCAATGTTCATAGCAGCACTATTTACAATAGCCAAGACATGGCAGCAACCTAAATGTCCATTGATAAATGAATGGATAAAGAAGTGTGGTGTATACAGACAATAGAATATTACTCAGCATAAAAAGAATGAAATAATGCCATTTATAGAAACATGGATGGACCTAGAGATTAGCATACTAAGTGAGGTAAGTCAGACAAATATATGGTATCACTTATATGTGGAATCTAAAATATGACGCAAATGAACCTATCTATGAAGCAGAAACAGAATCACATACATAGAAAATAGACTGGTGGTTGCCAAGGGGGAGGAGGTTGGAGGAGGAGTGAAATGGCAGGTTGGGGTTAGCAGATGTAAGCTTTTATATATAGGATAAATAAACCATAAGGTCCTACTGTATAGCACAGAGAACTATATTTAATATCCTATGATAAACTATCATGGAAAAGAATATTAAAAAAGAATGTAGATATAAGTATAACTGAATAACTTTATTGTATGGCAGAAATTAATACACAGTAAATCAACTATACTTCAATAAAATATACTGGTTAAAAATTGATACAAATGAACTTATTTAAAAAACAAACTTGCAGACATAGAAAATAAACTTTATGGTTACCAAAGTGGAAACTGGGGGGTTAAATTAGGAGTTTGGGATTAATGGATATATACTACTATATATAAAATACACAAACAACAAGGACCTACAGTATAGCCCAGGGAACTATATGCAATATCTTATAATAATCTATAATGAAAAAGAATCTAAAAAGAATAAAATATGTATAATATATCACCACTTTGCTGCATACCTGAAACTAAAACAATGTTGTAAATCAACTGCATTTCAATTTTAAAAAAAATAAGAGTAAATCCTTAAAAAATCATCACAACATATGGGTACATTTATTATATTCTTGCCACAGACGGGGAAAGTGAGGTTTAGTGAGGATAAGTCGTAAGAGCAAGATCTCACAGATAATATATGGTAAAGCAGGATTTGAAAGTGATGTCTGACCTTGAGCCCAAGCTCTTTGGCAGTCTGTTTCTGTAGTCTCTTCAAATGTAAGGAATCATGAAGCAATGTCTGATGCATGCCATCAAAGCCTTTCAGCATCCTTTCCCCACCCCTCTCATTTTTGGGGAAGGCAATTAATTACAGAAATCTAAGCCATCAAGATCTAGATCTCAGTTTCCTCAAAGGTGAAACGACAAAGTTGTGCTATGTGAACTCTAAAGACCTTTATATCTCCAAGATTCTGTTTTAATTTAATCTTGCCCCAAGCTTTATTTTAAGAAGTGTTTTAAGAACACTTTGTTTTTGTGTTATATAAATCTTCCAAAAGACTTACATACTAGATTGCATATCAGTATTAATGACTCAAATGCGTAGGGCATCTAGATTATAATCATTATTTGGATGACTATGAAACAATAATGTGTCCAGTTTTTCACATTAAATTCCTACATATGAAGAAAAAGTGTTCTTATAACTAAAGTACAGGATATGTATTTTAATTCCCTGATCAATTACCAAATTCTTCACAGAGCTCTAATTTCTCAAAAAAATAGGAGTGAGCAGTAGATAGACCCTGATGAGGGGTCATTCTGCTCTTCGTTGCTGCACGGTTTAATAAACCAATATATTCTAGCTTTATTGTATTCTCCTTTGCTGTATTCTCCTACATGTAATGGCTGCTGCTGCTGCTGCTGCTAAGTTGCTTCAGTCGTGTTCGACTCCGTGCAACCCCATAGATGGCAGCCCACCAGGCTCCCCTCTTCCTGGGATTCTCCAGGCAAGAATAATGGAGTGGGTTGCCATTTCCTTCTCCAATGCATGCATGCATTGAGTCACATCTGACTCTGTGACACCCTTTGGACAGCAGCCCACCAGGCTCCTCTGTTCATGGGATTCTCTAGGCAAGAATATTGGAGTGGGTTGCCATTTCCTTCTCCCATGTAAAGGTAGATAGTGCCAAATAAGCACAGGGCTTAAAGAGAATTATTTTTTTTTATCTCTTATTCTTAAAGGACAACTAAACTCTAGTTAAGATAGGTGTCTATTTTACTTTTAAACAACATCTATAACATGTTATACTGAACACTGGCTTTTTAATTTTTTAACTTTCTCAAATGTACATTCTATATTTGGGAAACTGTAAACTTTTGGAATCTTGGTGGTAAGCAGACATGCACTTTCCCAGAATACCTTGCAGACAGCATACGGAAGTGTAATCTCAGATCTACCAACCAGCATCACCTGAGCCCACTATAAATGGAGACCCGGGGGCACACAGTCATGGGAGAACATTCATCCTGGCAGTGGGTGGCAGCAGCTGAAGCTCCAGCATGGGGTTTTCATGGTCCTTCCATCCAGAGTCTAGTTCCAGGAGTGTTTTTCAAAAATATTAAAAAAACCTTTTTACTTTGAAATAATCACAAGCCTACAGAAAAATTGTAAGTATTCTTGTAATACTTATGTATTTTGTAATACCATTGTAAGTTCAATGGACTCTCATAATACCCTTTTCCCAGACTTACCAGTTTCTAACATTATGCTATATTTGTGCTTTTTCTCTCTCTTTATATAGGCAATTATATTTAATATCATGCATATTATTATTTTCATTATTCCAAATCACTTGAGAGTAGGCTACCTGCACTATGCCCCTATAACCCTTCATATTGCAGCATGTATTTCATACGAACAAAGATATTCTCCTGCCACAGTTATCATATATCAATCAATATACATGACACTAACACCAATCTAACCTCCAGACCATATTCAAGTTTCAATTGTGCCAACACTGTGCTTTATGACAATTTTGTTTCCCACACCAAGATCCAGTCCACGATCACATATTGCATTTCTCAGGTCTCCTTTTAATTTGTAAACATCTCAGTTTTTCTTTGTTACTCATGACACTGACATTTAAAAAAAAACATAATCTGCTACTTTTTACAGAATATCCCTCATTTTGGGTTTATCTGAGATTTTTTCATGATTAGATGCAAGTTTTGCATCCTCACAGGAGTGATGTGTCCTTCTCCGGGCATTGCATCCAGAGATGGACATTCAATTGATCACCTTATTGGTGATGTTGACTTTGGCTACTTAGGGTGCAGTTTCTCCATGGGAAAGGCGCTATTTTTTGTTTTGTAATTTACTTGGGTGACATTTTGAGGTCATGTAAATCCTGTTTATACTCAAATTCCCCTTCATCAGATTTAGCATCCAATGATCATTTATTCTCTCTTGAATCAATTTTTACTATGATTGCAAAAGTGGTGATTTTTCTATATCATTCTTTCTATGCTTATCAATTGTTCAAATATACTTCTAATAAATTGCCTTTATGCTTAAATGAGCCAGAGTTGTTTTCTGTCACTTAACAGCTAAGAACGCCTGATGGATTTACTTGTATATTTAGGCAACTAGTTCTAAGAACCTATCAAACAAGTTCATTCAAATGGTCAATCTAATCAGTCCAAGGAGAGACATTGAGGAACACCTTTAGGAAACAAAAATGATACAGCTTTTCACAATACTTCATTCTACTTTTAAAACAGATTTACAGACTATACTTTTTTTTATATTGTCAGCCAAACAAATGACTACTCAAATTGAATATATCTGATAAATATATATTCAATCTGAGTAGGTTCCTTAAGAAGCTAAAAATAGAACTACCATATGATCCAGAAAGCCCACTCCTGGGCATATACCTGGAGGAAAACATGGCTTGAAAAGATACATGCACCCCAGTGTTCATGGCAGTGCTGTTTACAACAGCCAGAACATGGCAGCAACCTAAATGTCCACTGACAGAGGAATGGATAAAAAGAAGATGTGGTACATATGTACAATGAAATACTACTCGGCCATTAAAAGTAATGAAATAATGCCATCCGTAGCCATATGAATGGACCTAGAGATTATCATACTAAGTGAAGTAAATTAGAGAAAGACAAATATGTGATATCACTTATACGTGGACTCTAAAAAATGATACAAATGAACTTATTTATGAATCAGGCTCACAGACTTAGAGAATGAATTTGTGGTTACCAGCAGGCAAGAATGGGGAGAAGGGACTCTGGGATTGACATGTGCATATTGCTATATTTAAAATAGAGAGCTAATAAGGGCCTACTGTATAGCACAGGGAATGCTGCTCAATATTCTATAATAACCTAAATGGGGAAAAGAATTTGAAAAAGAATAGATACAACTGAGTCACTTTGCTATATACCTTGTTAATCAACTAATAAAATGTTTTTAATCAACTATGTTAATACATTGTTAATTGTTAATCAGCTATGCTCCAATATAAAATAAGAATATTTTTAAAATAAAAAAGATAAAAAATTAAATAGTTACACTAAAAAGCAGGAAGAAATATTTTTTTGTGACTAAATGCCAAACATTGAACATTTGAAAACATCTAGCAGTTTATTATAATGCTTACTTTTTCCTTAGATTTTTTATTGTAATTCAAAATAATAATAGTGTAATGGGAATAGCACACTAGTGGAAGGCAGCTTTCATTCCAGTACTAGTTCTGCTAAGGTATATGGGACTTTTTGAGCAAGTCTCTTATTTTCTTCGACCTCAGTCTCCTCATCTGTGAAATGAGATGATTGAACAAAACAATTTCAAGAGTTCTTCAAACTTAGGATTCTGGGACGTCAAAACTGAACATTATTGCAATTTTTGAAGACATAAGGAACTGTTAGCTTAGAATATTCTAATGAGCATATTTGGATCCAAGATTATTCTGGTATAAAGACTAACACCTGTAAAGCATCAGAACAATTTAGAGGGCAATTTAGTCTAAAGATGCTATAGCAGCTGTCTGAATAGATGTCTTTCCCAAGAGATAAATAATGTCACAGTGCATGGCACTGGTCAGATCACATCTTGAGCTGTGTGTCTTGTTCAGAGGGCCATACTTTCATGGAACCATTAAAACATCAGAAATGTCATTATGAGAAACGATTGAGTGAACTGGGCTGTTTATCTTGGAGCAGAAAAGATTTAATAGGATGAAGACATAATAGTTCTTTAAATATTTAAAATTTTGTTTTATTCAGTTTGAACATAATAGGTTTGCTGAGCTTTCTCCAGATGGAAAAAGTATAACCAGTTGGGTAGAGGTTATGACAGGAATATAAGAAAGAAATTTTATTCAACCACAGCTGTGGTAGCTGCTGTTGCCAGCTCCTCTGTCAGGTACCTCATCATTGTGCCTCTGTGATGTCAGAAAACTATCTAAGAATCAAGCTTTTTGCTAAGGTCTCAGTGCAATAGATCAGGTCCTGTTCTTTATGTAGATGTTTTCAGATCACTGTACCCTAAATGTTAGTGTGTATAAAAATCACGGGTATATTGGAGAATTCAGTTTTGGATTCACTAGGTCTGAAGAAGGACCTGAGATTTTACATTTTTCAACCAGCTCCCAGATCTTTCATGTACACATAATCAGTCACCTGTCCAATCAGATGATCAGCGTGTCCAATCAGATGTTCAATCAGATGTCTAATCCAGCATGATCAGAAGATACCATTTCGTATGTCACAGTTTTACCCGTGTGAAAGGAGGTGAAAACATATTTTGCAGCTCCAGCAGCTTCATCTTAAGAGGTTTAAATGTTTTCCTGTTTCTCATCTTGACAAGGTTCTGTGTTTTCAGACTTTTCACTAGTTTTGACCACTTCGCCTCATGGCACTGGCATGCCTCTGTCTGATGCTCACCTGTATACTTTCAAGAAACCAGGGAATGTTTCCCCCAGAACACACTGGGTTTTGTTTATTTTAGGTCATTACTTCAGTTGACTACAACCATTTCGGGTGGGCCACACAGACACGCATACCCAAACACACATGCCATTTCACGGTGCTTTTCAGTACTTTCATCCACAGGCATAATGGTCTTGGGTCAGAGGCCTGCGTATGTACAAGGACACTGTGCTCTGCTTCCATTCGGCCCCCCTTTACTCTTGGCCTCTTCCGTCTCCAAGCAGGCAGCTCACTACAGTGAGAACGGGGTACTGTATCCAGGGTCTTCTCACAGTCATTGCCTTGAGGAAACTTTATCTCACCCTGCTAGGGTACCAGTTTTAACCCTCAAGGGTGTATGGACTATTCCCTTCTTACATAAAATCCATTCTAATATTTATATAAAGTCATCATGATCTCCTCGAGTCTTTACTTTCCAAGCCAAATATCCCTAGTTCCTTCTATGATTATTCATCTGAAATGGTTCTGAATTCCTCTACCATACCAGTGGCTTTAAAAACTGCATAGTTTTTAAGAGGCTCAGTGGAAGTGGGAATTCTGTGGCTCCCTAGGTAGATTTCTGGCATCACAACAGCACCAATCAGCTGTTAGAATCTCCATGATTTATAGATGACCATATGGCATTCTGTTTGGAAAAAAAGTTTTTGCTACACCAACTCCCACTTACAGGGTTTGTCTGGCTTTCCAGGGGGGTTCCTATGTATGAGCAGGGACTTTGGGGACTTGTATATGTGACTGCAATGCAAACTCTCCTGCGTGGCTCAGGTTCACCCCATTTCAAAGCTGCTGGCAGAGTTCTGTGGGTTTCTCTTTAATGAAATGGTGGCTAAGCAAACTTTACCTATCTATATGAGCTCATTATTTTTCACCTGTACAATTTTTAATGGTCATTGTCTAAAAATAATAAAGATGATCAATCTAGTGAAATCTCACATGGAGAGTGATAATGGTCATTTATCTAATGGAATTTTAACAGGAGAAGTAGTATATCAGTACTAATACAGATCAGTCAAAAATGATGGCATGGCATCCAAAGCACAAGCCACAAAATGAAAAATAAACAAGTGGGATTACATCAGACTAGAAAAGCCTCTGCACACACAGCAAAAGAGACCATCAACAGAGCGAAAAGAAAATCTATGTAACTGGAAAAAAAATATTTGCAAACTATACGTGATAAAGGGTTAATATTCAAAATATATAAAGAACTTATGCAACTCAATAGCAAAAAAACCCAAATAGCCCAATTAAAAAATGGGGAAAGGACCTGAGTAGAAAAGGTATAGGAATGCCTACAGGTATATGAAAATATGCTCAACAACACTAGGTAGTAGGGAAAAGCAAATTAAAACCATAATGAGCTATCATCTCATACTTGTTAGAATGGTCATCATCCCAAAACAAGCAATAACAAATGCTAATGTGAATGTGGAGAAAAGGGAGCTGTTGTACACTGTTGGGGGATTGAAAAGCAGTATAATAACTATGGAAAACAATATGGAGGACCTTTAAAATGTAAAAGTAGAACTACCATAGGAGAAGGCAATGGCAACCCACTCCAGTACTGTCACCTGGAAAATCGCATGGACGGAGGAGCCTGGTAGGCTGCAGTCCATGGGGTTGCTAAGAGTAGGATACGACTGAGCATCTTCACTTTCACTTTTAACTTTCATGCATTGGAGAAGGAAATGGCAACCCACCCCAGTGTTCTTGCCTGGAGAATCCCAGGGATGGGAGAGCCTGGTGGACTGCCATCTATGGGGTCGCACAGAGTCAGACATGACTGAAGTGACTTAGCAGCAGCAGCAGCAGCAGAAGTACCATATGACCCAGCAATTCCATTTTTGGGAATACATCCAAAGGAAACAAAATCACTAACTCAAAAAATATCAGCATCCTCACGTTCAAAGGAACACTATTTACAACTGCTGAGACATGAAAATAACTGAAGTGTCTATTGGTAGATAAATGGTTAAAGAAGTTGTGGTACACACACACACACACACACACACACATATAAAATGGATTATTAGTCATAAAAATGAGGAAATTGTATCATTTGCAACAACATGGATGGACTCTGGAGGCATTATGCTAAGTTAAAAAAGTCACTCAGAGAAAGAAAAACACTATGATCTCACTTATATGTGGAAACTAAGAACAAACAAATAAACTCAGACTTGTGGTTACCAGAGGCAGAGAGGAGGGGAGAGGGAACTGGAAGAAGGTAGTCAAAAGGCACAAACTTGCAGTTATAAGATAAATACTAGGGATGTAATGCACAACATGAGGATTATAGCTAACATTGCTGTATGACATAGAGGAAAGTTGTTAGAGTGAATCTTAAGAACTCTCATCACAAGAAATAAATTTTTTCCTTTTCCCTTCTTTCTTTTTACTGTATCTACACAAGAAAATGGATGGTAACTGAACCTATTGTGTCACAATATAAGTAAATCAAACCATCATATTGTATGCTTAAACTTACATAGTGTTGTACATCAATTATTTCTCAATAAAATTAGGAAAAAAACAGACAATATACAAACAAATGGTTATTAAACACTGGGAAAAAAAGCCTCACAGGATCGGATCCTTGAGAGAAGGAAAACAAAGTGAGTCCTGTAATTGCCCTAGCGTACTGTCAGCAAAGAGTTTTCCAGACATAACGTAGGAAGCAAGAACCCCCCAAAACTCTTATACTCGCAATAAGCTGAGGAGACAGAGTGGAGGGTTAAGGAGGCCCAGGTGTTAGAATACACAGGGCAGAGTAGTAGGGAGAAATCTGAACAGAGGGAGAGTGCTGGAGAAATGCAGGGGCTTCCTCCCCTAGTTTTCCACTGAGTTCTGACCATATATGTGAGGAAATGACCCTTACACCATCAGAAAGGAGCAGGCAGAGAAATTCTTAGAGCTCACATGGGGTTATAAAGAGTCCACATTCCCAAAGCCAAGTGAAGAAATCTTTGGATGAGTAGGACGTCAGATAAAGTACTCAAAAGGATAGTACCACAGGAAACAGGACAATCAGCCCTAGACCAAAATACTTTGGTAGCTTCTGGTATCATGTAAGAACTCTTAAAAGCAAACCTTGAAATGATCAAACTGTTCCCGAGTATATTAACTGTGTCCAAACATAAAACTTAAAAAAAAAAAAAAAAAGGAAAAAAAATCCAGCACCCAACAATGTAAAACTCACAATGTCTGGCATCCAATCAAAATGTACCAGGCATACAAAGAAGCAGAAAAACACAGCTCATAATGAAGATAAAAATCAATCAATAAAAACAGTCCATGAAATGACACAGATAATAGAAAGAGTAAACAAGGAAATTAAAATAGCTACTGGTAAATGTTTTTTTACATGTTCACTGCCTACCCGCAAAGTCATAAATATATTCTCTTATTTTAACCTACTTGAGATGGACTTTTGTGTACATGCAAAATAGAAGTCAAGATTTACTTTTTTTAAAAAAAATATAGATATCCAATTAGCCAAGAATCATTAATTGACAAAGAACATTTTCCTCTTATAATGCAGGTATCTCCTATGTCACAAATAACATATTTACACATGAAAAATGACATTATAAGACAATACTGACAGTGTGCTGTGTTAGACCTTGGGCTCTGCACAATTAGTAATCGTCGTGATAACCAACCAATAGGGTATTAGCTATCTCCCTGTTCATATTCTGTATAACATAATAATATATAAGATATAAAGATATTTCTTAAGAGGCTGGGGAAAAAGTCTTCTGTTTGGTATTCCTAGGGATGGCATAGGTGAGAAGGGGTGAGAAGTGGGTGAGTGAGGTGGAGATGAAGGAAGGGGTCTCTGAAAGAGATGTAACCCCCAATTCATAGCATCTGCTCTCTGATCCATGGGTTACAGGCTAAAGATGACTTTTCCCTTCCACGAAATCTGAATCATAAAAAGGTTTCATTTTTCAGAAAACTTAGCTATTCTATGTTCTTTACTGGTGGATTTGAAACGACATCATGTTTAGATGTCTCCAAACACCCAGATTGGACTTCGGTAGCACAAGGAGACATTAGGCTGGAGTGTGCCTTCACTAAGTGCAGCAAAGGCATACCAGTTATTCCATCAAAATATCAAGAAGTGAATTCTAGAATATAAAGTCTTTACACAGCTCTAGCTTATGCGTGTGTTGGAAACATGAGATCTCAATGAAAAGTGTAAAAAAGCAGCCTGCCAGATGTTTTGACTACATGGCACATCACATCTCAGTGTTTCTGAGGTTGGCAGTGGGAATACTAGAGACTCGGGCTTTTAAAATTAACAAGTTCTGTTTTAACCTTTTTCTTATTCTTTGCTTTAAAAATGTTTTTAGAGTCAAAACATTTGTATGCTGGAATTTTTTCCTTCAAACACATGTTTTTAGGAAGAATGTTTATAAACTATAAACAAAATCTAGGAAGAACATATTGTGTTTCTTACAGTAAATCTATAAAGGAAACTGTTGGCCAGTATAGCTGGGGAATGAGAGTTTCAGGTTAATCAAATATTCAGCAATATTATGCCATAAGTATTATCATTTTCCTAAATGTTAGGAGCATAATATTACTCTCGTAACAAGCATGATTTGCTTATAAATATACTGGAAGCATTTGGGAATCTTGCTGGAGCTTGTGTCATAATTTTGAGCATCAGTTTCACCGTACATGAATTTTCTTCAATAGAATTCTAGTTAATTTTGGACAATAAATTTATGTCTGAAGTAAATTCACTCAAGGAGTATTAATACTGATTATTTGAGGGGGAACGGCAGGTACTATTTGAGCTGAGAGGAGAGAAAAGGTGAGGGCAGCAGCTTGTTGTTCAGTCACTAAGTCGAGTCTGACTCTTTGCAACCCCACGGACTGCAGCACACCAGGTTTCCCTGTCCTTCACTATCTCACGGAGTTTGCTCAAATTCATGTCCATCCATGACCAAATTAACACAATCAACCCCAGCCTTAAGCCAGCATTACCTCATTCTCCTCACAAATTCTGTCCCTCCCCCCAAAAAATACCTCCTGATTTTCACAGATTTCCCTCTAAAAATGTAAATATCCCTGTAGGGTTTGTGCATGTGTGGTATATTGGCATTAATTATGTTTTTGTCAGCAAAGGGTTGATAAAGAAATGACACAGGATAGAAAATGGTGGCATCAGGAGGGAAAAAATGGATCTTTTAAAAGACTGGAAATATCCATGACAAATATTACCTACTTCACAGTTTTGCTTTAGGTATCACTAATGAAAAACTGCTGTTATAGATGCTGAGAATTCTATGACCTTTTGTTGGACTGGCTTCTTATGTTAGTTGTTTCTAGTGAGTCAAATGAGTCTCCAGTGGCCAGACCTAATGTATTAACATAAGTTGTTATCCAAACTTCATGAGAAAATTTTTAAAAAGCTTAAGTAAACTTAAGACAAACACAAAACCCTTTTGGGGAAAGATAAATAAATAGCTACTCTTTGAGCTGTTAATAATCTTGTAATTTTTGTCATTTAAATTTCCTTTAGTTAATGTCCTGTGAAGCCAGAGGGTATGGAATTTTTCCTTGGCAGGTTTGAATAAGTCAAGAAAGCTTGTTTTCAATGTCTATCATAGAGATCAGTTACAATTATGAACAGAATTTTTGTCTTCTGAAAAAACTGTTTTTTCTTTTCCAATTTATTCAGAAAAAAATTCATGTGTAATACATACACTCAGTTTTAGTTGAAATAACTTTTGTAACAAAAATTCTACTGGGGATCCTTTATTAAAAATTTAAAAATTAGTTCAAAATTGAAATTATATTGCTTTGTATTTATACCATTTCAGAAAAAGGTTTGGTTAAGGGAACATTCAGAGACATGTAATTATTTTGCTCTAATTGGCAGTGTTAACTCATATGCACATACACAAATAAGCATCGCACTGCAGAGCACACAGAGGTATTGGAGGGTTTAAGATCACAGGTCATCTATTAGGAATTGAGAGTTGGTCAGAACTGATGTTAAAGTGTATTTAAACACCATTGATTCCCTTGGTCAAAAGCGAAAAACAAGGAAATCTAAAACAGTTGCTAAAGAAACAACCTTTGCTTAAGTTGCTGGGGTGATGAATTCCCCTTGGAAATAATTGGTGAGGCACCTGGAAAAATGGCACAACTCTTGGGCCTGCTCCTAAGAAATATACCTGTGGCATTCACTTTGAAACCAAGAAATCTATACCACTATGCTGTGCTATCTATCTGTAATAGTTGTCATTTGTCAACTTTTATCTTCTAATGAACTACCAGAGTAAATCAAATTTGTGTTTTTAAAAGTTTGTGGCTTCTAAAATGAATGCAATTTCTATGGTAAACTGGATGAATTAGACATATGTATCAAAATTAATAGATTTTATTTACAAAGTTGCAAAAACAAAGATACCACAGGAGTTTTAGACAATTTTTGAAAACTTCATGTGAATACCTCCCCTACTTCAGGCTGTTTATTTAAAAAGCATTTTATTTGAAAATCTTTTGGATTTGGAAAAGACAAGTACAGTTAATGATTGCAAATATTTTCTGTTGCATTCCCGTTTTAAGGTATCAGCCAAGTAACACCAGTGTTCAAATAAACTCCAAAGTTGGCAAAAAATGTTAGTAAATCTGCTCATCCCTGGTCCACTTTACCAAATATGTATTCTGATTTTAAATTACCAATATTTTGGAATGTTTGGGCTATGCTTCTTCTCCCTTGTGATTAGAGTCAGGTATGCACAGGAAGATGATGCTGTTTCTGATAAGGAAAGATTCTTTATTTAATCTAAAGGTATCAACACAATGGGGATTTTGTACATAGGCTAAATACTATTTTCTGGGAAAGAGACTGGGGTTTTAAAATGTCAGCAAATAACTATATTACAAATCAGGTTGTAATAAGTGTTTTAGTTTGGGGAGGGAGTATTCCCAACCAGAAGATCATATCATTTAATAGCTACTAAACTAGTAAAGCCTCAGAAGTTAGTATCAATGGTCCATAGCAAATAGGAAAAAAGTATTGTGCTCTGAAATTTTGGCAAGCATATTGATTACAGTCTTTATTTAGTAATGTTTCCAAGTTAAGCTTGACAGCAAAGATTTGGGAGTTTTACTGCAAGCCATCATATTTGTTGTTACAGCAGTGCACAAGCAAAAAAACATTAAGGCAAAAACATATACGGAGTCTTACATTCTGTCTATTCTCTCAAAGTGAAATGAAACCATCAGACATTATTCTGGGCAACTCAAGTTTCAGTAATGCCTTTCCTTTAAATATCCAGAAAATTGAGTTTAAATTATTTTGGGGGTACCTGAGTTTATCAGATTGTTGCTTGCATTATTCATTCACAAAAACATATTTTCAAACAAAAAATAATGTGGAAAGTTTCATTAAATTGCCCAAGTAGTCAATTATGAATTTTGTGTGAATGAGCAATTTTCTGAGGACTGACTCCATTTATTAAAATCTTCCTATTTTTATTCCTGTGGAGAAACTGTTTGGGGATAATAAATAGATCATACATAAAATTAAAAGTACCATTCTTGGGAGTGAAGATGAAGCATAAAACTATGGTAAAAACTCTTTGTTAATTTTTTAGCTGTCATTGTTTGAATGGTTGTTACTTAACTTCTCAATTAGTGTAGCTTTAATAAGAAACATGCAGATCATATTTATTGTATGTATTTAGAAATACACTTCAGGTACTAATTATTGTCCAACAATTGTGATATAATTCTATTAATAATTTTCAAAACAAGATGATGTCAGTAGTATGGGAAATGCTTTTAGAATTCTGATAGTGCTGATTCCGAATTCTTATAAAACTTTGGAATATGATACAATACCATTTTATATAAAACTAAATTATAATCCAAAAGAATTTCTCCACAGGCTTAGAAATTAAATATTGGGTAATACTAAGTCATAAATTCAATAACTGTCAATTTATCTGTTTTTCAATTGTCCTAAAGATATAGAAGTAACATCCTTGTAACATTCATGCACATTACACACTAGAGTGAAATTATCACATATGATAAAACTGTAGTTGATCATCTTTGTAATGGAAAGGAAGCCCAAACATCAAGTCCATGACTAAAACATTTAGGAACAGTAAAAAATAAAATAAAATCTCAGTTTATACTCTAGGAAGCTGAGTTGGTATTTCATTTTTTTCCACCCAAAGCATGCACCTGCCTTTATAGGGAAGAACCAACTATGTGAATGAAAACTGGAGTCAAGGTTAAAGTAATCTTGCCCAAGAGAGTGGAGAACATCAGAGAGAAGCAGTGGCTCAGCTCAGATGAGCTTTAATAGCCAGAGACAGCACCTCCTCTGAAAAACATTAGAGCCTCTTGGACATATGTTTGAAATTCATCCTAAGTCATCCTGTGACTATAGGGATAGGTGACAATGTCCCATCATCTAAGTGGGAAAAATACAGCACAAACCATTTTTAAAATGATCACTTTAAAAAATAATACGAAAGTGGCAAAGTGTTCCAAACGTCAAGAACCTTCGCAGATGATAAAAGAAAAGCTTTGTCTTTTCTATGATTGTTTGCCCTTCAGTTGACATACATGCTGAGTTGCATCAATAGGGATACAACGGAAACACGGTCATCTCCAGGTTTCCTCCTTTTGGATTCCTTGATCTTGTTTAAAGAAACAGGCTCAGGGAATACACATAAAACAAACTTCCCAATCGAAGTTCTGAGGTCTTTCCTCCCCTTCTCCCACCCTCAGAAACCCGTCTAGTTTTACCTACAGCACTGGACTGAAATGTCATGGTCATGTTGCACCACTTCACTTGTTGAATTGTATGGAGGCAGTACTTGACCACAGTAACTTGGTGAACCGCCTTGCTCTTATATTAGTCCCCAAGATTCCTATCCAATTCGATGGAAATGTCTTACCTGCATGTGTCCCTGGTACATTCTGCTTCGGCTTCTTCAGGACTCCCTGAGGTTGCCGGATGCTTCTCCTCGTGTTCACTTGCACGGCAACAGAGAAGGTGGGTTCTCAGAGGGTGCCCCTAAGTCTGGCGGAAGGCTCCAGGTAGCCCGGCCGCCAGCGGCCCCTTGAAGCTCTGCGGGCTGCGGGGAACTGTTCTCCGCTCGGGGTGCTGAAAGGGGACACTGGAGAGCGCGCGGATGAAGCGAGGAGCCCAGGCGGCCACGCTCTCCCTCAGGCACGGTCCTGCTTGCCGGGCGTCTTTAAAACTCACTCTTTCTCCGAACACTTTCTCGTTTCCTGCCTGGCTGCCTCATGTCTCTCTCACTCTCTTCACAGCGAACCCCTTCCTCCTCCCAGCCCTGACGTGAGCGCCCACACCAGCCGCCGCAGCTGCCGAGCTGGGCGCGCGCCGCCCTCCCGGCCGCGTCCCTGCCGAGAGCCCGCGGGGCCGGGCACGCGCGTACGCGTCCCCGGCTGGCCCTGGGCTCGGCCGAAGGAGGCGCGCGCCCCCCTGCGCGCGTGCTCGGGAATGCGCACACGTGGAGGCCAAGTGCCCGGGTGGTGGTGGTCAGGTGGGGCAACGGCTTCTAGGGGAGATTCCAGAGGAGCTGGAGGCTAGTTGCAAGAAAAAGTAGGAGGAATATGCATTGTCTGTTCAGGAGCCATCAATACCTAGTAAGCCCATCATCCTAGAGATTGAATAAACCGAGCGTGGGGTTTCCGAAGAGTTTATTTCTATTCTGATTCAGCTCTCACAAGTTACCTCCGAGTCACTTCGTGCCTCTCCCCCCCAGTCAACCCACCCCCAATTCACCCCACCTCCAATTCATTGCTGTCTACCCTAAAACAGCAAACTCCAGTCTCCAAGGGCCTTCCATGATTTGTTTTTCTCCCTAGCACTTAATATCACATAACATCCTGTATATTTTATACATTTATTTTATTTATTGTCTATCTCAATGTATACAGTGTTATTTCCGTGAGATCAGGGATATTTGGGGGAAGGTGTGTACCTATTTTTGCGTGGGTGTATCACAAGCACAGTACCTCCTGGCACATAGTACGCACCCTATAAATATTTGCTGAGTGAATGGGTGTTTAATATATAGGTAGAGTGCATTTCAATATGTTTTAAGTTTAAGAGACTGGATAGTCTGATGCAAGGTTTACATTATAAATATATATACACAAAACAAAGGGCTGGTGTATGTGTGTATACTGTGATTACCTACTTTTGTTGGTAATAAGATCTCCAATTGCACAACATCCCCCAAATTATATATGGCATGATATAATCCCCCAAATCTTGCATATAGCATAATATACTTTTCATAAAGTTAAAAAAAAACTCCTTAGGAATATAAATATATTTGTATGTAACTATATGAAAAGAAAAACAATAAAACAATTAATATCATATTTAAAATGGTGACACTGGGTGAGGGGAGGTAGGGGAAAGGGATGGGGAGGTATTGTACATAAAGGCGAATTGTCATATCTCAGCTATTATGTTGGGTGGTGATTCACAGACATGTATTACTCTATAAAAATCACTATGTAACTAAATAAAACCATGCATGAACTAGTGAGGACAGAGTGAAATGAACCACAAAAACAATTAATCCAATTCAGTGCACCTGAGGCCCTAGAACAATCAACCAACCGAACACAAAATGACTAAGACTTGCAGGCAGGAGACTTGGATTCCTATTAGATACCCCCAGTGGTTAACCTTGGACAATTTCCTTTACCCTCTATAAACTTCAGCTTTTTAATGTCTAAACGCTGCATGAAAACTCATGGTTTTATTTTGAAAATTGATACATGTTCATAAGCACTGTAAACTGTAAAGTACCATCCAATTCTTGTTTTATTGTCCTTTATAGGACAGAGCACTGAAACAGGAGTCAGTAGGTAGAAGTGCTACTTCTATGACACTACCTAACTTCTCTCTCAGGCAAGAAATTCTCTATTTCCTCACTTTTGAAGTAAGGCAAGTATCTGCCTAGCCTACTGCACAGGGCTGCTGAGAACTAATGTATGCAAAGGGAGTTGTCAATTTTAAACCATCATATATGAGTATGCAAACTGGTTTTTTCTAGTTCAGAAAATGGGGCTTCCCAGGTGGCTCAGTGGTAAAGAATCCACTTGCTAATGTTGGAGGTGCAAGAGACATGGGTTTGATCCCTGGGTCAGGAAGATCCCCTGGAGTAGGAAATGGCAACCCACTCCAGTATTCTTGCCTGGAGAATTCCATAGACAGAGAAGCCTGGCCGGCTACAGTCCACGGGGTCACAAAGAGTGGGACACCACCGAGCAAACTGAGCACACACAGTCCAGAAAATATGAGTGATGATTTCCTGAGACCTTGAGCTCTACAAACTTAAATGGGGGAAATTATTATTCTTTTAGTATGAATTTTATTTTTAATTAAAGGATAATTGCTTTACAGTATTGTGTTGGTTTCTACCAAACATCAACATAAATCAGCCATAGGTTTACCCATGTCCTTTCCCACTTGAACATCACTCCCACTTCCCTTCCTATCCCACCCCTCTAGGTTATTACCAAGCCCTGGTTTAAGTTACCTGAGTTATACAGCAAATTCCCTTTGGCTATCTATTTTACATATGGTAATGTATGTTTCCATGTTACTCTTGGGAAAACTATTTATTATAAAATGTTTGCATGTTAGTATAGAAATCTTGGGGAAATTGTAGAATTTGATTTGAAAGCACTACAAATCTGTGAAGTAACACTGGAGCTAAAGTTTTCCAATCCATTATATGCTTATTTTCATCTAATGGCAAAGTCAAAGAGCCATCAACCATAAAAACATTTGAACCTCTATGGCAAGTACCTAGAGTTGAAGACAAAAGTCAATATATCCTCTTTTTAAAACTTCAGCAACTCATTTAGCTACTCCCTACATTCACAGAATCTCAGAAATACATGCATCTGTGAAGGCATGCCTCTCTTTATTCATTCATTTTTATTGAAGACTTAGTATGTGGGAACGCTGTGCCAAGTGCTGAAATACACTGATGAGACAGACATGGTTTCTATCTCCATGGAACTCATAGTCCAGCTTCCTGACAGGAGTACATTTTACCATCCCAGAAAGAAAAATCTGTCTAGACTTTTCTTAAAACAATAGTTCTACAGAGACCCCATAATTTCTCCATTTCTCCTAAGAGTTCATATCTTCTAGTTAAATAGTCCACCTTGTCATGGATTTTGATTATTTCTATGGCACAAATATTTCCTTCAAAGGCTATAAATATAAACATCGTGAGCAAAGGTACTTGGCTGACTACTGATTCAAGTATCAGCGTCTTGAGATATTCTTGATTCACAGAACCATCTAGTAATTGATATATCTCATTTGGCTAGGCCAAAAATGTTGATCCAGATCTAGTGTATTAGCTCAAGTATTATGATATTTTGGCACAAAAAGAAGCTTTTCATGTAAATGTAGACATACCAGTAGAAAATTGATAAGATAAAGCAGGTGTGAATTTTTTGACACACATAAAAAGTTGAATCATAATATATTTGTGGAAATATTTTTTGCAAATCAAGTTGTCTTTAAAAGATCTTGAAAGGAGAAAACATGCATAATTTTATCCTGAGAGTGAAAGTGAAAGTGAAGTTGCTTAGTCGTGTCCTACTCTTTGTGACCCCATGGACTGTAGCCGGCCAGGCTCCTCTGTTCATGGAATTCTCCAGGCAAGAACACTGGATTGGGTTGCCATTTCCTTCTCCAAACTTTATCCTATGACTGCAGTAATGGTGAGAAATGTATCTCTTTGTGATCTCTGGTCCCCCCAGGGAATCATTAAGGTAAACTGGCAGAAGGCAAACAAACAAACAAACCAGAGATGCAACTGTTTAGAAAAGGTGTGGGGTTTTTTTTGTTTTTGTTTTTTTTTAGGAAAAAAGGCAAGTGCAACAGCTGTGTGTCTGCTTCTCTAACAAAGGAAATATCTGAATACAAATGGAGGAAAGTGAAAGTGAAGTTGCTCAGTTGTGTCTGACTTTTTGTGACCCCATAGACTGTAGTCTATCCGGCTCCTCTGTCCATGGGATTTTCCAGGCAAGAATACTGCAGTGGGGTGCCATTTCCTTCTCCAGGAGATCTTCCTGACCCAGGGATTGAACCCGGGTCTCCCGCATTGTAAGCAGACACTTTACCGTCTGAGCCACCAGGGAAGTCCAAAAAAAATGGAAATCTCTGCCAAACATCTATATGCTTTGACTTTTCACAGGACTTCCTAGTTTTCATATTAATAACTGGAATCATGGACAAACAACTTTGAAGATGAATTTGTGATATGTGTCAAACTCAATTATATCTATGATATGAAGCAAAAGAAGAATGTCTCTGTAAACACTGTGAAAGGGACAGTTACTAATGAATCTTTTCTAACCTGCATGCATACAGGTATATATTTCATTGGTGGTAATGCTGTCACCAGCAGCAGTTTAACTTATAAGTGGCTGGGCCATGATTGCCCAGCTAAACCCAGTATAATTCATGTTATGAAGGCACACTTTGTTTCTGAGGAAAATAAAGATGATCTGTGTTTCATTCCCATCACACGGTTGTTTTACAACCTACCATCAGCATGACTTAATACCAAACCCAAGGTCCAGAAAATATTTCTCATTTTAAATTCAAAGACCCTTGTTACTCAAAGTGTGGTCTGTTGACCAGCAACATCAGATTCTCCTGGGAGCTTGATAGAAATGCAGACTCTTGGGTCCCATCCCTGACCAACTGAATCAGAATCTGCATGTTAACAAGATCTCTAAGTGCTTTGTATGCACCATCACATCTGAGCAGTACTGTGGCCTAGACGGTTGTAAATATGTACAAAGCTAACTCTTGCCTTTTGCAATGACAGCACATGAGCAACATCAGTGCCAAGAGAAAAGCACCACACATATCATTCTCTGTTTATAAGATAATCTCACTGCATTCTGAGTGGCCAAAGGACTTGGCATAAAATCATAGCACGCACAGCTTTCTTATAGCAAGAAATGTGCTAATATCGCTTGGAATTTTAAGCACTATAATAAAATTAAAGAGTTGAGTGGTAGTAAAATATATTTTGTATTGATCAAATTAAGTTTTGTTTATTAGTAAGTGAATCCTATGGCATATTAAGTGGATATTGAAAATTCAGCATTTATTAGATCTTTTAGAAAGCTGAGTAATAATGGTGTTGTCAGTAGGCTTGTGGACTTAAGAAAATTAAAGATAATAGTCTTTTGGTGATTCAACCATTCTTTTATAATCTGTGCAATTCAAGCCCTGCTGCTCAAAGATGGTGTAGGAGAGAACAAAAGTCAAAATAACCAGAGACCTAAATTAAAATGACTAATTAGTTTTTATTGTTCAATCAGAGGCAGGAATGTTTTGTTAAAGTTTGCCCTTTTTGTCTCTTTGACACATTGAATGGGATTAGCTGGGGTTCAGGGCATTAAATCTGGAAAGAATTTAAACAGTCCACACGGCAGACCCCAAGGTGGTGGGGGAATTATGACTGAAGCAAAGTATATAGACTTTGATGACTAGGAGAGGGCAGCTATGTTCTTCCAAATGAACACACGAGGTGGATGCTTCAGGGCTGGGCCACTTATTAAACCACTTTGAGAAATCACACTAAAATAATTTGCACCTTACACTTTTCTTTTTCCCTTTATGACAATGTTCTTTCAGCAAACCAATATTGCTTTGAATATTAAATGTATTTTCTGGAGTTTCTTAGTCTTGGTGAGGCAACATTTGCAACAAAAATATCTCTTGCTTTTGACTCCGCCTTTCATCATCATCCAAGCACAGACTCCCTAAACCTCTTAGCAATTTCAAAGCTAGTTTTATCACCTTCATTCATCCCCAATCCAAACTATCATCTATACTGCAGCCAGATTAACTTCACAAAGGCCAGCCTTCATCATATTACTGCCCAGTTCAAATGCCATGTTCTAGTCTCTCAGTTGTGTCTGATGCTTTGTGACCCTTTGGACTGTAGAACACCAGACTCCTCTGTCCATGGGATTTTTCAGACAAGAATACAAGAGTGGGTCGCCATTTCCTCCTCCATGGGATCTTCCCAACTTGAGAATCAAACCCGTGTCTCCTGTGTCCCATGCATTGCAGGCAGATTCTTTACCCGCTGAGCCATAGGGGAAGCCCAAATGCTATACTGGATTCCTACTGCAAACTAACGTTCAAAAACTTTAAGCTTTTTATTCACAGTCACAGAATACAGTCTGCCACACAGAGCCATATCTTCTGTGGTAGGAAGAACTGTCTTTTCACTTTGAGGAAACATCTCTTCCCCACTCTGGCCCATTTGTATGGTGGGAAATATTTTACTATTTGGCTTTTGAGGTGAAACATATAATCCAGGCTGAACCAACCAGTACATTCAATCTCCAGTGGTCACACATATGACTCAAGCCAACTAACCAGGGCAAATGGACTCTGCTCTAGGACTATGTGGCAGCAGACTGATTCTTCGTTAGACCGAGTGTTCTAATGATATAAGCTGAGAGCTGCCAGTATCCAGCACTTCCAAGTGGAGGAGGAAGAGTCTAGGCAAGCTCCTGGGGACAATATTTGAGCCTTTAAATAAACCACACGTACGTGTGGTTTATTTAAAGGCTCAAATATTGTACTAGCTATGTACTTTTAGTTATTTTAGTTAGGACATTCCCTTTTCTAGTTGAGTTGTATTTTCTATGACTTGCAACCAAAAGAATACTTAATACAATGTTCTTCTACAAACTGGCCCCTGTGTCTTTTTTCAATTCTGTACATTCCTTAACTTTTGTCATTATTTTTATATCATTCCCCAAAGATAGTACAAGTTACACTTCTGCTCTTTCCATTGTTTGGAATGTATTCGCTCTCCCTACTCCTTTGGAATGAATGTTTATTCATTTAAGGAAAGACACACCCATCTGAATACAGAGTTCCAAAGAACACCAAGGAGAGATAAGAAAGTTTTCCTCAGTGATCACTGCAAAGAAGTAAAGGAAAACAGTACAATGGGAAAGACTAGAGATCTCTTCAAGAAAATTAGAGATACCAAGGCAACATTTCAAGCAAAGATGGGCACAATAAAAAACAGAAATGGTATGGACCTAACAGAAGCAGAAGTGATTAAGAAGAGGTGGGAAGAATACACAGAGAACTATACAAAAAAAGATCTTAGTGACCCAGACAACCATGATGATGTGATCACTCACCTGGAGCTAGACATCCTGAAGTCTGACGTCAGGTGGGTCTCAGGAAGCATCACTACCAACAAAGCTAGTGGAGGTGTTGGAATTCCAGCTGATTTATTTCAAGTTCTAAAAGATGATGCCATTAAAGTGCTGCACTCAATATGTCAGGAAATTTGGAAAACTCAGCAGGATCACAGGACTGGAAAAGGTCAGTTTTCATTCCAATCCTAAAGAAAGGCAATGCCAAGAATGTTCAAACTACAGCACAATTGCACTCATCTCACTAGCCAGCAAAGTAATGCTCAAAATTCTCCAAGTGAGGCTAAAACAATACATGAACTGAGAACTTCCAGATGTTCAAGCTGGATTTAGAAAAGGCAGAGGAACCAGAGATCAAATTGTCAGCATCAGCTGGATTATAGAAAAAGCAAGGGAGTTCCAGAAAAACATCTACTTCTGCTTTATTGACTATGCCAAAGCCTTTGACAGTGTGGATCACAACAAACTGAGGAAAATTCTTAAAGAGATGTGAACACTAGACCACTTCACCTGCCTCCTGAAAATCTGTATGCAGGTCAAGAAACAGCAGTTAGAACTGGACATGGAATAATGGACAGGTTCCAAATTGGGAAGGGAGTACGTCAAGGCTGTATATTGTCACCTGTTTATTTAACTTATATGCAGAGTACATCATGGAAAATACTGAGCTGGATGAAGCACCAGCTGGAATCAAGATTTCCAGGAGAAATATCAATAACCTCAGGTATGCAGATGACACCACCCTTATGGCAGAAAGTGAAGACGAACTAAAGAGCCTTGTAATGAAAGTAAAAGAGGAGAATGAAAAAGTTGGCTTAAAATTAAAAATTCAAAAAACTAAGATCATGGCATCTGGTTCCATCACTTTATGGAAAATAGATGGGGAAACAATGGAAACAGAGACAGACTTTATTTTCTTGGGCTCCAAAATCACTGCAGATGGTGATTGCAGCCATGAAACTAAATGGCACTTGCTCCTTGGAAGAAAAGTTATGACCAACCTAAACAGCGAATTAGAAACAGAGACATTACATGGCAACAAAGGTCCGTCTAGTCAAAGCTATGGTTTTTCCAGTAGTCATGTATAGATATGAGAGTTGGACCATAAACAAAGTTGAGTACCAAAGAACTGATGCTTTTGAATTGTGGTTTGGAGAAGACTCTTGAGAGTCCCTTGGACAGCAAGGAGATCCAACCAGTCCATCCTAAAGGAGACCAGTCCTGGGTGTTCATTGGAAGGACTGATGCTGAAGCTGAAACTCCAATACTTTGGCCACCTAATGCAAAGAATTGACTCATTGGAAAAGACCCTGATGCTGGGAAAGATTGAAGGCGGGAGGAGAAGGGCATGACAGAGGATGAGATGGCTGGATGGTATCACCAACTTGATGGACATAGGTTTACACAAGCTTGGGGAGTTGGTGATGGACAGGGAAGCCTGGCATGCTGCAGTTCATAGGGTTGCAAAGAGTCAGACATGAGTGAATGACTGAACTGAACTGAAGTTTGGTCTTAAGTTCTATTACCTTCATGAAGTCTTTATGGACTCTCTAGTCTAACACATCCCTTCGCTAGGAACTCCTTATGTTAGAAAATTTTCTTAATCATAAAGTTTTTCTTTTGTTTAATTATTTCCATGCTTTTTTAAACTCCTTATTAGATGTAGGCAGATGGAGACAAGAACCTTGTTTTAATTCTTTGTTTTGGTTAAATGACTTACAGCATCTTGAATGGAAAATTCTCAATAATAATTCAAGAACATTAATTATTTTGCATGTATTTGGAATATTATAAAAGCCTTGAAATAAAATAATCTAAAAATAATTTACTCACATTTCTGATATAGTTCTTTTAAATAAAATATTACTGAAAATGCTGATATTATGTATAATCATACAATGCTAAGGTTGGAAAAAAGCTTGTATCTCTTGTGGCCTGACTACCTCCTTTTTCAAATGGAGAATGTAAGGACCAATGAAGTCAAACAATTATTCTTGACAAGTTTTGACAGATGTGAAACAATTTTATTTATAATTGAATAAAGGAATTTGGGAATATTATTAATTCAAAAGGATACTGGTGGTTATAGTGTTCAGTTTATGTCACAACAATGCCGATATCTGAACTTTTTTTTTTTTTTTTTTGATGAATTAGTACTCTAAGGGAAGAAATGGATAAATTGTTAGACTTAGGGAAAACTGCAAATCCTCATAAAAGATTTGCACAGGCATTTTATGAATGTGATAGAATCAAGATTTACCTCATATCAATGAAAATTATCTTGGTTTTGCTACACACAAGAGGAGATCTGATTTTTTAAAGCATTCTTGTTAAAGGGAGAGAGAAGCAATATTATATCAATTATAGAGGTGATATAATCTACAAAGAATTCAGAATTATTTCTCAAGGTAAATCCATGGTCTCTAATCCTGGTTCAGATAATTCTCTTTTCTTTGTTGTTTTTGTTGTTATTTAGTCACTAAGTCATATCCAGGTGTTTTGTGACTCTATGCACTGTAGCCCACCAGTCTCCTCTGTTCACAGGAATTCCTAGGCAAGAACTGGAGTTGGTTGCCATCTCCTTCTCCAGGGGATCTTCCACACCAGGGCTCGAACTTGCATCTCCTGCATTGCAGGTGAATTCTTTACCCCTGAGCCACCTGTAAGCCCTTCTCTTTTCTTAGGTTATCCTATTCCCATTTACCTACTGCGAAAATAGTTATATGTGGGAAAATGAAAATTTAAAGCTTTTTTTAAAGAAGAAACAAGATTTTGATGTGGTATACAATGCCTGTGGGTAAATGCTTATAAAATTATAACTTTTTAGAAGTGAAATAATCTTGATATTTATTAAAGCTTAGGCGATTTTGTAGATCAGTGGTAGAGACAAATTTTTAATTCTGCAAAGAATGAATCGCTAGATTCATTAGAATCTTGTATAGAAAATTAGAGATACCAAAGGAACATTTCAAGCAAAGATGGGCACAATAAAAAACAGAAATGGTATGGACCTAACAGAAGCAGAAGTGATTAAGAAGAGGTGGGAAGAATACACAGAGAACTATACAAAAAAGATCTTAGTGATCCAGACAACCATGATGATGTGATCACTCACCTGGAGCCAGACATCCTGAAGTCTGAAGTCAGGTGGGTCTCAGGAAGCATCACTACCAACAAAGCTAGTGGAGGTGTTGGAATTCCAGCTGATTTATTTCAAGTTCTAAAAGATGATGCCATTAAAGTGCTGCACTCAATATGTCAGGAAATTTGGAAAACTCAGCAGGATCACAGAACTGGAAAAGGTCAGTTTTCATTCCAATCCTAAAGAAAGGCAATGCCAAGAATGTTCAAACTACAGCACAATTGCACTCATCTTACTCGCCAGCAAAGTAATGCTCAAAATTCTCCAAGTGAGGCTAAAACAATATGTAAACTGAGAACTTCCAGATGTTCAAGCTGGATTTAGAAAAGGCAGAGGAACCAGAGATCAAATTGCCAGCATCAGCTGGATTATAGAAAAAGCAAGAGAACTCCAGAAAAAAAATCTACTTCTGTTTCATTGACTATGCTAAAGTTTTTGACTGTGTGGATCACAATAAACTGTGGAAAATTCTGAAAGAGATGGGAATACCAGACCACCTGACCTGCCTCCTGAGAAGCCTGTGTGCAGGTCAAGAAGCAAAAGTTAGAACCATACATGGAAAAATGGACTGGTTCCAAATTGGGAAAGGAGTATGACAAGGCTGTATATTGTTACCCTGCTTATTTAACTTATATGCAGAGTATATCATGGGAAATGGATGAAGCCCAAGCTGGAATCAACATTGCCAGGAAAAATATCAATAACCTCAGATATGTAGATGACACTACCCTTATGGCAGAAAGCTATGAGGAGTTTCTTGATGAAAGTGAAAGGGGACAGTGAAAAGGCTGGCTTAAAACTCAATATTCAAAAAATGAAGATCATGGCATCTGGTCCCATTACTTCATGGCAAATAGATGGTGAAACAATGGAAACAGAGACAGACTTTATTTTCTTGGGCTCCAAAATCACTGCAGATGATGACTGCAGCCATGAAACTAAAAGACACTTGCTCCTTGGGAGAAAAGCTATGACCAACCTAGACAGCATATTAAAAAGCAGAGATATTACTTTGCCGACAAAGGTCAATCTAGTCAAAGCTATGGTTTTTCCAGTAGTCATGTATGGATGTGAGAGTTGGACCATAAAGAAGGCAGAGCACCAAAGAATTGATGTTTTTGAATTGTGTTGTTGGAGAAGACTCTTGAGAGTCCCTTGGACTGCAAGGAGATCCAACCAGTCAACCATAAAGGAAGTCAGTCCTGAATATTCATTGGAAGGACTGATACTGAAGCTGAAACCCCAATACTTTGGCTACCTGATGCTAAAAACTGACTCATTAGAAAAGACTCTGATGCTGGGAAAGATTGAAGGCGGGAGGAGAAGGGAATGACAGAGGATGAGATGGTTGGATGTCATCATCAACTCAATGGACATGAGTTTGAGTAAGCTCTGGGAGATGGTGAAGGACAGGGAAGCCTGGTGTGCTGCAGTCCATGGGGTTGCAAAGAGTCAGACATGACTGAGCTATTGAACAACAACACTTGTAATACACATCCATAGTGCCTGAGTTTATACTCCTAATATTTCTTTTTTGGACTAACTTATAAGAGTCTCCTAAATTTCACCCTCCCTTTTCTCTTTATTCTAATAATTTCTCTATATGAAAGAGAGAGTCAACATTCAAAAATAAATGTAAACTAACTAAAATATCCTTCAACTTTTTACATTAACTAGAAGATGAAATCCACATTATTTTCAAGACAAGTAAAGTTCTTTGCTATTTTTTCCTTTCAAGCTTCTTTTCTCACAAGATACTAATACAATCCAGGATTATCCAGCTGCTGGCTGTCCCTGGAATATGCTGCACTGGATTGCACCTCCATGTCTTCACCCATGCTGTTCCCTTCGTTTGCGTCTCTTTCTCTCTCTCTCTCTTTTTCTCCTTCACATGCTGGGGAAGCCACACATTTGTTTCAGGCCATTGCTCAAGTGTCAGCCTCACCGTGAAGTTTTCCGTTACTCCTGCATGCCTTGATTTGTGCATCTGCCTCCTTACTAGATTGTGAGGTCCTCTCAGCAGACATTGTGCTTACAAATCACCGTGTCCTCAGGCCTGAGCACAGTGCCTGGCACACCATGAGTGCTTATTCAACATTTGTTGAATGAATAAATTTCCCTCTTTCCATTAATAATGTGCCTTGAGTTCTCTGAAGTGATGCATCAGTTTTTAGTGAGTAAATATGCAAAAGTAAATGTCAATGCTAATGAGGGAAAAGAAATTGTGCGTTTTATCTATTAGTCAAAATAAGGAATTGGGCATTTGAAACAAATCGAATCTTGTTAAGCCGCTAATGAAGAGTTATTTTTAGACATATGTAGTATTAACTAAATTAAGATCCACAGAAGGGTAGAGCTGAAAAATATGCTGAAAACTGCCTGGATTATGTAATTAATTTTACAGTGAAGAATCTGTGGCCTAGACAAGTTAAGGGACTAACTTGATCAAGGCCTCAGTCCTGGCTAACCTCTATGCCCAGCTCAAAAGCACTGTAATCCCAGGGCTTGAGCTCTTCAAGGAAAGAAGTATAAAAACTACCTGACCAGCCGGTTGAATAGTCCTGAAAACCAGAATATATAAGTCAGGGGAGGTCAGTGTTGAAGATCAGTGTTGAAGCTGTGCTTCTTCCACTCAATGTGAAAAAGAAAAGCTTTTGAGGTGAAGTAGGGTAGGTAGGAAATGTGATAGATTCTCTGCTGGAATGAGCTGATAAGGCGCATTTATACCTGCAAGTACTCCTAAGGGGATTGATTCAGTTTGGTAAATGGGAATACAACCCAAGCTTTGGACCTTCTCAGGCTCTGAGAAGAAAAATATTCACAACATAAAAGACTGACAATGGGCAATTATACTTAATATACAAAACTTTTATGGATATAGTTTTTAAAGTAAATAATCCAATAGGCACATCAGCAAAGCCTCAATTAAAAAATTCATAAAATGAAGTATAAATGATCAGTAAATATAAATGATAAATAAGAAGTTAGCAAAAGTAGCAATGAAAGAAATGGTTATTTGAACCATTGCATCATTGCACTTAGGCTGGCAGCTTTTTAAAAGAAAATGTTCAGTATTCAGAGACATTTTAAATGAATATTTTCTTACACTACAGGGGGGTACTGTCATTAGTACAACTTTTCCAGAGGATAGTTTCACAATATGGATCAAGAGCTTCAAAATGCTTATGCCTGGTGACTTAGTATTTTCACTTTCAAGAATTTAAAAATCATCACAAATTTACATGAAGATTTATATATGGAGCACTGCTTGTTATAATGAATAGTTAAAATAATGGCCAACAATAAGAAAATGATAATTTATTAATTTAGATATGATGGAACACTATACATCTTTAAAAATAATGATTTGGAATCTAAAGCATGAAAAGGTGTGAGTAAAATATTAATGAAAAAAGTGGTCTCTGTCTTATATTAACATAGTGTGTGTGCACACACACATTATATATGCTGCTGCTGCTGCTAAGTCACTTCAGTCGTGTTCGACTCTGTGCGACCCCAGAGACGGCAGGCCACCAGGCTCCCCTGTCCCTGGGATTCCCCAGGCAGGAACACTGGAGTGGGTTGCCATTTCCTTCTCCAATGCATTAAAGTGAAAAGTGAAAGTGAAGTTGCTCAGTCGTGTCTGACTCTTAGCGACCACATGAACTGCAGCCCACCAGGCTCCTCTGCCCGTGGGATTTTCCAGGCAAGAGTACAGGAGTAGGGTGCCATTGCCTTCTCTCACATTATATATATATATATAAATATATTTATATAAATTAAATTTATATAAATTATATATATAATTATATATATAATATATATAAAAATTTATATATATATAAAATAAATTTATATAAATTGAATTAAATTTATATAAATATAAAATCATATATATATAATATATATATATATTTATAAAAAATTCCTTGTTACAGTGAGCAACACTTACTGTAGGAACATTCATTGTAATCACTTGTAAAAAAAAATTACCCTGAATTGACTAACTAAATTCATTATCACTATCACTAAATTCATACTATCCAAATTAATTATCTAAATTAAAAACAAAACTATAAAGGATTTGCAATAGTGTTTAGGGAAGACTTTTCAGTTGCCCCTGAGGCTTGGCAAGAAGGTGTACAGATTGCTGCAGGCTCACTGCACCTGTTACCTAAAGAAGTGTTGTAAACAAGCCATGCATTATCACTACTATCTTCCCCACCCCCTCTCTGTCTGATGGTCTAGACATTCAACACTACCAGAGATCACTTCTGTGAGGCACCTAAGGGTTCTACCAGTCCAGGTCCAACTGAGCTCTTATTTTTATCTAACTCATTAGTTAATCATTTATGTTATAATACATATTTCCTATAGTATAGAGGGAAGACAAAATTTGTATTTGCTAATGTACAAGTCTCTATGTGTACTGCATAGAAACATACCTATTAATGAGTTCATTAAGAGTTTGGTAATTACGTGATTGGTGTTTTATATGTTTTATCAATTCTTGGTGAATTGTTACATTCATGTATGAGTATTTTAATGACTTTTGAGGAAATTGTCTGGAAGATTTTGATGGGCTGAGAACTTTTTGTATCTAGAGTACTGAACTGTGACTACTGTTAATTGAATATCCAACACTTTTTGAGAAGCAGATTACATTCAGATAATGAAGGTAATGAGAGATTTTTGAGAGTAGTTTTGATTTTTTAAACTGGAATTAAATGCCCCTGAAATATTGGTAGTATCTTCGCTGTGATACTGTGAGTTTATGTTGTTTTACACTATATTTCCATGTTTTCTGAATTTTGTAAAATAAGGGTTTGCCATTAAGCTTTTGCAGTAAAGAAAAAGAAAAATAAAGGAGGATGTCTCAAGACTTTACTTCAGTAACATCAGTGAAGCTGAATCACATTTGCATAAGGGGTGTGGGAAGAATGTGTTTTTGCATAAAGTTATCATGGTTAAAAACCCAACTTTATGACATTGGTTCTGAGAAAAGAGTTTATGATTAATTACTTCACCAGATTCTCTTTTTTTTTTCTTTTGCATCTTAAGAATTCATGTCACTTTGTGTCTCTTGAGTGGTATCATGAGCCAGCAACTAGAATCACAAATTCTACGCATCTAATATTAGTACAAATTGCATTTATATTATTTGTAAATAAGGAACAAGAATATTTATAAATATTGTTAAAACTGTGTTTCTGTAACTTAGTTTCTGTAACTCAGCTGTCCTCAGTTTCTCCAGTCTTGGGTAAGAGCAATGGAGGTTCTTTGTAGCACCTGATCCTCAGGAATTTCTGTTTATTCTTACTTCCTCTTTTTAAGACTTCCCAGGGCATACTCATAGGTCTCCCGTTCACCTGGATTGCATCTTTGGGTTTCTTGCTTTCTCATAACTATTCTCCCAGCAAATCACACAACTTAGTCCCATGTGCGAACATAGGACCCAACTGAAATTCCCCAAACTTGTAAGACCAGACTGTGATTTTAAATAAAATTTTATAGAAAGCTTGAAGTTAAATAGAACAGAGTTTATAATGTAGAAAATACAACTTGGGGGGTAGATACTGCTATTTCTAACTGGTCATTCTCCCATTTTCCTTGGCTACTGCCATATTAGAGTGGCTCTTCTTTCTCATTTAGGATTGATTTTGAGCAAGTACTCTCAGTTCTTAAGTACCTGGACTCAAGAACTTGGACATTTCTGCATTCCAGAAGTGATTCTCAGTGAAGAGGGCTTTTTATTTATTATGCAGAGTAATGTTACTCCTCAGTGTCCATTTGAAATCAGGACCTTGCTCTTTCAGTTGCCTTCCAAAGGCCCTTTATTTTTCAAATAAGAGAGTTCTGAGTGTAAAAGGTGAAGCCAAGCCCCTCTCATGAATACCAGAAAAAAGTACAGAAATTTTGAAATTGAAGGATATCTCAAAAAGTTTCAAAGCTCTTAGCATCAATTCTTTGGTCTTAGCTCAACTCAAAGAATTTTATCTCTCTCCATTATTTGATTGCTCCCCCTCCCCCTCTTCGCCAATCGTCTGCTATTCTCTCAAAAGTCTTTGCAAACAAAAAAGTTTTCCAAGTATTTGCATTAGTATGTCAAGGCAACCCTAATACTGTTGGTTGGGAGTATGTGTGAGGGTGTTTTCCAGAACAGACTTTAGCAGTCATGCTTTCTTTTATCCCTGTTACCTTTCCAATGAGCCAGGGATGGGAAATTAAAATGACTCTACTGAAGTCATTATTATCAATTTAAGATATGCAAGATGTCATTGAATTCCAGGTCAGATGCACACCAGACATTTGCAGCTTTTGTAAATCACTGAATATTATTAGGCTTTAGTTTCATCACCTGTAAAATGAGAATAACAATACCTATTATTAAGATATGTTCCAAAGATTGTAAATAAATTCCGTAGAGCACTGGGCATGCTGTCTTACACATCATGGGTAACTAATAAATTTTGACTACTGTGAGTATAATTATAAAGTTTACATCCACTCCTTTACTCCTAGTTCCCTTTGTCAATCACCTGTCAAAAACCTAATTCTGATTAAATCCAATCATCTGCTATTTTAATACCAGCTACAAATTGCTGGTCTCATCTTAAAATTCAGGACCTAAAATCACATGTAGGTCTTTGGGTTGCCCAGCAACCTTTCCACATTTTCTTAGTCTATCTACTGTCTCATGCTTCTGATCCTCAATGCCTCTTTCCCTCAACTCTCAGTTGACTACTTCAGTTTCTCATGTCATTGGGTAAATAGGAAAAACCTAGAAGATAATTTCCACACTCTCCTACCACCTCATCTATTAATTTACCTGCATCTGTGCCTGAATGCTTTACCTTCCTTCTGTTTCAAAAGACAAAAGCTCTGCTCCTGGGGCCAACTCTTTCCCTTGTGAACAGGATCCCATTCTCTCTTCTGTCCTCAAGAACTTCATGCTTGCGATTTTCCATTTCTCTCTTACATATAAACTGTCCCCACTTTACTGCTTATTTCCATTAGCCTAAAACATGGATATCTACCATTTAAAGCCACATATTCCTGACTCCTCTTTCCCTCCCAGCTATCAATCTTTTCTCTCTTCCTTGATAGATAAACTCTTTAAGAGATTTGACTATTCTAGATGTTTTTGCTTCTCCTTTTCTAATTTCTTAGGAATGCAATCCCTTTGGCCTTTTGACTATCCTGCATCACCAAAACTGCTTTGTTCAGGTCAATAATGACCTAGTTGTCAATTCTCAGTCATCGTCTTATTTGACCTGCTGGCAGCATCTGATACTTCCTAGGACACCACTTTCTTTTGGTTTCCTTTGACCTCACTGCTGCTTCTTCCTCTCCATGGCTGGTTCCTTCTCAGGCGTGCATTAGGGCTCGGTCCTTGGGCCCAGTCTTCATCTCAATTCATTCTTTAGGTGATCTCATTCAGTCCCAGAACTTCTTTGTATGTACAATTCAACACTTTTGTCTCCAGCCCCATTCTTGCCCCTGAACTCCAGACTCAGATTTCCAACTGCTTATTTGATATTTCCACTTAAATGCCTAATACACATTTCAAACTTAATAGTCCCCCAAATAAAAGTCTTATTTCCCACTTCCCTCTAAATCTGTTCTTTGCATAGTTTTCCCATTTTTCTAGTTGCTGGCTTCAGGCACATTAGCTTCCCTACTCTTCCTCTACCACCCCAAGGATACTCCAACTTTGGAAATCTGTAAATAGAAGGTTCTTCCTCCAGTTATCTATAGTGCTCATCTTCTCACTTCCGTCAAGCCTTTACTCAAAAGTCATTATCAAATATGCCTCTCATCATTCTATTTGAAATAGTTTATTTGACTGTCATCCCAGTTTCTAGTTCAGAGCGCCTAAAACCACTGGATTTCCAGTGAGGAAAGTGATGCGGGTGCCTTTTATTATGTTAATGAGGTGACTTTTGATTGTACCTCAGTATGGGGGCTGGTTACCAGAAGAGTCAACCAGGTGATCAGAGAATTAGAACTTTGAGTCTTCCCTCACCTTCAGCTTCTGGGGAGAGGGGAGGGACTGATGTTTCTGTTCAGGTGACAATTGCCAATGACTTAATCAATCATGCCTACATAATGAAACCTCCATAAAAATATTAAAGGACAAAGTTCAGAGAGCTTCTGGGTTGGTGAACCAGTAGAGATTCAGGAGGAGTGGCCTTGAGGGCAGGGAAGCTCTGCGCCCCTTCTCCATACCTTGCCCTATACATCTTTTCCATCTGGCCATTCCTGAGTCATACCTTTTTATAATAAACCAGTGTTCTATTAGGTTGGTGCCAAAGGAATTGCGGTTTTGCACTTTTGAGATTTGCCATTTGATATTGGAATACATTCTTAAACAAATGTGGTTATGTTATGCATCATTTTAATGTGCATTTCTCACTTTATGTTTTTTTTGCTAGTAACTTATTACTTGCTGTTATTTTATATTTATTTTAGACTATAGAAATAGTGTTAGACAAAAAGCAGATTTGAGCAACTTTTTTGAGTTCAAATGGGTCATAAATCAATGGAGACAACTCACAACATCAACAACACATTTGGCCCAGGAACTGCTAACGAACATACAGTGTAGTGATGGTTCAAGCAGTTTTGTATAAGAGATAGAGCCTTGAAGATGAGGAACATAGTGGCTGCCTATTTGAAATTGACAATGACCAACCGAGAGGATCATTAAAATTTATCCTCTTACAACTACACAAGTTACTGCAGAACTCAATGTTGACCATTCTATAGTCATTCAGCATTTGAAGCAAACTGGAAAGGTGAAAAAGCTTGATAAGTGGGTGCCTCATGAGCTGACTGAAAAGAAAAAAAAAAGGTCGTTTTGAAGTGTTGTCTTCTACAACAAACCGTTTCTTGATCAGACTGTGATGTGTGACAAAAAGTGGATTTTACATGACAATTAGTGATGACCAGTTCAGTGGTTGGACCAAGAGGAAGCTCCAAAGCACTTCCCAAAGCCAAACTTGCACCAAAAAAGGTCTTGGTCACCTTTTTATTTGGTGGTCTGCTGCCCATCTGATTTGGTACAGCTTTCTGAATCCTGGCAAAATCGTTATATCTGAGATGTATGCTCAGCAAATTGATGAGATACACCAAAAACTGCAACACCTGCAGCTGGCCTCAGTCAACAGAAAGGGTCCAATTCTTCCTCTTGACAATGCCTGAACTCACATCGCACAGATAAAACGCTTCAAAAGTTGAACGAATTGGGCTATGAAGTTTTGCCACATCCACCATACTTACCTGACCTCTTGACAATTGACTACCAGTTCTTCGAACATCTCAACAACTTTTTGCAGGGAAAATGCTTCCACAACCACCAGGAGGCAGAAAAAGCTTTCCAAGAGTTCATCAAATCCTATTTGGTTTTGATGGTTTCTTATCAGGATTTTTATGCTACAGGAATAAATAAACTTATTTCTCATTGGCAAAAATGTGTTGGTTGTAATGGTTCTTATTTTGATTAATCAAGATGTATTTGAGTCCAGTTAAAATGATTTAAAATTCATAGTCCAAAACCACAATTACTTTTGTACCAACCTAATAGTAAGTAAAATGCTTCACTGAGTTCTATGAGCCGCACAAGCAAATTAATTGAACCCAAGGAAGGTGGCCCTGGAATCTATAGCTGGTCAGTCAGAAGCTCAGGTGGAACCTGGTTTTGCAATTGGCATTTGAAGTGAAGGACAGTCTTGTGAGACTGAATCCTTAACCTTTTGAATTTGATGCTTTCTTCAGGTAGATAGTGTCAAAATTGAGTTACATGGTAGGATACCCAGCTGGTGTTTGAGAATTGCTGGTATGTGGGGGAAGCCCTACATTCCCCCCTAAACACATTAAAATTGGTGTTTAAAATCCTTAGTCCCATTAACTGAAATACTGGTTCTACGAAAGAAAGACTGACTGATTATTGCTATATCCATGTAAATACATTAAACACACAAATACATACATGCATATACACACATGTTATATATAATGTACACACATACATGACTGTATATTTGCATTTCATGCCTGTGTTACAACTCTGATGAACAGACTACAGTCCTAAGGACCTTCAACTATGTTTGAACATTTACATAGGGCAGTATTCAGAGTCTGGATTCCTTCTCTGTGAAGTACTTTCTCTACTTTACCTCTTGTTCTGCTTGCTTTGAAGCGTGTTTGTCTCATTTTCTCACTCAATTTTAATTTCTGCTGATACAAACCTATATTTTTGCCTTATATCCTATCTAACCACAACAAATGACTTCAACTGTTATGCTTGACTCACTTTAAATAGCCACGTCTAGCCTGACCAGTGATTTGCCCTGACAGGTCAATTTCCTTACTCTGTTTTTACCCGCTGTGTGGTGGCAGAGCCATGTACCATAACTTCCTGCCTGCTGCTAAGTCACTTCAGTCGTGTCCGACTCTGTGTGACCCCATAGACGGCAGCCCACAAGGCTCCCCCGTCCCTGGGATTCTCCAGGCAAGAACACCAGAGTGGGTTGCCATTTCCTTCTCCAATGCATGAAAGGAAAAAGTGAAAGGGAAGTCGCTCAGTTGTGTTCGACTCTCAGCAACCCCGTGGACTGCAGCCTACCAGGCTCCTCTGCCCATGGGATTTTCCAGGCAAGAGTACTAGAGTGGGGTGCTGTTGCCTTCTCCAACTTCCTTCCTAGTGCTTCACTATTATACTGTACTCTAAGTGCCTTCTGGATGGAAAGAAAAAAGAAAGTAACTCAAATACATCCCATCAAGTAGCTGCAAGGGCACTTGGACAGCTTTCAATGAAGACACAGGGATACACACTTTTCAAACGGTAAAATGTCTTATATGGCACCAGATTTGAAGAAAGGTACTCAGCCACTATTAGAGTTTTAAACAAGTCTTTGAATCCCATGGTTTCTTATCTACTGACTCTTTGGTTTCTGGAGAAGTCATCATTTCTCAATAGTCATTAAATGGCAGAAACAATTTTTTCTTCCCATGAAGCAGCTACTAGAAGCACAAAAATCTACCTAACAACGTTTATAGGTTCTTAGAGGGAGTGAGCAATGTTATAATCTTCTATAAAGTAACCTAGAAAAATGTGTTACATTACAAAATGTGTAAATTTGTTGGCCCAAAATTTCACTGCAAGAAATTTACCATAGGAGTATACTCATTAAAGTTTATCATGATAAACATTCAAGGCTGTCAATGCAACACTCTGAAATAGAAAACTTTTGGAAACCATCTAAAGCCAGCAGGGTCTTGTTTAAAGTGGACTTTGGGAAATGAATTTTTATGTAATCACTACAAAAGACAAGATGATTTTTATTATGTGTTTAAGTGGAGAAATGGTTAGGACATATTATTTTAAAAACATACTATAGAACACTATATAAAATATGAACACATTAACTCAAAATATGTTTGTGCATAGAAATCAGGCTATGTTAAAACTTAACAGTGGATACTGCTAGGGATTGGAATACAGGAGGGGTGTGTGTGCGTTTGTGTGTTGCAGGGCTGGGGAGGAGAGTGTGTGGAGATGAAGGGGAACTCTCTTGGGCCACTTTCTTTACTACTTGATATTTAGAGAGAAAATTATAAAATTGTTTTATAATAAAAACTATTGAGTATTTTAATTTTGAAAAAAATTTTCTGAGAGCATTTGAAATTTCTAGTACAATAACATCTCCTGGGATTATTGTTGTTACTATGCCAATCTTGGGAGAAGGAAATGGCAACCAATTCCAGTATTCTTACCTAGAGAATCCCGTGGACAGAGGAGCCTGATGGACTGCTGTCTGTAGGGTCTCACAGAGTCGGACACAACTGAAGAGACTTAGCATGCATGCATTGGAGAAGGAAATGGCAACCCACTCCAGTATTCTTGCCTGGAGAATCCCAGGGACAGATGAGCCTGGTGGGCTGCCGTTTATTGGGTCTCAGAGAGTCAGACACGACTGAAGCTACTTAGCAGCAGTAGCAGCAGCAGCATGCCAATCTTCTGTCACTTTATGTCTCCAGCACCAAGTCACTTTTGGGGTGATGGACCCATTATTTCCTTACCCCTTCACTACAGTGAAACTAGTATTTACCCTCAGCAATGCCTTCATGTAATTGAGTTTTCATAAAATATTTAATAGTGTTAGACATTTTAAATCCCCTCTCTCTTATCTATCTACCTACATACTCATCTAAATTTATGTACTGCAAAGTAGCCCCAGCGTTTTTAATATAGAGATGCAGCTATTGGATTTGTTGATGAAACATCTACCACTGGGGTCTCTTGACAGTGACTAAAAGCATGAGCCATGTTCTCAGGCTCCATGGCTGCAGCAGTGTTCTCTGAGGGTCTAAATACTGTTTATTTTTTCTTCATGCACCCAAAAGCTACCTCATCACTGTGAAGTGTTCTTCAGATACAGATAGAACAAGCCTAGTAATAACATCTCAGAAGCTTAGTGGCAAATACTTCTTGCTGCAAAATAAAACACAAATTATATCTGGTGATGTGCTTTTCTTTTGTAAAAAGTATAAAAGGCCAGAGAAACTGGTGGTTCCTATGCTTCTTAATTTTGCTAAGCAAGTTCCTTGGATTGGAAAGAGATTGCCTCCTTTCATGCTGAGGGAAGCAGAAATGGAAATTATTCCCCTTGTCGCTTAGCTCAAAAATTTGGGAATTTATTGGCAGTTCAGCAAGAATAGCTAAAGAAAAGGAGAAAAGGCTAAGCAATCTGTATTTGGGCAAGTTTTTCTTTTGCAGATACAATCACGTGAAATCAGGTGTCCTTTGAGGCCATTAAAAAAGACTCGTGGAAAAGGAAAAAGCTATTCAGAATTAACCTCTTAAAGAAATGTGAGAAACAGTTGTTTTCTTTTGGGGACTCCTTCCCCAGTTTGCAATCCCTGCTCTTCCTCACCCAGAAAACCATCCAGGCTGCCTGTTCATTCATCCCTTGCCCACCCTGATGCTGCAAAACAAAGTTTTCCTAACCCGTGTTCCATTCTCATGGGGCCCAGAAGTTAGGCAGGTATGTAATGGAACAAAAACCCTGGTTAGTCTTCTGATGCGTTGGCTTTTAGAGTTTCTTTATAACAGATTGAAAGTGAAAGTGAAAGTTGCTCAGTCATGTCTGACTCCTTGCAACCCCATGGACTATACAGTCCATGGAATTCTCCAGGCCAGAATACTGGAGTGGGTAGCCTTTCCCTTTTCCAGGGAATCTTCCCAGCCCAAGGATTGAACCCAGATGAGTCTGAGTGAACTCCGGGAGTTGGTGATGGACAGGGAGGCCTGGCGTGCTGCGATTCATGGGGTCGCAAAGAGTCGGACACAACTGAGCGACTGATCTGATCTGATCTTCTGCATTGCAAGCAGATTCTTTACCAGCTGAGCCACAAGGGAAGCCCATAATATAAGAATTTATGAGGATCAAATGGCATATAATGAGCGTAAGAGCTTTATGGCTTGTCAAACATTATATAAAGTTGCTATGATCACTTTCTGTCCCTAATACTCAAAACTCTGTGAGCTTACGGCAGGTCACTTCACCTCCCTGAGCTTTGGTTTCCTTTGCTATAGATAGGATGAAGACAGCGAGTTCCTCCCCAGCATTAAAGTCCTGTGGGTTATCAAAGTCCGTAGATGCTACATGGCATTTTAACACAGTTCTTTCTAAAGCACCTCTTCAGTGCAAGGAAGTGATTAATAGCCTCAAGGTGATAACGGAAGAACTATTTTGGGCAAGAAGAGCAATGAGAATACCTTTGGTGGTTTCCTTGGTGCTTCTGTTGAACTGAGCTGGGATGGTGTGCCCAGCATTCTAGGAGGAACGGTAAGGTAGCGAATCAGTCTTGGGTACACATGCCTTAGGCTAACAACTTGATATGGGAAGTTTCAAAGATTTTCTTTTGTTAATGAACAAAGTACAATATCATTAGAATTTTTTAATGCTTTTTTTCCCCTTTTATGAACTAGCTACTTTTCAAAATTTATAATAGTATTCTTTCTCCCTAAAACATTGACAGTCTTTCCAATCTTGAGAGCTATCATTAATATAAATTAGGTTCATGGGTCACTTGCTGAAAAAAACCAAGCCAATTATACTGGTCCAAAGACCTAAGGCAGAATTTGGTATCCTAGAAATAAGTTCAGCTTGAAATAAGTGTCTTATCTATCAGTTGCTTTTAACATTCAAGGTTCTTTTGTTTTCCCAAGGAGTACCTGTGAGGATCTAATTGTCTGATTTATGTATGCCATGTATACCTTTCCCCTGGCTTATGGGATTGTCTGCAGCAGGGATTAGAGGTAGAGGATATAGTTAAGGGAGATTTTGATAGGACTGGCACTCTAGACCCTAATAGGCCATTAATGTTATCTCTACTTATGCATACATTATCTCACTCCATCGTCCCATGAACCCGCTAAAGAGACAGAGTGGAAGATGGCCACCATTTTTTAGACTCTCTTCCTAGTGAGAGACTGGATCTGTGTTCCCTGTTCATGAATCTGGGTTTGTCCTGAAACTATGTAACCAGGAGAATATGGAGGAGGCATTATTGAGTCTATTCCTGGGTCCAAGCCTTAAGAGACCAACGATTTCAACTTTTGTCTCATAGAACAAACTCTCCAAGAGCCCTGAGCTGCCTTGTTAGAAGACTAATTTCTTTAAGACTGTCCTACTGGAGAGACCACATGTAGGTACCTTGGGCCACAGTCCCACTGAGCCTGGCCTTCCACAGAATCCTGCAAAGGCACAGATACGAGAGTGAGAGCATCTTGGACCTTCAGAACAGTCCATACTTAAGCTGAATGAAGTGACCTCAATCGATGCTGGAAGAAGCAGATACATTACCTGCTCAATTTTCTGATCCAAGAATCATAAGCTAAAACAAAATGGCTGTCATTTTAAGCCACTAATTTGTAGGATAACTTGTTACACAGCCATAGTTAGACAACTAGAACAGATTATAATAATCCCATTTTATAGATGATCTCTGAAAAGAGGTCCAGAATGCTGTTGTGACCATTATTAATTTTCTAACCTATCTGATCTCTTTTGCCTTAAATTGATAGAAATCTTTTTTGGACAAAAGTGAAACATTTATAAATTCAATAAAATACTCATCATTGCCACACTCAACTGATGGCCCTGTTTTAGAGTTGCCAAATAACATGCAGTATTTGAGTATCTAAAATGTATTCATTGTGTATCAATGAAATTCAAATTGGGCATCCTACATTTTTGTTTCCTAGATCTGGGAACATTATCCCCATGTGAACTGTTTCCTATCTACTGACTTTGCTACTCATTTGATTCAGGGGGATCTCAATAGACAGCTGTAGTCCAAACCTATCTGGGTAGGAAATGGTAAACAGGTAACCAGAGTTCAAAAAGTTTTATGTGAAGCCTGAGGGAATGTCTTTACCAAACATCAGCTCCACACAGAACTCCAGCCAAAAAAAAAAAGTTGATTTATTTCCTGCTTCCACTCTCCAGCCTCCCTGCCTATCTCTTTTTCCAATCCTGGCATCCATCCCCACGAGGCCCTGCTCAAACTAGCTCTTATTGTCTAATCATCTGTATATTAAATATGTATTCAGAATCCACCATGTGTCAGGCACAGTCAGCAGTGGCTACTGAGGACTGAGTCTATAAAAGAAGGCCTCAAGGGCAGAAGAGGAAAGAATTACCACACACTCAGAAGCAACACAATGCATTTCATATTTCAGCGTGTGCCAGCAGGTCCTGTGAGAAGGGCTTATAAAGAAGGTTCTGTTTGAGTTGAGAGCTGACAGAGAAGTAGGAGTTGTCAAAGTTCCCGGTGAAAGGGTCTGGTGTGTGAACATTTCGGTAAGGAGCATCAGGTGAAATCTCCTGGACTATCCGGTGTGGCTACAGTGGGGAGGAGGTAATACAAGGCTGGAAAGGAAGTTACACTTTGAGAATCTTCATGGTTAGCTAAGGTAACAGGATATTTTTTCAAATGGACTCTGTCAGAAATGAAGATTTTTAAGTCAACAAGTTATATAACAAGATTCAATTTTTAGAATATTTCTAAGAGCAGTGTGGAGGACTGCCCAGAGTAGGAAGACAAAATGGTGGATTGTTCTGCTAATTCTGGGGTGACAATGAGATGTTAAACTGGTTAGGGGCATTGGAACTATAGAGGAGGGGCAGAACTCAAAAGAGAATTCTACAAGAGAATGATGAGTGCCATGACAACTTGCTACAAGTAGTTTTATAGATGGTCTTTGATTATTAGAAGTCATCAATATACACATAAATACATTTTTAGTGGAAAATTCCAGGATCTATGACAATGGCTGTTTAAATATCTTCAAAGCAAATTAGGGAGATGATTCTCTATTTTGTCCTGTCTTAAGAATTTTCTGGTTGCAACCTTTATGAAAAATACTTCTGAAAGTAAATTCCAAACAAATTTATTTTACTAGTCCTAAATTAGGTTTAGAAAGTCAAAGCAAAATGGATGGTTGGAATAATATCCAGATAATTTGGACAAATTTCCTGCTGAGCTAAGTTCATACCTTTCCATTTATTAGCTGTATGATGATGGCCAGTGCTCTTAGACTTTATATTTTGTGCCCTCAGCTGTAAAATGAGGAAAACAATGCTTGCCAGCCTACCTAACAAAATTATCATAGAGATCAATTATGAAAACTATTATATAATATGCAATCATTGCTATTAACATCTTACACTAGTAATGTAATAATAATATGAACATTTGCTGAGTGCTTACAATGTATTAGACTCTGCTAAGGTAGTTAATTGTAATTCTCTTATTAATTTTTACAATGACTCATGAGACAGATACAGTTATGATCCCCACTTTACAGATGAGGTAACTGAGTCAGAGAGATATTAAATTGAATGCCCAACATCACATAGGTAGTATGTGATGGAACTGGAATTCTAATGCAGGTTGTCTTGGTCTCCCATCCATCCTCATTCTGACTACACAGTACCGCACCCTTGCATCCTTCTGTGTAGCTCTTTATAATTTACACACTGATCACACACACGTTTTTATGTAAAGAATTACTGAGTGAATCTTGTTGAGTACCCACTATATCTCAAAAATTGTGTTTGGCACTCATTTAGTCCTCACACCTGTGAAGTAATTATTATGAATCCCTGATTACCTGGTGAGGAAATTGAGGTTAAAATTTAAACAATTTCCCCAAGATCACATAGATAAGCCTCAGGACTGGATGGAGTAAGGTGTCAATAATCTAACTAATGGTAACTACTGGAGCTTGGATTTAAAGTCAGGTCTCCTAATTTCACATGAGTTTTCATTGCTTAATGGTGCCTTACATGCTCATACGTGCATATTCCTCCACGTGCACTTTCAAATGGGAATCTGTGCCATGAAGGAACCTGTGACTTGCCAACTGGAATCCACTGCTTTCCCCATCAGGGCCTGCTGTTTGTAGCCATCACTTCTCCCTATGTACCTTCTGATTAGAGGTGTGATGACAGAGAACAGCTTGGCCTGAAGAATATTATAGAAGAATTTCCTGATCTGTGTTCATGATGCCCCCTGCTTTTTATGATAGCAGGCCAGGTGCTGTCTAAAGCCCAGTGTCTTTCAGTTAACTCTATGATAAACTACTGTTGTAACGTTGTAGCAGAGATACTCAGACTGTATCATGAATAAGAATCATCCAGGGAACTTAATAGAAATCTAAGTTTATCAACTTAGTCCCCAGAGATTTTGGTTTTGAGGCTCTAGGTGTGGCATTTTCCAGTAAACATTCCAGGTGCTTCTGATGCAGGAAATTCTTGAATGATATTTTGAGAAACACTGGGATGTACACTTTTCTGTTCTCTATTACCATGACAATCCATGTTCTACTGCATTAGTTTTTGGAAGGGTTGGAATAAGCAAGATTGTAAATGTGATCTTTGCCATGAATTGAGAAACGTTTGTATTTGGGATTTTGGTCTGGTAATCTTACCTTTATTATTATTATTTTTTTACTGTGAGTTCTGAATTACTTGACATATAGCACTAGCTCTGGAAATGTCCCTGAATGCTTCCAACATCTCAGCACGAAATAGCTGAGATGTGTATTCAGTAGATTAATTGAACCAAAACTACATAGAAGTCTACAAATAAAGAGGAGAAAAGGAAAAGCTAGCAGTGCTTTCTATCTGCAAAATGAAAGTTATTACTGAATGTAAGGAAGTGCAGTGTTAGTGTAACTGTAGAAACCGCATAAACAAAGGGGAAAGGAATACAAGCCATGAGGGTTTGAAACATGTGCTCAATTAAGACTTGTCCTCCTTAAGCAGGTTCTCAGTATAGCTCAAATTAATGTTTTAATGTTCACATTTTAAAGCCTAACCACTGACAGACAATAAGCCATTAATCCCTTACCAATTAAATGAAATGTTTATCATTTAACCTACTTTGAAAAGTTCACTGAATACGGTTTATACTTAATGAATAATCACTCTTTTCCTTCCACATCTTCTCTTGAAAGACCTCCCCAACCCTACCTTTTATGTTATTCTACCATACAGATAGTTGCTGTACCTGGTTACTGAGTCAGCTGTGGCTAACTAGAGTGAATAAATTATATCCCAACATGCTGGGATATTACTGAGAATCTGATGCTAATAACTGCCCTGAAAAAACGAGTTCACTAAATCAGTTCTATGAGGGAGTTTGTAAGATTTCTACTTATTGGGTGAATATTGGGCCTTCCCTGGTGGCTCAGAGGTTAAAGCGTCTGCCTCCAATGCGGGAGACCTGGGTTCGATCCCTGGGTTGGGAAGATCCCCTGGAGAAGGAAATGGTAACCCACTCCAGTATTCTTGCTTGGAGAATCCCATGGACAAAGGAGCCTGGTGGGCTACAGTCCATAGGGTCGCAAAGAGTAGGACACGACTGAGCAACTTCACTTCACTTCACTTCACTTCATTTACAAATTGAAACTAGCCTCTAGCTAATAGCAATATTCTTATTTAAAAAATAGACTTTTTCATATATATGTTCCAATGGGGAAAATTTATGATCAACTCTAAATTTCTCTTCATGGAAATTCATCTTCATGGTATCTATACAGAGCCTGAGATTTTGAATACTGCAATGACAGAACATCACAGGTTAGACTTTACTTGTGGATGGTCATTGTGCTTTTGATTTTGAGCAAATATATTGATTGAGAGCCTCGTATTTACAAGATGTGTACATGCTAAGTCACTTCAGTCGTGTCCAACTCTTTGTGACCCCATGGACTGCAGACTGCCAGGCTCCTTTGTCCATGGGGTTTTCCAGGCAAGAATACTGGAGTGGGTTGCCATTTCCTTCTCCAGGGGAACCTCTTGACCCAGGGTCTGAACCTGCATCTCCTGTGTTTCCTACATTGGCAGGTGATTCTTTATCACCAGGCCACCTGGGAAACCCATTGGAGAACCATTTAATTATTTTTAATGAGAAAAGTCAGAATGATATTCTAAAAGTAATATTTCTGAAGAATATTTGTGAACATGGAAAATTCTCTTGATGCAATTTTAGGTGTTCACATAATTATATATGCAATATAATCTTAATTTTAAATATCATATGTACATATTCTGACATACAGAAAAAAAATTGGAAAGAAAGAAATACATCAAAATGCCAATGATAGGATTTCAACTTCATTAGTCACTAGGAAAATATAAATTAAAACCATAATATGACAACATTTTATCCACCAAAATTGCTGAAATGAAAAAGAAAGAAAACACCAAGTTATGGTGAAGATGTGGAGCAACTAGAAGTCTCATGCTCTGCTAGTAGGAGCGTAAATTGGTACAACCACTTTGAAAAATCATTTGGTGGTAAAAACTTAACTGAACATATATATTCTGTACATATCCTATGACTCAGCAAATCTACTCAATATGTAACATAAGTGCAGATATGTGTTTACCACAAAACATACAGAAATGTTCATATTGGAAATATTTGTAATTGCTCCAAACTGGTGGTATATTCACAGCTATGAGAATGAATGAGCTATAGCTACACAAATTGATATGTATAAATTTTACAAATCTGTTTTCTTAATGTTGAGAGAAAGATGTTCTATAGATAAAAAGCACACAAAGCTCACTTATGGTAATAGACATCAGGATAAGGGTATTTATCTTCAGTGGAGGGTTGTGACAAAAAGGGAGCATGAAATGGGCAGGATTCTGAGATACTTGTAATATTATATTTCTTGATTTGGGAGTTGGAAGTTGATTACACAGATGTATTTGTGAAAACTTACTTATCTAAAAACAAATGCCTTTTGAAATTTTCTTAAGACTTTTTATGAAACAATTTAAGATCTCCAAAAAAGAAAGAAAAATTAATGCTTTTATTCTCAATAGTGGGATATGGGAAAATTTTAGATTATCATTTATACCTTCCACTACTTTCCACATTTTTTATATATGAATACATAGTACTCATAATTAGAAAAAAATGTATTCAAAGGAATCTTTCCCTATGTGGTTTCTTGAGAGGTGTTAATTATTATGATAATATCTTAAATTCCATGAAAAAAATTTCAAATTAAAAATAAATCTTTCATATCTACTCTCCTACAGTCCTACCAGGTGCTCAGGGCAACCTGTATTATTTGCTACTTTAATTAGAATCTCTGGGTCTGATTCAGGAACTGAATATTTTTCAACATTCCCAGGTTATTCTTATTCACAATTGATTTTGAGAAATAGGTAGTTCATACTGTTGCAAAGAGTGGTGTCTTACAAAAGAAGAGCAATGTGGGGAGAAATTTATTCTCCCTGCTGCTCAAAGTCATTTCCTTGGCCAAAGAAGTCATTATGTAAAAACTTAAAAATATTTTTACTTCTGCATTGCATAAGCAAATTATGAGGTGTTAGAGGAAACCATGCTCTAACAAAGGGCTGCTCTATTCTTATCTAGTGAGACTTCATAATAATACTGAAAATGGTAAATGGTGATGCAAGTCATTTGTCCAAACTTGCCCCATTTGTGATTTATGTGAAGTTATGTTAAGGTAATCCCCGTTACTGCATTGACCTTAAAGAGTATTCATATAAAACATTTGTTTTAATTGGGATTCTCATTAAAGACACTATTGAACAATATTTATTGAGTATTCATCATATACTAGATATTGAGAAATAGAGCAAATGTCAAATAACATGGCTATTTCCCTTTACTGAACTCCACTGTGTGGAAGATAGTATGGTTTGTGATGGCAGAGAAAGTCAGAGGCAAGAATGTCTAACCATGGGTTCTTGTGGAAAGGAAAATGTAATTAGGTTGATATTTTTCATCTTAAATAGTTCATAATTATAAAGCTTAGCAAAATTTGCATTACTCTCACATCATAGTTTCCAGAATAATCCATAGTACATAATTGTGAAATCACTTTCAAATGAGAATCTTTACTGTTTTCTTTTAATCAATGCCACCTGCTTTCCTATTAATAACCATAGCTGTTTATACTATAATTTTTTCCACTTTGTGCTTATGTAAAAAGGCTTTCATTTCAAAGATAGGTGAAAACACTTTGAAAGGGTTTTTAAGAGTATCAAAGTATCAAAACACTTTGAAAGAGTTTTTAAGAGTATCTTCATAAGGTACTTTCTGAACTTAAACTATGTTATAGCAAACTGTTCCCCAAACAATATTAATCATAACTATCTTGAATCTATTTTTGAATAAAATACGGTTCTGCTTCAAAATCCAAACAGAAATCACAAAAAAGATAAGCATTTCATCTGATTCCAATTATGAAATCTTTTCTTCTAGGTCCTGCTTGAAGAATCTTGAATGTGTTCAGTTAAGGTTTCTCAATTATTTTTATGGGTGTTGATTGTGATGTCACAGATACCAAAACTGAAGAAAGTAGCTAGGTAGGCAGAGATTAAAATATATTTTCTGTAGGTAGGCAACTTCACCTACAGAGTAGTCATCTTTTTACTATGTGTGCATAAATAAGTACAGCATGGAGTAACCCTAGAAAATAAAGAATTTCACTGTCTTATTTGATAGCTGCAAGAAATGAACCCTAGAGATGATAGAGGCCATATATGTATGTATCTATCTAGTAGAGATAGCCATTTAGCAGCAGTTGTTTCTGTTAAAAAAGATGAAAAAGAAAAAAGGTTCTAGCAGAGTACATCATGAGAAACTCTGGGCTGGAGGAAGCACAAGCTGAAATCAAGATTGCTGGGAGAAATATCAATAACCTCAGGTATGCAGATGACACCACCCTTATGGCAGAAAGTGAAAACGAGCTAAAGAGCCTCTTGATGAAAGTGAAAGAAGAGAGTGAAAAAGTTGGCTTAAAGCTCAACATTCAGAAAACTAAGATCATGGCATCTGGTCCCATCACTTCATGGCAAATAGATGGGGAAACAGTGGAAACAGTGGCTGACTTTATTTTTCTGGGCTCCAAAATCACTGCAGATGGTGATTGCAGCCATGAAATTAAAAGACTCTTGCTCCTTGGAAGGAAAGTTATGACCAACCTAGACAGCATATTAAAAAGCAGAGACATTACTTTGTCAACAAAGGTCCGTCTAGTCAAGGCTATGTTTTTTCCAGTAGTCATGTATGGATGTGAGATTTGGACTATAAAGAAAGCTGAGCACCGAGGAATTGATGCTTTTGAACTGTGGTGTTGGAGAAGACTCTTGAGAGTGCCTTGGACTGCAAGGAGATACAACCAGTCCATCCTAAAGGAGATCAGTCCTGGGTGTTCATCGGAAGGACTGATGTTGAAGCTGAAACTGCAATACTTTGGCCACCTGATGCAGAGAGCTGACTCATTTGAAAAGATCCTGATGCTGGGAAAGATTGAGGGCAGGAGGAGAAGGGGACGACAGAGGATGAGATGGATGGATGGCATCACCGACTCAATGGACATGGGTTTGGGTGGCCTCTGGGAGTTGGTGATGGACAGGGAGGCCTGGAGTGCTGCAGTTCATGGGGTTGCAAAGAGTCGGACACGACCTGAGTGACTGAACGGAACTGAATTGAATCCTAGTCTGTTGCTTTTATAATCCCACAGAAGAGCTTCAACTTTGTCAAACACATTGTCCTATGATAATACAAGAAACAATAACATTTATTTTAATATTTATCATTTTTATCTGTAAAACCTTCTGATAAGAATCTAAGAAGTAAATATGGCTTCCTTAGATGTAAGTTATGTTTTACCTAAACTGAACTTCTAGCAGCCCTCCTCAGTGTCTTTGATCATGCTTTATACTATCTCCGTTTTTCATCTGGATACCTACTAGTTCTCACTTTTTATTATAAACCATTAAGTTAAAGCCTACTTTATTGTTACATTATGGGACAGAGTATAGAGTCAGGGCATGTTTGCATAATATATGCCTTTGCCTAATACTTACAGAGATGAATAACAAAGACATCAAGAACAAAAATGGAGATAAAACTTTATCTTTAGGAATCCAAGGGGCCTGACCACAAAGTCTTATTACAAGTTCACCAGATGTAATACATTTGGGTGAAGACAAATGAGGACACTAAGGTTTGAATCAGTGAGTGAGTCAGTTCCAGTGATGAAAGAGAGCCATGGGAGGAAAAGAAAGAAATGGCCCATTTGAGACTCATTCTTTCTCCACAGAACTAGAGAGAAGCAGGTCTAATGGAAAAATCACATTACACTACAATTTTAACCCCTAGACGGATTTTAAACAGGAATATTGTGCATGGTTGGAGGGCCTAAAGAGAGCTTATAAATAATTCTTGGTGGTGGTAGGCTTGCAGCTACTTGGTGAAATCTATAAAAGACTAGTTGGGAGATTAACCTGGGGAGCAAGTAAATACTAGATGCATGCACGCTCAACTGTGTCTGACTCTTTGTGATCCCATGAACTGTAGCTCACCAGGCTCCTCTGTTCATGAGATTATCCCAGCAAGAATACTGGAGTGGGTTGCCATTTCCTCCTCCAGGGGATCTTCCTGACCCAGGGATGAAACCTGCATCTCCTTCATTTGTAGGCGGATTCTTTACCACTGAACCACCAGGGAAGCCCCTAAGTACTAGGTAGTCTTTCCCTAAAAATAATGGAAAGCTCCCAGAGAAAACTACTTTAAATTTCATAGAAGTAGGCAAATACAACCCACCTGGATTGGCTACCAGTTTTTCTAGTTTACTCGTCCTGCAGCCCCTAATAACTGAATTACTAGTTAAAAGCTATTGGCTTATTCACTAGGCTTTCAGTTCAAAGTCTAAGGGAATAAATAAGCCATAGTCAGGTAAACTAGGACTAGAATCTTATGGAAGTTCAATTGACAGAACAAGCAGCACATCTATCAAGGGGTAAAATATCAGTATGGCCTCAGACTTACTAGCTTCATTAGAAGTAAAAGATTATGGAATAACAGTGAAAAGTTTTGAGGAAAATGAATATTGTTAATCTTCAAGGAAGGAGTTCAAAGCTTCTCTTCATTACTTCTTCCACTTCAGGAAAGAGAATTGATCCCAGTTAGATCCTGCAGCAACACGTAGCCTAGGCTTGCTAACAGGGAGAGTTCTTGTGTATGAAAATTAAGAGATCATTGCAAGTGGATATGCTTCTCTCTTCTATGTTTCTCCTTCATAATGCTGCAGTGTTAAGGACCAAGAATCTTGACTCAACATTATGGAAGGCAAATAATTCTAGCTCAGCATTCAGAATTAAGGAAAACTCATTATTTGTATTTCTTGTTAACACTGCACCTGGTGCTGGTATATGTATATTTTATCAACCTGGAGAGAAGAAGTAGGGCCTACATTAGCCTGATTTTGTTAAAAACTATTTAAGCCTAATTTATTTATAGCCTAGGAATAGTTCATATGATAAGAACAAGATAATCAGAAAGAAGAGGTAAACTGAGTTTAGAATTCTCATCAGCAGCAAATTATCATTAGACAAAGAAAGAATGTCTTCAAAGAGCTGAGGGAAATTAAGCTAGAATTCCACACTCAATTAAAAGAATCATTCCAGAGTAAGTGCTAAATAAATCATTGTTTTCAAACACAGAGCCTTCTCAAAAGTCTATGACTCAGAGTCTTACATAAAAACATACTAAAATTGAACCTAAAGAGAAGCAGTAGGACCTACAATGAATTCAGAAATTGATAATACATATTAGAATAAGCAATTACATAGGATCTTAGCTCCCTAGCGAGGGATAGAATCCGCACTCTGTGTATTGGAAGTCGAGGTCTTAACCAGTGGACTGCTAGGGAAGTCCCTATGTGGGCATTTAAAAAGAATCTATTTAATAAAACCAAGAAACATTGGTAAATGAGGATAAAATTTACTAAGGACTTACTTGAGAGGGTAGGAAAACTGAATAATTTTATAGTTTGCTATAGGAATTTATATATAAATATATATAAAACACAGTCAAAAACCAAATGAAGGAAGTAGTATTAATATCAAACAAAAGTGATTTATAGGCAGTAAAAATGAAAAATTATTAATGTCATAAATATATCACAAATTTAAAATCAAGAAAAAATGAGACCCACAATGAGAAAACAAATCAATAGACCAATTGAACAATGGTCATAGAAAGTAATTAATAGAAGAAAACAAATGACCAAGAAACATGAAAATATAGCTAATTGCATTAATAATCAGGTAAGTGAAAACAATAAACTATGAAATATATTTTGACTTTGGATTGAAAGTGAAAGTCTTTTAGTCTTGTCTGACTCTGCGACCCTGTGGATGGTGTCCTGTCCATGGAATTCTCCATGCCAGAATACTGAGTGGGTAGCCATTCCCTGCTCCAGGGGATCTTCCCAACCCAGGGATTAAACCCAGGTCTCCCATACTGCAGGCAGATTCTTTTTTTTTTTTTCCCAATATAAATTTATTTATTTTAATTGGAGGCTAATTACTTTACAGTGTTGTATTGGTTTTGCCATACATTGACATGAATCTGCCACCGGTGTACATGTGTTCCCCATCCTGAACCCCCCTCCCACATCCCTCCCCATCCCATCCCTCTGGGTCATTCCGGTTCACCAGCCCCGAGCATTCTGTATCATGCATCAAACCTGGACTGGCGATTTGTTTCACATATGATATTTTACATGTTTCAATGTCATTCTCCCAAATCATCCCACCCTCTCCCTCTCCCACAGAGTCCAAAAGACTGTTCTATACATCTGTGTCTCTTTTGTTGTCTCACATACAGGGTTATCGTTACCATCTTTCTAAATTCCATATATATGTGTTATTTTACTGTATATGGTGTTTTTCTTTCTGGCTTACTTCACTCTGTATAATAGGCTCCAGTTTCATCTACCTCGTTAGAACTGATTCAAATGTATTCTTTTCAATGGCTGAGTAATACTCCATTATGTATATGTACCACAACTTTCTTATCCATTTATATGCTGATGGATATATTTTGACTTTGGAAGCAACCTAGATTGCTTCCATGCTTCCATGGAAGCTTCCATGGAAGCATGGTTGCTTCCATGTCCTGGCTATTATAAACAGTGCTGCGATGAACACTGGGGTACACATGTCTCTTTCAGTTCTGGTTTCCTCAGTGTGTATGCCCAGCAGTGGGATTGTTGGGTCATATGGCAGTTCTATTTCCAGTTTTTTAAGGAATCTCCACACTGTTCTCCATAGTGGCTGTACTAGTTTGCATTCCCACAAACAGTGTTCCCTTTTCTCCACACCCTCTCCAGCATTTATTACTTGTAGACTTTTGGATAGCAGCCATTCTGACTTGCATGAAATCATACCTCGTTGTGGTTTTGATTTGCATTTCTCTGATAATGAGTGACGTTGAGCATCTTTTCATGTGTTTGTTAGCCATCTGTATGTCTTCTTTGGAGAAATGTCTGTTTAGTTCTTTGGCCCATTTTTTTGATTGGGTCATTTATTTTCCTGGAATTGAGCTGCAGGAGTTGCTTGTATATTTTTGAGATTAATTCTTTGTCCACTGCTTCATTTGCTATTATTTTCTCCCATTCTGAAGGCTGTCTTTTCACCGTGCTTACAGTTTCATTTGTTGTGCAGAAGCTCTTAATTTTAATTAGGTCCCATTTGTTTATTTTTGCTTTTATTTCCAATCTTCTGGGAGGTGGGTCATAGAGGATCCTGCTGTGATTTATGTCAGAGAGTGTTTTGCCTAATGTTCTCCTCTAGGAGTTTAATAGTTTCTGGTCTTATGTTTAGATCTCTAATCCATTTTGAGTTTATTTTTGTGTATGGTGTTAGAAAGTGTTCTAGTTTCATTCTTTTACAAGTGGTTGACCAGTTTTCCCAGCACCACTTGTTAAAGAGATTGTCTTTTCTCCATTGTATATTCTTGCCTCCTTTGTCAAAGATAAGGTATCCATAGGTGTGTGGATTTATCTCTGGGCTTTCTATTTAGTTCCATTGATCTATATTTCTGTCTTTGTGCCAGTACCATGCTGTCTTGATGACTGTGGCTTTGTAGGAGAGCCTGAAGTCAGGCAGGTTGATTCCTCCAGTTCCATTCTTCTTTCTCAAGATTGCTTTGGCTATTCAAGGTTTTTTGTATTTCCATACAAATTGTGAAATTATTTGTTGTAGCTCTGTGAAAAATGCCATTGGTAGCTTGATAAGGATTGCATTGAATCTATAAATTGCTTTGGGTAGTATACTCATTTTCACTATATTGATTCTTCTGATCCATGAATATGGTATATTTCTCCATCTATTAGTGCCCTCTTTGATTTCTTTCCCCAGTGTTTTATAGTTTTCTATATATAGGTCTTTAGTTTCTTTAGGTAGATATATTCCTAAGTATATTATTCTTTTCATTGCAATGGTGAATGGAATTGTTTCCTTACTTTCTCTTTCTGTTTTCTCATTATTAGTGTATAGGAATGCAAGGGATTTCTGTGTGTTGATTTTATATCCTGAAACTTTACTATATTTATTTATTAGCTCTAGTTATTTTCTGGTGGAGTCTTTAGGGTTTTCTATGTAGAGGATCATGTCATCTGCAGGCAGATTCTCTACTGTCTGAACCATTTTGGATTAGTACAGATTAAAATACTATGGATAAAATCCATTATTAGTGAACATGTAGGAAATAATCACTCCCATGTTTTACTGGTGGAAGTGAGTTACTTAGGTAGTTCTTTTTGTAAGTAATCTGGTATTTATTAATATAAAAAATTGTACATTGAACAAATTATTTGATCCAGGGTATAACAACACTTCTAGAAGTTTAATCTAAGGAGATAATTAAAAAAAATTCTTCACATTGTTTATGATACCACTTTGAGAATGCAAAGCAATAATTTTAAAGATGACAAGGCAGGACAGAAACAGGGATACTCTTTGGCATCCTTTGCTGTTTTTTTTTTTTTTTTTTTTTTATCTGAGAGATTTTTTAAACCACTTTAGCCACTGCACTATAGAACATAGAAACAAACTTTTCCTTTTAAATTGAGAACATAATTTTATTGTCATAAATTAGGAGTGACCTCAATAAACAGGCAACCAGACATACTACCTAATAATCGTCAGAAGGATGGACCTGAAATCAGTTGCCCTAGCCAAAGCCATCCTTCTTGGCAGACATTCTCCATTACATCAACATATTAAGATACCTGAGGTTAATTTATTTTGAAGGATTTCATTAGATAGCTATGGTTTTAACACCTTCCCTGAAAGTGCCTAGGCTATATAGTCACTGGGCCTTTTTCTACAGTAGAGTCACAAAAGCGGATGTCTGCAAATGCTGGAGAGGTAAAGTAATTTAGTAGAGTAGTTTGGGTGAGAAATGTAGTCAGCTGGGGAGCACAGGCTTCTTTGAGGATAATCTCAATTTTTAGCGGATAGGCAATTTGGTGGATGTTTTCAATGGTTTCACTCAATGAGTAGGTTCAATATTTGCAGGGATCCTATGGCAGTGGACAGTGAAAGCTATTAAACTGGGACATTCCATTTAATTTTTTATATCACCAGGTCTCTTGCTCATTTCTATGAAAGCAGTTATATTTTCAGAAATACTGTATCAGGTTTTACAGAAATGCTGTTATCAGCTGAGATTGGCTTGCAATCCTCTAGGACCTCTCTCTCAGTTATTTCCCCACAAAACTAGTACTGTATTTTATGTACCTAGGCTACCATATAGGATTTTACTGACTAGCCCAGAATAGTACTTTCCCCCACAGGATCTGTTCGAGTCTGTGAGGTGCGTTCCATCATCTTTTTCAAGGATCAATATTATTCAGGGTAAGTAATCTCCATTTCCTGTCATCACCTTTTCAGTAATCGAAGGGCATTTTGACTGAATTGGTGGAGAAAGATAAAACAGAATATACTGTAGTTCAAAGGTGCTGATTTGTGGGACAGATGAGAGCTGTATAAGAATTGAAATAGTCCCAGAAGATATTCCAAACAACAGCAACAAAGGTGTCTCTTTGGACTTGAATGAAATCAACTTTTCTAACCTCAAAGTTGCTTCTCTCTTCATGTTTCATATCCCAGTGAGTAGGATTAACACCTATCCAGTTTTTCAAGCCAGGACACAAGCATGTCCTTGATTTCTATTCCTTCCCAACTACTTCTAACAGCTCCCACCTTGTCCTGTCAATTTTATCTCAAGTGACTCTAATTCATCTACTGCCTTGATACTAGTATTTTAAAAGGCCCCTAATTATTCTCCTTTGATCCATTCTTGTCCCCTGTAATTTGCTTCCTACACTGAAGCCAAAGTGACCTTTTCAAGATGCAAATCTGATTACCTTGCTTGACCACTTAAATCTTTTCAGTTGTCTTCAGGTAAAGGTTTCATGGCTTAATATGGAAGTATTAAGGCTTATAAAGCTCATTAGGATGATGTCTACCTACCTTTCAATTTCATATTTTGCCACTACTCTTTGGACCATTCTGAATTATATTCAGTTTTTCCAATGATGCCGTTCTCTTTCCCTAACCTTTAGTTCTTTGAACAAATTCTTCCCTCTGGAATCCTCTTCCACCTGCTCTTTACCTGGCTAATTTATGAAAACATTTCAGGTCTTATTGGGGTATCAGTTTGTGTAGTGTGACTTCTCAAATCTCTAATCCTAGTTCTGATGCCCCCTCTGTTGTATTAACTCCATAGTACTTATACAAAACTGTACAGGTGGCGCTAGTGGTAAAGAACCCGCCTGCCAATGCAGGAGACATGAGACATGGGTTCCCTGGGTCAGGAAGATCCCCTGGAGAAGGGCATGGCAACCCACTCCAGTATTCTTGCCTGGAGAATCCCATGGACAGAGGACCCTGGTGAGCTACAGTCTATAGTGTTGCAAAGAGTTGGACAAGATGAAGCGACTTAACATGGACACACAGGCAAAATTCCAGTGCATTAGATGATAAATTCCTGAAGACTGATTTATTTGTTTAGATATTTAATACAAGGATAGGTAAATAATATGCCTAAATATTCACTAAATGCTAAATAGTCACTAACTGATGAACTAAGATAGATCTTGGCTAGATATATTTACTATGAGTCTAGACTAGCTAGGACCAGACTATGCCAAACTGAGGCTGTTATTGGCTAATATTAATATAAACAACCTTTTACATGTATTAAGAGATTAGAATGCTTTCAGCAGTTAGCACTGCTAAATATATATTTGAACAAATACCAAATAAGCATTAACAGCAAAGTTCCTTTCAGTAAACAGATGCCATTCATATTGTTATGAACACTTACCAAGTGCCAGCAATGTGTGAACCTCTAGGCAGAATGTTGTGTTAGACGAAGTTTCTGCTTGGGAACTAAACTTGACAGACAGACAGTGTGCAAATATAGTACAGGCCTAGGTTATACTCAACAGAAGGAGGAGTGATAAGACTCTTCAATCTGCATGTAAGCTTTTTTCCCAATAGGATATGACATTTAATATTTTAGAGAAGAAAGTTTAGAAATCTGTCTCACTTAGAATGTGAGGGTTACCACCCTGGGCTATTGATGCAGACAGGTTTAAGTCCAAAACTGACTCTTCCATTTACCACTTAGAAGAGGTCCTTAGTGGTACTGAACCTCAGTTTTAAGTATTTATAAGATACTGCTAAGTCACTTCAGTCGTGTCTGACTCTGCGCAACCCCATAGACAGCAGCCCACCAGGCTCTGCTGTCCCTGGGATTCTTTGGGCAAGAACACTGGAGTGGGTTGCCATTTCCTTCTCCAGTGCATGAAAGTGAAAAGTAAAAGTGAAGTCGCTCAGTCATGTCTGACTCTTCGCGACCCCAAGGTCTGAAGCCTACCAGGCTCCTCCGTCCATGGGATTTTCCAGGCAAGAGTACTGGAGTGGGTTGCCACTGCCTTCTCCTATTTATAAGATAACAACAATAATAATATCTACCTCTGTGATGACTACTTTTCTTTGTCAACTTGACTGGGTTAAGGGATGTTCAGATAGTTGGTCATTATGTCTGGTTAGGTATGTGGGAGTGTTTCTGGATGAATTAGCATTTGAATCAGTAGACTGAGTAAAGCAGATTGCCTTCTCCAATGTGAGTGAGCATTACCTGATCCACTGAGGGCCTGAAGAGAACAAAAAGGAGGAGGAAGGGCTAATGTGCTCTTTTTTCTTGATTTGAGATACCCATATTCTCCTTCTTTTGGACATTGAAATTTCTGGTTCTTGGGCATTTGAGCTCCAGGACTTACATCAGCAATTCCTCTGGCCTTGGCTGGATTATACCACCAGCTTTCCTGGTTCTCCAGCTTGAAGATGGCATACTGCAGAACTTCTCAGCCCCCATAATCATGTGAGCAAATTCTCATTAAAGATCTCCTCTCACATATCCATATTGGATATGTTGGTTCCGTTTCTCTGGAGAACCCTGACAAATAGTCTCATAGATTTATTATTGTGAAGATTAACTAATATTGATTATTTAAAATTCTTGGTATAGTACCTGGTACATAGAAAGTACTCTCAGTAAATGTTAGATACTAAAATTCTTTAGTCTAACATTATTATTTCACTGATGTTGAAACCAAGGCACCAAAGATGTTAAATGAAATCACCTATGGGTTCACAGCTAGTTAGTAAAAGGACCCAAAACTACAATTAAGATCTTCTGATTCCCCATCATCTCCCTTATACCTGGTGCCCTTTACTTGATTGCTTGAATACAGTACATGAATACAAATTGAGGAAGCATCATAACCCATGGTGTGCCATGGTCAATATTCTTATAGAATATAAATATTGTTTAATTTATTGTCACTTGGCCCAACTTCTATGTTCATTATGATTATAATAAGGAGAAAATAACATGGAAAATTATATGAGCAAAGAAAATGCCATAATTGGAAGAAAAAAAATGTTAAGTTTAGAAAGAATGTTAGCTATGTAGACTTGTTATTTTGTGCTATAAATGTAGTACCAAAATGGTAATTATGTATTTGATTAAATGTAGTGAAAGTATATCTTTGATATCAAAGGAGGCAATTTGAGGGTCAAAAGGGACATTGTCCATTAATTTTATCAGCTAGTAGAGATTCATGAAAATTTGAATACTTAATCTTTTGATTTTCTAAGGCTTTTCTACTTTAAAGTATGTTTTGAAAATGTAAATACCATATATTAATAGCAATTGGGATTGGGATCTAAAAACATTTTTCTTTCTTTTTAAATTGAAGTTTAGCTGTATACAATTAAAAGTGTTTCTAGCAAATGGGACACATGATACATGGATGAGTTTGTGTAAGGAGTTGTCAATACGATAAAGATGATTAGCAAAGCATACTTTGAAAATAATAGTTCTTGATTCTGCCAACATTCATTTATTTGTTCATTTCCCCCACAATTTATGGAACTGATAAGGACAGATACTACACTTGATCTTTAGCCCAAAGCTCAAGAGGTGATAAATTTTCTTTTTTTTTTTTTTTTAAGAGGTGATAAATTTTCATGACCAACTATGATTAAGATACTCATTTTAAATTTATTTTCCTGACATAAACAACTATAAAACTATAAAAATGAATAAGGTTAATGTTTTCAACATTCGCTGGATCATTGAAAAAGCAAGAGAGTTCCAGAAAAACATCTATTTCTGCTTTATTGACTATGCCAAAGTCTTTGACTGTGTGGATCACAATAAACTGTGGACAATTCTGAAAGAGATGGGAACACCAGACCACCTGACCTGCCTCTTGAGAAACCTGTATGCAGGTCAGGAAGCAACAGTTAGAACTGGACATGGAACAACAGACTGGTTCCAAATAGGAAAAGGAGTACATCAAGGCTGTATATTGTCACCCTGCTTCTTTAACTTATATGCAGAAGTACATCATAAGAAACGCTGGGCTGGAAGAAGCACAAGTTGGAATCAAGATTGCCGGGAGAAATATCAATAGCAGATGACACCACCCTATGACAGAAAGCTAAGAAGAACTAAAGAGCCTCTTGATGAAGGTGAAAGAGGAGAGTGAAAAAGTTGGCTTAAAGCTCAACATTCAGAAAACTAAGATCATGGCATCTGGTCCCATCACCTCATGGCAAATAGATGGGGAAACAGTGAAAAGAGTGTCAGACTTTATTTTTCTGGGCTCCAAAATCACTGCAGATGGTGATTTCAGCCATGAAACGAAAAGACCCTTAACCCTTGGAAGGAAAGTTATGACCAACCTAGACAGCATATTAAAAAGCAGATACATTATTTTGTCAACAAAGGTCTGTCTACTCAAGGCTATGGTTTTTCCAGTGGTCATGATGCATATGAGAGTTGGACTGTGAAGAAAGCTGAGCACCGAAGAATTGATGCTTTTGAACTGTGGTGTTGGAGAAGATTCTTGAGAGTCCCCTGGACTGCAACAAGATCCAACCAGTCCATCCTAGTCAAAATCAGTCCTGGGTGTTCATTGGAAGGACTGATGTTGAAGCTGAAACTCCAATATTTTGGCCACCTGATGCAAAGAGCTGACTCATTTGAAAAGACCCTGATGTTGGGAAAGATTGAAGGCAGGAGGAGAAGGGGATGACAGAGGATGAGATGGTTGGATGGCTTCACCGACTCAATGGATATGAGTTTGGGTAAATTCCAGGAGTTGGTGATGGACAGGGAGGCCTGGCATGCTGCGGTTCATGGGGTCGCAAAGAGTCAGACATGACTGAGTGACTGAACTGAACTGAACTGAACTGAATGTTTTCAAAACTGGTAAACAGGCAGTTTACCAGTGACCCTGGGAGACCATGACCCTTGGGAGAAGGGAAAACATATGTAATGAGCTTCCTGTTTACCTCAGATTTCTGTCCTGAGGCATTTTACTGACTGTGGTACGGGTAGAAACCAGAAGTGTGTCTCTAATGAGGCAGAGATCAGACTTAAGGGCTGCAGAAATGGCTGGAATTTGTGTAGCAGAGATTGGAAACAAAAGAGGTGAGTGTATGAGGAGTACCCAGATGTCAGCAGGTGGATTTTGGTCATGTCTTTGAATAAGCAGATCTTGTACTGGGTGAAAACCCTCAAGGGCCAGCAACTTGTGCAAAGAATTAAGAAATGAACTGTTGAAAAAAGGTCACAGAGTGCTGGGAGGTAGAGCTCTCACCCTATCCAGAGTGAAGAGAACTTACTATCTACCTTACGAATCCAGTGAGAAGTAGAGTAAGGCATTCTTTAACAGAATTGAACAGAAAGCAAGAATTTAACAGAAAGAATCCCATACCCTAAAGTGAGTGCCATGCACTAGGACCAGGAATAAAACTCATATGATTCATTCTAACAAAGTATAAATCAATAGAAATTGATTCCAAACTAAAGCTATGAAAGAAAAAATGATTTTTAATAAATGTACAGAGACCTAATAACTTGTGAAACAATATCAAGTAACATGTCAAGTTACTTATAACACATATGTGATCAGAGAGTCAGTTGGAGAGGAGATGGAAAACTGAGCAAAAACATATTTTAAGAAATAAAAGCCTAAATTTTCCTAAACTTGTCAAGAACATCAAACTAAGCATCTAGGACGTTCAGTGAATCCCAAGTAAGGTTAATACAAGGAAAGCCACACTAGTCACATAGCTTTCAGCTTTGCTGAAAATCAAAGATAAATTAACTAATAAAAAGAATTGTCCAGCGTCTTCTAAAACTTTAGTTGATTTTGACTATTAAAAATGTATACATACATATATGCTATGCTAAGTCACTTCAGTCGTGTCCGACTCTGTGCGACCCCTTGGTGTCGCACGGCAGCCCACCAGGCTCCCCCTCCCTGGGATTCTCCAAGCAAGGACACTGAACTGGGTTGCCATTTCCTTCTCCAGTGCAAGAAAGTGAAAAGTGAAAGTGAAGTCGCTCAGTCGCCTCTGACTCCCAGCGACCCCATGGACTGCAGCCCACCAGGATCCTCCATCCATGGGATTTTTCAGGCAAGCGTACTGGAGTGGGGTGCCATTGCCTTCTCCAACAAATATATATATATATATATATATACAGATTCTTCATAATTTTTATTCAAACAACAACAGTTTTAGGAGCTGTTAAGGCAGCATGATTGAAGTTAGTTGCTATATCTCTTCTGATGGTTGAGTGTTTTTGTTTATTCCAGCCTTCAAAATAGTCCATGTGCTACCACAAGAAAAAATAGCTATAAATATAGGTAGAGATACTGATATAAATTGAGACATTAGGACAACCATCTAAATGAGAAGATGGGAAATCACAACAAAACCAGAGTCTGAAAACAGTACACATCTCTCAAATTTATACTTAAAACTGCTTTTTATATTCCATTATTTCAGGTTATAATGCAGAGCAACCTCTTGGACACTTGGAACAAGTCTGCTTTATCTAATCTTAAGATCCAATATTCTATCAGGATTATTTTTCATCATGTGAGGACTGCCCTGTTGCTCTTATTATCATGATTATCTGGAAACAAGACTAGATCAGTGCATGGAAACTCTCAGTGGAAACCAAAGTTTCCATTTAATACTGGTTCTTGCCCTTTAAGGAGAAGGAAATGGCAACCCACTCCAGTATTCTTGCCTGGAGAATCCCAGGGACAGAGGAGCCTGGTGGGCTGCCTCTATGGGCTCGCACAGAGTTGGGCCCGACCAAAGTGACTTAGCAGCAGCAGCAGCTTGCCCTTCAAAAACTTACATAACTCGTAGTGGAACATTTGGACTTGCGTAATCTCTCAAAGTCCTGCAACAAAGTTTGAGCATTTCCTAAAAAAAAAAAAAAACCACTTACATTACCTTGTTTCTGTGCCTGAAACCACTGTCAATTTTAAATAAAAAATAAAACAATAAAAACTACAGTATTGGTGTATTGCAATGTTGGTGTAATTAAGACAGGTAGATCATATGAACAGCATAAATAGTCCAGGAAAAACCCACATGTATAAAATAATTAATTTTCATAAAAAGGAGCCAAAACAATTCAATGGTGAAAGGATGATGCTGGAATTGTATAAAATAGCTGTTCTCAACCACAGGCAATTTTGCCCTCCACCCCCAACATTCCACAGTGTCTGCAGACATTTTTTATGGTCACAGTGGAGTAGGGGCACTATTGGCATCTAGTGGGTAGAGACCAGGAATGCTGCCATATATTCTGCAATGAAGAGAACAGCCTCCTACACAAAGTATTTTCTGACCTCAAATGTCAGAGATATCCGGGAATAAAGGTATGAAAAGGAAAATAATCTTCCATTCCTATCTTGAACTACGTATAAAAATAATCTGAAAAGACTCATAGGCCTAAATGTGATGGCTATATTAAAAACCATATGGAATAACACATAGGAGACTATCTCATGACATTAATACAGGCAGATTTTTCAGGATAAAAAAAGCATTAATCATTTAAAAGAAAAATCTTTGACTTAGTTTTCATGAAAATTTAAAAATTCTCCCCATCCAAAGATATTAGTAAGAAGATGAAGGCACAGATTGTGAGAAAATATTTGCGACACATATGTATAACAAAGCATAAGCCCAGATAAAAGTCAATAATGATGATAACCCGATAAAAGTGCTCAAGAACTTAAAAAAAAACTTGACAAAAGAACATACTGAAAGGACAAGAAGCATATAAAAGGTGCTTAACATAATCATCATCAGGGAAATGCAAATTAAAACCACAATGAGATATCACTACACAACCACCTAAATAGTTAAAATTAAAAACTGATAGTATCATGACAAAGATGTCATGTTCCATAACAAATGGAATAATTGACCTTACTGGTGGGAGTGTAAAATGGCATAATCACTTGAAGATATTATTCAGTGGTATAGCACTCATTAATAAGTAATGAACTTCTGATTGTACACAAAAATAGGGATATATCTTATATTGAGTCAAAGATTATAGAAAATTACATACTGTGCAATTCCAATTACATAGTTTAAGAAAGTTCAATGTGGATAGAAATAAGAACAGTGGTTGCGAATGTGAGAGTGGGTAATGACTTGAAGTAGGAGTGACGAAATTTCTGGATTTCTGGTGGCTCAGCTGCTAAAGAATCTGCCAGCCATGCAGGAGACCTGGCTTCGACCTCTGGGTTCGGAAAATCCCCTGGAGAAGGAAATCCAATGTAGCAATGGGTAATGCTTTGAAGGAGTGAAGAAATTTCTAGAGTCATGGAAGTGCTCTGTATCTTAGTTTTTGTTGTCCTTTACATTTCTCTTTGATTCTTTTCCTTGATTGTATTACCTCATTCCTTCAGTAACAAGTTATTAAAGTTGTATTTAACAAGAAAATTCTCTCTCCCCTTGCTTTTGATAAGCTCAAATGTATAACTCTGGATATATATAAAAGTGATGTAACATGTGGCGAAGATTGCAGTGAGGGTTGCCAGACAACCTTTGCAAATGCCACTACATTATGGTGGAGATACAGGAAGAAGATTCCTTCCACCTGATTCTCAACCAGTTCCTGATTCCTATTAAGATCTAGGTTGGTCAATTATTAGAGTATCTATTCATCCTGAACTACGCAGGCTGTATGTGCATTAAAAAGGGCCAAAGTTTTTGCAGAGTTTATGACATGCTGGGAGGAGAGAACCTCTTTCCTTCTGAGATCACATGCAATGCTGACATGAGCCTGGAGCTTGGTAGAGGCAGTCATTTGAGCCTGTGGTGAATAAAGCTAACACAGAGAAACATATTGCTGAGAGAATGAGAGAGATATTTGATGACATTTTACATTGTAGACTTTTTTGTTATGTGAACTATTAAATAGTGCCTACTCTTTAATTTTTTTTTTTTTTTTTTTGCATTAGCTAATGTGAGGGGCTTCTTCCATTTGCAACCAAAGGAAACCTGACTAATATAACAGGCTGCTGTTTTAAGAAGCTTCCCAACTGGAATTCTGAAAGGAGCCTGCAGGAGGTATTCAGTGACCTTACAAAGCAGTAGGAGTTTGATTGACTTTTTGGAAGAATGAAAAAACGGAACATACTCAACTCATCTTCAAATCTATTGGAGAAAAGCAGATGGATCCAGCAATATCCTATAATTGCTTACTTGGCTAAATCACTCAGGACTACAGGGATTTGCTATTTTATGAAATTAAAAGAAGGAACAACGGGAGCTATTATCTAACTTTTGAAAAAGAAAAATGCCTGCAGGTTCTTAGTGCCCAGCAGGAAAGAGGTCATAATCAGTCTATTAGTCTTGCAGTAGTTAAAAGTTGGATGCTTTGTGCATTGCTAGGGTTAGCATCAGCTATTTTCTAGCTTCCACACAAGGAGATTTCCCACATTATCTGGGAAAAGAGTTTAGGATCCCAAATGCTCATCTTTTAATTTAGGCCTCCTAATGGGAAAAATAGCTATTTCATAACAGAGATTCCAAAGAAATGTGGATCTAAAACCTCTGATTAGAGAGGTCTGAAAGACTCTAAGCTATGACGAAGGGCAGAGGCAGACATCCTGCATAGAAAACCTCATGTTAGGCCATCCTATTTTTTAGTCTTAATGAGGTAACACTCTGGTTGATGTAGGCTGCACGATGACTCAGTGGCATACTAAGTCTGAAAGGGAGATTTCAGGAGGTTGAGGGTATTGAAGGGCTCCATGGCAGGCAATCCACTAGGGTTTCCTATCCCACCGTTTGCCGGATGTCCCTCAAATATCAATAACCCCCAAATATGAATGAGAAAAAATTGGAAAATAAAGAAAAAAAAGATACTCATGAATTATTGAACCACTATTGGCCACATTTTGTCATATTTCCTTCTGGCAATTTCATCTTAATATATGTTCTTCATGTAATTGTAATTACAGTATGCATACAGATTTGCATTTACTTTTTTAAACGTTATAAATATTTTCCCACTTAAAAATAATATTTGTAATAAGCATTTTTAATACAGATTTTATTTTCTTGGGCTTCAAAATCATTGCAAATGGTGACTGCAGCCATGGAAGAAAAGCTAGACCAACCTAGACAGCCTATTAAAAAGCAGAGCCATTACTTTGCCAACAAAGGTCCTTTTAGTCCAAGCTATGGTTTTTTTAATAGTCATGTATGGATGTGAGAGTTGAACCGTAAAGAAGGCTGAGTGCTGAAGAATTGATGCTTTTGAACTGTGGTGTTGGAGAACACTCTTGAGAGTCCCTTGGACTGCAAGGAGATGAAACCAGTCAATCCTAAAGGAAATCAATCCTGAATATTTATTGGAAGAAATGATGCTGAAGCTCTAATACTTTGGCCACCTGATGTGAAGAACTGACACACAGCATTAATTTAATAAATATTTATCAACTACCTGCTAGTAAAATGTTGTGTGTGTGTGTATGTTTGCTAGAGTGATTAAAAAAATGACTAGGTATAAATCTAATGTATCAATAGTCTAGGTGTTAGTAATGACTGCATGGCTGAGTGAGGACACTTGGAGATGCTACAGAAGTTGGCCTAAGGAAAGGTTATATACAGCAAGAACAACAAAGCATTTGTTACAATAACAAAGCATTTGTCAAACTGAAGTCATGCTCAAGGCAAAAGCATGCTTGAGTGATGGATGACAGCCTATCAATCAAACTAAGTCCAATGGCCAGGGTAGGACAGAGACTTTCAGTCCTTTCTCTCCACATCAGACCTTCCTCTACTATCCACCCTCTTCTTAGTTCATCTACCTACTTGCTCTCTAAAAAATGAAGAGTTGCAGCCTAATTCATGATGGTCTTTTAAGGAATGAACCTATGTTCTACATCCTGTTTCTTGTTTTAAAGTGATAACAGGTCTAAACAGAGCCTGGCTAGGCAAACTAAACTCTCATTTCTACCTCTTCTGCACATGCAACTATTTGGATAAGTAAGCCTGGGTCTGATTTGCAGACCTACTCATTTCTTTTCCCTTCAGCCCTCCACCTCCTTCGTTTTTATGGTCAGCTAGAAGTGGTGAGGAGCCTGGTGGGCTGCAGTCCATGGGGTCGCTAAGAGTCGGACACGACTGAGTGACTTCACTTTCACTTTTCACTTTCATGCATTGGAGAAGGAAATGGCAACCCACTCCAGTATTCTTGCCTGGAGAATCCCAGGGACGGGGGAGCCTGGTGGGCTGCCGTCTATGGGGTCGCACAGAGTCAGACACGACTGAAGTGACTTAGCAGTAGCAGCAGCAGCAGAAGTGGTGAGATCCCAAAATTTAGATTTAGGGGAACTAGAACCTTGCAGTTTTTAAGCCTAAGCAGTGTGGATTCCACATTTTACCATTGCTGCATAAATTCAGATGTGTGGTGTAATAGGTGAGCTTCTAACATCTAGAATCAAATGTCAAAATGCTCTTAGTTACATAGTATCTAGTTTATAAAAATCCTGAGTTAGGAGTAGGAAATATAGTATACATTGATTGGCAGAGTGTTTGAGTTGGAAAAGTCCTTGGATATCACTGAGTCCATTGTTCTTCACCCCTTTGGGCCTTGAAACTTTTGAAAATTTCATGAAGGCTATGTCAACAAAATTTTTCAGACCATAACAGGGCATTCCTATACCCACCATATATCCACGAACATACCTCCTAATCTAGTCCAATCCCACCATTTCATGAATCTTGACACCAAGTCCAGATTTGTTCCTCCACAAATGTTTATTGATCACCATCCATGTGCCAACTATTTTGCTAATTGCAGGGAATATCAGGATAAATAATTTCTACTTTCTTTTCTCAGGAAATCTGGAGCTGGAATGAACTGCCTAAGGTGATAAAGAGAAGTGGCAATGTGGGGTCTTTAAATTTCAAATCCAATCTCTGAGGAAAACAAGGCTGGTAATCAGAAGAGTTCTAGTAAATAGTATTTTACTAGATATAGTAAAATGTTGGTAGAAAACTAGCAAAGACATTTAAGTCTGCATATATGGGAGAATGTCTGTGGGGAGCATGGAAACATCAAAAGCAAACTCCTCAACTTGGGAGATGAAAATGCTTTAAAACTGACTTATGGTGGTGGTGTTGTTCAGTCACTCAGTTTTGTCCAGCTCATTGTGACCCCATGGACTATAGCACTCCAGGCTTCTCTGTCCTTCACATCTCCTGGAGTTTGCTCAAAATCATGTCCAATGTTGGTGATGCAATCCAACCATTTCATCCTCTTGCCCCCTTCTCTTCCTGCCCTCCATGTTTTCTCAATCACGGTCTTTTCCAAAGAGGGCTTTTCACATCAGGTAATGTTTGCCTTACTCAGTAAAGTTGCTAGAAATCACTTATTTGTACACTTAAAATACATAAATTTTATAATATGTAAACTATAACTCATAAAGTTGTTAAAATATATTTTGTGAATTCTGACATGTAAAAAGCTTGGAAATTTCCACTCCAATTCTCACAAGAAAAACACTGAACAAGTTGGAAAAACAATGACATTTTTTAGATTCATCAAATAATTGAAATTATAGAGCAAACTGTCTTCCCAAAATCCAGAGAACTGGTGAATACAGAGAACCAGAGCTGAGATCAATTTACCTGAAACAGAAGCCACTGAAGCCTTAAATGGGTAAGAACATACACATGGTAATTTTGTTGAATTTCTGGTGACTGGGTCTGGACTAGCTTGAGAGTTAAAAACTCCTAAGAGCCTGATCTTAGATTGCCACACTTTCATCAACTATATCTCTAGGACTCTCACCAGGTTCTTGTCTAAAAGTGAGAGCAAAACTCCCTTCTCCCTTAAGAGCAGGAGGAAGGGAAATGTAACCATTTTGAAATATGCTCAGAATGCCTACATTACAAAATCTGCCCTTCAAGGGAAATTATGTAACCAGAGTCTTATGTGACCTAAAGGAGGGGCAACTAGCCAGATCCAGCATCCTCTAACTTTCCTATCACAAGTAAAAGTGCTCAGCTGCTTCAGACTCTGTGACTCCACAGACTGTAGCCCACCAGGCTCCTCTGTCCATGGGATTTTCCAGGCAAGAATACCTATGGTTGATTCTTGTTGATGTTTGACAGAAAACAACAAAATTCTGTAAAGCAATTATCCTTCAATTAAAAAATAAATTAATTAAAAAAGAAGCACCTAAAAATGACAGAAAAACCACTTCCTCAATGAATCTAAACCTGAAGAAAAACAAAACTGAATAAACATGCTGAAAATAGCAAATGTGAAGACAGGGGAAAAAATTAGAGAAAAAGATAAAAATAATTCTAGAGAATAAATTTTCTAGAATTCTATTGTTACAAAGTTTGCAACCAGGCAAATAGTGATGCATGGTATTAAAAGCCACCATTTTTTTTCTGTTGGAGAAGAAGGAAAGAATAATGAGGTGTTAGTAATACTGTACTTTTAACCCATTTATGTTCACTTTGTGATAATTTATTGACACACCAATCATGATTTGTACACTTTTTGTCGTGTTTTGTTTCCATAAAAAAGTGAACATAAAATTCTGTTATTTCATGAATACATTTTAAATGAGGATATTAATGTTAATATTTTCTGTTCTGTGCATTTCCTGTGTTTTTCCCCCCTGAGAGTTTTTGTTCTTATGCTTTGATCAGTTCAGTTCAGTTCAGTCGCTCAGTCGTGTCTGACTCTTTGCGACCCCATGAATCACAGCATGCTAGGCCTCCCTGTCCATCACCAACACCCAGAGTTCACTCAGACTCACGTCCATCGAGTCAGTGATGCCATCCAGCCATCTCATCCTCTGTTGTCCCCTTCTCCTCCTGCCCCCAATCCCTCCCAGCATCAGAGTCTTTTCCAATGACTCAACTCTTCGCATGAGGTGGCCAAAACACTGGAGTTTCAGCTTCAGCATCATTCCTTCCAAAGAAATCCCAGGGCTGATCTCCTTCAGAATGGACTGATTGGATCTCCTTGCAGTCCAAGGGACTCTCAAGAGTCTTCTCCAACACGACAGTTCAGAAGCACCAATTCTTCGGCGCTCAGCTTTCTTTACAGTCCAACTCTCACATCCATACATGACCACTGGAAAAACCATAGCCTTGACTAGACGAAACTTTGTTGGCAAAGTAATGTCTCTGCTTTTGAATATGCTATCTAGGTTGGTCATAACTTTCCTTCCAAGGAGTAAACGTCTTTTAATTTCATGGCTGCAGTCACCATCTGCAGTGATTTTGGAGCCCCCCAAAATAAAGTCTGCCACTGTTTCCACTGTTTTCCCATCTATTTCCCATGAAGTGATGGGACCAGATGCCATGATCTTCGTTTTCTGCATGTTGAGCTTTAAGCCAACTTTTTCACTCTCCTCTGTCACTTTCATCAAGAGGCTTTTTAGTTCCTCATCACTTTCTGCCATAAGGGTGGTGTCATCTGCATATCTGAGGTTATTGATATTTCTCCCAGCAATCTTGATTCCAGCTTGTGTTTCTTCCACCCCAGCGTTTCTTATGATGTACTCTGCATATAAGTTAAAGAAGCAGGGTGACAATATACAGCCTCGACGAACTCATTTTCCTATTTGGAACTAGTCTGTTGTTCCATGTCCAGTTCTAACTGTTGCTTCCTGACCTGCATACAGATTTCTCAAGAGGCAGATCAGGTGGTCTGGTATTCCCATCTCTTTCAGAATTTTCCACAGTTTATTGTGATCCATACAGTCAAAGGCTTTGGCATAGTCAATAAAGTAGAAATAGATGTTTTTCTGGAACTCTCTCGCTTTTTCCATGATCCAGCAGATGTTGGCAATTTGATCTCTTGTTCCTCTGCCTTTTCTAAAACCAGCTTGAACATCAGGCAGTTCACGGTTCGCGTATTGCTGAAGCCTGGCTTGGAGAATTTTGAGCATTACTTTACTAGCATGTGAGATGACTGCAATTGTGTGGCAGTTTGAGCATTCTTTGGCATTGCCTTTCTCTGGGATTGGAATGAAAACTGACCTTTTCCAGTCCTGTGGCCACTGCTGAGTTTTCCAAATTTGCTGGCATATTGAGTGCAGCACTTTCACAGCATCATCTTTCAGGATTTGAAATAGCTCAACTGGAATTCCATCACCTCCACTAGCTTTGTTCGTAGTGATGCTTTCCAAGGTCCAGGATGTCTGGCTCTAGGTCAGTGATCACACCATCGTCATTATCTGGGTCATGAAGATCTTTTTTGTACAGTTCTTCTGTGTATTCTTGCCACCTCTTCTTGATATCTTCTGCTTCTGTTAGGTCCATACCATTTCTGTCCTTTATCGAGCCCATCTTTGCATGAAATGTTCCCTTGGTATCTCTAATTTTCTTGAAGAGATATCTAGTCTTTCCCATTCTGTTGTTTTCCTCTATTTCTTTGCATTGATCACTGAGGAAGGCTTTCTTATCTCTTCTTCTATTCTTTGGAACTCTGCATTCAGGTGCTTATATCAAGTGCTTATATTCAGATGTTTTGATCAAGTCATCTTGAAATGTCTGGCATCTCTTGGTTGTTCACGTGCATTCCAGACTATGGCAACAACAAAAAGTGCGGTTAAAGAAAAAAAGAAAAAAGAATACTGGAGTTGCCATGCCCTCCTCCAGGGAATCTTCCCCATCAAGAGATGGAACCCTCTGTCTCCTGCATTTCTGGCAGATTCTTTACTGGTGAGTCACAATGGAAGCCAATCACAATAAGGGGAAAAGGAAAAAAAACAAACAACTAAGAAAATTAAGATGCACTACTGAAGCCCAGGGACTTAGAAACACCAAAAAAAAATTAGATTTTAGTATAAGATTATAGAAAAGTGTCTCCAATATACGTTACCATCACGTCAGTAGGATTCTGGTATAATATCAGTGGATTACAACTGAGAAAACTATAAGACAGAGATGCAATTTATTTATTTATTTATTTTTATTATTTTTTAAATTAATTAATTAATTAATTTTACTTTACAGTATTGTATTGGTTTTGCCATACATTGACTTGAACCTGCCATGAGTGTACATGTGTTCCCCATCCTGAACCCCCCACCCATCTCCCTCCCCATCCCATCCCTCTGGGTCATCTCAGAGTACCAGCCCTGAGCATCCTGTATCATGCCTCAAACCTGGACTGGTGATTCACTTCACATATGATATTTTACATGTTTCAGTGCCATTCTCCCATATCATCCCACACTCTCCCTCTCCCACAGAGTCCAAAAGACTGTTCAATACATCTGTGTCTCTTTTGCTGTCTCGCATATGGGGTTATCATTACCTTCTTTCCAAATTCAATATATATACGTTGGTATACTGTATTGGTGTTTTTCTTTCTGGCTTACTTCACTTTGTATAATAGATTCCAGTTTCATCCACCTCATTAGAACTGATTCAAATGTTTTCTTTTTAATGGCTGAATAATACTCCATTGTGTATATGTACCACAGCTTTCTTATCCATTCATCTGCTGATGGACATCTAGGTTGCTTCCATGTCCTGGCTATTATAAACAGTGCTGCGATGAACACTGGGTACACGTGTCTCTTTCAATTCTGGTTTCCTCAGTGTGTATGCCCAGCACTGGGATTGCTGGGTCGTATGGCAGTTCTATTTCCAGTTTTTTAAGGAATCTCTACACTGTTCTCCATAATGACTGTACTAGTTTGCATTCCCACCAACAGTGTAAGAGGGTTCCCTTTTCTCCACATGTTTGTAGACTTCTTTTGGATAGCAGCCATTCTGACTGGCGTGAGATGGTACCTCATTGTGGTTTTGATTTGCATTTCTCTGATAATGAGTGACGTTGAGCATCTTTTCATGTGTTTGTTAGCCATCTGTATGTCTTCTTTGGAGAAATGCCTATTTAGTTCTTTGTTTCACTTTGTGATTGGGGCATTTATTTTTCTGGAATTGAGCTGCAGGAGTTGCTTGTATATTTTTGAGATTAATTCTTTGTCCACTGCTTCATTTGCTATTATTTTCTCCCATTCTGAAGGCTGTCTTTTCACCTTGCTTACAGTTTCATTTGTTGTGCAGAAGCTTTTAATTTTAATTAGGTCCCATTTTTTATTTTTGCTTTTATTTCCAATCTTCTGGGAGGTGGGTCATAGAGGATCCTGCTGTGACTTATGTTGGAGAGTGTTTTGCCTATGTTCTCCTCTAGGAGTTTAATAGTTTCTGGTCTTATGTTTAGATTTCTAATCCATTTTGAGTTTATTTTTGTGTATGGTGTTAGAAAGTGTTCTAGTTTCATTCTTTTACAAGTGGTTGATCAGTTTTCCCAGCACCACTTGTAAAAGAGATTGTCTTTAATCCATTGTATATTCTTGCCTCCTTCATCAAAGATAAGGTGTCCATAGGTGTGTGGATTTATCTCTGGGCTTTCTATTTTGTTCCATTGATCTATATTTCTGTCTTTGTGCCAGTACCATACTGTCTTGATGACTGTGGCTTTGTAGGAGAGCCTGAAGTCAGGCAGGTTGATTCCTCCAGTTCCATTCTTCTTTCTCAAGATTGCTTTGGTTATTCAAGGTTTTTTGTATTTCCATACAAATTGTGAAATTATTTGTTGTAGCTCTGTGAAAAATACCGTTGGTAGCTTGATAGGAATTACATTGAATCTATAGATTGCTTTGGGTGGTATACTCATTTTCACTATATTTGATTCTTCTGATCCATGAACATGGTATATTTCTCCTTCTATTTGTGTCCTTTTTGATTTATTTCCCCAGTGTTTTATAGTTTTCTATATATAGGTCTTTTGTTTATTTAGGTAGATACATTCCTAAGTATTTTATTCTTTTTGTTGCAATGGTGAATGGAGTTTTTTCCTTAATTTCTCTTTCTGTTTTCTCATTGTTAGTGTATAGGAATGCAAGGATTTCTGTGTGCTAATTTTATATCTTGCAACTTTACTATATTCACTGATTAGCTCTAATAATTTTCTGGTGGAGTCTTTAGGGTTTTCTATGTAGAGGATCATGTCATCTGAAAACAGTGAGTTTTACTTATTTTTTTCCAATCTGTATTCCTTTTATTTCTTTTTCTGCTCTGATTGTTGTGGTTAAAACTTCCAAAACTATGTTGAATAGTAGTGGTGAGAGTTGACACCCTTGTCTTGTTCAGAGATGCATTTAAAAAGAGTTTTAAGTCTTAGTTAAGCACAAGGACAAATGGGCATTAAAAAAAAAAATACACACACACATGAAAACTAGAGGAAACTGAAGCCTCTGGCACATACAGCTACAGCAAACATTAAACACAGCCTACCTGCTAGGCAGATTATTATAAACCTCACACCCAAAGCCTAATCACGTCTGTTCCTATTAGTTAATACATCATGTCAGGCTTTCACCAAAAAATTACTGGGCATACTAAAAGACAAAGAAAAGCATATTCTGAAGAGATAAAGAAAACATCAGAACCAGACTCATATATGGCATAGGTTTTGGAATTATTAGGTAGAGAATTTAGAATAACTATGAATAATATCAGAGAAGGCAATGGCACCCCACTCCAGTACTCTTGCCTGGAAAATCCCACGGATGGAGGAGCCTGGTAGGCTGCAATCCATGAGGTCACTAAGAGTCAGACATGACTGAGTGACTTCACTTTCACTTTTCACTTTCATGCATTGGAGAAGGAAATGGCAACCCACTCCAATATTCTTGCCTGGAGAATCACAGGGATGGGGGAGCCTGGTGGGCTGCCGTCTATGGGGTCGCACAGAGTCGGACACAACTGAAGCGACTTAGCAGCAGCAGCAGCATGAATAATATATTAAAGACTAATGAAAAAAGTAGATGGTATGTATGAAAAGATAAATAAGCAGAGGAATGAAAATTGTAAGAAAAAAGTCAAAGGCAAATACTAGAAAACAAAAACGCTGGATAGAATGAAGAAAGGCTTTAATGGGCTCATTATGAGACTGAACACTTCAAGGAAAAACTGATGATTTTAAAGAAGGTCAGTAGAAATTTCCCCAACTGAAATGTAGAGAAAAAAAAAAAGAATTTAAAAAATAGGAAACAAAATATGCAAGAACCGTGGGACACTTAAGAAGGTGGTTAATAAATGTTATGGAAAGAGATGAAGGAACAGATTTGTTTGAAGTGATAATGGCTGTGAATTTTTCAAAATTAATGACAGAGGCCAAACTACAGATATAGGAAGCTCAGTTCAGTGCAGTTCAGACTCAAAATTCAGAAAACTAAGATCATGGCATCTGGTCCCATCACTTCATGGTAAATAGGTGGGGAAACAGTGACAGACTTTATTTTTGGGGGCTCCAAAGTCACTGCAGATGGTGACTGCAGCCATGAAATTAAAAGACACTTACTCCTTGGAAGAAAATTTATGACCAACCTAGTCAGCATATTCAAAAGCAGAGACATTACTTTGCCAACAAAGGTCCATCTAGTCAAAGCTATGGTTTTTCCAGTGGTCATGTATCGATGTGAGAGTTGACTATAAAGAAAGCTGAGCACTGAAGAATTGATGCTTTTGAATGGTGGTGTTGGAGAAGACTCTTGAGAGTCCCTTGACTGCAATGAGATCCAACTGGTCCATCCTAAAGGAAATCGTCCTGAATATTGATTGGAAGGACTGATGCTGAAGCTGAAACTACAATACTTTGGCCACCTGATGTGAAGAACTGACTCACCTGAAAAAACGGTGATGTTGGGAAAGATCGAAGGCGGGAGGAGAAGGGGTTGACAGAGGATGAAAGGGCTGGATGACACCACTGACTCAATGGACATAAGTTGAGTTAGTGCCGGGAGTTGGCAATGGACAGGTAGGCCTGGCATGCTGTAGTCCATGGAGTTGCAAAGAGTCGGACGTGGCTGAGTGACTGAACCGAACGAAACTGAACTGATGAGACCAGATGCTATGATCTTCCTTTTCTGAATGTTGAGTTTTTGATAGGAAGCTCATAGAATACCAAACAAGATAAGTATCAAAAAATAACTGCATCTAGACATATCATTTTCAAACTTTGGAAAACCAGAAACAAAGAAAAATCTTGAAAGAAGCCAGAGTAAATTAACATTTTACCTAAAAGGAACAAAAATAAGGATGACATCAGATGTGTAGTCAGGAACCATGAAAATAAGATGGGAGAAGAGTGAAATATTTTAAGGATTTAAAGAAAAACTATCAGTATTAAAAAAGTCTGTGTCCAATGGCTTCATCATTCAAAGGTAAAGGAGAAATGAAGTCTTCTCAGATGAATAAAAAAGTGACAGAATTCACCGGTACACTTACCCTGTAAGAATTACTAAAAGTTCTTCAGAGAGAAAAAAAATAATATAGGGTGAAACTCAGATATATATATATAACAAAAGGAAGATCATCAGAGAAGAAATAAAGGAAAAGGAAAATAATTTATTTTTGAATTTTTTTGAGGTGTAATTGACAGACAACCTTCTAATCCTTAATTGATCTAATAGATTACAGTTTATTCAGAGAAGTAATAGCAATTATGTTTTGGGTAATTATAGCATATATATGGAGAAGGCAATGGCACCCCACTCCAGTACTCTTGCCTGGAAAATCCCATGGATGGGGGAACCTGGTAGGCTGCAGTCAATGGGGTTGCTGAGAGTCGGATACGACTGAGCGACTTCACTTTCAATTTTCACTTTGATGCATTGGAGAAGGAAATGGCAACCCACTCCAGTGTTCTTGCCTGGAGAATCCCAGGGACGGGGGAGCCTGGTGGGCTGCTGTCTCTGGGGTCGCACGGAGTCGGACACGACTGAAGCGACTTAGCAGCAGCAGCAGCATATATATAGGGGAAATGAATGACAGCAATATTATAAGGTATAATATTGGTATAAGGTATAATACCTTATAATATTATAAGGTATAGGTGGGAAGAATTGGGAATACCCTGTATTAAGGTACCTGCACTACCTGTGAAGTAGTAATGTGTTACTTGAAAGTAGAATTAAATTATTTATAAACATATTTTGAAAACTGTAATGCAATTTCTAAAAAATTTTAAACAAGTATAATTGATATGCTACAAGAGGAGAGAAAATAGAATAATATACAATGTTCAATTACAATCACAGAGGGCAGTAAAAGGGGGAGATAAGAAACAAAGAAGAGAGGAAAGAAAAGAGCTACAGACATGATAGATACTAATATAATTTATATCAATAATTGACTAAAATGTGAATAGCACAAATGCATCAATTAAAAGACAAAGATTGTTTTAAAAAATACCAACATTTAAAAAAATTACCAGGTATATGTTGTCTACAAGAAGTCCACTTTTAGATATGAGCATACAGATAGATTAAAGGAATAGAGAAAAAGATACCATATTAATACCAATCAAATGAAAGCTGGATAAGTAATTTTAGACAATGTAAACTTCAGGAAAACATATATTTATCAGATAAAGGGGGATATTATATAATGATGAAGGGGTTGAAACTGTAAGAAGAAATCCCAATGCTTAATGTGCATCACTTAAAAATACAGACTCAAACTACATGAAGCAAAACCAATAGAATGTAAAGAGAAGCAAGTAAATTCACCATTGTAGTCAAAGACTTCAACACCACTCTTCCAGTAGCTGACAAATCCTACAGGCAGAAGAACAGTAAGAATATAGTTCAAATGAACAGTATCATCAATCAACATTTATAGAGGAATTCATACAATAGAAGACTACATACTGTTCTTGAACTCACAGGAAACATTCATCAAGATAAACTACATTCTGGATCATAAAACACATCTTTACAAATTTAAAGGACAGAAATCATACAAAGTATGCTCTCAGAACACAATGGAAATAAACTAGAAATCAATAACAGAAAGATAGCTGGAAAACCCAAAGTAATTGGAGATTAAACAATATAATTACAAATAACAAGTGGATGAAATAAAAAGTCGCAAGGGAAATTTAAAATATATTTAAAACTAAATATCAAAATTGTGGGAGAAAGCAAAAGCAGTGCTTACAGGGAAACTTATGGCACTGAATGAATATATTAAAAGAAGAAAGATTTAAAATGAAAATCTAAATTTCCACTTTAGGAAACTAGAGTAAGTTTAAGCAAAAGCAAGTACAAGAAAAGAAATAAAGATTAAAAAAATCAATGAAGTTGAAAAACAGAAATCAAAGAAACCAAATCTGCTTCTCTGAAAATATCGACAAAATTGATAAATCTTAGCCAATCTAACCAAGAAAAAAGAAGTGAAGCAAAAGTCACTCAGTTGCGTCTGACTCTTTGTGACCCAGTGGATACAGTCCATGGAATTCTCTAGGCCAGAATACTGGAGTCGGTTGCCATGCCCTCCTCCAGGGAATCTTCCCAACCCAGGGATCAAATCCAGGTCTCCCACATTGCAGGTGATTCTTTACCAGCTGAGTCACCAGGGAAGCCTAAGAATACTAGAATGGGTTGAGTTCAGTTCAGTTCAGTCGCTCAGTCACGTCTGACTCTTTGAGACTCCACGGACTGCAGCATGCCAGGCCTCCCTGTCCATCACCGACTCCTAGAGCCTACTTAAACTCATGTCCATTGAATTGGTGATAGCATCCAACCATCTCTTCCCCTGTCATCCGCTTCTCCTCCCACCTTCAATCTTTCCCTCATCAGGGTCTTTTCCAATGAGTCAGTTCTTCCCATCAGGTGGCCAAAGTATTGTAGTTTCAGCTTCAGCATCAGTCCTTCCAATCAATATTCAGGACGATTTCCTTTAGGATGGACTGGTTGGATCTCCTTGCTGTCCAAGGGACTCTCAAGAATCTTCTCCAACACCACAGTTTAAAAGCATCAATTCTTCAGCACTCAGCTTTCTTTATACTTCAACTCTCACATCCATACATGACCACTGAAAAAACCATAGCTTTGACTAGATGGACCTTTGTTGGCAAAGTAATGTCTCTGCTTTTTAATATGCTGTCTAGGTTGGTCATAACTTTTCTTCCAAGGAGTTAGCGTCTTTTATTTATGCCTACATCACCATCTTTAGTGACTTTGGAGCCCCCTAAAATAAAGTCTGTCACTGTTTCTATTGTTTCCCCACCTATTTGCCATGAAATGATGGGACCAGATTCCATGATCTTCATTTTCTGAATGTTGAGTTTTAAGCCAACTTTTTCACTCTCCTCTTTCACTTTCATCAAGAAGCTCTTTAGTTCTTTGCTTTCTGCCATAAGGGTGGTGTCATCTGCATATCTTAGTGGGTAGGCTATCCCTTCTCCAGTGGATCTTCCCAACCCAGGAATCGAACTGGGTGTCCTACATTGCAGGAGGGAAAAATAGAGAAGACACAAATAGGAATATAAAAAGATATTCAACATCATATGCCATCAGGGAATTGCAAACTGAAACAATAATGGTGTATCACCTCTAATTCCAAAACAGTGACAACAGCAAATGCTGGTAAGGACATGGAGCATTGGACATTCCCATTCATTGCTGAAGGGAATGCAAAGTGGTACAGCACTTGGGAAAACAGTGTGGCAGTTTCTGACAAAGCTAAATAAAGGCTGACTACATGGTCCAGCAATTTCACCAGTAGGTACTTACCCAAAGGAATTGAAAACTTAGGTCCACACAAAACCCTGCAAATCAATACTTACAGCAGTTTTGTCATAATTGCCCCAAACCTAAGATAACCAAATGTCTTTCAGTAAATGAACACAGAGGTATAGCCATACAATGGATTATTTAGTGATAAAAAGAAATGAGCTATGAAGTCCCCAAAAGAAATACAGGAACTTTAAATGAATATTACTAAGTGAAAGAAGCCAGTCTGAAAAGGCTACATCTACATGTTTCCAACTGTATCACATTTTGGAAAAGGCAAAACTATATAGACAGTAAAAACATCAGTGGTTTCCAGAGATTTGGGGGAGGGAAGAAGGATGATTAGTTGAAGCACAGGGGAATTTTAAGGCAGTCAAACTATTCTGTATGATACTATAAAGTTGGGTACAGGATGTTATATGTTTTTTAAAACCCATAGAACTGTACTGTGAGTTAAGCTGGATGCAAAATATGGGCTTTATCTAATAATAATGCATCGATATTAGTTCATTAGTTGTAACAAATGTACAACACTAAAGTAAGATGTTGATAATAGGGGAAACTATGTGGAGGAGTTGGGAGTACACAGTGAGGCTGCTCAACCTCTTCAAATACCACAATTTAAAGATCCAAATAAATACTATTCTTTTGGAGAATTACCTCAAGGGGCAGTGTTCTTGATAGTTTTAACATCTGTAGGATGACTCCCTTGAAGTCTTCCTTCAGAGCTCATTTACAAGTTGCATCACAGGCTTTTGTTGTTCTGCCTCACAAGTCCTCAGCTCACCTCTGGTTAGAGCTGCAGCTGCAGTGGACAGCTGCATGAGGGCTTAACAGGCACATGGTTGGCATCACACTTGAAATTTGAGACCTTTTCCTGCCTTTTCTAAACCTGCAGGAGTCCCATTCAGTCTCTTAGGAGGATAATCCAGAAATACAGAACACTGAACTTTGGCTGCATTCAACTATTGGAAGTTGGAGGATAAATACCCCAGCTTCCTGTCCTTTGACTGGAAAATTCTTGGAAGTATTCTCTACATGTTTCACAATCCCAGTGTAATTGAGATCCCAATGCTCCCAACAGTGACCTTGAAAAACACTCTTACACTGACTTTTTCTCTTCCCTGTTTTATTTTTACCACCCCCTCTTTCCTGACTCTTGAGAGCATTGCCTAAATAAACTACTTGGACTCTGGTTCTTGTCTCTGGCTCTGCTTCCAGGAGCAAGAAAAATAAAACACATATTGTATGCATAATGAATCCAGGAAACAGAATAACTCTGGCCATGTTTTAAAAGATGTCTTAGTGAAACAAATCTGCAAATGTGTTAGAGAAAAGCTTCTTGAGAGCACTGTTAAACTATACTTTAACTAGTGTTTAAGAACAGAGAACTATAAACATCTGAAAGGAGATAATGACTTACAACTACCAACATTAGAAAAATCATCCTTTCCCTCTCACAGAACTATCGAGATCTTAATAATTGTGACCAATGGACCATATATGAACTTACTCCATATACTTCATAGCCTTTTCTTTCCCCAAGGTTTCACTGAAGAGATCTGGAGGATATTTGTCATATCTTGAGATTTGATCAGGCATTAAAGACAGAGCGTGGTATCTAAGGAATTAAAGAGTGAAGTGTGATATGGATATGGCAAGAACAGTTTCAATCTGGGCAAGAAATTTTGCAGGCAACCAAATTGCAACTAGCAGGTGTGAAGATGGATAACAGAATATCTACCTGTGGTGGTTTAAAAATATTCTCCAGATATCCCTCAACACTCCTCCTACCAAAATGGGAGGCTAGTTCTCTTCCATTTGAGTATGGGCTGGACTTGGTGACTCACCGCTAACTACAGGTTATGGTGGATATGTGCTTGTGTGACACCTGAGAGCAGCTCACAGACTGGTATGGGGGCCCACTCTGTGTTCTCCCTCTTTCTCTAGAATCTGAACAAAAGTTTCTTCCTCTGAGGGAAGCCAGCTGCCATGTAATGAAGGCACTCAAGCCAGCACTAGAGAGAGACTCATGTGACAATGAACTGAGTCTCCTTTCTAATAAACACGTGAGTGAGCCATCTTGGAAGGAGACCCTCCAGCCCCCATCAAACCTTTGGACAGGAGCTCTGATCAGAATCTTGACTTTAAACTTCATAAGCAACTCTGAGCTAAACCAACAGCTAATCTACAAGCAATTCTGATTTTCTTGCCTTAGGAGATAAAGTTCAAACTCCTAGAAAGGCACATCGGGGCCTTCATGATCGGTTCTTTAATCCCTCACCTCCTGGTTTTCTTCCTCAGGTACTCTTTCTAGTCATACTAATCTGCTTTCCATTCTATCACCATACCATTTTCCTTCGTGACTAGCATATGCTCTGTTCTCTTCTGTAGGCATCTAATCATCTTGCTTCAGCTGACTCCATTTGGAAAACTCTTGCTTATTATTTACGCCTCAGCTCAAATGCTATCCTCTCTGTGAACATTTTTTTTTCTGATTTCTTCAGGAAATTTTAAGGGATCTTTCTTCATGCTTTCAGAGATCCTTGTGTGCACTTCTCTTACTATATTCAATGAGAGCTAAATATCCATGCCCTTTCCTTTCCACTCATTAGTGCACAGACTGATGTGTATTTTCTTTTCTTCTTTAAAAACAAACAAACAACAATTTGAGTACCTTTTAGAGTATAAAGTAAATAAAGGTGTTCCATTACTGAATTTGGTAACTGAATGAACTACTATAGTATTAGGGAATTCTTGGCATTCAAATAACAAATATAAGAAAGTAGTAAATCTAACTTAATTCTTTACTATGAGTTCATATTCAGCAAGCATGTATGAGCACTGCATAATGCTTTGTGTTGCTCTCTGCATTAGATTATTAAATCTTCGCAGTAATCTGTGGGAAGGCATAGGTTTTATTATTCCCACTTAGCTTACAGTTTAGATAGAACCAGAACTCAAACCCAAATTTCATATCTCTGATCTGAGAATTCTCCCTCCATATTCCCACAGCCTTACTTTAGTAATAATAACAACCATATCAGAGAAAATTCTTTAAGGGTTTATAAGGATGAATTGAGGCCAAGTCCTACCACATTCCAGAAGAATATTTTTCAGTTTTTTTTTTTAATAAACATTTCAATGAATACTTCATGCAAAGCAGAGTTAAAAAATACTCATGTCCTGACCAAACATTTTTCTCCTTTCATGTGGGATCTTGAACTATAAATTCAAGAGACATTAAAAAAAAAACAACCCAGCAAAACACTTTATGACAACCATATTAGTGAGCCAGTAACTCAAAGAAAGGTAATTATTAGGATGATCAGAAAGTATTCTCAGCCCTAATGAAAGATTTTGCTTGGGGAAGCTCTTGGTGGTAGTTATTCACACGAATTATTTCTCATGAGCCCATGGCAGATTGACTAGACCAATTTTCAATTAAACTGCAGTACTTTCTGAGTGGTAGGAAAATGAAAGACATTTTTAAAAGAGAGCAGTTTCCTATCTACTAAATAACTACCTGCAATGACATAAAGTTTAATAGTAGTTGTGGCATTGTACATCAAAAAAGTAAATTGCAGTGTACGAAGTTAACAAATTCTCAGTGCGGATGCTGCCAGCTTTTTCTTTCCTAGCAGCACCAAGCAGTGGCAGATCATGAAAAAAACACTACTTCAGCTATTGATTGTATATTCAATTGCAGACACATCTAAAATAAGGTTAGTCACCTGCTGACCTAGAACAGATGACCAATTCTTTTTTTCTAGCAAAAAATGCAAATTGGGGTCTGCAACCACTGTGAGCCACAAGCAAGTCCCTGCACAGTAGAGTGAGGAGAACCCTTTTAAAGAGGGGAAAAGGAAGCTGGGAGGGCTGCTGTAAACATCTCCTTCACTGGAGGAATTGAGAGCTCAAACTATAGTGGCTTTTCATTGGCCGAACTGTGACAATCTCTCACTGGCTGAGCTTTTGGCAGGCAAGAAGTAGAAGTCTTTCTTCTTCATGTTCAGCTCTGGTATTGTGTAGGATATGAGAGCTCCCCCTTCTGACTCCCTGACTTTAATTAAAGTTTCTGTTTATTTTCACATAGCTTAGCAAGAATTATGAGCGAGGTCTCTGTTTTGGTTTTCTGTACATTTATGTGTATTAGCATGTTATGGTAGACATTAATGTGTAATTTCATAACAGAATAATAGCCAAGTCCTCTGTGAATATAACTGATAACCATAGTAGGTGTTTTCAGAGCTTATTTTGTGTGCATACCTTGAATGGAAAGTAATATATTACAATAATGCATTGATACAATTATTAAAAAAAATTTCTGATTAGATTTTCTTGAGGGCAGAGATTGTGCTTTTTTGTTTTCTTAATGTTTGAGTGAATGAATGAAATAACAGACTATTTTTGTAACAGGCATAACATTTTTAATCAAGTAAAGGAAAAGAAATGCAAAAAGGCAAAATGGTTGTCTGAGGAGGCCTTGCGAACAGCTGTGAAAAGAAGAGAACCAAAAGGCAAAGGAAAAACAGAAAGATATACCCATTTGAATGCAGAGTTCCAAAGAACAGCAAGGAGAGATAAGAAAGCCTTAGAGATCAATGCAAAGAAATAGAGGAAAACAATAGAATGGGAAAGACTAGATATCTCTTCAAGAAAATCAGAGATACCAAGGGAACTTTTCATGCAGAGATGGGCACAATAAAGGACAGAAAGGGTATGGACCTAACAGAAGCAGAAGATATTAAGAAGAGGTGGCAAGAATACATAGAACTATACAAAAAGGATCTTAATGACACAGATAATGACGATGGTGTGATCACTCACCTAGAGCCAGACATCCTGGAATGTGAAGTCAAGTGGGCCTTAGGAAGCATCACTATGAACAAAGCTAGTGGAAGTGATGGAATTCCAGTTGAGCTATTTCAAATCCTGAAAGATGATGCTGTGAAAGTGCTGCACTCAATATGCCAGCAAACTTGGAAAACTCAGCAGTGGCCACAGGACTGGAAAGGGTCAGTTTTCATTCCAATCCCAAAGAAAGGCAATGCCAAAGGATGCTCAAACTACAGCACAATTGCACTCATCTCACATGCTAGCAAAGTAATGCTCAAAATTCTCCAAGTGAGGCTTCAACAGTACGTGAACTGTGAACTTCCAGATGTTCAAGGTGTATTTAGAAAAGGCAGAGGAACCAGGGATCCAATTGCCAACATCCGCTGGATCATGGAAAAAGCGAGAGAGTTCCAGAAAAACATCTATTTCTGCTTTATTGACTATGCCAAAGCCTTTGACTGTGGGGATCACAGTCAAACTGTGGAAAATTTTTAAAAAGATAGAAATACCAGACCACCTGACCTGTCTCCTGAGAAATCTGTATGCTTGTCAGGAAGCAACAGTTAGAACTGGACATAGAACAACAACCCAGTTCCAAACAGGAAAAGGAGTACGTCAAGGCTGTATATTGTCACCCTGCTTATTTACCTTATATGCAGAGTACATCATGAGAAATGCCAGGCTGGATGAAGCACAAGCTGGAATCAAGATTGCTGGGAGAAATATCAATAACCTCAGATAGGCAGATGACACCACCTTTATGGCAGAAAGTGAAGAAGAACTAAAGAGCCTCCTGATGAAAGTGACAGAGGAGAGTGAAAAAGTTGGCTTAAAACTCAAAATTCAGAAAATGAAAATCATGGCATCTGGTCCCATCACTTCATGGGAAATAGATGGGGAAACAGTGAAAACAATGGCTGACTTTATTTTTTGGGGGCTCCAAAATCACTGCAGATGGTGACTCTAGCCATAAAATTAAAAGACTCTTGCTCCTTGGAAGAAAAGTTATGACCAACCTAGACAGCATATTAAAAAGCAGAGACACTATTTTTCCAACAAATGCCCATCTAGTTAAGGCTATGGTTTTTCCAGTAGTCATGTATGGATGTGAGAGTTGGACTATAAAGAAAGCTGAGCACCAAAGAATCGGTGCTTTTGAACTGTGATGTTGTAGAAGACTCTTGAGAGTCCCTTGGACTGCAAGGAGATCCAACCAGTCCATCCTAAAGGAAATTAGTCCTGAATATTCATTGGAAGGACTGATACTGAAGCTGAAACTCCAATACTTTGGCCCCCTGATGCTAAGAACTGACTCATTGAAAAAGACTGTGATGAGGGAATGATTGAAGGCAGAAGGAGAAGGGGACGACAGAGGATGAGAAGGTTGGATGGCATCACTGACTCAATGGACATGAGTTTGAGTTAGCTCTGGGAGTTAGTGATGGACAGGGAGGCCTGGTGTGCTGTGTTCCATGGGGTCACAAAGAGTTGGACACAACTGAGCGACTGAACTGAACTGAAGTGAACTGATGGTAAATATTTGTTTTTGCCTCCCTGGCATCCCTTCTCTCTTCTGCTAATGTCACATTTGTTATCCTACAAAACACCAGCGCTTCTCTACTCACAGTTCACACAATTTTGGGCATGGGATGCTGTGGGGTAGAAAGATAACTTTAATTCCCCATTCTCAGAGCTGGCAGAACTATTTTCCTTTCTTTTTCCCAGTGATTCATGGATAGGCATATAAACAAAGTTTGTTCAGTTACACTGAATCTTGGAAGTTTCCCTGGACACACTGGAAAACTGGCATCTGTTAAAAATTGAGCACCCATTCCAGCTCTATCATGAACTTCTCATTTGTACGTGCCAATAAGTTTCCAATTACTTGACCAGTTTGAATTGAGTTTGTGTCTTTGATTTCATCTCTTCTGTTTCCTTCAAGGGTTTGTAAATCCATCTCTTCTGTTTCCTTCAAGTGTTTGTAAACCCCTCAGATTAGACCTAGTAGGTTCCTATGATGCTGAAAAGGGCTTCCCTGGTAGCTCATTTGGTGAAGAATCTGCCTGCAATGCAGGAGACCCCGGTTCAATTCCTGGGTGGGGAAGATTCACTGCGAAGGGATAGGCTACCCACTCCAGTGTTCTTGGGTTTCCCTTGTGGCTCACCTAGTAAAGAATCTGCCTGCAATTGAGGGAGACCTGGGTTTGATCCCTGGGTTGTGAAGATCCCCTGGAGAAGGGAAAGGCTACCCACTCCAGTATTCTGGCCTGGAGAATTCCATGGACTGTATAGTCCATGGGGTCGCAAAGAGTTGAACAAGACTGAGTAACTTTTACTTCACTTTTGTGATGCTGGAATAGCCAGTGGGGTTACTTATTAAGTTTGGCCATATTTTCTCCAGCAGTTTGCCAAATACACTGAAAAGCAAACAAGTGAATAAGTAGGTAAGTAGGTAGACAGACAGATAGACAATGTGCAAAAAGTTCTGAAGCATGGACTCTAAAGAGTAATCATTTAAGTATATGCTCCTGTATCTATCATTTCACATGGACCTCTTAGAGATTTCATATCTCTGATCTGAGTCTCTGAAATCTTCTTATGCTCAATATGACACTGAAATACTAAATCAATCTCTTGAACTACCTCAGAGGGTTAAATTACATGCGACTCAGGTTTTTCTAGGTCAACAAGCCAAGTTACATAGTACTCTGTTGACTGGAGAATGGAAGGCTCACACTTGCCAGGATTTATTTCAACTGCACTTTAGACTACAGCTTTGACAAATCAGCCATTTTTGGTGCTAAGCTGCCTCATATATAAAGGGGTAATATTTATTTGTTACATGTATAGCAAGGAAAAGAAGGCAGAATAAGATATTTTTTTGGCCCTAAATCTCCAGTGGTGGTTTCATTTCTATTATTTTATTAAGGGGCATGAACAATGAACAAAATACTGAAGATGTGGTGAAAAGTCTCAAGGCTATGTCTCAAAATTAACTATATATTATAGGATACAATTACAACTAGTGGCATTATGTTTCACTATTTAAAGGGAGTGACTGAGGATATATAAAGTACTGAGGGAAGGGAATATCAGTCAGTTTGAAATGTGACAAAGGATTTGGGGTCAATCTTGGCTGAAGAAGTAATCAATAGAAGAGGCATAAGAAAAAACTAGAATATACCATCATTGGTCAGTATTAGTTTAGAAAACACATAATTTTAAGACTTTGAGCCAAAAAGACAGGGTTGAAATATACTCACAACAGGGTTTGACTCTCATCCTTCTTCTAGTAACAGTCTAGCTACGGAAATTGGGAAAAAAGTAAAATCTTGGTTTCTGTAAAGTTAAAAATAAATTGTTCATCATGTAGTCATTTGTTAGAATAATTAATATGATGATCATCAGAATTAACAATAACTTTGTGTGTGTGTATGTGCTCAGTCACTTCAGTTGCGTTTGACTCTTTGCAACCCCATGGACTGTAGCCCACTAGGCTCCTCTGTCCAAGGGATTTTCCTGCCAAGAATACCGGAGTAGGTTGTGATGCCCTCCTTCAGGGGATCGAACTCGCATCTCCTGTGTCTCCTGCATTGCAGGAGGATTGTTTACTGCTGAGCCACCAGGAAAGCCCAAAACAGTAACTTTATTTAGTAACAAATATGATCCAAGCACTTTGCTAAGTGCGTGAATATAGCATATCCATTTAGTTCTAAAGACAACTTGATGCAATAGCATTACTGTTATTCATTTTTTGCAAACAGGGAAAACGGGGTGGGGTAGGAGCATGTAGCATAGAGAGACTATGCACCTTGCCTAAGTCCTTCGGTTAGTAAGTGACAAAACAGGCTTCTCCTCAAAGCAATCTACACCAGAATCTTAAGAAGTGCCTCTGCTTTCCTCCCAGAGCAGAGAGTAACAACTAAATAAATCAGAGTTGAAACTCAATCACGCAAATGCTCAAATTAGGGAAGATGAATGAAGATTATTCAAATGGGAATATAATGTAGTAGATAGGTGACTTGTCCCTGGCTCCATTATAGTAAATGTAGTGCTGATCCAAGATGTTGTCCCTCTGCTTCCTGCTCTAGATCCAATTCCAGATTCACTTTTTCCCCTTTATTTGGCTTTTCTGCTTGATTTTTTGAAATGGTAGCTCTTTCAATGCTTGCTTTTTCAGTTTGAAGCAGAATGAGGAATGAATGTACGGAGCATTATTTCTTTAAAATTGTTCAAGTGTCTGAAACTTGCTTACAAAAGGCACCATGTTGAATCATCAGTTTACTGGGATTTTCTCTGCATCTAGCAAAAGTGCCTGGACATTGGATAATGACTCCATACTTGAATGGACTGTGATTTATCCCATGCCTTTCCTGTTGCACAGACATACAAATGATGCCTTACATCTGTGGTTTCAGGAAAAGCCTCTTGATTTCCTGAAGGCTTTAAAGTAATGAAAAGAAGCTTGACAAGGGAAGAAGTAGCTTTATCAGATAGAAAACACATTATTTACCAGGTAGCAATACTTCAAATAACATCATTAAGCATATAAATAGACAGATTGGTGGAATAGAATACAAAGTCCAGAAATAGATAAATAATTTGGTAGATTGTAAAGGGGCTCAAAATCCATGGGGTAAACATGAACTACTCAGTGAATACTTTCAGAGGAAACAGGAAGCCGTATAAGACAAAATGGAAATAATACCTTCAGTCTCATTAGATCAATAGATCAAATATTTAAATATAAAGCTTTAAATGTTTAAAACTGAGAGAATAAAAAAATTCAAGATTGCAGAAGCTCTGTATAGCTATGAGATAAAGCTCAAAAGCCATAAAGGAAAGGCTTAATAAATTCACCTCCATTTACATATTTTTACAAAGATGACCATATACAAACACAAATGACAAATAATGGAGCAGAGAGATATTTGAAAATTACCTTAGAGGGCTAGTTTTCCTGAAATATAAAGCATTTCTAAAAATTGATAAGGAAAATACTATTACATCAATTGAAAAAAAGGACAAGGATATGAATTGATAGTTGCAGAAAAGGGAAAAAACAGTAATCACATCATGAAAAACACTGGACTGGATGAAACACAAGCTGGAATCAAGACTGCTGGGAAAAATATCAATAACTTCATATGCAGATGACACCACCCTAATGGCAGAAAGCGAAGAACTAAAGAGCCTTTTGATGAAAGTGAAAGTGGAGAGTGAAAAAGTTGGCTTAAAAATCAACATACAGAAAACTAAGATCATGGCATCTGGTCCCATCACTTTATGGCAAATGGGGAAACAGTGGAAACAGTGAGAGACTTTATTTTCTTGGGCTCCAAAATCACTGCAGATGGTGACTCTAGCCATGAAATTAAAAGATGCTTGCTCCTTGGAAGAAAAGTTATGACCAACCTAGACAGCATATTAAAAAGCAGAGACATTACTTTGTCAACAAAGGTCCGTCTAGTCAAAGCTATGGTTTTTCCAGTAGTCATGTATGGATGTGAGAATTGGACTATAAAAAAAGCTGAGCACCAAAGAATTGATGCTTTTGAACTGTGGCTTTGTAGAAGACTCTTGAGAATCCCTTGGACTGCAAGGAGATCCAACCAATCCATCCTAAAGGAAATCAGTCCTGAATATTCATTGGAAGGACTGATACCGAAGCTGTAAATCCAATACTTTGGCCCCCTGATATGAAGAACTGACTCATTTGAAAAGACCCTGATACTGGGAAAGATTGAAGGCAGGAGGAGAAGGGGACGACAGAGGATGAGATGGTTGGATGGTATCACCGACTCAATGGACATGAGTTTGAGTAAACTCTGGGAGCTGGTGAAGGACAGGGAGGCCTGGCGTGCTGCAGTCCATGGGTTTGCAAAGACTGAGTGACTGCACATGACTGAGTGACTGATCTGAACTGAATCATATCCAAATGCTACCATTATTTATAATAAAAGAATTTCATTATTACACTGATATCAATTGTTTTCACCTGGCAAAGAGCAAACATTTGTTAATACATTGTCATGATGAGAATGTGGGAAAACAGATACTCTCACACAGTGATACTGGAAGTGTACACTGTCCTTATGGAGGAAGATTTAGTAATACTCATCAAGATTAAAAAAGATATAATGTTTGATCTAGCAATTCCACTTCTCAGAATTTAACCTACACAAAGGGGAATTGTCATCTATTTATGTACTGATAAGAAGTGATCTATAGCACATATTGTTAAGTGAGAAAAAAGCAAGGTGCAAAATAGGATATAAGGATATGCTTTTGAGCATAACATATATTTGGACCAGAATCTGGGGAAACAAACTGAATGACTGGAAGATACCGTTGGTAAGGAGATTTTTCACTATTTACCATTTTTATACTTTATATTTTTAACCATATGAAAATATTGCCTTTTTGATAAATATTTATTGTATAGATTTATTTTATTATATTTAATTTATTAAATATATTTTCAAATATAAATATTAATATCCCATATCAGTTCAGTTCAGTCGCTCAGTCGTGTCTAACTCTTTGTGACCCCATGAATCACAGCACGCCAGGCCTCCCTGTCTATCACCAACTCCCGGATAGATGAAAACGTTTAAACATAGATTTTTGTGGTAGTTGACAACTAATGAAGCTTGTAAAGGTAAGAGTTGAAGTAACAATTATAGAATAAATTTTTTTTCAGCAGGGTTATTTTATGAGCACAGATCCCCAGCTTTTCCTCTTAAATTCCTATTTAGAAAGCTTTTTAAAAATGTATGCAAGTGAGGAACTGTTTTAGCAGCCTTGGCAATCAGGGCCAAGTATCATCTATTGAATACTTATTCGACATTTGGAGAAATATGTATCAGGTAAAATGCTGATTTGATGAAGGGAAAAAAGTAGGAGATCCATGGTGCTATTCTAGGTAACTAAGTAAATCAATCCTAAAGGAAGTCTACCTTGAATATCCATTGGAAGGACTGATGCTAAAGCTGAAGTTCCAAAACACTGGCCACCTGATGCAATGAGTTGACTCATTGGAAAAGACCCTGATGCTGGGAAAGAATGAGGACAGGAGGAGAAGATGGTGACAGAGGATTAGATGGCTGGATGGCATCACCAACTCAATGGACATGAGTTTAAGCAAACTTTTGGAGATAGTGAAGGACAGGGAAGACTGGCATGCTGCAGTGCATGGGGTTGCAAAGAGTCAGACATGACTGAGTGATTGAACAACAAACAAGTATATCACTCCCATAATATAGCTAAATGAGAGACAAAGGTTTTCTGATCTGTATCTGGATAGCAAGCATAGTCTGAGGGACTCTCTGGACTTTTTCTCAGCTCCCTCTAATATTCACAGATTGGCTGTAGGAGTAACATACTGACCACCTGGAAAGTGGATCCAGATAGAAATGATCACTTAAAAGAGATCCTGTATGTGGGGCCTCTCCTTAGAAATTCTGTCCATGTTATATTTAACAGATAGGAAGCTCCCAGTAAAGGTCATGTCTTTGGTTTCTTTTGTTGTCTAAACTGGTCTGATGTCAATATTTCCATATTTAAAATTTTATGCTATTGATGTGAAACTAAAGGCCTAATTTAGGAATTAAATTTAACACCTATTTGACTATAAAAGCACAACACACAGAGAACTTTATTGTGGAACAGTAAATAAGGAAAATCATAAGACTTCAAGAAGAATTCTACAGCTCCACATATTACTGAAGACTTGGAGGGCAGGCTGCCTCTGCAACCATGGATTTATTAAAAGGAGCACGTGTGATCATTTGTCTGTCTACTGTCAGCTTCATCCTGTCCTTTCATGTTTTGCTCAATATTGCAGAGGAGAGAAGCCTAAAAACTACATTTTGCAGACTGTCTTGCCAGTGTGGTTCTTCTGGTTGGGCTCTATCAATGGGAAGCACTGCAGGAGATTAGACTAAGAAGGCAGAAGAAAAAGTAGTCATTTCTTCCCATTTTAGGTTTTAGGGGCTCTGCTAGCAGTGATGGCTACATGGGGTGAATTAGGCTTCTGGTTTCTTCTCAGATAATGAGATCCAGTGGCCATGGCAGGAGGGAGTGCTCTGTCATCTCCATTGGCACAGAGCTCAGACAGTCTGATGATTCTAGCAGCAACAGTGACAAAAGCTACTGCAGAGCCAGTGGAAATGTGAGTTCCACACTTCCTGCAGTGTGGTAGCAGCCGTCGCTCCAGAGTCAGTGGCAGGTGCTCAGTAGCCTCAGTGATGAAGTTCTTCTGGGTCCTGCGTGCCACCATTTTCCTTTTCCTTCAGCCTCAATGGGTAGTAACTTCTTGCAGTTACCAGTATCTCTCCCCTTTACTTTAGATTTCCTATTTATAACCAATGTCCTATATTACATTTCCACTGATTGAATAATCTAGCATGGCTTTTGTTCCTCACTGACTTACACAAAACAGAAAAATATTTAGGAGATTCATGATTTATGAATTCAAGGAGACTTAAGAGAATGTTCCCTTTTGAAATCAGATTATGATGTCATAGAAAAAAGAGACATGTAAGATAAAGAAGTACTACATGGAGATGAAAAACAATGTTGTGTTATTTTAAACCACCAAGGAGACCCAGCAGAAAAGCAAGACAGGGCACCAACTCAGTATTCAGACAATTGATAAAGGTAGAGAACCAAGCATTTATTCTTCCTTTCCTCTATGAACTGTGTCAGGGTACCCAAATACTTATTAAAGGAAAATTCTTCTTTAATCAAAGAATCACAGATAATAAATGCAGAACAAATGATAGAATTAGAAAATTACCATTTTGCAATACCTAATGGAATAATGGATCTAAGTAACAATCAACAGTGGCTGCTATAACCATTAGGTGAATGGTTAATGGAAAATTATAATAGATGGATCTGAGATGACATCATCTGAGCCCTGTAATTAATGTCACCAAAAGTAGACCACAGAGCTATTATGTGTCACATGATGTAAAGCAGTAGGAATTACACAACACAGAGATGGTGATTGCAGCCATGAAATTAAAAGACGCTTACTACTTGGAAGGAAAGTTATGACCAACCTAGACAGCATATTAAAAAGCAGAGACATTACTTTGTCAACAAAAGTCCGTCTAGTCAAGGGTATGGTTTTTCCAGTAGTCATGTATGGACGTGACAGTTGGACTATAAAGAAAGCTGAGCACTGAAGAATTGATGCTTTTGATCTGTGGTGTTGGAGAAGACTCTTGAGGGTCCCTTGGACTGCAAGGAGATCCAACCAGTCCTTCCTAAAGGAGATCAGTCCTGGGTGCTCATTGGAAGGATTGATGTTGAAGCTGAAACTCCAATACTTTGGCCACCTGATGCGAAGAGCTGACTCATTTGAAAAGACCCTGATGCTGGGAAAGATTGAGGGCAGGAGGAGAAGGGGATGACAGAGGATGAGATGGTTGAATGGCATCACTGACTCAATGGACATGGGTTTGGGTGGACTCCAGGAATTGGTGGTGGACAGGGAGGCCTGGAGTGCTGCAGTTCATGGGGTCGCAAAGAGTTGGACATTACTGTGCGACTGAACTGAGCTGATATAAAGCAGTAGGAATTACACAACACCACCTATTAAATACCCCCGAGAAAAGGATTTGACCTAATTAAGCCTGAATATACAAGTACTGAGGCTTCCCTGGTGGCTCAGTAGTAAACAATTTGCCTGCCAATACAAGAGATGGGGGTTTGATCCCTGGGTCAGGAAGATCCCCTGGAGAAGGAAATGGCAACCCACTCCAATATTCTTGCCTAGGAAATCCCAGTGACAGAAGAACTTGGCAGGCTATAGTCCATGGGGTCACAAAAGAGTTGAATATAAATTATCGATTAAACAACAATACAAGTTCTAGTTTTAAGGAAAAAAGGGAAGAAGAAGAATATGTTAGTTTACACTGCAAGATACAATCAGCCAAATCCAGAGTGTGGGAGATTCTATAGTTTTTCCCCCAAAATAAATAAATAAATAAATAAATAAATAAATATATATATATATATATTTTATAAAAAGGGGGGAGAGTACACTGATATCCATTAAAAGACAGTTTTTGAGATAGCTGGGGGAAATTAGACAGAGTATTACATAATATTAAAAAATTATTAACTGTGTTGGATGTCATATGTTACTTTATGTGTGTATGTGTGTGTTTAAAAAAATCCCTTTCTGTTAAAAATATGAAGTGTTTATGGGATAAATGATATAATGCTGGGGATGTACTTTAAAATGCTCCACCATTTTCTTTCCATCAAAGAAAAAAAAAGTGTTGGGGTGGGTATGAATGAAATAAGAATATCATACTGATTATAATTGTTGTACCTATGTGATAGGCACATGGAGGCTCATTATATATTTTTGTATGAAAAGTTTCTAATAAACAGTTTAAAATAATTTTCCTTATGAAATACTTTTAAAACCCAGAGACTCATGATTGCTTATTTGTTTTAAATTGTCAACTAACAGCTAATTTCTACATTGTAGAAAATATTTTAAACCACTGAAAATATTGGGACTCCTTATCCCAATTTGTTTGACTTTCAAATTTAAGTGGAGAAGTCCTTCACTGCTCCAAACACACATCATGATAAAGATAACATTTAAATTCATAAAGAGAACATTTAAAAGACACAGTAGCATTAAAATAAGATAAACACCTCAATAGACAAGAAGTGGAACATAACACGAAGAGTAACATGAGAGGGGTTGAAGCAGGCCTTTTGGAATTCCAGTTGTCTACACTAGGGATACAAAGACAAGCATTTGTTTACCAGACTGCCACTTGTATAAGACAACGAGCTGCTCAAAGACAGGGCTCCATATACCTTCATCTTAATATGCCTAGAAAAGTGCCAGGAACACAGGCAATAACTGAGTAAATAATGAGCAAGCAGAAAGCTTGAGGAAAGGGTAGCAAATAAGGCCAGAAATATGCAAGAAAAATGTAAGCTTGAATTTGTACAAGCACTAAATGGAAATGTATTATTATTCTGTTATAGAAGACCAGTAGAAAAAAATCTCTCTGTGGGGCTCAAGAGTTCTTACATAATTCTTTTTTTTTCATAGAAAGATGGATAGACAGATTATGGCCATGATTTACTGTTCTGAAGCAAAGTACTACCAAACCTTGTACCCCTTCCAAAAAGAAAGAGTGTATCTCTGCGCTGAGAGAGGAAAACGTATCATACTCTTAGGTTTCTACTTAAACCTCTTTGTTTAGAAATTCTTCTTGGTTACTGTTGTGATACATTTATATACAGGTGTATATTAAAAGAAAAACTCTTGTTTTAAAAAAAAGTCTTTAAAAAGACTTGTGAGATTCCCTTGGACTGCAAGGAGATCCAATCAGTCAATCCTAAAGGAAATCAGTCCTGAATATTTATTGGAAGGACTGATGCTAAAGCTGAAACTCCAATACTTTGGCCACCTGATGCAAAGAACTGACTCAGAAAAGACCCTGATGCTGGGAAAGATTGAAGGTGGGAGGAGAAGGGGAGAATAGAAGAGATGGTTTGATGGCATCACCGATTCAATGGACATGAGTTTGAGTAAGCTCTGGGAGCTGGTGATGGACAGGGAAGTCTGGCATGCTGCAGTCCATGGGGTCACAAAGAGTCGGATATGACTGAGTGACTGAACTGAACTGAACTGTGTATTTAAAAATAAATCAGACAAAACTTGGGCTTCCCAGGTGGCACTAATGGTAAGGAAACCACCCGCCAATGCAGGAGATATATGAGATGTGGGTTAGAGTCCTGGGTTGGGAAGCCCCCCTGGAGGAGGGAGTGACAACCCACTTCAGTATTCTTGCCTGGAGAATGCCATGGACAGAGGAGCTGGTCGGCTACAGTCCATAGGGTCACAAAGAGTCAGACACGACTGAAGCGACTTAGCATGCACACACAAAAACTCATCTCATATATGTCACAAATTCAGTAAAAAGGATGATTATTTAATCACATATGGAAACACAATTTTTGCCCCAGTAAAGGTTTGAAAGAGGTAAAAATTTGTCCCCTTTTCCATGAAAACATCCTACTTCATTTTTTTTTTAACAAGAACTTTTCTGGACATGCTGGCAAACTCTTATGCTTATCATTTTCTTCATATAAATTTCATCATTTCCAGGGTCCAGGACTATTTGGGTTGCCAAATAGGGTTTTTGAGGGATATAATCATTGTAAAAAATATCTGGATATTTTTTATATGATATATGATACAGAGGAAAGAGAGTGAAATTCTTTCTATCTTACTTTTAATCCAAAGAGCCAAATTATGGTCTTGCCAGAGAGAAGCAGCCTAGTTATGGTAGCCCCTACCAAACCACCTCAAAATGAAATACTAAGCTGCTTAAATGTTATAAATCTGGATAAAGTTCAGCCTTTGCACATTACATAAATGGTCAATTGCTGGGTAATAGGAAGGAAAAGTCATTATTTCCTAAGAAGAATCCTTTCAATTTATGTGAGAAAAATATCATGACATTTTTTATTTGTTGCTAATTTTAATTAAAAAATACCAACATCCACATTTATAATATTTTATTTAAGTGAAGTGGAAAAATCCTTGGATTGAAAGCTAAGTTCTAGTGCCAGTTCTGACTGGGCAATTGTGTGATCTTGGGAAAGTCACTTGGCTCTTGGAGACTTAGTTTTCCTACCTTTAAAATCAAGGGGCTTGGGGAGGGTTCACTCAGGTGGTTAATGAAAGCCCCTTTTAGCTCTATCAGGTGAGTTTAAGCTCTATAATGTATATGTTTAAATTTTATAAGCATTAAAAAAAAAGCCACATAGATATGCAGAGAAGTCAATAAGTAGCAATATTGAGGATTTTTGGCACCTACCCTTGTGTGAGATGATAGAGCAAGAAAGATAGAGAAAGAGAAATATAATTTTTTTTCTTTTTTTAATTTGCACTGACATTCGTAAAAATGGCTCAATTTAAAAGCTGTGGAACCTAGTATTCCCACTCCTAAGCATATACCTAGAGAGAACCATAATTCAAAAAGATATATGCACCCCAATGTTCATTGAAGCACTATTTACAATAGCCAGGACATGGAAGCAACCTAAATATCCATCAACAGAAGAATGGATAAAGATGATGTGGCACATATACAGTGGAAAATTACTCAACCATAAAAAGACGTGGATGGACCTAGAGACTCAGAGTGAAGAAACTCAGAAAGACAAAAACATATACTGTATATTAATGCATATATATGAGATCTAGAAAAATGTATAGATGAATTCATTTGAAAAGCAGAAATAGAAACAAAATGAATAACTAATGAGAACTGATTTTAGAGCACAGGGAACTCTACCAAGCGCTCTACGGTGGCCTCAATGGGAAAGAAATTCAAAGAAGAGATACATGTATCTGTGTGACTGATTTACTATGCTGTACAACAGAAACTAATACAATATTGTAAAGCAATTATACTCTAATAGAAAAAAGCTGTAGAAGATAGGAAAATGAAATAAAATGCTAAGTATTATGTGTCTTAAATAATCTAAACATAAGATACAAAAGCCCAATTTTTAATTAAGTCACATGGACATCACCAGATGGTCAATACTGAAATCAGAGTTATTATATTCTTTGCAGTCAAAGATGGAAAAGTTCTATACAGTCAGCAAAACAAGACCAGGAGCAGACTGTGGCTCAGATCATGAACTCCTTATTGCAAAATTCAGACTTAAATTGAAGAAAGTAGGAGAAACCACTAGGGCATTCAGGTATTATCCATATCAAATCCCTTATGATTATACAGTGGCAGTAACAAATAGATTCAAGGGATTAGATCTGACAAACAGAGTCCCTGAAGAACTATGGACGGAGGTTTGTAATACTGTACTGGAGGCAATGATCAAACCATTCCCAAAAAGAAGAAATGCAAAAAGGCAAAATGGTGCCTGAGGAGGCCTTACAAAGAGCTGAGAAAAGAAAAGTGAAAGACAAAAGAGAAAAAGAAAGATCCAAAGAATAGCAAGGAGAGATAAGAAAGCCTTTCTAAGTGAACAATGCAAACAAAGAGAAAAACCATTAAACGGGAAAGACTAGAGATCTCTTCAAGAAAATTAGAAGATACCAAGGGAACATTGCATGCAAAGATGAGCACAATAAAGGACAGAAACGGCATGGACCTAACAGAAGCAGAAGGGATTAAGAAGAGGTGGCAAGGATACACAGAAGAACTATACAGAAAACAGCTTGATGACCCAGATAACCATGATGGTGTGATCACTCACCTAGAGCCAGACATCCTGGAGTGCAAAGTCAAGTGGGCCTTGAGAGGCATCACTATGAACAAAGCTAGTGGAGGTGATGGAATTCCAGCTGAGCTATTTCAAATCCTAAAAGATGATGCTGTTAAAGACCTGCAGTCAATATGCCAGAAAATTTGGAAAACTCAGCAGTTACCAGAGGACTGGAAAAGGTCACTGTTCATTCCAATCCCAAAGAAAGGCAATGCCAAAGAATGTTCAAACCACCACACAATTGCACTCACTTCACATGCTAGCAAGACAATGCACAAAATCTTTCAAGCTAGGCTTTAACAGCATGTGAACCGAGAACTTCCAGATGTACAAGCTAGATTTAGAAAAGGCAGAGGAACCAGAGATCAAATTGCTAAGATCAGTTGGATTATAGAAAAAGCAACAGAATTCCAGAGAAACATCTTCTGCTTCATGGACTATGCCAAAGCCTTTGACTGTGTGGATCACAACAAACTGGAAAATTCTTCAAGAGATGGGAATACCAGACTACCTGACCTGTCTCCTGAGAAACCTGTATGCAGGTCAAGAAACAATAGTTAGAACCTAACATGGAACAACAAACTGGTTCCAAGCTGGGAAAGGAGTAAGTCAAGGCTGTATATTGTCACCCTGTTTACTTAACTTATATGCAGAGTACATTATGCAAAATGCTGGGCTGGATGAAGCACAAACTGGAATCAAGATTGCTGGGAGAAATATCAATAACCTCAGATATGCAGATGACACTACTCTTATGGCAGAAAGTGAAGAGGAACTAAAGAGCCTCTTGATGAAGGTAAAAGAGGAGAGTAAAAGTGCTGGCTTAAAAATTCAGCATTCCAAAAACATAGATCTATGATCTATGATCTGGTCCCTTCAGTTCGTGGCAAATAAAACGGGAAGAGTGGAAGCAGTAACAGATTTTATTTTCTTGGGCTCCAAAATCACTGTGGACATTTAAGGAAGCCTTGAAATTAAAAGATGCTTGCTCCTTGGAAGAAAAGCTATGACAAACCTAGACAGTGTGTTAAAAAGCAGAAACATTACTTTGCTTACAAAGTTCCATTTAGTCAAAGCTATGGTTTTTCTAGTAGTCATGTATGAACGTGAGAATTGGACCATAAAGAAGGCTGGGCACCGAAGGATTGACACTTTTGAACTTTGGTGTTGGAGAAGACCCTGAGAGTCCCTTGGACAGCAGGGAGTTCAAACCAGTCAATCCTAAAGGAAATCAACCCTGAATATTCATTGTCAGGGTTGATACTAAAGCTGAAGCTCCAATACTTTGGCTACCTGATGCAAAGTGTCGACTCATTGGAAAAGACCCTGAAGGTGATAAAGATGGAGTGCGGGAGGGGAAGGGGATGACAGAGGATGATATGGTTGGATGGTACCACGTACTCAATGGACATGAATTTGAGCATACTCCGGGAGATGGTGAAGGACAGGGAAGCCTGGCATGCTGCAGTTCATGGGATCGCAAAGAGTCAGATATGACTGAGTAACTGAACAACAGCCACCAATAGGAACTTTTTTGAAAATAATAACCACATTAATACCTATCCTGGTGGCTCAGATAGTAAAGAATCTGCCTGCAATGCATGAGACCCAGATTTGATCCCTGGGTTGGGCAGATCCCCTGGAGAAGTAAATGGCAACCCACTCACATATTCTTGCCTGGAGAATTCTATGGGAAGAGGAGCTTGATGGGCTACAGTCCACAGTGTTGCAAAGAGTTGGACATGACTGACAGACTCACACCTTTCACTTTACCTCACCTATCTCTATATTCATAATCAACTGCTACTTCTTCTTTATAGAGGAGACATAGCTGCTACCAAAACTAATTGTAATCATGTGTATGTATGTGTATGTTCTTAATCGCCCTGTTACATTTCAGCAGTCAGGAACACAAACTCCCAAAACCTGGATATTATTGCTAGTGTATGGTTTTAAGAAATTGCTGTCAGAATTCCTAGAGCCTCAGGTATTGTCCTGAGATATGAATAAATGATAGCTATTTATAAGCTGCCACTTCTTTTTGTCACTCCATAATTTTAACTTCAAAGTCTAGTGACATGGCTGAACCTATTTTCAGTTCCTGTAAAGTTGTGCATTTGAAGTGGGAACAACAGTGACAAAAAGTGAGAGACAGTGATTGACATGGCATATAATCACTTTACGTATCAAGACTCTAGCATACTGTTTATAGGAGGTGCTACATCATTAGAAAAATATGAAGGGATGTGTTAGTGGGGTTGTACCAAAATAATTGATGTCCCAAAGGTAATTTTTGGTACAAATAGGATATTTTTAAATTGCTATTTTTTTTTTTTTGTTATACATGGAGAGTCATGGGAAAGGGATATATTATACCTAACTTTAAGAAAGTTAGGAATGTGTGTGAGTAGCATTAAGGGTGTAGGCTGAGGCAAAAGTTCAAGACAGATGAACTTCTACCTGTCTTGTGTTTTCCCACATCTATCTGAGTGATTTTGGACCAACCATTTTAGTCTCCTAGCTTTGTTTTCCTCATCTGTAAGCTGAGAATAAAGTAGTTGACTCTGTCTACCTCAAGGCAGTATTAGAGACTCCAATAAGATATTTATGAAGGTACCTTGGTCTATGTTGAAGCAATTAACTAATATGAAGTTCAGTTCAGTCACTTAGTCATGTCCGACTCTTTGTGACCCCATGAAACGCAGCATGCAATCCTCCTTGTCCATCACAAACTTCCGGAGTTTACCCAAACTCATGTCCATTGAATTGGGGATGGCATCCAACCATCTCATCCTCTGTCATCCCCTTCTCCTCCTGCCCTCAATTTTTCCCAGCATCAGGGTCTTTTCAAATGAGTCAGCTCTCCGCATCAGGTGGCCAAAGTATTGGAGTTTCAGCTTCAACATCAGTCCCTCCAATGAACACCCAGGACTGATCTCCTTTAGGATGGACTGGTTGGATCTCCTCGCAGTCCAAGGGACTCTCAAGAGTCTTCTCCAACACCACAGTTCAAAAGCATCAATTCTTCAGTGCTCAGCTTTCTTTATAGTCCAACTTTCACATCCACACATGACCACTGACTAGACGGATCTTTGTTGACAAAGTAATGCCTCTGCTTGTTAATATGCTATCTAGGTTGGTCATAACTTTCCTTCCAAGGAGTAAGCATCTTTTAATTTCATGGCTTCAATCACCATCTGCAGTGATTTTGGAGCCCAAGAAAATAAAGTCTCTCACTGTTTTCATTGTTTCCCCATTTGCCATAAAGTGATGGTACCAGATGAGTGATCTTAGTTTTCTGAGTGTTGACTTCTAAGCCAAATTTTTCACTCTCCTCTTTCACTTTCATCAAGAGGCTCTTTAGTTCTTTTTCACTTTCTGCCATAAGAGTGGTGTCATTTGCCTATCTGAGGTTATTGATATTTCTCCCAGCAATCTTGATTCCAGCTTATGCTTCTTCCAGCCCAGCATTTCTCATGATGTACTCTGCATATAAGTTAAAGAAGCAGGGTGACAATATACAGCCTTGACGTACTCCTTCTCCTATTTGGAACCAGTCTGTTGTTCCATGTCCAGTTCTAACAGTTGCTTCCTGACCTGCATACAGGTTTCTCAAGAGGCAGGTCACGTGGTCTGATATTCCCATCTCTTTCAGAATTTTCCAGTTTGTTGTGATCCACACAGTTAAAGGCTTTGGCATAGTCAATAAAGCAGAAATAGATGTTTGTCTGGAACTCTCTTGCTTTTTCAATGATCCAGCAGATATGGCAATTTGAACTCTGGTTCCTCTGCCTTTTCTAAAACCAGCTTGAACATCTGGAAGTTCATGGTTCACGTATTGCTGAAGACTGGCTTGGAGACTTTTGATCATTACTTTACTAGCATGTGAGATGAGTGCAATTGTGTGGCAGTTTGAGCATTCTTTGGCATTGCCCCTCTTTGGGATTGGGATGGAAGCTGACCTTTTCCAGTCCTGTGGCCACTGCTGAGTTTTCCAAATTTGCTGGCATATTGAGTGCAGCACTTTCACAGCATCATCTTTCAGGATTTGAAATAGCTCAACTGGAATTCCATCACTTCCACTAGCTTTGTTCGTAGTGATGCTTCCTAAGGCCCACCTGACTTCACATTCCAGGATGTCTGGATCTAGGTGAGTGTTAGTGATCACACCATCGTGATTATCTTGGTCATGAAGATCTTTTTTGTACAGTTCTTCTGTGTATTCTTGCCACCTCTTCTTGATATCTTCTGCTTCTGTTAGGTCCATACCCTTTCTGTCCTTTATTGAGCCCATCTTTGCATGAAATGTTCCCTTGGTATCTCTAATTTTCTTGAAGAGATCTCTAGTCTTTCCCATTCTATTGTTGCCCTCTATTTCTTTGCATTGATCACTGAGGAAGTCTTTCTTATCTCTCTTTGATATTCTTTGCATTCAAATGGGTATATCTTTCCTTCTCCTCTTTGCTTTTGACTTCTCTTCTTTTCAGAGCTATTAGTAAGGCCTCCTCAGACAGCCATTTTGCTTTTTTTTGCATTTCTTTTTCTTGAGGATGGTCTTGATCCCTGTCTCCTGTACAGTGTCATGAACCTCCATCCATAGTTCATCAGGCATTCAGTCTATCAGATCTAGTCCCTTAAATCTATTTCTCACTTCCACTGTATAATCATAAGGGAAGATACCCCACGTCCAAGGTCAGGAGGGGTGGCTCTGAGGAGATACCCCATGTCCAAGGTAAGGAGCAGCGGCTGCGCTTGCTGGAGCAGCCTTGAAGAGATACCCCACATCCAAGGTAAGAGAAACCCAAGTAAGATGGTAGGCACTAAGAAAGGGCACCAGAGTGCAGACAGACTGAAATCACAATCACAGAAAACTAGCTAATCCGATCACATGGACCACAGCCTTGTCTAACTCAATATGAAGTAGTCTTCCTCATTATTATCAAGAAAAATATATATTATTGCTAGTACCTATGACTAAAATCACAGAAGTGTTTGGAGAACTCAAATTACCTTTTCCTGGTATATTCATGAAACGTGGGTTCCTCTAATTAATCAATTAGATTAATTCCTCATTAATTACAATTCTCCTGGATCCTACACACATTTGTTATGATTAATTTCATGTGTCAACCTGACTGGGTCATGTAGTGCCCAGATATTTGGTTAAAGATTATTTCTGAGTGTGTCTGTGATGGTGTTTCTGGATGAGATTGGTATTTGAGTTAGTAGACTGAATAAAGCAGACTGACCTCCCCGATGTGGGTGGGTATGAGAACTGAATAGAACAAAACAGGTGAAGGAAGGGAAAAACCATCTCTCTCCGTCTGACTCATTGCGCTGACACACTAATCTCTTGCCTTCAGACTTCAACTAACTCCATAGGAGCTCCTGGTTTTCAAGGTCTTTGCATTCAGACTGGAATTTACAACACTGGCTCTCCAGTTCTCAGGCCTTCAGACTTGGGCTTGTACGTTGGGCTTGTACCTTGATTCTCCTGGTTCTTAGAACTTCATGTCAGACTGGAAATATATTAACTGTTTTCCCCTGGGTCTCCAACTTGCAGATGGCAAACAGTAGTTTCCATAACTGTGTGAGCCAATTCCTTATAATAAATTTCTGTCTCCATCTCTCTCTCTCTGTAATATTTATTTACAATTATTTATATTATATACAATATACAATATATCTATTTATTTTTCTGGAGAATCCTAACCAATACAGATTGCATGTTTTTCAAATATTTGTTAGAGGGTGGCATAGATACATTGTAGCTCTTTTCCTAGTAAAAATAATTGGCTGATATAAGGATCTACTGTATCTAGCTCCTGATAATGACTTTCATCTTGAAGATCAAAGAAATGTGTGTTCCAGTTTCTTGGTCCTATATGCATCTGGAATTTTATGTGTTTGAAACTGATGTCAGATCCTCATCTCCCAGACATCATCCCAGACATCTCCTGCCCCATCAGAATCCTATTTGTTCTTACTGAAGTCATCTACAGGAGCTGCTTCCTCATGACTTCCATTCACTTTGCCCACAATGTAACAGCCACACCAAGAAATATGAGAGTTGCCATACACCGATCTCTTCCCTATGGGCAACTGACATATTTTAGCTCACTTAATCCTCATGACCATCCAACAATGCTGTTATTCCTCATTTTATAGTTCAGGAAACAGTGGCTTTTAAAGGGTAACTAAGTTACTCAATGATACACAGCAAACAGCGGAACTAAGAATTGAATTCAAAGCTACCTAACTGGTAAATCTATGTGGACTCAATTACGAGGCATATCTCCTATTCCCACTCCCCTTTTTCTTTTCCCTCAGTTGCACATTTCTTTGTCCATCTAAGTTACTCAGGCTCAAGGCAATTTATTATAGCTAGGGTATATGATTTCCTCTGGTATTTTATGTAACATTTTCAAAACAGCCCAGACATGTATGATGACCATGTTTTTGCCTGTCAGCAATGCAGAGGAACCAGAGATCAAATTGTCAACACCGCTGGATCATCGAAAAAGCAAGAGAGTTCCAGACAAACATCTATTTCTGCTTTATTGACTATGCCAAAGCCTTTAACTGTGTGGATCACAACAAACTGGAAAATTCTGAAAGAGATGGGAATATCAGACCACGTGACCTGCCTCTTGAGAAACCTGTATGCAAGTCAGGAAGCAACTGTTAGAACTGGACATGGAACAACAGACTGGTTCCAAATAGGAAAAGGAGTACGACAAGGCTGTATATTGTCACCCTGCTTCTTTAACTTATATGCAGAGTACATCATGAGAAACGCTGGGCTGGAAGAAGCACAAACTGGAATCAAGATTGCTGGGAGAAATATCAATAACCATAGATATGCAGAAAGTGAAGAGGAACTAAAAAGCCTCTTGATGAAAGTGAAAGAGGAGAGTGAAAAAGTTGGCTTAAAACTCAACATTCAGAAAATGAAGATCATGGCATCTGGTTCCCTCACTTCATGGGAAATAGATGGGGAAACAGTGGATACAGTGTCAGACTTAATTTTTTTGGGCTCCAAAACCACTGCAGATGGTGACTGCAGCCATGAAATTAAAAGACACTTACTCCTTGGAAGAAAAGTTATGACCAACCTAGATAGCATATTCAGAAGCAGAGATATTACTTTGCCAACAAAGGTCCGTCTAGGCAAGGCTATGGTTTTTCCAGTAGTCATGTATAGATGTGAGAGTTGAACTGTGAAGAAGGCTGAGCACCAAAGAATTGACGCTTTTGAACTGTGGTGTTGGAGAAGACTCCTGAGAGTCCCTTGGACTGCAAGGAGATCCAACCAGTCCATTCTGAAGGAGATCAGCCCTGGGTGTTCTTTGGAAGGAATGATGCTAAAGCTGAAACTCCAGTACGTTGGCCACCTGATGTGTAGAGTTGACTCATCGGAAAAGACTCTGACGCTGAGAGGGATTGGGGGCAGGAGGAAAAGGGGACGACAGAGGATGAGATGGCTGGATGGCATCACTGACTCAATGGACGTGAGTTTGAGTGAACTCGGGAGTTGGTGATGGACAGGGAGGCCTGGTGTGATGCGATTCATGGTGTCGCAAAGAGTTGGACATGACTGAGCGACTGAACTGAACTGAATTTTTTTTTTTCATTCTGAAAGGATTCTATCAAATTTGATAAGGTTGATATGTTCTATAAATCCCTACTGCCTCCTTTAATGCAATCATAACTTTCTGAGGGCTGGTTCCTAGGGACAAAGCTTTATAGTCCATAACTTTCCAGTGAAAGATTTACTATATGGTGGAATTAATACGTGCCATGCATTTCACAGCTTTTCCACCTCAAATGGCATTTCTTAGTCAGCACATTAGGTTTCCCATATGTATTGCCACAAATAGTAATTCTTCCTCAGAGTTCAGGGAGATTTGCAGAAACAAGTATTTCCAAATTAAATCTTATTCACAGTTTCTGCTCAGTATAAAGCAGCCTAACTTGATGAGTGCCTTTGACATGTTGGGGAATAATTAAATTTAATTTTCATGCACAGAATGGAAATGAAAAACACTTCTGTAGGCCTGCAGTTACACTATGCTCTCAAAAGGGAAGGGAAATGGAATCTGAGAAAATGGTGCAGTCCACAAAGTTCTAGGAGAAAACATTCTAGAATAATACAATCTCTGCTGATATGGCAGCTTTTATTTTAGCCCTTAGGGGTAAAAATGGGAATGGACTTGATGGATTTCTTTTTTTCCTTTTGAAAAGATAGAAAGGTAATTTGACCTATTTATTATCCAAATGTTCTTTAAAAATTCACTGGCTTTTACATTGAGCAGCTGACTGCCTTGAAGTGACACCTCCCCCACCAATTCAGCCCCACAGCTACACAGACTCTGTTTCCAAGCACAGCTCTCAGTGTTACCAGTTTTTCTCTGGGACCCCTTAACTGTATTTTAGGAAAGGAGAATGTCAGCATTTTGAAATTAGAATATTTAAACTGTAAATAAAAAATTTACTGGCTTTTAAAGGGCAGACCTGAGAGAAAAGTCTTAGACTCATATTCTCCAAATTATCAGCAAGTAGTGAATAAGAGGGGGAGCCTTTACTATTATTGAACTTTTAAATATTATTAATAATAGCTGAGATAAAGTTTCAATGTATTTAGAACCCCTTAGGAGTCAGGGTCTGTTTCTAAAGTTCTTTATATTCCAGTAGACTGTCACATTGTTTTACCTGTTTATACTTCAGGAATTTGAGCCTGAGAAAAGTGATTTTCCTGACGTTACACAGCTAGTAAATGCCTAATTGTGATTTGGTCCTAACGTCTGGATCTCTCCAAAGCCTGTGCTCTTTCTAGTACAATATATCATAATTAAGAGCACAATTTCAAAAAGCAGACTTGGGCTTTTAAACTCAGACACTGCCAGCTGCTGGCTGTATGAACTGAACTTAACATTTCTGAATTCAGAACCCTCTTGTATAAAATTATCATCATCATCTTCATCATTATTTAGTCAGGCTGTTGTAGGGATTAAGTGAGTTAGTATGCTAAGAATTCTTTTACTCTCTGCCTGGCCCATACACCACACTCAGTGAGTGTTATTTTTCATTTTACCATACCAGGTAGACCCTCTTTATGAGGTTAAGGCATAGATAGAAAGTTGAAGAATCAATAAGGCTACCTGCTTTATACATGACTGAATTGGTTTTGAGGCAATAAAAAGATACATTGGTAACTTAAAGAGAAAAGAGTTCTAGTAACAGAAGTCTTTGGCCATAAACTAAAATTGTATTGCCAACTGTTACTCAATTTGAACACAAGCAATAATGATGAGAGGACATTTTTTATCTACTCATTCACTCATTCATCAGACTCATTTGCTTTTTTTTCTCCTCTAGAGTAGGAACGTAGGTGTTGAATTCACCCCGAGGTAAGAGTTTGTTCTGCCTGAAAATTCCAATCAGTGTCAGAACAATGAACAAAAGACTGAACTTTATAAAACATGAGACAGTTTGCTTTCATTAAACTTATAAGTTGTACACAGCTTATTTATTAAAAAGGTTTTTTTTTTTTTTTTTTTTTTAAGTTATGGAGCTTCTTGAAAAGAACACAGTGACCACACTTATTGTCAAATCAATGTAGTTCTTTTTATTCAGGATTCTCTTTGTTCACTCTATTTCTTTCTTTCTTTCTTTTTTTTTGAATGTTTGAATGGAGACACTAAAGGTAGAGTGAGGTGAAGTGATTTGGGAGCAGCTCTGAGGTACATGGTGCCAAAACCCAAAAGTCCCTGCTTGGCTGTGCCTCCTTGAAACAGCTTTGTTCATGTACGCAGCTGTATAAATTACACTGATTTGAAAGAAACAAAACACCTTTTATGCTTGTCTTCCTTAAAGTTCTTTTTCATCCATGCCAGAATTCTTTCTCTGTAAGAATAATAGCAAAGATTTGTTTTGCAAAACTCTATGTTCAGAGCTGGAAGTGGGGGTTGGGGAAAAAGGAGGAATTTGATTCTGATTTTTTTTTTTTTAATCATGTAGTAGGCTGAGATTCCCTCCGGTGTGGTAAAAAATAAAACGAGGCCAGATGGTAGGAGTTGTTTATGGGTTCTGAAGAGAAGTATTAAGTCATTAAAATTTGGAGGATATTCTCATTTATTCCAGCTTCCTCTTCTCATTAAATCTCTATTTTCTGCGGTTAAAGGCGCAGGGAGATAATGTCTGGGTGGCAGATGTGAATGCCTCCTTGCCCGGGCCATGGTTAAAGAGTATCTTTTGTTCTCTCAGATCTCCAGCTAGGAGTGAATGTAAAGGAATGTGCTTTACAGGAGTCTAGAAAGGTGCATGGAAGCACCTGTACAGGAAATAGGTAAAGGTTATCTACACTAAGTTTTAAGGCTTTTAAATCTGAATGTACTTTGAGACTCATTTCTTGGCACAGGTTTTTCCGAGAGCTCCTTAGAGAAGAACTTAGCTTTAGTAATAAATATAAGAGGGACATTTTCCGGCATAATGAATCTTGAATGGATGTGCTCAAAGCTGATTTTAAAATTCATGGCTGGTGTTATCTATAAAATGGGAAGATGACATTGTCTATGTTATAATAGACAATTATTATAGACCATTATAAATATAATATATATTTAATTATAATATATATGCTATATATTATAATAGACAATTCTAAGTACTGTTCTATTTTTAAAGAACGAAATCAATAAAGTTACTCAAACTATTTATGGGACTGATCCTGCTATTTATGTAACTCTTGCCATGAAAATATACCCAGAATTAAGCAATTACACAAATAGCTTGCATTTAAAAATTGTAGGTGATGCTAGTGATAAAGAACCCACATCCCAGTGCAGGAGACAGAAGAGATATGGGTTCATTCGCCGGGGACAGGAAGATCCCAGTATTCTTGCTTGGAGAATCCCATGGACAGAGGAGCCTGGTGAGCTATAGCTCATGGGATTGCAAAGGATTGGACACAACTGAAGCAACTTAATGTGCACGGATGCAAGCCTTAGGTTTCATTTTGTTAAGGAACAGTTTTCCTCTGATGAGCCCATATTAATCCTTTTGTGATAGTTAAGTGTACAGGGTTAGAAATTTATACTGAGGGTTCGAATATGAGTTTAAGTCATAACTCTGCTATTTACTAACCAAGTGAACTTAGACACAACACTTTTAAGCTACTGTTTGTTTATTCACCTATAAAATGGAGATATTAATAGCTCTTACCTCATAATTATACATGAGGACGCTAAATTGAACAATGTATGTAAAGTTTTGCACAGTTTCTGGACCATACTTCCTGGCTCTGGAGAAGCAAAACTACCTATCTTAACTAAACAATATCAATCTAACCGCCACTGTTAAACTTATGAAGAATCACTGACAGGAAAGCTTATCAAAATATGTATGGAGCCCTAAGGAACCACACAGACAACTGAGTCTCCTTGGGTGCACTCAGTGACCAGCTGTTTATACATGGTGAGAAACAGAGATCTGTTGTGTCAGATTACAAGGCTCTCCCCTACAGTGCAGTATGCGGTGGGGCTGAAGATGGTGGGGCTGTCATGTCAAAGCTACTAGGTTCTAATGCTAAGTAAGTAGAGAGTGGTGGAGGGTGGGCAGGAATTTGGATCAGGAAGGATTGTGGGAGGTTTCTGCTTTGGAGTAATCCCCTCCCAGGATTATCTCATTCTTGATCCAAGACTCTGGGGACAATCAGAGAGATGGGGAGAAAAGAACAGGAAATGGAAATCTGCAAAAACTGGGTAACCTCTCCTGTTGTAAAGTGAGGAAAGGCTGCACTGCAGAGTTTTACTGGAGCCTTCATTCAGGCCTTTCTTTGTTCTTAAAAGGTTATGAGCTTATAGAACTTCTGAATTTCAGAGCCTCTGAATCTTCTGTGCTTCCCTATTTTAAATTTTTATTTCTAAAAACATACAAGTGTTGGTATTTCATCTATTTCAAAAATGCAATGTATGTAAAATATATGAGTACATTCCTGGGGAAATATCATGTATGTAGAGAAAGAGCCCTTTCACCACCACCTGGAAACACACTGAATATGATTTGTGAGTAATTTAATTATAGGAATGTGATCATTCTACAAATATTTTTATGCAACTTTTTTTTAACTTACTAATATTCCTATGAGATTTCCATGACAGTACATGTACACACTTATAGTAAATTAATTTATGACAAAGGCAAGAGAAAAGAATCCCTTCAATAAGTGGTGTTGGGAAAAGCGGATAGCTACATGTAAAAGAATGAAATTAGAACATTCTCTAAAATCATATACAGAAATAAACTAAAAAAATGGATTAAAGACACAAATGCAAGACCAGATACTGTGAAACTCCTAGAGGAAAACATAGGCAGAACAGTCTTTGACGTAAATTGCAGCAACAGTTTTTTGAATATGTCTCCTACATATTCAAAAATAAACAAATAGTACCTAATCAAATTTAAAAGCTTTTGTACAGCAAAGGAAACCATCAACATAATGAAAAGACAGCCTATGAATACGAGAAGCTATTTGCAAATGATATGACCAAAACAGGATTAATAGGGCTTCCCAGGCGTCTCAGTGGTAAAAGATCCACCTGCCAGTGCAAGAGACAATGGTTTGATCCCTGATCTGGGAAGATACCCTGGAAATGAAAACCCATTCCAGTATTCTTGCCTGGAGAATCCCATGGACAGAGGAGACTGGCAGGCTCAGTCCATGCGGATGCAAAGAGTCAGACACATCTTAGTGACTAAACAGCATGGCATAAAGCACCTCCTATATGTAACTCACTGTATTAAAAAAAATAATATCACAGGCCTTTTTGGATGGTCATTTTACTTTTTTATGATGCCTCTGTAATATGGATTTAAATTTTTTGGATAGTCAAATTTGTTTATTTTCTTTTTCTTTTTTAAATTTTATTTTATTTTTAAACTTTACAATATTGTATTGGTTTTGCCAAATATCGAAATGAATCTATCACAGGTATACATGTGTTCCCCATCCTGAACCCTCCTCCTTCCTCCCTCCCCATACCATCCCTCTGGGTTGTCCCAGTGCACCAGCCCCAAGCATCCAGTATCGTGCATTGAACCTGGACTGGCGACTCGTTTCATACATGATAGTGTACATGTTTCAATGCCATTCTCCCAAATCTTCCCACCCTCTCCCTCTCCCACAGAGTCCATAGGACTGTTCTATACATCAGTGTCTCTTTTGCTGTCTCGTACACCGGGTTATAGTTACCATCTTTATAAATTCCATATATATGTGTTAGTATACTGTATTGGTGTTTTTCTTTCTGGCTTACTTCACTCTGTATAATAGGCTCCAGTTTCATCCACCTCATTAGAACTGATTCAAATGAATTCTTTTTAATGGCTGAGTAATACTCCATTGTATATAGGTACCACAGCTTTCTTATCCATTCATCTGCTGATGGACATCTAGATTGCTTCCATGTCCTGGCTATTATAAACAGTGCTGCGATGAACATTGGGGTACATGTGTCTCTTTCCCTTCTGGTTTCCTCAGTGTGTATGCCCAACAGTTGGATTGCTGGATCATAAGGCAGTTCTACTTCCAGTTTTTTAAGGAATCTCCACACTGTTTTCCATAGTGGCTGAACTAGTTTGCATTCCCACCAACAGTGTAAGAGGGTTCCCTTTTCTCCACACCCTCTCCAGCATTTATTGCTTGTGGACTTTTGGATCGCAGCCATTCTGACTGGCGTGAAATGGTACCTCACAGTGGTTTTGATTTGCATTTCTCTGATAATGAGTGATGTTGAGCACCTTTTCATGTGTTTGTTAGCCATCTGTATGTCTTTCTTTATAGCTTCTGGATTTGGTATAGCAAGTGCTTTGCATACCAAGCATATCCAAAACATGCTGTATTTTCTGCTAATATTTTATATTTAGTTTTTGTGCTTAAAATAATCAGTGGAGAATTATTTTTGGATGTGTTCTTCTGTTTTAAGATGGATAGTCTGAATTGTCTATTCTGATCATTTGTTTATTTTGTATTTGGTTTATTTGCTTTCTCTTATATTTTAGAAGGAATTCTTTGTATATCGGGCTTCCCAGGTGGTGCTAGTGGTAAAGAACCCACCTGCCAATGCAGGAGATAAAAGAGATGGTTTTGATCCCTGGGTCGGGAAGATCCTCTGGAGGAGGGAATGGCAATTCACTCCAGTATTCTTGCCTGGAGAATCCATAGACAAATGAGCCTGGTAGGCTACAGTCCATAGGGTTGCACAGAGTCAGACATGACTGAAGTGGTTTAGCACGTGCACTTTGTATATTATGTATCATATTATTTTTCTACTATCTTTGAATTTTATTTGTGTTTTTATAGCTCAAACTTTAAAACATTCCATGTTTTCTTCCAGTGTCTTTGTTTTAGTTATATTTTGTACTTAATCCATAAGAAATTTTTCCTTATAATTTATTTATTTGTTTTTGACTGTGCTGTGTCTTCGTTGATGCATGGGTTTTTCTCTAGCTGGCGAGTTGGGGGTACTCTCTAGTTGCGGAATGCAGGCTTCTCATCGTGGTGGCTTCTTTTGTCGTGGAGCACAGGTTCTAGGGCACATGGACTTCATTAGTTGTGCCATGCAGGCTCAGCAGTTGAGGCTCATGAGCTCTAGAGCACAGGTTTAATGGTTGTGGTGCATGAGTTTATTTGCTCCGTTTCATGTGGCATCTTCCTGGACTAGGAACTGAACCCTTGTCTCCTGTGTTGCCCGCAGATCCTTACCACTGACCTACCATGGAATCTCCATAAGGAATTTTTAAATTGTAGCTAAATATGCACAAAATTTATCATTTTAACATTTGTATATGTACAGTTCAGTGGCACAAAATATGTTCATGTTTTTATGCAATCATTATCACCATTAATCTCCAGAACTTTTTCCTCTTCCCAAACTAAAACTCTATACTCATTAAATAATAACACTCCCATTTCTTCCTTCCAGCCCCTGGAAACAACTATTCTACTCTCTTTGTTAATTTGACTGTTCAGGGAACCTCATATAAGTCCAATCATACAATGCCTGTCCTTTCATGTCAAGTTTACTCCATTTCTGACTATTGTGAATAAAGCTGTATGAGCATGAATGTACAAATAACTGCTCAAGGAGGAATACTTGAGCTTGAGTGGAAATACACAAATTCAACAACTTAGATGAAATGTATTAATTTCTTGAAAGACACAAAACACCAAGGAAGGAGTATTTTCTTTTACTTTGGAACTTGATAAAGCCATTAAATACCTCAGAGAAGTCTGTCTCTCTGTATCAAAGTACCTAGCATAGTGCTTCGGAGAAGGCACTGGTGACCCACTCCAGTACTCTTCCCTGGAAATCCCATGGATGGAGGAGCCTGGTAGGCTGCAGTCCATGGGGTCGCTAAGAGTCAGATACGACTGAGAGACTTCACTTTCACTTTTCACTTGTATGTATTGGAGAAGGAAATGGCAACCCACTCCAGTGTTCTTGCCTGGAGGATCCCAGGGATGGGGGAGCCTGGTGGGCTGCCATCTATGGGGTCAGACAGAGTTGGACACGACTGAAGTGACTTAGCAGCAGCAGCAGCATAGTGCTTACTTCATGGTGGATACTTGATAAATTGTGGCTATTGTTATAATACCACTACATAAAATATTGACAAAATTCAACATCCATTTATGATAAAAACTCTCCAGAAAGCAGGAATAGAAGGAACATACCTCAACATAATAAAAGCTATATATGACAAACCCACAGCAAACATTATCCTCAATGGTAAAAAATTGAAAGCATTTCCTCTAAAGTCAGGAACAAGACAAGGGTGCCCACTTTCACCATTACCATTCAACATAGTTTTGGAAGCTTTGGCCACAGCAATCAGAGCAGAGAAAGAAATAAAAGGAATCCTAATTGGAAAAGAAGAAGTAAAACTCTCACTGTTTGCAGATGACATGATCCTCTACATAGAAAACCCTAAAGACTCCACCAGAAAATTACTAGAACTAATCAATGAATATAGTAAAGTTGCAGGATATAAAATCAACACACAGAAATCCCTTGCATTCCTATACACTAATAATGAGAAAATAGAGAAATTAAGGAAACAATTCCATTCACCATTGCAACGGAAAGAATAAAATACTTAGGAATATATCTACCTAAAGAAACTAAAGACGTATATATAGAAAACTATAAAACACTGGGGAAAGAAATCAAAGAGTAATACTCCATTGTGTATATGTACCACAGCTTTCTTATCCATTCATCTGCTGATGGACATCTAGGTTGCTTCCATGTCCTGGCTATTATAAACAGTGCGGGGAGGGAGGAGGGAGGAGGGTTCAGGATGGGGAACACATGAGAAATAAAGGAATAAAAAATTAAAAAAAAAAGAAAAAAAGAAAAAAAAAAAAAGAAAAAAAGAAATCAAAGAGGACACTAATAGATGGAGAAATATACCATGTTCATGGATCGGAAGAATCAATATAGTGAAAATGAGTATACTACCCAAAGCAATCTATAGATTCAATGCAATCCCTATCAAGCTACCAACGGTATTCTTCACAGAGCTACAACAAATAATTTCACAATTTGTATGGAAATACAAAAAACCTCGAATAGCCAAAGCAATCTTGAGAAAGAAGAATGGAACTGGAGGAATCAACCTGCCTGACTTCAGGCTCTCCTACAAAGCCACACTCATCAAGACAGTATGGTACTGGCACAAAGACAGAAATATAGATCAATGGAACTAAATAGAAAGCCCAGAGATAAATCCATGCACATATGGACACCTTATCTTAGACAAAGGAGGCAAGAATATACAATGGATTAAAGACAATCTCTTTAACAAGTGGTGCTGGGAAAACTGGTCAACCACTTGTAAAAGAATGAAAATAGAGCACTTTCTAAGACCATACACAAAAATAAACTCAAAATGGATTAAAGATCTAAACGTAAGACCAGAAACTATAAAACTCCTAGAGGAGAACACAGGCAAAACACTCTCCGACATATATCACAGCAGGATCCTCTATGACCCACCTCCCAGAAGATTGGAAATAAAAGCAAAAATAAAAAATGGGACCTAATTAAAATTAAAAGCTTCTGCACAACGAAGGAAACTATTAGCAAGGTGAAAAGACAGCCTTCAGAATGGGAGAAAATAATAGCAAATGAAACAACAGACAAACAACTAATCTCAAAAATATACAAGCAATTCCTACAGCTCAATTTCAGAAAAATAAATGACCCAATCAAAAAGTGGACCAAAGAACTAAATAAATATTTCTCTAAAGAAGACATACAGATGGCCAACAAATACATGAAAAGATGCTCAACATCACTCATTATCAGAGAAATGCAAATCAAAAACACTATGAGTTGCCATGAGTTTGGATAAGCTTGTCTGGAAAATCTTTGTCATGCTTCCTTATGTACTTGTCTGTTCCTCTTTCCTACTTTTCGAACTTTCCTTACTTCCACCTTGCCTCTCTCTCTCCCTCTTTCCTCCATTCTCCCTCTCTTCATTCTCTACTTTCTTAGCATAGTTTTCACTCTACTTTTGAGACAAATAATTCTTCCACAGCAAAAAAAAAAAAAAAAAAAAAAAGTCTCCCTCCTAAAAAATCCCCCCAAACCTCTTTCATCTAGCTCTGAGAACTTGTGAGTATTACCATGTCAAATGTCATAGACAAATGGTTAGAAAATGTTAAATTTCTGAAGTTAATAAATATATCTGTCATGTTTCTTTTTTTATTTCTTAATTGTAGTCAACCCATTTCAGTCATCTGTTCCTTGGTTTGCCAGTAAAGGGAAAAAGAAATACTCTAAACTGTTAAAGCAACCAATGTCCTCTTTATAGCAGTTTAAATTCAAAATGACTTATCCATATTCATTGACTATTGTGCATGATAGTTTACGTATTGACATTTTAAAAATACCTACTTTCAGGCTGAAATCAGTATACTTTATGGCATCTATTTGTTTAAAAGTTTTATAATATCCTGAAGTTATAGAATTTTATGAATAAAAGACCATCTGGCTCCCTAGAGTGTGTGAATTTTTTTTTACCCTCTTTGAATGGAGCTTTATTTTCAGAAACATGCTACATTAAAAAAAAAATAGGTTTGTGATGAATAAACCAATGAGGCCTTGTAAAGCACCAATTTTGTCTTTTCAGGGGAGCCTTTCTTTATCTCTTATTTCCATCTTTTTATCCTTCCTAAGTCCATAGGAAATGGAAATTATTTTAGGTCTCTATTACTTGCCTTCTCTTTGTTTTGAAGTTTTTTCCAGAGGAGTCTGGGATTGAATCATGGTCAATCAAGGTAACTAGTATCAGTGAATATGAAGGCCCTCCATGTTAAGTTGGGGAAGATAGCATAAGACATACCCCCACCAAAGATTCCCATGTAAATTATTAAGACATCCCCCCACCAAAGTTGGAGAAGATAGCACAAGCATCCCCCTGCCAAAGATTCCCATGTAAATTTCCAGTCAATTATGAAGACCAGAAACACACCTATAGCAGTTCTAGAAATAAGGAATGGTGTCATTTACATTTTAGAAGCATCAGCAATGTTCAATAAATAGAATGCAGGTGATGCAGGACTGATTAGAGATAGAGGGTTGACTCATAACTTTTCTCCAAGAAATATGAATTGTTCCAGAGAATTAAACTGTGTGTGTTAGCTTTGCTAGGTTATATTTTTATTTATTTATTTATTTATGGCCATGCCATACAACCTCTGAGATCTTAGCTCCCCAACCAGGGATCGAACATGTTCCCTGTATTGGAAGGGCAGAGTCTTAACCCATGGACTATCAGGGAACTTCTACTAGGTTATGTTTTGTAACAAATAGTCCCAGAATCTCAGTGGCTTACCAAATGAAAAATTATTTCAACATGTAAATGCTTATGTGAAGACAAAATGCTTATATTAGAAGACAAAAATGAAGTAGGCTGATGTCAATAACTCAGTAGAATGACTAAGTTCCAAAGTTAGAAATACAGGCTGATAGACAATGTTGCATTTGTGACTCAAACTTTATAAGCAACATTGCCAAAGAAAAGTTATTTCCAAATAGTGACCAGAATTTTGTCAAATTCAGAACAAAAGAAAGTTGTATTCTATAAAATTTATTATTGATCAAACTTATTTTTAAAATTGTGTTTCTATATGAAATAAATATATGTTATAAAACTATGCCATAGTTTTATAGTTTTTACTATAAAACTAGTTTTTGCTTACATGACTGGTGGGATATTTAAAACTATGTGAGCATGAGACAATATGTCTAGCACCTAGTATTTAGTATCTACCCACTAATGAACAACAGTCCTTTTGAATCACTTGAGACAAACAAATTGTCCCAACAAATTTTCAAAATGCCTAAGGGCAGTACACCTCCAGTGAGAACCAATGCAACAAAACAATAAAAAAGGATATATGTCTATCAGAGCATAAACCAAAAAGGGAAAGGAAATAATATAAATATCAAGGCAGATATGATAAGAGGAAAGAGCAAGAAAATATTAAAACAGGAGACCCATAAAGAAAGTAGAAAATGTTGCTCTGCTTCTGCCTGGAATGTAGGAATCTATAGAGTGTTGTTCCCATTCTAACAACAGTAACAAAGAAGCCAAATAAACCATAAAATCATATTTCTTTGAACTTTTCAGAAAATTGACATTTAAGGCCTCAAATCTACTGAAAGAAATGTTCCTTTAAGGAGAGGAGGTTGAACACTGGTTCTCCTTGGCAGAACACAGGAGTAAGAGTTGTCAGGTACTGCTCAAATGGACAGGAAGAATTCAGCTAAAATGTTTAACATATTGCTAAAGGCCAAAATGGGCTTATATGAGACTATAAAATCCTTAGAGACCATAGATACTGGTAGATTTTACACCAGCTCACAGGATCTTCTCACATGTTTCTGTGGGGTGCTTATGAGAATGATTGAAAGGGAGTTCAGTGAAAAACTCTGTTGGTTATGCAGACCTGGAGAGAGGGAGTGGCCTCTGCTGTGGGACAAGCACAAACTGTGTGAGTCCTACATGCCTAGAAAAGAAAAGGCTAAGCCTTTCATGGAAGGGAAGCAAACCTTGTTGTCTCTAGGACACAGGTGAAGATTTATTGCAACTGGGGAAAGGGGAAAGGCTGAAAAGGTAAGCCTTCTATATTGGGTTGTGTTGGTAGACAACTATCCTGGGCTCAACCATTAGAGTTATCTAGCGTTGGGGAAGGAGCAGGAATCTCACTCCTACACAAGACCTCCTGAAGATAAAAGGTAGAACTTGGCTGTCACTGGGGAGGAGAGACAAGCCCACTGGAGAATTTCCATCTAACAAACCCAGGAACACCAGACTTTCTTAAGACAGGGACAGGCCAAGATAAAGATAATATTCTTTTCAGTAACTGCCAAGTTGACAAGAACTAAGTACTAAGAAACAGTTGTCTGCCATGGGGGATAGGGCAAGAGCATGCAGAAGGATCCTTTCTAAGGCACAGGTAACACAGCAAAGGTCAAAATACGAGAGAGCAGAATTATTAAGAAAAACTCAATATGCATGCTAGCCCCCGACCTAAGCACTAGGCAAGGCTAGCAGAATTTTTAGTTGATGAGGCATGGAAGTTAATAGTAGCAACAACAAAACTCAAACTCAGACCAACTCTTAACTAGATTTACTCAGTCACTATAGTAGTCATTCAGCAGCAAAACAGGGATACAAAGTATATGCCTTTGTAAGCATAAACATGATTTATCTTAGCTTCTACTCTCAAACAAACAAACAAAAAACTATGTCACACAAAAAAGCAAGAAGAAGAAGAAAAAAACTAGTGTCAAGATTCAAGACAATCAACCAAACCAGACTCAGATATGACCCAGTTATTAAAATTACTAGATAGGTATTATATAGTATGTTAATATGCTAAAGACTCTAGTAGAAAAAGTAAACAATACTCACGAACAGATGGGGAATTTCAGAAGAGAAACAGAAACTATGAGTCAAATGGACATTCTAGAAATAAAATTCAATCACAGAGATGAGAAATTGCTTAATTCCTTTGACAGGCAGACTCAACTAAGCCAAAAAAAAAAAAAAAGAATCAGTCCACCAGAAGATAGGATAATGAAAATTATACAGTAAAAATTCCAAAAAAAACACAGTATCAGAAGCTGTGGGGCACCATCAAAATCTCTAATATATATACAATTTTAATTTCAGAGGGAGAAGAGAGAACATAATATAGAATAAGAAATATTTAGAAAGATAAAAGTCAAGAATATACATAATGGAGTATTACTCAGCCATTAAAAAGAATCCATTTGAATCAGTTCTAATGCGGTGGATGAAACAGGAACCTATTATACAGACTGAATTAAGCCAGAAAGGAAAATACCAATACAGTATACTAATGTATATATATGGAATTTAGAAAGATGGTAACGATAACCCTGTATGCGAGACAGCAAAAGAGACACAGATGTATAGAACAGTCTTTTTTTTTTAAATTTTATTTTTAAACTTTACATAGTTTGGACTCTGTGGGAGAGGGAGAGGGTGGGATGATTTGGGAGAATAGCATTGAAACATGTATAATATCATATATGAAATGAATCGCCAGTCCAGGTTCGATGCATGATACAGGATGCTTGGGGCTGGTGCACTGGGATGACCCAGAGGGATGGTATGGGGAGGGAGATGGGAGGGGCGGTCAGGATGGGAAACACACATACACCCGTGGCAGATTCATGTTGATGTATGGCAAAACCAATACAATATTGTAAAGTAATTAGCCTCCAATTAAAATAAATAAATTTATATTAGAAAAAAAAGAATAAAAGGAGCTAAAGTTTCAAATACATTTTAAATCTAGGCCTCCAGATTTGCATCAGACAAAGAAGAAAAAATGAATACTATATATCCTAACCACCCCCACAGAGCAGTCACTCTGAATCTAATCCACAATCTTTTACATTAGGATGCATATAAATATTGAAGTCAGTTTTTTATTTTCTCAACATCTCCTTTCCAAAAGAGCCCATTATAACCTAAAGATCTATAAGTGTTCATTCCAAAACCAGAGAGCTCTAGCTTCTAATGGTGAATTCAAACATCCACCTTCTCTTAATGTGTTTTTGGGTTCTGTCTGCTAGTATTTTGTTCAGTATTTTTGTATCTATGTTCATTAGTGATGTTGGCTTTCAGTTTTCTTTTTCTGTGATATCTTTGTCTGATTTTGGTATCAGGGTGCTGGTGGACTCATAGAATGAGTTTGGGAGTGTTCTTCCTTCTGAATTTTTTTGGAAGAGTTTGAGAAGAATAGATGTTAGCTCTTTTCTAAATGTTTAATAGAATTTATCTGTGAAGCCATATGGCCCTGGGCTTTTGTTTGTTGGAAATTTTTAATCACAGTTACAATTTTGGTGCTTGTGATTGGTCTGCTCATATTTTCTATTTCTTCCTGGTTTAGTCTTGGAAAGTTTTACTTTTCTAAGAATTTGTCCATTTCTTCCAGGTTGTCCACTTTCTTGGCATATAGTTGCTTGTACTACTCTCTTACGATCCTTTGTATTTCTGTAGTGTCAGTTGTAATTTCATTTCTAATTTTATTGATTTGAGTCCTCTCCCTTTTATTTTTAATGAGTCTGGCTAATGGTTTATCAATTTTATCTTCTTAAAGAACCAGCTTTTAGTTTTATTGATCTTTGCTACTGTTTTCATTTCTTATTCATTTATTTTTGCTCTGATTTTTATGATTTCTTTCTACTAACTCTGGGGTTGTTTTGTTCTTCATTTTCTAATTGCTTTAGGTGTAAGGTTGTATTTGAGATTTTTCTAGTTTCTTAAGGCAGGATTGTATTGCTATAAACTTCCCTCATAGAACTGCTTTTACTGCATCCCAAAGGTTTGGGGTCATGGTGTTTTCATTGTTATTTGTTTCTAGATATTTTTTGACTTTGATTTCTTCAGTAATCTCTTGGTTATTTAGAAGCATATTGTTAAGCCATCATGTGTTTGGGTTTTTTACAGTTATTTTCTTGTTTGATATCTAACTCATAGCATTGTGGTTGGAAAATATGCTGGATGTGATTTCAATTTTCTTAAATTTATCGAAACTTGACTGTGACCCAAGCTGTGATATATCCTGGAGGATGTTCCATGTGCACCTGAGAAGTGTATTCTTCTATTTTTGGATGGAATGTCCTGCACAAATTAAGTCTATCTGGTCTAATGTGTCACTGAAGGCTTGTGTTTCCTTATTAATTTCCTGTCTGGATGATTCATCCATTGGAATAAGTGGCAAATTAAAGTCCCCTACTATTATGGTCTTACTGTTGATTTCCCCTTTTATGGCTGTTAACATTTGCCTTATGTACTGAAGTTCTCCATGTTGGGTGCATAAATATTTACAACTGTTATCTTTGTCTTAGATTGATACCTTGATCATTATGTAGTGTCCTTCCTTGTCTCTTGTAATAGTCTTTATTTTAAAGCCAATTTTTTTGATATGAGTGTTGCTAACCCAGTTTTCTTTTGATTTCCATTTGCATGGAATATCTTTTTCCATCCTCTCATTTTCAACCTTATGTATCCCTAAGTCTGAAGTGGGTCTCTTGTAGACAGCATATATATGGATTTTGTTTTTGTGTCCATTTAGCCAGTCTGTGTCTTTTGGTTGGAGAGTTTAATCCATTTACATTTAAGGTAATTATTGATATGTATGTTCCTATTACCATTTTCTTAATTGCTTTGGGTTTATTTTTGTAGATCTTTTTATTCTCTGTGTTTCTTGCCTAGAGAAGTTTCTTAAGCATTTGTTATAAAGCCAGTTTGTTGATGGTGAATTCTCTTGGCTTTTGTTTCTCTGTAAAGCTTTTATCTGTCAAATCTAAATGAGATCCTCAAATACAATACAAAAGATCAATGAAACTGTATTTTTTTTGGAAAAGATAAACAAAATTGATAAAACTTTAGCCAGACTCTTCAAGAAAAGAAGAGAGAGGGCCCATGTCAATATAATCAGAAATGAAAAAGAAGTTACAACTGAGACCACAGCAATACAAAGGACCATAAGAGGCAACTACAAGCAACTATATGCCAATGAAAAGGACAACCTAGAAGAAATGGACAAATTCTTAGAAAGCTGTAACACTAATAGGCAAGAAAAGTATTTCAATACAGAGGTGGAGATCTAGTTCTTAAATAAAATTCAAAAGAACAAACCAGGTATTTTTAAGTCATTAGTTAAAAGTGATTAATTGGTTATACCAAAATTAAGGATTTCTGTTTGTGGATACCATGCATAAAATTAGATACAGGTGACTTACTGAGAGCAGAGAATAAGAAACAGTTAATACTATAATACATTTAAAAGTCATAGTGGATAAGAGTAAATGGTCTTAAGTGAGTGTGCATACTTAAGTTACTTCAGTCATGTCTGACTCTTTGCAACCCTATAGCCTGTAGCCCGCCAGGCTCCTCAGTCCATGGGATTTTCTAAGCAAAAACAGTGGGTTGCCTTGCCCTCCTCCACAGGATCTTCCGATCCAGGAATTGAACCTGCGTCTTTTACATCCCCCGCATTGGAAGGTGGGTTCTTCACCACTAGTGCCACTTGGGAAGCCCCACATGGTCTTATACGTAACAATAAGAGTTGCAGAAGGAAAAAGTAGGGGAAAGGTAATATTTATAGACATAAGGGCAAAGATAGATATGTCCTAATATCTCTTCAGTCCTAATACTGGGCAATCAATAATGGGCAAGAATAAGAAAAACATGAGTGAAAGTGGTCAAGGTACAAACTTTCAGTAGTATGATACATAAATCCTGGGGTTATAATTTACAGCACAGTGACAATAGTTAGAAATCTGCAGTGTTTATCTGGACGACACTGAGAGTAGATACTGGTACAAAGACAGAAATATAGACCAATGGAACAAAACAGAAAGCCCAGAGATAAATCCACACACATATGGACACCTTATCTTTGACAAAGGAGGCAAGAATATACAATGGATTAAAGACAATCTCTTTAACAAGTGGTGCTGGGAAATCTGGTCAACCACTTGTAAAAGAATGAAACTAGAACACTTTCTAACACCATACACAAAAATAAACTCAAAATGGATTAAAGATCTAAACGTAAGACCAGAAACTATAAAACTCCTAGAGGAGAACATAGGCCAAACACTCTCTGACATACATCACAGCAGGATCCTCTATGACCAACTCCCAGAATATTGGAAATAAAAACAAAAATAAACAAATGGGACCTAATTAACCTTAAAAGCTTCTGCACATCAAAGGAAACTATTAGCAAGGTGAAAAGACAACCTTCAGAATGGGAGAAAATAATAACAAATGAAGCAACTGACAAACAACTAATCTCAAAAATATACAAGCAACTCCTACAGCTCAACTCCAGAAAAATAAACGACCCAATCAAAAAATGGGCCAAAGAACTAAATAGACATTTCTCCAAAGAAGACATACAGATGGCTAACAAACACATGAAAAGATGCTCAACATCACTCATTATCAGAGAAATGCAAATCAAAACCACTATGAGGTACCATTTCACACCAGTCAGAATGGCTGTGATCCAAAAGTCTACAAGTAATAAATGCTGGAGAGGGTGTGGAGAAAAGGGAACCCTTTTACACTGTTGGTGGGAATGCAAACTAGTTCAGCCACTATGGAGAACAGTGTGGAGATTTCTTAAAAAACTGGAAATAGAACTGCCTTATGATCCAGCAATCCCACTGCTGGGCATACACACTGAGGAAACCAGAAGGGAAAGAGACACATGTACCCCAATGTTCATCGCAGCACTGTTTATAATAGCTAGGACATGGAAGCAACCTAGATGTCCGTCAGCAGATGAATGGATAAGAAAGCAGTGGTACATATACACAATGGAGTATTACTCAGCCATTAAAAAGAATACATTTGAATCAGTTCTAATGAGGTGGATGAAACTGGAACCTATTATACAGAGTGAAGTAAGCCAGAAAGAAGAACACCAATACAGTATACTAACGCATATATATGGAATTTAGAAAGATGGTAACAATAACCCTGTGTACGAGACAGCAAAAGAGACACTGATGTATAGAACAGTCTTATGGACTCTGTGGGAGAGGGAGAGGGTGGGAAGATTTGGGAGAATGGCATTGAAACATGTAAAATATCATGTATGAAACGAGTCGCCAGTCCAGGTTCAATGCATGATACTGGATGCTTGGGGCTAGTGCACTGGGATGACCCAGAGGGATGGTATGGGGAGGGAGGAGGGAGGAGGGTTCAGGATGGGGAACACATGTACACCTGTGGTGGATACATTTTGATATTTGGCAAAACTAATACAATTTTGTAAAGTTTAAAAATAAAATAAAATTGTAGTTGGAAAAAAAAAAAAAAAAACTCATTTAGACTCACCAGGTACCAAATAGAACAAAGCAACATCAACATTTAAATTTTTTTGTAAAGGGAAAGAAATGCATGTGGATGTTTTACATAGTTGTACATGAGTTTGACTTTTGTCAATAAAATAATGAAAATATTATAATATGTAGAAGAATGAAAGTATGTGAAATATTAAATGGTTAATGTGTTGACATTATATTTAAGTATCTTTGACCACTGTTTTATTCCCTCTGACAATAATTAGTGTTATGCCTTCTCAATTACTGACTTTTTATAATAGCTCCACTTTGTAGAATACATTAATTTTCTGTTTTAACAGTATTAAAATTTTTTTTCCACATACAGGGCACTTTAAACCTAAAAAATAATAAAATAAAATAAATGTTCTCATTATTTTTTTTAAAAAATGGTATGTGTTATGATGGATGTTAACTAAATTTATTGTGATGATCACTTTGTTGTGTGTGTGTGTATGTATATATATATATATATATATATGTATGTATATATGGCATCATTAGGTTATACACCAAAATTAATACAATGTTATATGCCAATTATATCTTAGTTTAAAAAAAAATCATAAAAAAAAACAAACAGAAAATGAGACAAAACAAAAACTCTAAATCTTTACCTGGCTCATCATAGTAAAATTGCAGAATATCAAAGATATAGAGAAAAATCTCAAAAGCAACCAGAAAAAAGACAAATTCTTTCCCACAAAGCAATGAGTAGACCAAGAGCCAACTTCTTGGGAGAAACACAGTAGATCTCTAGACAACGGCATAACATTTTCAAAGTTCAGAAAATATCTATTGAATAAAGAGTGAAGAAAGATGGATGGTTTTCAAAAAAGAAAGTTGGCTGCTCAGTAAAATAGACTTTTACTGAAGAAATTGTTTGAAGATATAATTTTAAGGCAGTCAGCTACTGGAGAATAAAAGGAATTATAAAACTTACAGTAAATATAGGAAAGAATATGATAAGTTAAAAACTAAATAATGTGGTAGAAACAAGCACAAATATATATGTAGTTGAAATAAATGCATGCAGAGCAAACTCATCAATCAAAAGACAAATTCAAACTGTAGAAAAACAAAATCTAGGTATTTAATGTGGCACACAATTTAGAATAACCTAAATCAATAATAAAATATATCATGTTCTAAGTGGGATTTTTAAATCCTGCAAGCATTTTACTTTTCTTCATATTTATCTATAAATTTCACAAAATCCCAATAATAAAAATTTGATTTACAAATTACCTAGAAGTGGAGAGGCCCAAGAACTAGCAAGGCAATTCTAGAAAAAAATATCATTGAAAACAGTAAAAATGTATGAAAGATCTAAGCCTAAAATGTGCTGAATTTAAAAAATTGTAGAAAGAACCATTAAGTTTTTATATAGCATATCTGTGTATATTTACATATTCTATGTGGTAAATTAATAGAAGCATGAACTGAAGTGTTACACAACAAATTCATGCTTGTTGTCTTTGAGGAGAGAGAAAGGAGAATGGGCTTGGTTAAGGATCAAATGGAATTCAACTTTATATATATCTTTATTTTATTTAAATTAAGTTAAATTTAATTCAAATAAATTAAATAAATCACTGTTTTCAAAACTGTAACTAATTGATTAATATTTCTTTCTAGGTGGTATGTATGTGGATTTGAATATTACTCTTGATCTTTTATTAATATTTTACCAATTAAATGGAATATATGGATAATAAGAAGAAACATTATTGGCACTATTGTAGAGGGAGAATACGTAGAAATCTTTCAGCCATTGACAGATAAAAGTGACAAAAATGAGACTTAAATAGTTTGAACATATTACTTTAGCAATATATATATACACACATATATATATTATATGTATGTGTTTGTGCTTTTGTATATATAATATTCATGACATATTTATAAAAATTGATCACATAAGCCACAAATTGCATCTTAATACATTTTCAAAAGCAAAACTGTAGAGGTCACAGTCCCTGAAATCAATGGAATCAATTAGTAATTTAATAAACATTTGCTATTCAGTCACTAAATCGTGTCCAACTCTGTGGCCCCATGGACTGCAGCATGCTAGGCTTCCCAGTCTTTCACTATAATAAGGAGTTTTTTTTTAATCCAATGAGACCAAAAAATATTAACAGAAAGAACTCTTTCAATTAAAAAATATTCAAATAATTTGGTACAATGAGGAAATTCAAATTACATTAACAGATTACTAAATGTAAATGTAACATGGAACAACATGTTCTGGACATGGAACAAGAGACTGGTTCCAAATCAGGAAAGTACTACACCAAGGCTGTATATTGTCACCCTGCTTATTTAACTTATATGCAGAGTACATCATATGAAATGTCAGGCTGGATGATGCACAAGCTGGAATCAAGATTGCCGGGAGAAATATCAATAACCTCAGATATGCAGATGACACCACACTTTTGGCAGAAAGTGAAGAAGAACTAAAGAGTCTCTTGATGAAAGTGAAAGAGGAGAGTGAAAAAGTTGGCTTAAAGCTCAACGTTAAGAAAACTAAGACCATGGCATCTGGTCCCATCACTTTATAGCAAATATATGGGGAAACAATGGAAACAGTAACAGAATTTATTTTCTTGGGCTCCAAAATCACTGCAGACAGTGACTGCAGCTGTGAAATTAAAAGATGCTTGCTCCTAGGAAGAAAAGCTATGACCAACCTAGACAGTATATTAAAAAGCAGAGACATTACTTTTCCAACAAAGTTCTGTCTAGTCAGAGTTATGGTTTTTCCAGTAGTCATGTATGGATATGAGAGTTGGACTGTAAAGAAAGCTGAGCGCTGAAGAATTTATACTTCAGTGTTGGAGAAGACTCTTGAGAGTCCCTTGGACTGCAAGGAGATCAAACCAGTTAATCCTAAAGGAAATCAGTTCTGAATATTCACTGGAAGGACTGATGCTGAAGCTGAAACTCTAATACATTGGCCACCTGATTCAAAGAACTGACTCATGGGAAAAGATCCTGATGTTGGGCAAGATTGAGGGCAGAAGGAGAAGGGGATGACAGAGGATGAGATCGTTTGATGGCATCATCGACTCGATGGACATGAGTTTGAATGAGCTCTAGGAGTTGGTGATGGACAGGGAAGCCTGTGTGCTGTAGTCCATGGGTCGCAAAAAGTCAAACACAACTGAGTGACTGAACTGATCTGAAATGTAAATTAAAAAATAAGAATTACCAGAGATTTGATGAAAGCCTACAGCATGACAGAAAAACCAAGAGACTAAAATGGAAAAACTGTCTCTAGAGACAACCTAGAAGTAAATTAGGGAAAAGAAGAGAACTTCCAAAAGAAACTCCAATTATTGAATGTTAACTTAAGGGAAATTCAAGACCATATTGCATGCCTATTACTAGTACTGTCTCCTATGGGAAAGGCAAGTTCAAAGAAGAAAAACTCTTGAAAATTAAATATATGATTGCTATATAAAAAATAATTTAAGATTTGGAAAAATAACTTAGGTAGAATGTAGAATAAAAGGACAGCCATAATTGTGTGGAAAATGATCGATAAGTTATATACAGGATCACTTCTAAGAACTGATATTCAATTAAGTGGCCATTCAAAAAAGAAAGACTAGAGAAGACCTGGAAAGAATGTTATTAAATTACAAATAAATTATAGTTACAAAATTAGTTTTCTAGAACTGAAGGGAAAATGTTCAAATGTTGCAAAAAAGAGATGAACCACATGAAGTATTAGAAAATAAGCATAAAGATAAGTTCCTAAAATTTCCAAATAGAATAAAAGATAATCTACCAAAGAGTAAGAATTCAACTGAAACCATATTTCTCAGAAATTCTGGATGCTATGAGACAATGGAGCAAATACCCTTAAACACCTGAGGAAGAACAATTTCCCAAGCAAACTTCTCTTGTCATATTATTAACAAGTGTAAGGACAATATAAAAATATTTTAAAATATGAAAGGACTAAGATATTGTTTTAGGATTTATTTTTTAAAAGGATGTACTCTGTTGCAATCATGGCATGAATTAAAATGGGAAGTCAAGGAACAATGAGGAAAAAGTGAAATTCTACCTGTGGTTCAGAGAACAGTCCAGATCACAGAGGTGGGAGGACAAAGGGTTTTGGTGAAAAACACAACAACTTAAAGTGTGATGGAACATATGCCATGATGGAAAGTTTGGGAATACTGTATATGATAAAAGCACACTGAGAAATGTAGTCAGAGATTCCATGAAAGCAAAATAAAATAAAATTTTATGAGAAAGTCATTATCCAAAGAATTGAAGTGAAGTGAAAGTTGCTCAGTTGTGTCCGACTCTTTGTGACCCCATGGACAGTAGCCAACCAGGCTCCTCCGTCCATGGGATTTTCCCCAAGAATACTGGAGTGGGTTGCCATTTCTTCTCCAGGGGATCTTCCTGACCCAGGGATCAAACCCAGGTCTCCCGCATTGTAGGCAGACGCTTTACCATATGAGCCACCAGGGAAGTCTTATCCAAAGAGGCAGCCATCAAATACGTGGCATATCTTGAGTGGTTCAGCATAAACAAGAGGAATAAATTTAATCCTGGACCAAGAATATTCTCCTTTGATGGCACAGGTGATCATTAAAACTTAAAACAATGATGACAACAATAGCTGAAAATTTTACCTAGTCATTAGGGTGTAATCACTCTTTATTGGTTTTCAGCTTTCAGGATTTATGGTTTATGAGAGAACTGTGGAGAAATTAATATAATAGAAAATAAAAATAACAATGAAAAAGTTAAGATAAAGCCCACTCCAGTTGGGATTGAATGAAGTTGGATAACAATAATGTTCTTATGCAAAGAGAGTGTTAAAAGCTGTGTATATTGTTATTGGGAAAACAGGTGATGGTTTAAGAATGTTGCTGTATAGAACAGTCTTTTGGATTCTGTGGGAGAGGAAGAGGGTGGGATGATTTGGGAGAATGGTATTGAAACATGTATAATATCATATATGAAATGAGTTGCCAATCCAGGTTCGATGCACTGGATTGGCGACTGGATACTGGAAGTTTGGGGCTGGTGCACTGGGATGACCCAGAGGGATGGTACAGGGAGGGAGGAAGGAGGAGGGTTCAGGATGGGGAACACGTGTATACCTGTGACGGATTCATATTGATATATGACAAAACCAATACAATATTGTAAAGTTAAAAAAAAAAAGAAAAAGAATGTTGCTGTAAATGGAAAAAAAAAATAGTGGTATATAGTTCCAGTGAAAAAAGGAGGAAAAATGAAATGTGATAAAGTCATGTTAAATCCTTATCTATCAAAATAAGAAGTCTATAGATATCTAAATTAGTGAATCTTGAAATAGAAGTTCAGTGATCTTGTTGATATGACCTCGGATATGCAGATGACACCACCCTTATGGCAGAGAGTGAAGAGGAACTAAAAAGCCTCTTGATGAAAGTGAAAGAGGAGACTGAAAAAGTTGGCTTAAAGCTCAACATTCAGAAAACGAAGATCATGGCATCTGGTCCCATCACTTCATGGCAAATGGATGGGGAAACAGTGGAAACAGTGTTAACAGAATTAAAATAAATGAAAAATAATTCAATGCAAGTTAGAAAAACATCACTAAGAAAACCAGAAAGAAGGGGGTAATAATGATACAACAAAGAATTACAAATTAGAAAAAAATAAAATTATAAGTGGACATAGTGTATCTGACACTATTGTCAACCACAAATTGGCACTTTGCCATTGGTGGTTGTGTCTACAGGATTAAATCATGCACTTCTGCAGATACTGATTTTTAACACACCCTGAAAGGAGTTCAGAAGGAGATTAGAAATGAGGCACTTGTGCTCAGGAGAAAACTGGAAGAACAGGTCTTTAGACAGATACTTTCAGGATCCAAGTATATGAGCCTAATTCTTGTATCTCCTCATATGGAGAAAAGCACTACAATTCTTCATGGTGAAACTGCTCGTCGTGACTAACAGAAACCTTCTGAAAAAAATAAGTACTTGATTGCATATACTCTCCCTTCACGAAAATCACATATATATATTAACCAGACTTTATTTTTCTGGGCTCCAAAATCACTGCAGATGGTGATTGCAGCCAAGAAATTAAAAGATGCTTACACCTTGGAAGGAAAGTTATGACCAACCTAGATAGCACATTGAAAAGCAGAGACATTACTTTGCCAACAAAGGTCCGTCTAGTCAAGGCTATGGTTTTTCCAGTGGTCATGTATGGATGTGAGAGTTGGACTGTGAAGAAAGCTGAGCACTGAAGAATTGATGCTTTTGAACTGTGGTGTTGGAGAAGACTCTTGAGAGTCCCTTGGACTGCAAGGAGATCCAACCAGTCCATTCTAAAGGAGATCAGCCCTGGGTGTTCTTTGGAAGGAATGATGCTAACGCTGAAACTCCAGGACTTTGGCCACCTCATGCGAAGAGTTGACTCATTGGAAAAGACTCTGATGCTGGGAGGGATTGGGGGCATGAGGAAAAGGGGACGACAGAGATTGAGATGGCTGGATGGCATCACTGACTCGATGGACGTGAGTTTGAGTGAACTCCGGGAGTTGGTGATGGACAGGGAGGCCTGGCGTGCTGCGATTCATAGGGTTGCAAAGAGCTGGACACGACTGAATGACTGAACTGAACTGGTTAATCTTCCTGCCTGCACCTTTTTTTTAATTACTTATTTTTAATTGGAGGATAATTGCTTTACAATGTTGTGTTGGTTTCTACCATATATCACCATGAGTCAGCCATAGATATATGTATGTCCCCTCCCTTTTGAAACTCCTTCCCACTTTCTACCCCATTCCACCCCTCTAGGTTGTTACAGAGCACTGGCTGTGAGCTCTCTGAGTCATACAGCAAATTTCCACTGGCTATCTAATTTTACACATGGTATTGTATATGTTATGGAGCAGTTTTTCAGAGTTATCTGAGGTGCTGTCTCAGTCTGCAGGCCTCACTTTGCTCAAAATAAAACTTAACTTGCAGCTCAACACTGGATATTTTTTTTAAGCAGACACTAGAATGTTTTATTTGTTTTAATTTTTTTAATCTTCATAAAAAATACTACAAGGGAATCACTATTATTATGCTCATTTTTAGACGAGTACATTGAAGCACAGATAGATAACTTGCCCAGAATTATCTAGTAAACAACACAGGAAGAATTCAATCTAGTAGTGTTCTGGTAAATCCTTCACAATGATTGACAAATAGCTTTCCTCTCACAATTCCTGTCCCCACCAAAAAGCCTTGTTTGTAGTGTTTGCAAGAACTTCCACCATGATCAATTTCAAGTTACCAAAGAATAGACATTGTGTAGAGCTGGAAGGAGAAACACACAATTAGCTTTTATAAGCCTGTTTGAGCAGACTCCAGCACACCACTGATTCAAATTCAAGCAATCTGGTCCTGAGGATTAAAGTAGAAACCAACACTGATGACATTCTAAGGATATTTTCATTACTATTATTTCTAAGAGGCAGATATTCTGCCATTGTCAGATTGCCAATATTACCATAAACCACTATACCATCAGTTCAGTTCAGTTCAGTCCAGTCATTCAGTCGTGTCTGACTCTTTGAGAACCCATGAATTGCAGCACACCAGGCCTCCCTGTCCATCCACCAACTCCCAGAGTTTACCCAACTCATGTCCATTGAGTTGGTGATGCCATCCAGCCATCTCATCCTCTGTCATCCCCTTTTCCTCCTGCCCCCAATCCCTCCCAGCATCAGAGTCTTTTCCAATGAGTCAACTCTTCACATGAGGTGGCCAAAGTATTGGAGTTTCAGCTTCAGCATCAGTCCTTCCAATGAACATCCGGGATTGATCTCCTTTAGAATGGACTGGTGGATCTCCTTGCAATTCAAGGGACTCTTAAGAGTCTTCTCCAATACCACAGTTCAAAAGCATCAATTCTTCAGAGCTCAGCTTTCTTCACAGTCCAACTCTCACATCCATACATGACCAGTGGAAAAACCATAGCCTTGACTAGACGGACCTTTGTTGGCAAAGTAATGTCTCTGCTTTTCAATATGCTATCTAGGTTGGTCATAATTTTCCTTTCAAGGAATAAGCGTCTTTTAATTTCATGGCTGCAATCACCATCTGCAGTGATTTTGGAGCCCAAAAAAGTAAAGTCAGCCACTGTGTCCACTGTTTCCCCATCTATTTCCCATGAAGTGAGGGGACTGGATGCCACAATCTTCATTTTCTGAATGTTGAGCTTGAAGCCAACTTTTCACTCTCCTCTTTCACTTTCATCACGAGGCTTTTTATTCTTCTTCACTTTCTGCCATAAGGGTGGTATCATCTGCATATCTGAGGTTATCAATATTTCTCCCAGCAATCTTGATTCCAGCTTGTGCTTGTAAGCTACTCTGCATGTAAGTTAAAGAAGCAGGGTGACAACATACAGCCTTGACTTACTCCTTTTCCTATTTGAAACCGGTCTGTTGTTCCATGTCCAGTTCCAACTGTTGCTTCCTGACCTGCATATAGGTTTCTCAAGAGGCAGGTCAGCTGGTCTAGTATTCCCATCTCTTTCAGAATTTTCCACAGTTCATTGCAAATTACCACTATTAATTAATGCAATGAAACAAGTTATATATTTACCAAAGTGATAAGAGTCACATTTAATTTCAGCCAAGTAAAGGAAGGATTTAGTCAATAAATGATACTGGATCACTGACAAAGGCAGTCAGGTTAGAGCCCTGTTGCTGCTGCTGCTAAGTCATGTCAGTTGTGTCCGACTCTGGGGGACCCCATAGGTGGCAGCCCAACAGGCTCCCCCGTCCCTGGGATTCTCAAGGCAAGAATACAGAGCCCTATCTTATATAAAAATAAATTCCAGAGGAATTAAATCCCTAAATATTAAAAAGCAAACAAACATGGTACTGCTGCTGCTGCTGCTAAGTCGCTTCAGTCGTGTCCGACTCTGTGCGACCCCATAGATGGCAGTCCACAGGCTCCCCGGTCCCTGGGATTCTCCAGGCAAGAACACTGGAGTGGGTTGCCATTTCCTTCTCCAATGCATGAAAGTGAAAAGTGAAAGTGAAGTCGCTCAGTCGTGTCTGACTCTTAGCGACCCCATGGACTGCAGCCTACCAGGCTCCTCCATCCGTGGGATTTTCCAGGCAAGAGAACTGGAGTGGGGTGCCATTGCCTTCTCTAAAACATGGTACTAGAACAAAATATAAAGAGAATATTTTTGTAGTTTGATATAGGGAGACTTTTCTCAGCAAGCCACAAAATAAGAGATTGTTAACGATGTTTGAAAATAAGATAGAAAATAAGATGTTTGAAAATAAATAGATAAGAAAATGTATATAAAAATAAATTAGCAACAAATGTGATTATTTAGGGGCTGGGATTAGATGTAGGTTATAAATCTACATCTATATATGGATTCTCAGTGATTTTCAGTTTGTTGTGTTTTTGGTATTTTTCAAAGAAAATATAGTTTATGATAGAGGAATACAACCTACAAATTTGGACTCAGTGTATGATTTTCTGGGTAGTATGCATATACAAATTGAATAAGAAGAATTAGGAAATATAAATAGACCAAAAGCAGAGAAAAGCAGAACTCAACAAATTCTCTCTCTCATTCCTTATTGCTCCACAAAAAGCTTTAAGTTTAATATGCACTGGATATTGGTCATTTTAACTTTCAAAATAACAACTAATCCTTAAGTTATTTACTCAGTTTTTACAGAAGAAATAAGAAAAGTTTTCTAATTCAATTTATGTATTCATTTAATAAGTACTTTTTGGGTACCTACTCTACTAGATTCCAGGGCTCCAGTACTGAATGAGAGTTTTCATGGAGAAAATATAATCCAGAAAAATAATAATAAAATCAAGCTATTATATATAATTATAATATCAAAATTAGACAAAGATAACAACAAACAATAACAAAAAACAGAATAATCTGAAGGATAGGTAGATGCAAAGTAGATGCAAAGAAATCTATTAAATATTAAGTAACTGGCACCCCACTCCAGTACTCTTGCCTGGAAAATCCCACGGATGGAGGAGCCTGGTAGGCGGCACTCCATGGGGTCGCAGAGAGTCGGACATGACTGAGCGATTTCACTTTGACTTTTCACTTTCATGCATTGGAGAAGGAAATGGCAACCCACTCCAGTGTTCTTGCCTGGAGAATCCTACGGACGGGGGAGCCTGGTGGGCTGCCGTCTATGGGCTTGCACAGAGTCGGACACGACTGAAGTGACTTAGCAGCTTAGCAGCAACTGAATTAGCAGTATATCAAGAGACAATTATACCAAAGCCAATTAGTTTTTATTTCAGACATACAAAGATGATGCACCATTAAAATAATAAGTCACTAATAGCATCAGTGGAAGTTCAAAGAAAAAAATATACATGATCTATCCAATATCTGTTTCTTCACTTAACAGAAGCTTATTTAACAAATATTTATTGAATACTAATTCCAGGTGCTCCACTAGGCAATAGGTATAAAATAGTGAAAAAAAATAGAAACTATCTCTGGTTATATATAGTTTACATTGTAGTGGGAAAGACAGAGTGGTGATAAAGTAATTGTATTATAGAGTTCAAATGGCTTTGTTAGCAAAATACAGGAGATATCCGTGGGCTACATATCAAAAGTATGTTTCTTGGAAGGCTTGCTGAGCAAAGAATAGGAGCTAGGCAGCAAAGAAGGGAAAAAAGTGTTTTGAGCAGAAGAAATAATTTGGACAAAGACTGCAAATTGAGAGAAAATAGAATACTGCTAGAATGTAGAGGTAAATGGTTGGTGGTGAGAGATAAAGCCTGGAAAGCTAAGCTGGGCCAGATGACTGAGTTCCTTACAAGCCATATTAAAGAGTTCAAATTTTATTCTAAGAGTAATAGAGGCTTAACTAGGAGGTGACATAATGAGTTTTGCAGTTCAAAAATTCATTTGAGCAGAAGTATGGAAATGAATTGGAGAGGTTCTGCATCAGCAGATAGTTAAAAGTTTATATGATAATAGAAGAAAAAGTATAATAGTATTAACTAAGGCAGTAGAAGAGGAAATCCAGGGAAGATTTAAGAGATATTGAAGAGGTAGAATTGTGAAGTCTTAGTGATGACTGATTATGGAAAGAGGAGGTAGAGGGAAGGGTCAAGAGAAGCTAGGGTGGCAGTGCCAGGATTTGCTGAAAGTTCTCATTAACTGTGTTATCACTTTCTAAAAGTCATAAGTGCTATATATTTGAACCTGATAAATTTATTCTTAATAATAAAACATCAGATACATGTCTATGAAAATCTGTAACAAGAGAACAATACCTGTTATTACTATCATTATTTAATGCTGTATTTCAAATGATAGTGTAATAAAGTAGGAAAATGAATAAAAATAACTCCTGGAAGCCAAACAAATATTATCATTATATGCAGATAATATGTCTGCATATAAAGAAAATCTAAGTGAATCAAGAATTAGCAACCTGTACAATTTTAAATTATAAATTGAATTAAAAAAATCAGTTTTCCATTGTATCATCACAAACACATTAGAAAATAAAATTTAAAAACTTCTTTTTCAAAATAAAATTAAAACATGAAATACCTAAAAACAGGTTTAAGAATTAACCAGTATTGATATGAAAGAAAATATAAAATTTTACTAAATAAACAGGGACTCATATGAAGTTCTTGAATATGGAAACACAACAGAAAAAGTCAAGTTTCTTAAATTGGTTTATAAAGTTTATATAACTTGATTTTAGAGTTAATCTTGAAAGTGCAAGAACAGCCAGGAAAATTTTTGAAATTTTATAAAAGAATTCTGATTAGGAATTACACTGCCAGATATGAAAATATATTTTAAAGTCATGATAATTAGAAGTCTGGTACTGTTATATAATTAGATAGCACAGTAGGATAGATTAAGAATGCCTTAAAATATTGCCAATTATATGCCAATTTTAGTGTATGGTGAAAGCAGTATCTAAACTAGAGAGAAAAAGATGGGAATGTGATTGAATAGATACATTTATCTCTTCTCTCTATGGAAACTTTTCTAAAATATCAGTAAAAGAGTTTTTAAAAAGCATAGAACTACAAGTACAAATGGATCATAAGAGAAAGCAAAAGATGAGAAATGATACAAGTTTTGGAAAACAAAACTCAAAAGGAGGAATAGTAACTAACTCAGCAAGGGAAGGAAGCTATAAAACCTCTGTGCCTGCAGAGAGTGACACTGAAGTGTGGTCCAGACACAGTGGATGGAACAGGAGGACTGGGGGATATCTATTTCCTGAATCATGGGTCTTCTCCAACATCTTTCCCATAACAGCCAGTCATTTACATACCCCAGGCTGAATAAAAGAGGATTACTTTCTTGGGAAATCGAGAAGGGGCCCCAATGTCAGTTATTTAGGCCCCATATTTAAAAAGTTATCTTCCTACTTGATTGCTCTAAAATAAAGCCTACTAATTTAAAAGTTCATCTTTTCTCCCCTTTCCACTAGAAAAACTCCAACCATATTTTTGGAGCCTTTCTCTTAAATGTGCATGGTATATTATAAAATTAAGCAATAGCTCCAACAGAGAACAAACAAACAAAACCTTCAGAGGGAACATGACAAATACAAAAACAACCCTGTAATTTGTATGCTCAGAAATATAAGAGAAGATATTGCATCCATAAAAAAGTAACGGGATAATATGTAAAGGGAAATAACTTTTAGAAATTAAAAAAATTAGGACAAGAACAGACAAGAACAATAAGAATAACAGCAAATCAATAAAAGGTTTGAAAATAAAGTTAAGGAAATGTTTTAAAAAAGTAGAACACACAAAAAAACCAAAGATAGGGTGTACCAAAGATCTAGTCTTGAGAAACAGGTGTGATCATCATAGGCATAGAAGTAGGTCAATTGTGTAAGAAGGTATGCAAAGTAGGGCACAGAATAGAGCAGTTCATTTATGGTTGCACGATAGTCTACTGTAGATTAATACTATAAATTTGTGTTGCTAAATTATGTTACTCTTGTTAGATCTTAAGGTTTCTCTAGTTTTAAAACTCTTACAAACAATCTTGCAGTAAGCAATGGTGTCCACAAATCATTGCTTACATTTCAGTTTATGTTCTTAGGACAGATACCAGAACTGCAATTACTTTGAAGTGATGAGGTATTTAGGAAATCAGCTGAATATTTAAATATTTTATGAATTAAATGGGGGTGTGATATGGTCAAGAAATGATACTGAATAATCAGCTCTCTCTAGGGTTAACGTACTTGTGAAAACAATATTTTCACAGCTTACTAGGAGAAGGTTGGGCCTCTTTCAGATCTCTCAAATGTTAAAAGTTATTGGAGGAGTATTTGGGGTCGTCAGATAGGCCTCAAAAGCATATTCACCAGAGACCTGTGAAGAAGAAACCAAGGGTTCTCTCTTCAGCTCTTCCAGGGAAGAGAGGAGTGGGTATGAATTTGAAGTTAAGAACAAGGAGGACAATTCAGTTCAGTTCAGTTCAGTCGCTCAGTCTTGCCCAACTCTTCGTGACCCCATGAAACGCAACAGACCAGGCCTCCCTGTCTATCACCAACTCCCGGAGTTTACCCAAACTCATGTCCATTGAGTCGGTGATGCCATCAAACCATCTCATCCTCTGTCATCCCCTTCTCCTCCTGCCTTCGATCTTTCCCAACATTAGGGTCTTTTCAAATGAGTCAGTTCTTTGCATCAGGGAGCCAGTATTGAAGTTTCACCTTCAACATCAGTCCTTCCAGTGAACACTCAGGACTGATCTCCTTTAGGATGGACTGGTTGGATCTCCTTGCAGTCTGAGGGACTCTCAAGAGTCTTCTCCAACACCACAGTTTGAAAGCATCAATTCTTTGGCACTCAGCTTTCTTTACAGTCCAACTCTCACATCCATACATGACTACTGGAAAAACCATACCTTAATTAGATAGATCTTTGTTGGCAAAGTAATGTCTCTGTTTTTAATATGCTATCTAGGTTGGTCATAACTTTCCTTTCAAGGAGCAAGTGTCTTTTAATTTCTTGGCTGCAACCACCATCTGCAGTGATTTTGGAGCCCAGAAAAATAAAGTCAGCCACTGTGTCCACTGTTTCCCCATCTATTTCCCATGAAGTGATGGGACTGGATGCCATGATCTTAGTTTTCTGAATGTTGAGCTTTAAGTCAACTTTTTCACTCTCCTCTTTCACTTTCATCAAGAGGCTCTTTAGTTCTTCTACACTTTCTGCCATAAGGGTGCTGTCATCTGCATATCTCTGGTTATTGATATTTCTCCCAGCAATCTCGATTCCAGCTTGTGCTTCCTCCAGCCCAGCACTTCTCATGATGTACTCTGCATATAAATTAAAGAAGCAGGGTGACAATATACAGCCTTGATGTACTCCTTTTCCTATTTGGAACCAGTTTGTTGTTCCATGTCTAGTTCTAACTGTTGCTTCCTGACCTGCATACAGTTTTCTCAAGAGGCAGGTCAGGGAGTCTGGTATTTCCATCTCTTTCAGAATTTTCAGGATCACAGTTTATAGTGATCCACACAGTCAAAGGCTTTGGCATAGTCAATAAAGCAGAAATAGATGTTTTTTTCTGGAACTCTCTTGCTTTTGCAACGATCCAGTGGATGTTGGCAATTTGATCTCTGGTTCCTCTGCCTTTTCTAAATCCAGCTTGAACATCTGGAAGTTCATGGTTCACATATTGTTGAAGCCTGGCTTTGAGAATTTTTAGCATTACTTTACTAGCGTGTGAGATGAGTGCATTGTGTGGTAGTTTGAGCATTCTTTGGCATGCTTTTCTTTGGGATTGGAATGAAAACTGACCTTTTTCAGTCCTGTGGCCACTGCTGAGTTTTCCAAATTTGCTGGCATATTGAGTGCAGCACTTTCACAGCATCATCTTTTAGGATTTGAAATAGAAATAGCTCCACTGGCATTCCATCACCTCCACTAACTTTGTTCGTAGTGATGCTTCCTAAGGCCCACTTGGCTTCACATTCCAGGATGTCTTGCTCTAGGTGAGTGATCACACCATCGTGATTATCTGGGTCTTTTTTGTACAGTTCTTCTGTGTATTCTTGCCACCTCTTCTTAATATCTTCTGCTTCTGTTAGGTCCATACCATTTCTGTCCTTTATTGAGCCCATCTTTGCATGAAATGTTCCCTTGGTATCTCTAATTTTCTTGAAGAGATCTCTTTTGTTTTCCTCTATTTCTTTGCACTGATCATCGAAGAAGGCTTTCTTATCTCTCCTTGCTATTCTTTGGTACTCTGCATTCAAGTGGGTATATCTTTCCTTTTCTCCTTTGCTTTTCTCTTCTTTTCACAGGTATTTGTAAGGCCTCCTCACACAGCCATTTTGCTTTTTTGCATTTCTTTTTCTTTGGGGTGGTCTTGCTCCCTGTCTTCTGTACAATGTCACAAACCTCCACCCATAGTTCATCAGGTACTCTGTCTATCAGATCTAGTCCCTTAAATCTATTTCTCATTTCTACTGTATAATCTTAAGGGATTTGAAATAGGTCATACCTGAATGGTCTAGTTGTTTTTCCCAGTTTCTTTAATTTCAGTCTGAATTTGGCAATAAGGAGTTCATGATCAGAGCCACAGTCATCTCCTGGTCTTGTTTTTGCTTACTGTATAGAGCTTCTCCACCTTTGGTTTCAAAGAATATAATCAACCTGATTTCGGTGTTGGCCATCTGGTAATGTCCATGTGTAGAGTCTTCTCTTGTGTTGTTGTAAGAGGGTGTTGGCTATGACCAGTGAATTCTGTTGGCAAAATTCTATTAGCCTTTGCCCTGCTTCATTCTGTACTCCAAGGCCAAATTTGCCCATTACTCCAGGTGTTTCTTGACTACTTACTTTTGCATTCCAGTCCCGTATAATGAAAAGGACATCTCTTTTTGGTGTTAGTTCTAAAAGGTCTTGAGGGTCTTCATAGAACTGTTCAGCTTCAGCGTGTTCAGCGTTACTTGTCAGGGCATAGACTTGGATTACCATGATATTGAATGGTTTGCCTTGGAAATGAACAGAGACAATTACCCAGTGAAAAATACTGTATTTCTCTCTTCCTGTAATAGTCATCTTTCCTTTATTCACCTGTGTCCAGATCTCATTACACTTTGGTTAAAGTGCTTTGTTACTCTTTGTTATTCTTTCTTCAAGGCAGCATGGGAAGATGCATGAGCTTGGGATTTACAAAAGCCTGAGGATGTTATTTAGTTCTTCCACTTATTTGATGGTGTTCCAATTATTTATTGCTCAAAAACAAACCACCTCATGAAAGTACAACTTAGGGTTTGGCAGGGACAGTTTGTCTCTGCTCCACTTAGAATTATTCGCTGGCCGGGCTGAAAGATGCAGGCTGGAGTCATCTGAAGCAGGGTTTCTCTATCTCAGTACTGTTGTCATTTGGGTCGAACATTCTTTGTTGTAGGGGACTGTGAATTGTAGAATATCTAGCAGTATTCTGGTCTACTACTTACTAGCTATTAGCAGCATTCCTTTTCAAGTTGTAAAAATCAAACATATCTCCCCAAATTGTCAGATGTTCCCTTATAAGGGAGCAGAGAGGCAACAGTGTTCATATGAGAACCAATGTACTCACTTCCACATATGTGATAGTTGACGGTGGCTATTGACTGAGATTTTCAGTCAGTTCAGTTCAGTCGCTCAGTTGTGTCCGACTCTTTGTGACCCCATGAATCACAGCCCGCCAGGCCTCCCTGTCCATCACCAACTCCCGGAGTTCACTCAGACTCACGTCCATCGAGTCAGTGATGCCATCCAGCCACCTCATCCTCTGTTGTCCCCTTCTTCTCCTGATGTTCACGCTGGTTTTAGAAAAGGCAGAGGAACCAGAGATCAAATTGTCAACATCCTCTGGATCATGGAAAAAGCAAGAGAGTTCCAGAAAAACATCTATTTCTGCTTTATTGACTATGCCAAAGCCTTTGACTGTGTGGATCACAATAAACTGTGGGAAATTCTGAAAGAGATGGGAATACCAGACCACCTGACCTGCCTCTTGAGAAACCTGTATGCAAGTCAGGAAGCAACAGTTAGAACTAGACATGGAACAGACTGGTTCCAAATAGGAAAAGGAGTATGTCAAGGCTATATATTGTCACCCTGCTTCTTTAATTTATATACAGAGTACATCATGAGAAACGCTGGGCTGGAAGAAACACAAGCTGGAATCAAGATTGCCAGGAGAAATATCAATAACCTCAGATATGCAGATGATAGCACCCTTATGGCAGAAAGTGAAGAGGAACTAAAAAGCCTCTTGATGAAAGTGAAAGAGGAGAGTGAAAATGTTGGCTTAAAGCTCAACATTCAGGAAATGAAGATTATGGCATCTGGTCCCATCACTTCATGGGAAATAGATGGGGCAACAGTGGAAACAGTGTCAGACTTTATTTTTTGGGGCTCCAAAATCACTGCAGATGGTGACTGCAGCCATGAAATTAAAAGACGCTTACTCCTTGGAAGGAAAGTTATGACCAACCTAGATAGCATATTCAAAAGCAGAGACATTACTTTGCCAACAAAGGTCCATCTAGTCAAGGCTATGGTTTTTCCTGTGGTCATGTATAGATGTGAGAGTTGGACCGTGAAGAAGGCTGAGCGCCGAAGAATTGATGCTTTTGAACTGTGGTGTTGGAAAAGACTGAGATTTTAGGGGAGACTAATATGTAGGCTGGAACACCTACACATGATCTCTTCAAAGTAATGTGCTTTCTCATTATGTGGTAGCTGAGTTCCAAGGGCAAGTATCAAGGTGGGGCTGGGAAAGTCATATTGCTTTTTATGACATAGCACTGGATGTTACATAGCTTCACTTCTATTGCACCTGTTCAACTGAGCAGCAACAAAGCCCATTCTCAATTTCAAGTGGAGGAAAAATAAATTCTACCTTTTGATGAGGGTCTCTGATTTACATGTAATTGTTATTATATATTTGTGGTGGTATTGGAGAAGACTCTGGAGAGTCCCTTGGACAGCAAGAAGAACCAATCAGTTCATATTAAAGGAAATCAGTTCTGAATATTCATTGGAAGGACTGATATTGAAGCTGAAATTCCAATACTTTGGCCAAGTGATGCAAAGAACTGACTCACTAGAAAAGACCTTGATGCTGGGAAAGATTGAAGGTGGGAGGAGAAGAGGATGATAGAGATGAGATGGTTAGATAGCATCACTGACTCAATGGACATGCGTTTGAGCAAACTCTGAGAGTTGGTGATGGACAGGGATGCCTTGCGTGCTGCAGTCCATGGGGTTGCAAAGAGTCAGACATGACTGAGCGACTGAACTGAACTGGACTGAACCCTTTCTGGGGCTTCCTAGGTGGTGCTAGTGGTAAGAATTCACCTGCCAATGCAGGATATATGAGATGTGGGTTCAAGTCCTGGGTCGGGAAGATCCCCTGGAGGAGGGAGTGACAACTCACTCCAGTATTGCCTGGAGGATGCCATGGACAGAGGAACCTGGTGGGCTATGGTCCAACACTCCAGGCTTCCCTGTCATCACCAACTCTCAGAACTTGCTCAAACTCATGTCCATTGATTGGATGATCCCATCCAACCAACTCATTCTCTGTTGTCCCCTTCTCCTCCTGCCTTCAATCTTTCCCAGCATCAGGGTCTTTTCTAATGAGCTGGCTCTTCCCATCAAGTATTGGAGCTTCAGATTCAGTATCAGTCCTTCCAATGAATATTCAGCGTTGATTTTCTTTAGAATTGACTGGTTAAATCTTCCTGCTGGCCAGAAAGTTAAAGTGAAATTTAAATCACTCAGTTGTGTCCGACTCTTTGTGACCCTGTGGACTGTAGCCCATCAGGCTCCTCCATCCATGGGATTCTCCAGGCAAGAATACTGGAGTGGGTTGCCATTTCCTTCTCTAGGGGATCTTCCTGATCCAGGGATCGAACCCAGGTCTCCCGTGTTGCAGGCAGACGCTTTAACCTCTGAGCCACCGGGAAAGCTTCCTGCTGGCCAAGGGACTCTCAAAAGTCTTCTCCAACACCACAATTTGTAAGCATCAATATATTATTATTTATAATATATATTTATATTATAATGAAAGCTCTACTTCCTAAGGCTCCCAATGTGGTAACTAACTTCAACTTTCCTGAACTGCAGGATAATGGAAAGCTTTTAAGAGCTCCTGTATTATTTTAAGAATTGGGTATTCAGGAGAAAGTGGCAACAACTACAGAAGTGAAAATGTTTGTCTTGGGTTGCATGAACGCAGTTGGTTTTCATCAAGATTGAGCTCATCTATTTGAAGGCACACCTTGTTTCAAAATCTAAGCACAGCTTTCCTGGGGCTACTTGATCTTTATCAGGTTTTTCTTCCACAGAAGCCTGCTCTTGCTGAGCAACTTCATTGCCTTCTGGGAAAAGATGTTCTACAGCATAGTCCTCGCCAACCAGAGAATGCTCCCTGGAATAGCAAGTAGTAACTGATGTCTGAGTCTTCGTGCTGGTACATTATGATAAAAACAAGCCATCTTCCTGCCTCCTTGCTTCACCTTTTTAATATTGGGTCCAGTCACAAAATATGAGATGGTAGAAATATTAACTGCTTAATTAAGATCAAAGTCACTAAATGGTACAATGGGAAAAACTGGCCAAATAAAATAGAGGCTTTGCTGTTTGTAGAGAAGATTCCTTGGCAGCAGGGATGGAGAGCAATAAAGTCTTGCTCTTGGCTTCAATAGGATTGTTCAACACAATGGGATTCTTAACATTTCACCAAGTTAATTCTGCCCTGGGGTTCTAATTGATAGAAATTCATTTCAAAATAAAGAAAGTAAATCCTGTTTTTGAAAGAGATATATATTGCAACATTATATATAGTCCATAACAATGTGAAAATCCAGAAAGAGAGTAATTACTATAGAAAGTGGTCTATTTACTGGATGGAATATTGTATGTTATTAAAATATTTGTTATAAAAAGCAGGCAATATGCTTGGGGATAATGCTAAATGAATTTAAGGATATCTAAAATTATATGAATATTATAATTCTTTGTTCCAATATTGAAAAAATTCCACAACAAATACAATAATTACATAATAAAATTCAAATACATTCATATAATCTCATTAAAATAAAAAAAACTCTAAGAAGTAATAATACCTCTTTATAACTCTAATTTTATTCATTTCTAGATGTAATCATTGTTAACAACATGGTGCATTTCCATTCTCACTATCTATACATTTCTATGTTTCATTTTTTAAGTAATGAGATTATATTAAATCTATTGTCCTATAACATATTTTTATTACTTAATGACATTTATTGGAAACCTTTTCCATAACTGACATTGCTATTATTATTCTTGCATCACGATTTTAAACATCTACTGATGTTCATTCCCCAGGATGAACATGTTGTAATGCATTTAACCATTTTTACTGATACAAATTCAGATGATATTTGTTTTTTTTAATTCTACAAAAAATGATTCAATGAGCATTGTTGCATATATATTTTTTGTACCTGTCTGAATATTTCTGAAGGATGATACTTTAAAATATAATTTTAATAGATACAACAAATTGCCCCATAACCTTTTTCCATTATATACTCCAATAAGTGGAATATAGCTGTGCCTGTATTCAAAAGTGAATATTTTCAATCTTTTGAATTTTTGCCAATAAATGATGCCTCATTGTTTTAATTTCAATTTTCGTGATTACCAGCAAAGCACGCTTATTGCCCATTTATATTTCTTCTATGAATTGCCTGTTTTCATCCATTATGAATTTTATTTCAATGAGGAAAAAATAATGAAATGATGAAAAGAAATATATAAAGATATTCATCATAATTGTATTAGAGAGTAGAACTGTAGGTAATTTTTTCTCTCCTATAATTAAAAAAATGTTTATGTAGTTACAATAAAAGTGTTTTTTGTTGTGTTGTTTATTTTTTAGTGAAAGGAAAAGTCATAAGTACTCTGTGCTTATTCCTTCAAAAATCTCTGTGGACTATTTACTGAAAATAAGCCTATGCCCTAATTGGCCATGGAAAAAAAATCTAGAGCAGTTTGTTCACTGTTTGAGGCTTTATGCTTTTAAGAAGCTCAAAAAGCAATACTGGTTGTTGGTTCTCAACCTTCTGCTATAGTGGATCCCATATTCTACTGTGTCATCTCCACTGAAAATTTGGCATCATCATGCTTTTAGCTGGTAAAATTGCATAAATTAATCTCACAACAAATGGCTGAAAGACTCAGTGATAACGATGAATGATCTTCTCATAAAGAACATATTTTACAGTGAGAAATGATTTATTATTTCATAAAATTGTCATTTGTCCCTTGTCTATTCTAGATAAAACACATCTGAGAACTACAGCAAATCTGTTTGGTGATCCTCAACAAAGTCTGATATTGAAGAATGTAATGGGATGAAGTACATGCTAACCTCCCGTCCCCATATTGATTTTAATTCTTTCCATATTGTTCTTTGCTCATGCAGGAGGCCAGGAGGAAGCTACAAATATTTCTGGGGACAGATGACAAAGCTTGGAGTTGGGGAGAGGACTGAAGCAAGGACCCTGGTTACCAGGCTCTTTGCAGTGATCTGAACATGAGGTGGCAACAAACTCAAAGTGGATTTAAGTGAGGAAGATCCAACAGCAGAAGTTGGGTTTCCCAGTTGAATAGGTTTGGGTTCAAATCCTGACTTGGTCTATTTCTAGTTGTGAGAATTTAAGCAAGTAATAGCTATTTTAGTATTAGCATTTTTTTCTAACCTAAAATGGGGACAAGAATATAATCAGCCCATGAGAGTTATGAGAATTAAATGAGATAAAGGTATGTAAAGTGCTTTAAACAGCATGTGGTATAAAGATACTGCTCAATAAATAGTGGTGCAACATTGATCTTATTTAATTTTTTTAAGTTTAGTAAAGCCAGAATCACCGTAGGGATCCAATCATGGAGACTTGTGTTGAAGTTTGGAATCCATGCCCTGGAGGGCTTGAGGGAACTATTGTCTTAGACTATCATTACCTTTGTTCTTTGCTTGTTCCTTGATTCCTGCTCAGTGATTCAGAATCTGTACAGGTTCACAGATGTTTAAGATGAAACATTAAACTATTTGGCTTATGTCTGTTTAAATTCCTCTAGTCTAATGGCAGACTGGCTTCAGATCTTAGAGTAAGGGTAAAGTGGACCCCTAGGGGTCTCAGGAGGGAAGGACAGGAAGCCAGGCTGGAAAGTACTGACAAGAGATGGTCTGAGAGGCATTTTAAGGAGAACAAAACATCTTACTAATGGCTCAAAGGAATAAGTGAAGGAGTGAAGAGGGTTGAAAATGTTTTGGCTTGAAAGAGATGGAGTAGTAGAGACTAGGACTCTCACTATATAATTCTTCATAAATTCTGTAGCTCAAAGAATTGGACTTGCAGTCAAAGCAAGTTAATTGCATCTAGTTTACTGTACTATACCTCTTAATACTTCTGCTTCCTATTTGATCATTTCTTTTTTTTTTTTTTTTGGAAAGACTTCTCTCTGTTCCTTCTCTTCACTTTAATTAAAATGCATTTACATAAATGACACCCATAGTAACCAATGATTTGTTGGCTCATTCAGTAAAGAATCTGCCTGCAACACAGGAGTCTGGGTTTGATCTCTGGGTTGGGCAGATCCCCTAGAGAAGGAAATGGCATTTTTGCCCAGAGAATTCCATGGATAGAGGAGCCTGATGGGCTACAGACCATAGGGTCGCAAAGGGTTGGACATGACTGAGCAACTAACACATGCAATGATTTTTACAAATTGTTTCTAACACAAACTATTTCAGAAAGAGGTTGTATTATTTATTTATTTATTTATTTTTTAGCCCAAACTACTTTTGCAGAAGTTTTCTAACAAGGAGTTAATAACTGAAATATACAAACAGTTCATACAACTCAATATAAAAAATACCAATTAAAAAAATGAGCAGAAGACCTAAAGAAACACTTTTTCAAAGAATATATACAGATAGTCAATAGGCATAGGAAAAGATTCTCTACATCACTAATCGTCAGAGAAATTCAGTTCAAAACCACAATGAGATATTATCTTACACCTGTCAGAATGAATATCATCAAAATGTTGGCTAGAACATAGAGAAAAGGGAACACTTGTACACTGTTGGTAGGAATATAAGTCAGTGGAACCACTATGGAAAACAGTACATAAGTTTTTCAAACAACAAAAAAAGAACTACTATATGATCCAGCAATCTATGCCTGGGTACATATTTGAAGAGAACAAAAATGCTAATTCAAGAAGATATGCCAGTGTTCACTGTGGCATTATTTCATAGCCAAGATATGGAAGAAACCACAGAGGCCATCAACAGATGAATGGATAAAAAATTATATATATATATATGATATACAAGTATCATATATATCATAATGTATATATAAACACACACACACAACAGAATACTACACTACCATAAAAAGGAAAATTTGTAAAATCACAGATGGACCTGGAAGGTATTATTCTAAGTGAATTAAGTCAGACAGAGAAAGACAAATACTGTATGCTTTTACTTATATATGGAATCTAAAAAGTACAACAAACTAGTCAAAATGAGAAAATGTAAAAGACTTACAGATATAGAGAGCAAACTAGTGGTTAGCAGTTGGGAGAGGGAACAAGGAGCGGCAAGATGGGGTAGGGGATTAAGAGAAAAGTAAAGTGACAGTGGTTCATTGAAGTATCTTCCTAAAATGTCAATTTTACTATACTCTTTAGATGAAGACATTTTATACTCAATAAGCATTTATGTGGAAATGTCTAGATTCATCACCATGGAGTAGAAACTATGGCATCCTATATCAGAACCCCAGAGTATAACAACTCTGGGATCACCACCTGCCAACTCTATCAGGATGTCCAGGCTTTTCTAGTAGCTCTTGATATGTTCGAGGGTCTCAAGGGGTTCCCTTGACTTCAGAGGGAGTGTCCTACCTGCTCTAATCTTTCACTGGCCAATGCGAATCTCAGATGTTCCTTCTTGAGGATGGAGATCAATGCAAATGTGGCCCTGGAAGCTGAATATGTAAGAACCTGGTTAGACTGTGTGACTGCTGCTACTCAGCCTTAGCATGGATGCCTAGTTCAGCTGCTTTCTGTCTGTCTAAGCCAAATTATTCTGCAGCCTAGCACTCTATAGATTTCCTATTCAGGAGAGGGGTGCTACTCTCTTCTACACTGATTCATCCAAGAATCTCCAGGTTCTTCTCAGAATCTAAGGTCTTTCACCTCGTGTAAAAGGAACCTTTGATCTCTCTCCAGGCATGCCCCATATCACTTACAGACAGGCATCTGACCATGGGTAGCTTCTGTCCCATGACTGGAGTTTATTTAAGTCCTGTTAAAATAACTGGCATGATCTCCTTCACCAAAATGCAGATACACTTTACAAATAGGTGCACTTTTTGTTTTTTAAATCAATTGTTCATGTTCTGCAACCTTCCTCTAATTCATTCAACAATTATAGGGCCTACTCTGTCCATAGGGATTAGTCCCATCTTCAGATGTCAAGAAAATAAATGTAAAAACCCAATTAACTTGTCAGCACCATTGGTTGAACTGCCAATCTTCAACCAACGTTGCTGTGGGATTCTAATCTCACAGGTGCTTGTGCAGGCACAGTGATACGCTTGCTGGCATAGTGTGCAATGGTGTCCTGTGCTTGGTTCCCAAAGTCATTGCTGTCTTAGTTTGTGCTTCTAAAATCAGCCGCTTCTCCTCTAAATATGACTCCATGCCTGGTAGATGAATTTGGACTAGCTTTCAAGTTACAAAAATATTTGGGCCTAATTCACCTTCCTTTTGTCCTCACGGTAAATTACTTTTGGATAACAGGGCAACTGGTAGGTTTCCCAAGCAGCTGATGCTGGGAAAGATTGAAAGCAAAAGGAGAAGTGGGTGGCAGAGGATAAGATGGTTAGATAGAATCACTGACTCAATGGACATAATTTGAGCAAACTCTGAGAGGTAGTGGAGGACAGAGAAACCTGGAATGCTACAGTCCATGGGCTTCCCTGGTGGCTCAGATGGTAAAGAATACACCTGTAATGCAGGAGACCTGGGTTTGATCCCTGGGTTGGGAAGATCCCCTGGAGAAGGGAATGGCAATCCATTCCAAAATTCTTACCAGGAGAATTCTATGGACAGAGGAGTCTGGTGGGCTACAGTCCATGGTGCTGCAGAGTAGGACATGACTGAGCAACTAATACTTTCACTTTCACAGGGTTGCAAAGAGTTGGACTCCACTTAGCAACTGAACAACAACAGAGCTTTTTTGGGGCTACCTTAACCCAACAAATTTTTAAAATAATTTTGAACATCAAAATCAGAAAGGGCTCATTAGTTTTTCAGGAAATCTTTAAACTTATTCAGTTTGGCTTTGCTCAAAAAGTTTTGCATATTGAAGGATATTATGATGACAAGGAAACTTTATTAAGCATATGTCACCTCTGACTCAGGAGAAATGTGCTAAGTCACATTAGGTGTCCCAATCTCCCAATCTAAGGATATCTAAGGATAGATTTAAGTTCTGAGTGCAGCTGAGTCCTGCCTCAGAAAGGGAACAAAGTTTCACTTTATTTAATATCTAGCTCCCTACTTCTGACTCTTACCTTTTCAGTACAACAGATAGTGAGAACACAGCTTTTTCTTTTCCCCAGAAGAAAAAGCCCACACCTGAACTCCGTTATTTCTAAATTCTGAGTTAACTTATTTTATCCATGGTTACCTGATTATACACAGATGTCTTATGGATTTTAAAGTAAAACTCCTCTTATTATTTATACATAAAACATGAAATGACAACAGTATTTTAAGTTTAAGGTGAGTAGTTATGTGTTGAACTCCCAGATTCATGGCATTTAGGGGTACTTTGGAGGGAAAGTTGAGAACACTCCTAGGGCTCCAAGTGTATACACATTGTTAGACTACAGTTCTTCTATTAGACCTTAAGAAACACTTCTAGGTCCAAAGTTTTGAGTTCCCATGTTACATAATATGCATTAATAAAATATACACTATTACTTCTCTGCAAGAGTGGTTAGTGTAACCTGAACTCTTATAAATGTACAAGACTATCAGACTTTACAAGCAGTCAAGCAGAAACAAATGCAACCAGTCAAAATTCAGTAACAGCTCTATTACAATACATTCATATATGAAGAGTTTCTGTCAAACTAAACTATAGTGATGGTTAATATTATACTGCATAAGATACTGCATAAACTGCTAATAGAGCAATTTTGAAGGTTAAAATATTGAATAATTAAAAACTAAGAAGATTTTACTCTGAACAAAAATATTGATAACTATGAGAATAAAATAAGATAGAAAAGTCTTAGGTGAGAATATAGTGAATATTAGAGTATTTTTTGCAACATGACAAAGGGGGCAGTTTGGAGAACACAACTGGCCTCCCCTCCCCCAAACTTCAGCTCTAGAGATCATTCAGTGTTTGATCCACACTGGTGGATTATTGGCCAGATCCTCTGATTGACATATTTACTTTAGCTACCACAGTATTGTAAACATTTTCAATAAACTTCCAACATTAAAAAAAAATGTGCAACTTAAAAAAGAGATAAATTCCTGAGTTTCTTTAAAAAAAAAAAAGAAAAAAGAATTGGTAAAAAATTTCTCCAAAGAAGATATATGGATGGCTAACAAACGCATGAAAAAATGCTCAACACTGCTCATTATTAGAGAAATGCAAATATAAACTACAATAAGGTATTACCTCATACTGGTCAGAATGGCCATCATCAAAAATCTACAAACAATAAATGCTGGAGAGGGTGTGGAGAAAAGAGAACCCCCTTGCACTGCTGATGGGAATATAAATTGATACAGCCACTATTGAGAACAGTATGGTAATTCCTTAAAAAGCTAGGAATAAAACCACCATATGACCCACTAATCCCATTACTAGCCATATGCCCTGAGGAAACCAAAATTGAAAAGACACAAGTATCCCAATGTTCTTTGCAGCTTTATTTACAAAAGATGGGACATGGAAGCAACCTAGATGTCCATTGACAGATGAATAGATAAAGAAGCTGTGGTACATATATACAATGGAATATTACTCAGTCACAAAAGGAATGCATTTGAGTTAATCCTAATGAGATGGATGAACATTGAACCTATTATACAGAGTAAAGTAAGTCAGAAAGTAGAAAACAAATATTGTATACTAACACATATATATGGAATCTAGAAAGATGGCACTGATGACACTATTTGCAGGGCAGCAATGGAGATACAGACACTGAGAACAGACATACATATGGCTGGTGGGGAGGAAGGAGAAGGTGGGATGTATGGAGACAGGAAAATAGATAGCCATATATAAAATAGATAGCCAGTGGGAATTTGCTGTATGACTCAAGGAACTCAAGCTGGGGCTTGGTGACAACCTAGAGGAGTGGGATGGGTAGGGAGATGGGAGGGGTGTTCAAGTGGTGGTGCCATGGTTCAACCTATGGCTGATTCATATTGATTTTTGGTAGAAACCAACACAATAGTATAAAGCAATTATCCTTCAATTAAAAATAAATAAATTTTAAAAATGTGCAGCTTAAAAAAAGAGAATTTCTGAGTTTCTTTAAAAAAAAAGAAAAAAGAATTGGTAAAAATTCTGTGTGGCATATAATGCCATTAGGACCACCACTCTCCATGAATAAAGGAGATGCCATCTGTATGGATTCTAAGTTGTTGATGCATAGCTGAGCTGCACAGTATTTTGGTCTTCAAATCCTCTTCTAGCATTTATGTTACCTAGGCAACCCATGTTTAAGGATTCTACTTGTTATAAACCATGTACAGTAATCATTACTCTTCCTTTCCCTATGGAAATGGAAATCATCAAGTCTAAATGGAGCTCATGCAAGATAACAAAAGAGGTGTTAGAAAGAGACTCACCACAGAGATGTTTCAGGGTTGGTCAAAATAAGCACAGAGGAATAGTCATGATGAATGATCACAGTTGTCTAGCAACAGATATTATTCCAAATCCAAGAAAACAGTTGAACTCTTGGGAGTCTGTCTGTACAGAAAGGGAATTAACATCAGGACTAGGTGCAGGGGGAAATCTCTAATTCTAAGAAACAAGGCAGGATTCTCTTATCCTTGTAGAAGTTGGGAATTGAAAAGGCAACCAAAGTTGAGGTTCAGTTGCTGGTACTGCTCTGTGTGCTAGAAACCTTGTTATGCATCAGTGTGAAACCAATATCAAGGCAAATCTGGTACTAAGTTCTCCAACTGGAAATCTTGGGTTTGCTGAATTACATGCCTGAATGGGAATGGGGCTGTTCAAATTCAGGAGAGGAGGTTACATACACAAACACATGGAGCTCTCCATGGCGATTGTTTACACCGCTATGGGGGCTGGATTGATAAGAGACAAAGGGTCTAAAAAACTATTAGAGTCAGACTAAAAGAAAGTGCTGATGACTCGAAATGCCCTGAAATAAATTGTTAGAGAAGAAAGGCCAACATTCTCTAATTCAATTCAGAGGGTTGAGTAATCACTTAATACATTTCTTCGTATCTACATTGAGTCAGTCATCCTGAAGTAAATATAGAACCATGGATCGCTATATCTGTAAGTCTGTTTCTGCTTTGCAAATAAGTTCATCTCTACAGTTTTTCTAGATTCCACATATACATGATATTATAAGATAATTGTTTTTCTCTTTCTGACTTACTTCATTCTGTATGACAATCTCTAGATCCTAATGGCTACCAAGGCGGGAGAAGGAGGCGGGATGAATTGGGAGACTGGGACTGACATATATACACAATCATGTATAAAATAGATAACTAATGAGAACCTAGTGTATAGCACAGGAAAAAACCTAAAAATGAGGGGATATATGTATACATATGACTGATTCACTATGCTGTACAGTAAGAAAGTAACACAACATTGTAAAGCCAATAAAAATTGATGCAAAAAATAAATGAAAATAGAACCATAGGTCCAGGATTTTCAAAAGATTTAAAAAATTTTTTTCCAATCCCGAATTAATCATCCTTCCTTATTAGGCAAACAAGAATCTGTCCAGATGCTATCCTGTCTGTACCCACGCTTTGCTAGGAATTATGGAACTAGATTCAGTGTCACACAAATGTGGTGAGAAGATGGCACAGCATGGCAGCACCTTGCTGGCCAATTGATAAGGCAATTGTCTCTGGGCATATGCACATTACTGTCTTAGCCATAGCTCTACCATATGGTACTGATCTTACAGTTGCATTTCCTAAACACTCCGCAAAATGATGAATGAGATGGTGATTCTTTCCTTGTCAACTAATTACTTTATGGAAAGTCACTAGTTACTTCTATACTCATCCAAGTGATGTTCCAGAACATGGCATGACCAATTAGAATGAACTGGACAGTGTAAGAAGGACCAGGTCCTAAACTGGGGCAGAGAAAAAAAAATAGCTCCAAATTACATCTATGTAACTGATTATTCAAGCATAGTTTTAAAAAATAGTGGCAACTATTATTACTCTCACCTATTATTGACCACATATTAAATTTGCATTAATATTCCACATCTCATTTAAACAGTAAAGGCACAAGACTACTTATCTGAAGAATTTTCTGGGTCTAGCAATCTGGTTATAGGGGATTGGGGGTAGGGGTGGAATATGTCCTTTTGTCATTTGCGAAAGTTTTATCTAAAAACAGGAAATGAGGTAAAAAATTGGGCAGCATGTTGTTTTTCCACTATCTTATGAGGGCACTGTTTAACAGATGCACCCTAAGATATTTAGGAGAATATATTTTGTCCAGATTTAGTGAAGATACATGTTACATGTTAATTTATAGATGTTTGATAGAAATACAAATAATTTCTTCTCATTTGCAAAGATAACACTAGGAGTTATAGTTCATTGTTTTGTAGGCATGTTGTATCTATTAGCAAATTCATTTTAATCATTCTTTTGTGTTATTGACTGTGTAACTCTCTATTTTTAAATCTTCTTTGCACCAGCCTTACAATCTTGCTGATTTGCTTATTACTTATCAAACTGATTAAAATATTTGATGATATGAAGTCTATATTTACATTAGAGTCATATTCTTAACTTTTAGTAAATGAAAGCAAATATTCTGGAGACATGGCCACTGCTGCTGTTGTTGGGACCAAGCAACAGCTGCAATCCTGCCAAATATTACTAAAACTACCACATATTCTTCTGTATCCCAGAGCTGTGACAGCTGCTGCAGCTGAATGTACCACTAGAAGCGGAAAAACAATAGCTTCTCTCTTCCGCCCAACTTCCCAGCCCTTTGCAGAGCCAGCAGAGCCTTCTTGCACAAGGTAACCAAAAGAAGATTGGCCTGAGTCCAGAAAGTTTGTATATTTCTTGCTAACTATGATATTTGGAAGAAGACAAAAAGGAAGAGATGGAATTGAGAACTAAAAGGCAAACAAATAAATGCAGATGGAAGGGGGCACTAAAAATACTCCCTATATTATCTATAAGTACATGGAAGGCACATTAATTATAAATCCTATTTATAAGAAATACAAGTGCAGAGAAGTTAAGTAACCCACCCAGAACCACACAGCCGTTATGTGTCAGAACTGGTATTTGGATGTAGGCTTAATTCTAAGACTGACTATTTTCCCATTAGGCTATATTGCCTCCCACCTTACAAGGTGGGAGACAAACAAGAATAGTTGGTAGTTCAATAGGGTAGTAAGTATTGAGAAGATTATAAACAAAATCTGATGGATCCAGGGTGATGGAAATCCAGGAACGAGCAATATTTGGAAATCTGAGCAAGGAGGCAAAAATTTGTGGCCCTTAAGACATCCCAATCCATCATTTCGAAACTTTGATTCCAGTTCCAGACTTTAGAGGACTTAAGGAAAAATGAAGGAGAAAAGATGAGGTATTAATTACTACATAGAAATTCAGTCACAGAACAAGTCAAGAATTCTTTATTAGCTAAGTCACAGGATCAAGGTTAGAAAGCTACAGGGTCCAGGCTATAAGATATAAATTTTATATTTTGAGGACACTAGGAAATGTGGATGTACCACCTCTTTTAACTGAAGTCTGTATTGGAAATTCCAGAAGATATAATAATTACATCTTACTTGGTTATTTTTTCCCTCCCTGTCATCATTCTATAGTGATTAAGGATAGGATGAACTTAAGATGAGTGTTTGCTCTCCCCAGAGAATTGGTGCTAAAGGCTTGCTCATCAATTGCCTGGTCTCTGATAATACACATGAAACTCTAAGAGAATGAGCTTAAATTAAAATACAGGAGAATGTGTGCATACCCAATTCAACTTTAGAGAATGCTGATCAGTGAGATCTTTTATACTTATTTATCATTCAAACACTCATTAATTCATTTAAACACATAAATTAACCACTGGACTAAATCCTGGGAACACAAAGATGAATCAAACTCATTCCTTGCCTTTAGGGTTCTTATCACCTGGAGAGGAGTCAAATGTGTATTGGCAGCTATCTATACTATAAAGCAGAATTAAATAAATAAACAAGTAAAGAATTGCAGGATAAGAGAAAAGAATGGCTCAAATTCTGAGGGGTGAGGCAGGCTGCTTTGTGGTGATTCTTAGTTAAAGCAGGATTACACTACATATATGAGAATTTTTTGTGTATTTTTAAAATTTTATATTTTGAGAACACTAGGAAATGTGGATGTACCACCTCTTTTAATAGCTGTTTTTGCACTTTTAATTTATATTCCTTGCTCAACACCACACACACACACACACGTTTGCTTTTGAAGTGGGGTGAAGTGAGGAGTGAGATGAACAGATGTCTTGTATTATTTGGTTCATATAGTATTATTCTGATTGATATTTTTAGGATAAGCATGAAATATCTTTATAATAAATGATCTTTCATAAAAAATACTTCCCCTTTTCTAGATCAATGTGATTCTGACAGGAAAAGCATGGTTGGACTAGGGGTAGAGGAAAGGAAATGGAAGACAGTATACAGTTTTGAAACAAAGAATTATACAACTTGAGGATAATGTGTTGGGCCCTAAGGGCTTGAGTATTCAGAAATCTTTTAACAGAAAGCAATAGAAAACTGGACTTAATCTGGCTTAAGCACAAAGGGGAATAATTATCCAAAGTAACTGGAAAGTCCAAAGGAGATGTCTATTTTCAGGCATAGCTGAATCCAGGTGCTTAAGCACTAAATTCAGAAATAATGGCTTGGCCAAAATGTGGCCTTTTGGGCCACTTTGGAAAAAGACCTTATGGAATATCCCAAAGTTTTTGGCCAACCCAATATTTATTTCTTCATTTCTTGCCTCTACTTTTCTATAGCTGGGCTTATTTTCAGGCATGAAAATGGTACTGGCAGCCCCAGGCTAATATCTTATTGTATATTATCTGAATAGAAAGAAATCTTTATATTTCCCCACATTCTAAAAGAAATCTCAGAGCCAGCTCTCTTTAGTCTGACTTCAGCTATGCCCCTGTGAAGACTTGCTGGTTTGCAGGGAGCTGAGGGCTGCATTCAGTGCATTTGCCTCATTTTCCCACTTCAATAATGTCTTCCCCTGAAAATAAGACATGAGCAAAAAGTTTAAGGGATGTACTTAAGGAAGTTATCAGAACGGGGAATAGATTATGGGCAGAAAAACACAACAGAAAAGTCATGTTAAGGGATTTTTGGATTTAAGGAATAGAGGTATGAAATCTTCTATAAAGCCCTTAACATTAGTAAGAAATGAGAAAGTCTAGCTAATGACACACAACTACAGTGTTGGGAATGTTGTGTTCCCTGCATTCATGACAAAAATGACTTTGGAGACCACAGTAGATGATTGGTTATTCATAAGAAAATATCACTCTGGTTGTTTCCAGGAGAGTGAAAAATCATATTGCAAGATATGAATACATAGTCCCAAAGTCCCAATTGCTTAGAAGGTGCTCCTTCAGTATTGGGAGAATAAGAAGTGCATGCAGATGACCCAAAGACTCACTGTCATTGAAATACGCAACCTTTTCTTTAAATTAATCAGAATGTGCTCTGTTTGTCCATGAGCAGCAGCTTATCTTCTCAGAGATTTCTTTCTAGCTCCTTCTCCTGCTTATTCATTCTCCTCCCTCACCCCTCTTATTGATTAACTAAAATGACATTATTTTTGCTATTACTGCAGAGTCTTGTAAAGTGAGTAGTATATGCTTCCATTTGGCATCTGCCTTTTTTGGCTGATTTTGAGCCTATGTCTCTATCACCTTGGTTTCAGTCCTGAGTGCTTTTTTTCTCTCTGTTTCTTAACGTTGGTTTCAGCACTGGCAGCAGCTTTGTTGTAAGGGGCTAAGAACTGTGTGTCTGCTAAAGCATTTCTCATAAGGGACTGTGCCAGAAAGAAGTCTGAAAGACTGAAAACACACATACACACAATTGTGGAGTAGAATCTGGGCTCACCCACTGCCTCACCATTTCCCCATCTGTGCCATCACTATGACTGCAGATATGATGCTGGTTCATTAAGAGTTGCCATAGTTTTGTTACTCATTGAAGTCTGGAATATATAAAGTATCAACCATTATGTAGATTAATTATAGGGGAATAAATACACCATGCTCACATTTGTATATTTTTCATTGTCTTGATTTTCTGTCTAGATACCTGTTGTGGAGGGGATGTGGGACTGAATGACATAAGCTTTAAGATTCCTTTCAACATATTTAATACTGAAATTCCAATGGATCTATGATATTATGAATTCACATCAAAATCTAGCTTTGCTTTATTCCTCAGTGAAAACCTGAGATAGCTTCTTGCCACTCCTAAGGTGTTACACTGTTTTTTAGAAAATAAATCACAGAATGTTTGCTGTAGTATCATAAATAGTTAGAAATAAAAGAAATTTGTCAAAATAAACAAATTTTGCTTTATGAGCTAGTGTTCTTTAGTTTTTAATCATATTTGAATATGATGAATTGTAAACACCCTAATATGTAGGAATGCTCCTTGTTATTAATTAGGAATGGCAAGTGGATATAAGACAGCATTTTATACTCTATTACATTTTTACCTCAGTTCTGGTTCCAACTTTGGTTGCTTTTACCAGATGGGCAGCCTTGAATAAAAATTAACCTCTCTAAGTCCTGGGCTCCCCTTTCCCAAAATAATGTAGCTACTAACTTAGCACAATTGCACTCATCTCACACACTAGTAAAGTAATGCTCAAAATTCTCCAAGCCAGGCTTCAAGCAATACATGAACCGTGAACTTCCAGATGTTCAAGCTGGTTTTAGAAAAGGCAGAGGAACCAGAGATCAAATTGCCAACATCCACTGGATCATAGAAAAAGCAACAGAGTTCCAGAAAAACATCTATTTCTGCTTTACTGACTATGCCAAAGCCTTTGACTGTGTGGATCACTATAAACTGTGGAAATTCTGAAAGAGACGGGAATACCAGACCACCTGACCTGCCTCTTGAGAAACCTATATGCAGGTCAGGAAGCAACAGTTAGAACTGGACATGGAACAACAGACTGGTTCCAAATAGGAAAAGGAGTACATCAAGGCTGTATATTGTCACCCTGATTCTTTAACTTATATGCAGAATACATCATGAGAAACGCTGGGATGGAAGAAGCACGAGCTGGAATCAAGATTGCTGGGAGAAATATCAATAACCTCAGATATGCAGATGACACCACTCTTATGGCAGAAAATGAAGAGGAACTAAAAAGTCTCTTGATGAAACTGAAAGAGGAGAGTGAAAGAGTTGGCTTAAAGCTCAACATTCAGAAAACGAAGATCATGGCATCTGGTCCCATCATTTCATGGCAAATAGATGGGGAAACAGTGGAAACAGTGTCAGACTTTATTTTTGGGGGCTCCAAAATCACTGCAGATGGTGATTGCAGCCATGAAATTAAAAGATGCTTACTCCTCGGAAGGAAAGTTATGATCAACCTAAATAGCATATTCAAAAGCAGAGACATTACTTTGCCAACAAAGGTCCATCTAGTCAAGGCTATGGTTTTTCCTGTGGTCATGTATGGATGTGAGAGTTGGACTGTGAAGACAACTGAGCGCTGAAGAACTGATGCTTTTGAACTGTGGTGTTGGAGAAGACTCTTGAGAGTCCCTTAAACCACAAGGAGATCCAGCCAGTCCATTCTACAGGAAATCAGTCCTGGGTGTTCTTTGGAAGGACTGATGTTGAAGCTGAAACTCCAATACTTTGGCTACATCGTGCAAAGAGTTGACTCATTGGAAAAGACCCTAATGCTGGGAGGGGTTGGGGGCAGGAGAAGAAGGGGACAACAGAGGGTGAGATGGCTGGATGGAATGACCAACTTGATGGACATGAGTTTGGGTGAACTCCAGGAGTTGGTGATGGACAGAGAGGCCTGGCGTGCTGCAGTTCATGGGATCACAAAGAGTCAGACACAACTGAGAGACTGAACTGAACTGAACTGAACTTAGCATATATGGCAGGGTATTTTGAACACTAATCACAGAAATGTAGATTAAAAGATTTTGCTAAATTATAAGCCACATATAACTTTAAAATATAAAGTATATACAGCTATAGGATTTGGTTTGAATGCAGACCATAATCTCTTTAAGAGTAAGGATATAGTCTATTTTATTTGTAACAGCGCCTGGCATAATAGACACTCAATAGATACAAATAAATAATTGTAAATGGATAGTGAATGACTACATCTAGACTACTTAACATTAGGCCAGTGTTATAGATTGAATTATGTTTAGCTCAAAAAGATAACACTGGAACCTCAAAATATGACCTTATTTGGAAATAAGGTTATACCAGATTAAGTTGGGCCCTAATCTAATGACTGATGTCCTTATAAGAAGAGAGAAATCTGGATTCAGAAACAGAGAAGAACATGTGAAGACAGATGGAGAGATTGGAGTGGTGCATTAACAAGACAGTGAATGCCAGCAACCACCAGAAACTAGAAGAGTCAAATAAGGATCCTCCCCCAGAGCCTTCAGAAAGATCATGGCCCTGTCAACACCTTAATTTCAGACTTCTAGCCTGTGAGAGAATGCACTTCTGCTGTTTTAAACCACTTAGTTTGGTTTTGTTATGGAAGCCATAGGAAACAGATACAGTCAGGATCCTGAACAATATGGCACATGTTTGTGATCACTGCTTAATGAAAGTGATCACTGCTTAATTTCAGTCTTCATATTTAGAAGGTTTATTTGAAGAGAATTTGATTTATCTTGATTTATATGAATACCTGGAACAATTAAGTATCACAACAGAGGTTTCTCTATTATTGTAAGGGAAAACAGCAATATCTATTAAGTATTATTAGTAATCATTCTGTTTTGGGTAATTTTAAATCTACCCAACTATCTAAATCTCCTGTTTTTCTGCTAAACAATTACTTCTATCTAAATTATTTCTCAACAAACACTATCAATACTTAGATGTTAATAGTTTTTTGATTCCTAAAAGATAGGTGGTTTATCATTGTACAAGTGATATTTTGAGAAAGAAATATTCTCTTTGCCATATACAATTTTCTTGCTATAGTCTGTTATTTGCATAACTGGCATAGTCAACTACTGCTTGCCTATAGAGTTTAAATTCAGTGTGCTTGTGGGCTATGGGGGAACTCCATCTCAAAATATTTAGTGAGCACACAGAAATGCGAAGCCTGGAAAAGACTTCTAAGAGAGATTACTTTTGATCCACAGATTTTGCAGAGCAATGGAACTGGTGCATCTATGTTGTGGATATCACTAAATGATAAATAATATATTTGTTGTTGACAATTTTAAGCCCCATATCAACAGCTTACAATCATCATTAGGATACAACCCTTCCCACTTTCCCAAAATCTATAAAATGATTTTTGTGATTCAAAAATCATTCTTACAAGGTACTCCAACTCTTCAATTTAGTCTTTTCATAGGATCACATACTTTACATTGGAAAATCCCTAATGGACATTTCTTTCTTTTTTTTTTTGCAAGACACTTCTGAATTATTATACAAATATGAAAAGTTTTCTCTAAGTTCATCATAGGACAGAAAGTATACCAACTTCTATATGGCTGCTGCTGCTGCTGCTGCGAAGTCGCTTCAGTCGTGTCCAACTCTGTGCCACCCCATAGATGGCAGCCCACTAGGCTCCTCTGTCCCTGGGATTCTCCAGGCAAGAAGACTGGAGTGGGTTGCCATTTCCTTCTCCAATGCATGAAAGTGAAAAGTGAAAGTGAAGTCACTTTCACTTCTATCTGGGCACCCAATTAATATTCAAGGACATTTCGAATATGCCAGGATTTATCATGAATTATGCATTGTTTTAGATTTTTATAATCTCCTTACTTTCTTTGAAATATGTGCTATAAATCCTGCTCTGATTCCTCTAGTTTCTGATATAACATTTTTATTTGAATCATTTTTCTGTTCTAGCTTTTTTCCAAGGAGCAAACACAGTATGATGATTTGTTAAAATTAGAATGAAGCTTTTTAAAAACCTCAAAACACCATAAGCTGCACAAAGTTGTTTTTGTTGATTTTCTTTATGTGCATAGGTGCCAGTACTGTGTAATGGCATTTTATTTTTAAATTTTTGTGTACAGGATCATCTAAGATTTGCTCAAATATATTAGGTTTCATTTTCTTGGACTCCTTTAGTCAGAAAAACAACAGTCTCCATGCCAATATCCAAGCTGACCCCAGTAAACTCCATTAAAAATACAGCATATTATTGTATTTTTGTCCCAACAGCCAATGTCAAACCATGGTAAAGCTTTATTTTTCATGTTATTTTGGAGACATCCATTTACCTGTACCTGGAACTCTAGGCAGATGTATTTGTGCAAGATACTCCAATTAAAAAAGGGAGACAAGGATAATGTCAGATAGAGTGGGAAGAGTGTTTTACAATTTATTATCAGTATGATTATTAGTTTCTCATTTAAAAAACACTCCCTTAAAAACATTTACTATAATGCTATCATTCAAAGAAACACTTGCATCATCCATATTTTGGCAGGAGAACATGAAAAAATTATGTCTGGAAAATGAACATTATATCTGATATTATAATTTCAAACTTTTTGTTTTGTTTACTCAATGCTGAAATAGATGAAGTTCTGCTTACTTTTCTCATTTTTGGAATCACATTAATAGATCAAAAAATTAGAGATGTTTTGATTAAACCATTATTCTTCCTGAAAAAGAAAGTATCTTTGGTAAATTTTATTCATTAGAATTTAGCAAACTGGATTTTTAAAACCTATAGGCTTTGGTATAGAAAAAAATCTCAATTCATTAGATCACAAGCGTAACTGTGAGAGATATGTTATGCAGATGTATTTTTGTAAGACTTTTTTTGTTTTGCTTATATGAGCTTTTCCATTAAATTGATTGTATATCCTTAAGTCACCTCTGTTACACCATTTCTCTTGGTGTTCTAAAGTCTATGACCATTTCTCCAAAATGTAAGCTGCTTAAAGGCAAAAAGGCATAGTAAAACCTTAGCCAAAATTAATCTCTTCTAGTTCTTAAATGTCAGCCAAATTATACAGGTATATATTTCCAATAAACTATGAAGTGCAAGAGTGTTCTTCAAAATCTGCTCTCCACTTCTCATTCCTGTAGACCCTATGTCAAAATCCATTTTTCCTGTTGTCTTTTGGCCTGTGTTACTCTTGGCTTCCACTCTGCCCCATTTTTATTTTTCTCATCTTTATAGGTAAAGACTCCCAGACTTAAAGAGGTTTAAGTTATTTAAATAACAAGTTATTTTTTGATGGCATCTTTAGGATTTTTCTATGTATAGTATCATGTCATCTGCAAACAGTGAGAGTTTTACTTCTTTTCCATTCTGGATTCCTTTTATTTATTTTTCTTCTCTGATTGCCATGACCAAGACTTCCAAAACCATGCTGAATAGTAGTGGTAAGAGTGGGCTCCCTTATCTTGTTTTTCACCATTGAGAATAATGATTGCTGTTGGTTTGTCATATACAGCTTTTATCAAGATGAGGTATGTTTCTTCTTTGCCTACATTCTGCAGAGTTTTTATCATAAATGGGTGTTGAATTTGTTGAAAGCTTTCTCTGTGTCTGTTAAGATGATCATATGGTTTTTACCTTTCAGTTTGTTAACATAGTATATCATATTGATTGACCTTGCATCCCTGGGATATAGCCCACTTGATCATGATGTGTGATCCTTTTAATGTGTTGTTGGATTCTGTTTGCTAGAAGTTCATTGAGGATTTTTTCATCTATGTTCATCAGTGATATTGGCCTGCAATTTTTTTCTTAATATCTTCATCTGGTTTTGGTATCAGGGTGATGGTGATACAGAATGACTTTGGGAGTTTAGTAAAGTTGCAGGATATAAAATTAATACACAGAAATATCTTGCATTACTACACAGTAACAATGAAAAATCAGGAAGAGAAATTAAGAAAACAATCCCATTTACCACAAAAAGAATAAAATAACAAAAAGAAGAAAAAGTAACAAAAAAATAAAATACCCAGGAATAAACCTACCTAAAGAGACAAAAGACATGTATGCAGATCATTATAGGACACTAATAAAAGAAATCAAAGATGACACAAACATATGGAGAGATATTCCATGTCCTTGCATTGAAAGAATCAATATTGTGAAAATGATTCTACTACCCAAAGCAATCTAAAGATTCAATTGCAAACCCTATCAAACTACCAATGGTATTTTTCACAGACCTAGAACAAAAAATTTAATAATTTGTATGGAAACACAAAAGACTTGAATAGCCAAAGAAATCTTGAGAAAGAAGAATGGAGCTGGAGGAATCAACCTTCCTGACTTTAGACTGTCCTACAAAGTTACAGTCATTAAGACAGTGTGGGACTGGCACAAAAACAGATTTACAGACCAATGGAATAAGATAGAAAGCCCAGAGATAAACCCATACACCTAAGGGTACTTTATCTTTGACAAAGGAGGCAATAATATACAATGGAGATAAGACAGTCTCTTCAGTAAGTGGTGCTGGGGAAAGTGGACAGCTAGCTACATGTAAAAGAATGAAACTAGAACACCTCCTAACACCACACACACAAATAAACAAAATGGATTAAAGACTTAAATGTAAGGCCAGAAACTATAAAGCTCTTAGAGGAAAACACAGGCAGTAAACTCTTTGACATAAATCACAAGATCCTCTTTGATCCACCTCCTAGAGTAATGGAAATAAAAACAAAAATAAACAAATGGGACCTAATTAAACTTAAAAGCTTTTGCACAGTAAAGGAAGCAATAAACAAGATTAAAAAACAGCATTCAGAATGGGAGAAAATAATTGCTAAGGAAACAATTGACAAAGGATTAATCTCCAAAATATATAAGCAGCTCGTACAGTTCAATATCAGAAAAATAAACAGCCCAATCAAAAAATGGATCAAAAATTAGAAAACAGACATTTATCCAAAGAAGACATACAGATGGCCAATAAACACATGAAAAGATGCTCAATTTCACTAATTATTAGAGAAATGCAAATCAAAACTACAATGAAGTATTACCTCACACTAGTCAGAATGGCCATCATCAAAAAATCTATAAACAACATATGCTGGAGATGATGCGGAGAAAAAGGAACTCTTGTACACTGTTGGTGGGAATGTAAACTGATACAACCATTATGGAGAATAATATGGAGATTCCTTTAAAAAGTAGGAATAAAACTATCATATGACCCAGGAATCCAACTACAAGGCATATACCCTGAGCAAACCAAAACTGAAAAAGACACATGTACCCCAACATTCACTGTAGCACTATTTACAATGCTAGGACAGGAAAGCAACCTCTATATCCATTGACAGATGAATGGTTAAAGAAGCTATGGTCATATGTACAATGGAATATTACTCAGCCATAAAAAGGAATGCATACGATCCAGGAATCCCACTACTGGCCATATGCCCTGAGAAAGCCACAATTCTAAAGAGGGAGGGTATGGGGAGGGAGGAGGGAGGAGGGTTCAGGATGGGGAACACAGGTATACCTGTGGCAGATTCATTTCGATATTTGGCAAAACTAATACAATATTGTAAAGTTTAAAAATAAAATTAAATTAAAAAAAATACACATGTACCCCAATGTTCATTATAGCACTATTTACAATAGCTAGGACATGGAAGAAATCTAGATGTCCATCTAGAGATAAATGGATAAAGAAGATGTGGTATATATATATATGATGGAATATTACTCAACCATAAAAAAGAATGAGTTAGAGTCAGTTTAAGTGATGTGGATGAACCTAGAGCTGGTTACACAGAGTGCAGTAGGTCAGAAAAAAAAAAAAAACAAATACCACATGTTAACACAAATACATGGTATCTAGAAAAATGGTACTGACGAACCATTTGCAGGGAAGAAATGGAGATGCATATATAGAGAATGGATGGTGAACATAGTAGAGTAAGGAGACAGTGGGAAGAATGGAGATAGTAGCATCAATATATGTACATTATATTTCATGTGTAAAATAGATAGCTAGTGAGAAGTTGCTTTATAATACAGGGAGCCTAGCCTGGTGCTCTGTTTTGACCAAGAACTGTGGGGTGTGAGGAGGGGAGGGAGACTCAAGAGGGAAGGGATATTTGTATAATTATGGCTGATCTGCATTGTTGTACAGCAGAAACCAACACAACATTGTAAAGCAATTTTCTTTCAATGGAAAAAAAAAACTCGCCCAAAGTCACAAAACTAGGAAGTGTTAACACCAGTCTGACACCTAAACTCTTATTCTGTCTTCTATTTCAAAACTCCTCCAGCAAGAGTGATTCTATGTACACTTACATGCTGGTTATTGAAAGTAAATATATTAGAACAATGCTTCTCAAATGTTAATGTTCCTACACATAGACTAGTGATGTTGTTAAACTGTGTATTCTGACTCAGGGAGGCCTGATCTTCTGTATTTCTCACTGCCTCTCAGGGGTTGCCAAGGCTCCCGTATTTTCAGCAGGAAGGCCTTGTACAATATAGCAGATGTTTGATGTTATTAATAAAGCTACTATTGGATTTTGCTTACTACTTTTCTTATAAACACTCCACAGTTTTTAGTGTATATTATCTTATTCATTCTTAAAATATTTTTAAGTGATGATCACAAGTCAAATATTTTGAATTTATTGTTAAAATAAATGAGATTCAAATAAATTAATAATCAGGATTATTGGCTAATCTGTCAGTTCCTCATGTCCTTAGTGGAAATGGTGAAGCCATAATTAATAAATGAATTGAATATGATCTATTCCAATAGGCCATTTTCTCAAGAGACACAATGGGAATTATGTGGACAATTTTGAACATGTGCTATGTATTGACCCTCCAACATTTTTATCTGGGAGAAAATGCACTCAAGGAATATGACAAACAACCTGGAAGGAGATAAAAATTCTCAAGGGGCAGACAGAATAACAGGTATGATAGTAGGAAGGGGGCTGTTCCTGAAGAAGTACAGGGTGGAGACAGGGTTTCATGAACCAGACAGAGTTAAGTTGGAATCATGGCTTGCCAGTTACTAAGCATATGACTTTGGGTAAGTTATTTATCCTTGCTAAGTTTAGTTTTCTAATAAGTAAACATCTACCTTGCAATATTTGCAAGGATGTAAATTTGGATGTAAAAGGACCTGACACAGAGTAGGCAAGCCACAGATTGATATCCTTTTCTCATTTCTGCATGAAGTTGAGCTGCTAAGTGCAGATTTTAGGCATACATTCTTGAGGGGGTTTTCCCAGCTTTTTCTTTCCTGTCCCTTCTTTGGAGTTTCTGTTCAGTTGTCCTTAGGCCCAAAGAGCATCAAAGAACAATGTTTAGTAGAATTAATCCAATCCTAGACAAGGCACTCTCAATGTTATCTGGGTCACTCAACATCCCACTTATATTTGCACATACATTATGATACTGTGGGTCATAAATATTTTACCAATTAATGCAATTGGGACTAGGCCCACCACTATAGTCATTAAGTTAAGTCTGCTTGGTTTGGTCAAAAAGCATTACTTGACATACTTGTGCAAAATAAATCTTGCATGTGTTTTTGATGCAGAGAGAAGCCAGAAAGTTCAAACAACAACCAATTAAAATTCTGAAAATAATGAATTTCGCCATTTTTTAAGCAAATCCTTTGGTGAATTTCTATTAGCATCTGACATTTAGATTGTTAGTCCTAGTTGCCACAAACAAGGTTTCTCAGCACCAACCTCCACTTTCCCAAATCTCTGATAACCAAAGGTAGTAAGTATTTCAGAGCTATTTTAGACACCATTTTAACCGGTAAGTAATGAGGCATGAAGAGCAGGGTGAAGGTAGGAAGTTAGGTCTAGGAGTCTTATATGCTCAGCAATATGGCAAAGTGATTTGAATTTTCCTATTTTAATACTATTTGGGGAGAATGGGAATTTTTAAGCCTCTGGATTAAGGGGTTTGAAGTGAAATAACCTTTCTGGGAAGATACATTCATCTCTATAGATAAGATGGCAGCACGGCCTATTTTAGAGCTTTTGGTCTGTGGATAAGGTAAGTGTTTCTGGGTGTCCAACAGCCGAGAGAATACAATATCACTAAATACATTTCCACTGGAGAAGGGAATGGCAAACCACTTCAGTATTCTTGCCTTGAGAACCCCATGAACAGTATGAAAAGGCAAAATGATAGGATACTGAAAGAGGAACTCCCCAGGTCAGTAGGGGCCCAATATGCTACTGGAGATTAGTGGAGAAATAACTCCAGAAAGGATGAAGGGACGGAGCCAAAGCAAAAAAAATACCCAGCTGTGGATGTGACTGGTGATAGAAGCAAGGTCTGATGCTGTAAAGAGCAATATTGCATAGGAACCGGGAATGTCAGGTCCATGAATCAAGACAAATCGGAAGTGGTCAAACAAGAGATGGCAAGAGTGAATGTCAACATTCTAGGAATCAGCGAACTAAAATGGACTGGAATGGGTGAATTTAACTCAGATGACCATTATATCTACTACTGTGGGCAGGGATCCCTCAGAAGAAATGGAGTAGCCATCATGGTCAACAAGAGAGTCTGAAATGCAGTACTTGGATGCAATCTCAAAAACAACAGAATGATCTCTGTTCGTTTCCAAGGCAAACCATTCAATATCACAGTAATCCAAGTCTATGCCCCAACTAGTAACGCTGTAGAAGCTGAAGTTGAACAGTTCTATGAAGACCTACAAGACTTTTTAGAACTAACACCCAAAAAAGATGTCCTTTTCATTATAGGGGACTGGAATGCAAAGTAGGAAGTCAAGAAACTCCTGGAGTAACAGGCAAAATTTGGCCTTGGAATACGGAATGAAGCAGGGCAAAGACTGATAGAGTTTTGCCAAGAAAATGCACTGATCATAACAAACACCCTCTTCCAACAACACAAGAGAAGACTCTATACATGGACATCACCAGATGGTCAACACCGAAATCAGACTGATTATATTCTTTGCAGCCAAAGATGGAGAAGCTCTATACAGTCAGCAAAAACAAGACAAGGAGCTGACTGTGGCTCAGACCATGAATTCCTTATTGCCAAATTCAGACTTAAATTGAAGAAAGTAGGGAAAACCACTATACCACACAGGTATGACCTAAATCAAATCCCTTATGATTATACAGTGGAAATGAGAAATAGATTTAAGGGCCTAGATCTGATAGATAGAGTGCCTGATGAACTATGGAATGAGGTTCGTGACATTGTACAGGAGACAGGGATCAAGACCATCCCCATGGAAAAGAAATGCAAAAGCAAAATGACTGTGTGGGGAGGCCTTACAAATAGCTGTGAAAAGAAGAGAAGCGAAAAGCAAAGGAGCAAAGGAAAGATATAAGAATCTGAATGCAGAGTTCCAAAGAATAGCAAGAAGAGATAAGAAAGCATTCTTCAGCGATCAATGCAAAGAAATAGAGGAAAACAACAGAATGGGAAAGACTAGAGATCTCTTCAAGAAAATTAGAGATACCAAGGGAACATTTCCTGCAAAGATGGGCTCGATAAAGGACAGAAATGGTATGGACCTAACAGAAGCAGAAGATACTAAGAAAAGATGGCAAGAATACACAGAAGAACTGTACAAAAAAGATCTTCAAGACCCAGATAATGACGATGGTGTGATCACTGACCTAGAGCCAGACATCCTGGAATGTGAAGTCAAGTGGGCCTTAGAAAGCATCACTACGAACAAAGCTAGTGCAGGTGATAGAATTCCAGTTGAGCTATTCCAAATCCTGAAAGATGATGCTGTGAAAGTGCTGCACTCAATATGCCAGCAAATTTGGAAAACTCAGCAGTGGCCACAGGACTGGAAAAGGTCAGTTTTCATTCCAATCCCAAAGAAAGGCAATGCCATAGAATGCTCAAACTACTGCACAATTGCACTCATCTCACACGCTAGTAAAGTAATGCTCAAAATTCTCAAAGCCAGGCTTCAGCAATATGTGAATCCTGAACTTCCTGATGTTCAAGCTGGCTTTATAAAAGGCAGAGGAACCAGAGATCAAATTGCCAACATCCGCTGGATCATGGAAAAAGCAAGAGAGTTCCAGAAAAACATCTATTTCTGCTTTACTAACTATGCCAAAGCCTTTGACTGTGTGGATCACTATAAACTGTGGAAAATTCTGAAAGAGATGGGAATGCCAGACCACCTGATCTGCCTCTTGAGAAATTTGTATGCAGGTCAGGAAGCAACAGTTAGAACTGGACATGGAACAACAGACTGGTTCCAAATAGGAAAAGGAGTACATCAAGGCTGTATATTTCACCCTGTTTATTTAACTTATATGCAGAGTACATCATGAGAAACCCTGGGCTGGAAGAAACACAAGCTGGAATCAAGATTGCCGGGAGAAATATCAATAACCTCAGATATGCAGATGACACCATCCTTATGGCAGAAAGGGAAGAGGAACTCAAAAGCCTCTTGATGAAAGTGAAAGTGGAGAGTGAAAAAGTTGGCTTAAAGCTCAACATTCAGAAAACGAAGATCATGGCATCTGGTCCCATCACTTCATGGGAAATAGATGGGGAAACAGTGGAAACAGTGTCAGACTTTATTTTTTGGGGCTCCAAAATAGACAGAGGATGATATGGCTGGATGGCATCACTGACTCGATGGACGTGAGTCTGGGTGAACTCCGGGAGTTGGTGATGGACAGGGAGGCCTGGCATGCTGTGATTCATGGGGTCGCAAACAGTTGGACACGACTGAGCGCTGAACTGTACTGAACTGAACTGAAATACATTTCCTCCTTCTAATTAACTGATTTTTCTATTTCCTTAATAGCCATTATTCTCTACTTTCCCTCATCTCCATGGTTATCTGGCCTGGATTTCACAGGCCAGTATCACAATGAGTCCCTGACTCCTCTCCTTTGTAATACATCTCTCTGACAAAATCCCATTCTGAACGAACCCATCACTCATATTTGTTGAGCCTTCACCAGAGCATCTAAGTACATGGCAGAGAAAAACTACACTGCCGGATGGACTTATATTGTTCATTTGCCTCACCTCAGTCCTTGACACTGCCCAGAAATCTCTTCTTCCAATAAGCTTGATCTTCCATCCATAGTAACTTCCAGTTCATACTTTCTCTATTCTCCTCTGACCTCCCATCTGCTCCTTGCCATTTCTTTGCTAATGACATTGCATAAGACATGTTAGAGGAAATACAAGTTATCAGAAGTTTCCTTGTATTTTGTCACCAAAATTACAATGTAATTTCCTATCCCACTTCCACCCATTTTTTTTTCTGGATGACCATTCTTATGGGCTGAATTGTGTCCTCCTACAACTTATGTAATTGAAGTCCTAACCTCCACTACTTAGAATGTGGCTACATTTGGAGATAGAGCTTTAAAGACCTCCCAATATAAATTAAGCTTTGTTATTATATTTTGATACAGGTATTTTTCTCCATAGTATTTACCACAATTAGCAGTGATTTATTTATTTACTGTCTATCTTCCTCACTAGATTTTGGGGTGAAGGACAGGGCCATAGGCAGTATCAAAGGATGGGAAGGTGGTTATGTACCATTTAACATCTCCCTGCATTACTTGATATGCACAATCGGCATTTCATCAGTGGCATGTCAAGTGTTACACAAAAAAAGATTCAAGACAAATGTCCTGCCCTTCTTTCAAGCAGTTTTTACTTCTAAGCCTCTTTTGCATAGAAATTATAAAACTGCTTCTCACTAGGACAATGCTTCTGATTCCTAGTACCTTGTATTCCTAGTGCCTAGCACCTATACCTGCTAGCATTTGATCAACAAATTTTTCTGGAAGGAAGGAAAGAATCAAGGGAGGCTGGGAGGGAGAGAGAGGAAGGGAGGAAGAAGTAGTAGTTGGGACTGTAAGGAAAACCAATTACTTACGTCTCAGATACAGCTAACATAAGGTAAATTGACAGCTTTCCATTCAGGGATTTTAAACTTGGTGTCTATGGACATAAGTACCAGCACATCTATCAAGTTCCTTTGTGATCATGGATTAATTGAGGGATCTGGAATTTCATTAGGTAACTGTTTGCCTGGTTCTTCTTTTTGTTTTTGCTTCTGGATGTATTATGATTTATTAAGACTGTGATGATTAACTTTGTCAACTTGACTGAGCCATTGGGTGTCCAAATACTTGGTTAAACTAGATGTGTCTGTGGAATGAAATTTGAATTGAATTTCTATTTCTATTGAATTGAAATTTGAATTGAATTGAATTCAATTCAATTCTACATTTGAATTGGTAGACAGAGTAAAGCAGATTGCCTTCCCCAATGTGGGTTGGCACCATCCAAACCACTGAGGGCCTGAATAGAGAGCAAAAGGTCAAGTAAGAATATTTGCTTTCTGACACAGTTGGGACATTAGACTTCTACTGCCTTCAGACTTAGACATGGATACAACTTATACCATCGTCTCCACTTGGTCCCCAGCCAATTCCTTACAAAAAAACCACTATTTATCCATCCATCTATTTTATCTATCTTATTACTATATGCTACAAAGGTTCTTGAGAATTTTGTGTGTAATGGTCCATATATGCATTCATGTATATGTAGCCATACATGTCTCTGAAGAGAAGCTGCTAGGTTTTCATCAGTTTCTTCAAAGAATTTTTATTATGAAAAAATTTAAATATGTACAAATATATAGAGAGTAGTAGTATAAACCTTTATGTAACTATCACCTAGCTTCAACAATTATTAACTCATGACCAATCTTACTTCATCTTCACTCTCTCCCACTATTTTGAAAGATATCCCAGACATCATATCATTTTATGAATAAATGCCAAACAGCTAATTTACAAATACATTTTAGAACACAGTCCTCTACTTATTTGAATATTGGTTGTATTTACACTTTGAGTCAAATAATTATTTTTTATTATTATTCCTTATGATGTTCTTCCATGTACGGGAAAGAAAAAAGGCTCTCTACTAATTACTTTTCTACTTATGTAGACTATTTTAAGTAGAGAGTCAAATTCTGGTTCTGTTACTAAGTATAAACTTTGGGCAAGATTTTAGCTCTCTGCATTTTCTTCATCTATAAAATGCAAAAATGCATGAGGATTGTGCCCATGACACAGCATTCATAATGCTGACTGAAAAGTGAAAGTGAAGTCTCTCAGTCGCATCTGACTCTTTGTGACCCCATGGACTGTAGCCTGCCAGGCTTCTCCGTCCATGAGATTTTCCAGGCAAGAACACTGGAGTGGGTTGCCATTGCCTTCTCCAGGATATCTTCCCGACCCAGGGATCAAAACTGGATTTCCCGCACCGCAGGCAGACTCTTGACCATCTGAGCCCCCAGGGAAGCCCAATGCTGGCTATTATTATTATTATTTAATGTGACAACTAGAGCTAGAATATGCAAGTGAAAGTGATGACTCTGTGGTTAGTAACTCTAACAGTCAAGTATATAGTAGATGTTCACAAAATGCCACCAAGAAGCAAATAATTCACCTTTCCATCTTAGAGAATGCCAAGTGTCCTTGTGTGCCCTTATAATAGCTTTCTCCCATGCCAAAGGGATAACAGAGCAGATTGATACCCTCTCTAATGGCACACAGTCTCAGCTTACGTCTGGTGATAAATAATGAAGCAAGGTAACGAATCCTGCCTGTAGCCAATTATCTCAGGTCGCTGTTTCTTAGTCTTCCCAGGGGCCCTCAATAGGGACTTACATAGCCACAGAAACAAGAGAAAGATGGAGAAATAAAGAAAAAACAATTCCATCTGTCAAACTGAAGATGGATGCTGTCCAAACCTGTGAACAAAACCTGAAGTGCTAATTCTATGCACTGCTGATGCTTTTAATTATGTGACTTTGACAGATGGAAAGATCATCATGCAGTTTTTATTTAAGGAGCTCATGCAAGTGTAGCTATTGTGCCAGGGGTAATCACTAAAGAATTTGTCAAAAATTAAACTCTACTTTATTTATAGCTTACTAGGTCCTAATTATGCTTCATAAATGACCAGTCATATAATAAGGCAAATACAAAATATACACAACTGCAAATTACTACAAATTACTACACAGCAGTTGCATGTCAGAACAGGCTTCCATTTCAAACCACATAATACTTTTCTGGCAATATGCAGCAAAAACACTTCAGATAATACCTTATTGAGGCAGAATTCCAAAGATCTGAAATGATATTTTTCCTCAGTCCTGGTTTCAGCAAGACTTTCAGAAAGCTACAGAACAAAGATTGCCTGCCATACACACATGTGTGCACACACACATGCACACTCATTTCTCTTTGTGTAGTCTGTGCTTATATGGTTTTATCTGACAGCAAGGATTTTCCATCCCCTCCTGCTAGTTCTCTATAGTGCCTTTAGCGTTACCTGCATTGGTGTTTTGGGGGAGGCAATGGCACCCCATTCCAGTACTCTTGCCTGGAAAATCCCATGGACGGAGGAGCCTGCTAGGCTGCAGTTCATGGGGTCGCTAAGAGTCGGACACGACTGAGCGACTTCACTTTCACTTTTCACTTTCATGCACTGGAGGAGGAAATGGCAACCCACTCCAGTGTTCTTGCCTGGAAAATCCCAGGGACGGCGGGGCCTGGTGGGCTGCCGTGGGCTGCACAGAGTCGGACACGACTGAAGCGACTTAGCAGCAGCAGCAGCAGCATTGGTGTTTTACTTATCCCTGAATCACACCATCTTAAGATATTTTACTTTCTTGCCTCTTGTAACCCTGTCTTGGTGGGAATTTCACTCACCACTTCCCCAATCTCCTTATCGTGGCCTTCTTCTAAAGAGGAGACCTAGAGATCCAGAACCTGGAGGGAGCCTTGGATGTATAATCTAAGAGTGACTACTAAATATATAGAGGTGTCTGATATTTTCCGTTCCTTGGCTACCTCCCATTCTAAACTTTCATCACGCTACTACAATTCCATGCTTCTGGTCTCCTCATTCCTTTCCCCTCCTGACTTAACCTGCATGCATGTGCAAGATGGATCTTCTTAAAGCACTATCGTCATACTTTTCCTCTGCTCAAGAAACTTCCATAGATCCCTTGACTCTAGAATAAAACCCAAAGCCTGGCATTCAAGCATTTCATGACCTACCCATCAACCTTTCCATTCCTGTCCCTCTGCTTATTAATGTATACTCTCTGCTCTAACTGTAATGTACTATTTAACATCCCCTGGCTTCTCTCTTCTAATCTTCTATTCATTTGCACATTTCCATTGATCTGCATTAAACACCTTTTCAAATCATCTTTGCTTCTTTGAACCCTAGACTTCTTGGCCAGTTGAGGCAGAAGAAGTCTTCCAATGTGTTCAACTTCAATGCAGCTTTGAACACTGGCCATGTATATGGATATAATATTCACTTGGAACATTATAAATTATTTTTCCTCCTTTTTCATATTTTGCGTTTTTCCCTTCCCAAACAGTCAGTTTTTTGAGGGCAGAAACCACATATGAATCTGGTTAAATTATAAGCTAATCAAGTTTGGGACTCTCACAGGTAAAACAGTGAATGTAAAGAACGTGAGGATTAGCCTCAAACAGATTAAAACTCTGATCATGGCACTTGCTGGCTGTATGCCATTAGATGAGTTACCTAAACCCTGTGAACCCAAGTTCCTTCACCTATAAAATAGGGGTAACAGTATTCTATCTCAGAGGGCCATTGGAAGAAGTAAATGGCATGATAAATTAAACATGCCCAATAAATTATAGCTATTAGGATATTAAATTTCTCTTGTATCTTCAGTGCTGAGCACAGTGACTGGCAAATAGTTGGCATTTTATAAACATTAATTGAATTAAACTGCACTTATGTTCATAGCATTTATCTTAGGCTACTACCACTCCTGATGTTAAAAAAGGATGTTCCAATTTAGTTAAGTTCCTTAAAGTCAAGCATAAATACTATTTTTAACTTGTCAACATAAAAATAATATTCTAAGCTTTACTATTATTTATTAATAAAATAAAAATATCTTCAGTTAAGAACATGTGGATTTCAATTGAATGTAAACCTTTATATGGTTTAAATGATGGGACAGCTTCTTGACAATCAAGTTAACAGGTACTTACCAACAGTGTGAATCAGATACAATAAATACAAATACCACTGAAATTCCAGTAAAAGAAACAGCTTGCTCGTATAAAATTAAGTGTTAGAGGAAAAAAAAGAACGGAAAAGGAAGAGAAAATCTTCAGAACTTGGGGAAGTAGGTTGGTTAATGGAGACAACGAATACAGAGGGTAGCAGAAGTAGTTCTATTTTTTGCCCCAAACTAACCTTCACTTAAGACTTGTATTTATAATTTGAGGGAGTTGGAATAAACTATAATTTCATGTACTTCATCATTTGTGAACCATCTTGATGATTTTTTGCCATAACTGAGTACCATGTGAGCTATTATTTACTTAATATTTATTTGAATTAACTGACCTTTATTTTACTAAAATAAATTTATTAGAAAAGTAAATGACATATCCTTACCTAGAAAATCAGACTCAGTTGCCATTCATAGAAGATATTTAACAACTAAGAAAATAAAAACAGATTCTATCTTATAAAAGAGAATTAAGGAGATAAACTTTCCCACTGAAAGATTTGAGCCTGAATTTTGGCTTTCTTTGAAAAAAAGAGACTATCAATTATTAAGGAGATGTTAAATAAAAATAGCACAAATATAAGATTCCTTCTCTCATGTAATCCAAATATATTGAAAGAAAATTGAAAAGAAAACGACTTACTCACTTGGTGAGTCATTGTTAGTGGTTACCATGCCCCTAGAATATCAGATTCTTAGACTCTCAGCAACCGTATGAACCCCTATAGGTAATCTAGATCTATATAGATTAAATTTAAACATTCAATCATATTTAAAATGTGGCGGACAAATCAGGAGTGAAAAGTCTGTACCAAAGTCTACAGCCCAGGGTATAGTATGACAAAAATTTCTGGTTACATTGTAGTTTTGTATTCAATTGATGATTTCATCTGACAATTTTAAACTCTCAAAGTGCAGAATCTCTGAACAATCTCAGTAATCAGTCAAGCAACATTTACAGTACATACTTTTAAAGCTTGCTTCACCTCACACAAAACAACAAAATACTTCATCTCATTTGATCATCTGTGTGTAAGAAGAAATAAGTATCAATTTTGAACCAATCTGAGTAAGTTCAGGTCCAAAATTATTACTATCTAAGTCTACAGCTTTGAAAACAAGTATTTAATCTCATTTATTTCTGAAGATGTTCTTTAAAGATAGCAATATAGGAGGCTCCTGAACTTCTCCCAAAGACACTAAATGTGAAGTGATTCCCTCTGAAAGAAATACAGAAACTGAGTGACTCCTACACATTGGTTAAGGAGGAAAATCTGCATCAAAATGGGCCACTTTGAGCCACTAGTATCTCCCTGAAAGGACCTTTAACACAGCTGCACCCCGGGTTTTGTGGCTGCCATTCAAAGGACAGGTCCTTAGATAGTCTGTTGTGATAGCCAATGTGGCTTTCAATTAGGAGTTCCACATGACTGCAGCAAAAAAAGAAGCATTTCTTAAGTGGTTATCCCTCCAGACATTGATGAAAGAAATTAAAGAAGACACAAATAATTGGAAAGATTCTATTTTCATGGATTGGAAGAATTAATATTGTTAAAATGTCCACAGTATTTAAAGCAACTGGCAGATTCAGTGTAATCCCCATCAAAATTCAAATAGCTTTTTTCCCCACAGAAATAGAAAAAAAAAGTCCTAAATTTTGTATGGGACTGCAAAAGACCCTGCATTAGCCAAAGTAATCTTGAGAAAGAAAAAAGCTGAAAAATATGTAAGTTTAAATTTTTAATTTTTTGAGAAATCTCCATACTGTTTTTCACGAGTGTACCAATTTACATTCCCACCTACAGTTGCCTTTACTCTACATCCTTAAAAATGTTTGTTATTCTTTTCTTTTTGATAATAGTCATCCAAGAGATGCGAGGTATCACCTTGTGGTTTTGATTTGCATTCCCCTGATAATTAGTGACACTGAGCACCTTTTCATATATATATTGGCCAACTGTATATCTTTTTTTGTTTTTTAATGTCTATTCAGGTCCTTTTCTCTTTTAAAAATTGGACGGTTTATTTTTGCTATTGAGGTGTATGAGTTTTTTATGCATTTTGGATATTAACCCCTTATCAGACATATGGCCTGCAAATATCTTTTCCCATTCCATTGGTTGCTTTTTCAAATTATTTATCATTTCCTTTGCTGTGCCGAAGCTCTTTAGTTAGATGTAGTCCCACTTGTTTACTTTTGCTTTCATTGCCTGTACTTCTAGAAAAATAATTACCTAGACCAATGTCAGAGCTTTTTCTATATGTTTTTTAGAAAATTCAGTTTCTGGCTTTACATTCAAGTCTTTGACTCATTTTGAGTTAATTGTTCAAATGTGTAAAATAGGGATCCAGTTTCTTTCTTTTTCATTTGGATATCCAGTTTTCCCAACATCATTTATTGAAGAGACAGTCCTTTCCCCATCATACATTTTTTGCACCCTTTGTCAAAAATTAGTTTGGCATACACATGGGTTTATGTCTGGGCTTTCTGTTCTGTTCCAGTGGTCCATGTATCTGTTTTTATGCTAATACCACACTACTTTGATTACTATTGCCTTGTAATACAGCCTGAAAGCAGGAAGTGTGATGTCTCCAGTGTTTGTTTTTTCTTTCTCAGGATTGCTTTGGCTAGTCAGTTTTTTTTTGCAATTTCACACATACATACATGCACACACACACACACACACACACAGAATGGAATGTTTTCAATCATGAGAAAGAAGGAAATTTCATCTTTCACAAAAACATGGATGAACTTTAAGGATATTAGGATAAGGGAAGTAAGTCAGGCAGAGAAGAACAAATATTGCACATATCACATATATGTGCAATTCATAGAAACAGAAAATAAAATGATGGTTATCAGGGTAGGAGAAATGGGGAAATACTGGTGAAAGAATATAAACTTTTCAGTGATAAGATGAATAAGTTCTAGAAATATAATATACAACATGGTCATTATAGTTAACAGTACTATATTATTCTTACAAGTTGCTAAGAGAGTAGATCTTAAATGTTCTCACCACACACATACAAAAAAGGTAATTATGTGATGTGATGGAGGTATTAATGAACACTATGATGGTAATCATTCTGCAGTATATAAGTGTATCTAATCAACACACTGTATTTCTTAAACTTTCACATTATTTTATGTCAATTACATCTCAATACAGATAGAAAAAAATCTCATTTATTTCTCTTTAATCATTTGAAAAATGAGATTAATACATCTCACTTCACCAACTGTTATAAGAATTAGAGGTAATACACATAAACTAATACTTAATGAGATTTCAGAACTGACAGCTCATTTTTACAATTGACATGTACAATCACCTGAAAAAGTAGGCAGGGCAGTTATTTTCATTTCTATTTCCATTCTTCAACAGCAACTGAAGCTCTGGGAAGATCAAAATGGAAAATACAGTCACTAGTAGGTAGTGACTTAGGTTTGAATTTAAGCTTTTGATTTCCAGCCCAACTTTTTTTTCTATCTGCTCTGTCTTCTTTCTTCATTCCTGTACATGGAAGCATAGAACTGGCCTGAAGATGAAGGTGTTGGAAGATGAAGAGTCTAATGTTTCTGCCTGTGTGCTCATGTGTATCTATACATTTGAAACAAGGAAGTGGATAAATATAGTCTAAAACACCCCTTGCACTCTTTGCTTAGCTTACTTTTAGCACTTTTTCTGAAGGGCTTACAATGTAGGTGATATCTGTATTCCTATTAATGTGGATGCTTTCCCCTCAAATATACCAGGCATTTGTATTGTCTTTGATCTATTTGTTAGCTTCTGAAATGTACTTCCCTATAGCATTCTTGGCTCTGTAAACAAAACAGAAACCTGGCCCCCTCAAAACAAAATATCCTACAAAACAAAAGCCTTGAGCCCAAACCAAAGATCATGTCTTTGTTCTAGCTTCCCCTTCCCCTTTCCAAAGAGAAAAGATTCCCTCCTTATTTGTCCTTTTTGCATCTGTAGTTACATTATTCTCACATTTTGGAATGGGTTTCTTTTGCATATTTGCATCAGTTTCTTGCCTGTGTTACCTGTGAGCTCTTTAATAAGGGGAACATGTGCATGCCACTTTTATAACCAGTGTCTGGCATGTTGTCTGATAGTATTAATACATTGTATTTGCTCCACAAATGCAGGTCGATGTAAATTCAATTGAATTTGTTCTTCTGAGAGAATATAAATAGTGAAAGAAATGTAATTTGCCAAAAATAGAATAATTAGAGACACCAACAAAAGTGTTTAGCATAAAACTGGCAACTGTGGAATTATGATGTTGCTGCTGTATTTTTCTTTGCAAATGATATAATAATAATAATATATATAAATTCATACTTCTATTAAAACACAAATAATACAGCAAAGTAGAGAACATAGAAGCTGAGGCTTGGAATTTTCTTACCATTTTGGACTTTGCTAAAAAAAAATACAAGAGCTATATTAAGAGTGCTAAGTTGAAATTGCCAGACTATCCAGTTATTGGGGGAACATGGTAAGATATAAAGTTATGTAAATGAACACAGGAAATTGATCAAACTTAAATAATGAACAAAATAGAAGAAAATGAAACTTGCTGCCCAAAATGCCATCAAGGTCCTTGCTTTGCTCCCCTGGGGAATTTTTTTTTGTCCCTGCAAGATACCCTGGGACCAAGTAACAGATAATTCATTTTAAAATGAGATGGCCTATTTTTGGAGTACTGCCCTGAATTTTTCCTTTTGCCTATAATAATCTATTGTCCTGGATACCAAAAATAGTGTGGGGCAGGGATTATTTAAAGCTCTTTAGCAGAAGGCAGTTATGCAGCCTGCTGAACTTCTTAGAACAAAAGAGCTAAGTTTCAGTTAAAGAGAACTTTGAAATAGTCTACAGCAGCGGAGCCACGTATGCTGGTACCATCAGTATTGCTGTATTCCTTTATTTTCTCAGAGTTGGAGAAAGTTCCCAAGACCAGACAGGGTAGAAATTTGACACCATAAAAATGAGTTGATAGGCTTTAGTTGGGAAACCCCACCTCAAAAACAAATAAGCAAAACATAGGGAACCATTTTAGAACAGTGATATTTATATAAGTTGGATGATGCTGGGCATCAGAAAGTGCCACTGCTTTTTGCTTAAATATTTTTAAACAAGAGTCTCAATCCTTCTGGGCTACATGATTCTTTATTGAGAGGCTTGAGAAGCTATAATGCTCTTCAACTATTTGAAGGATCTTTTTGTTTCCTAACATCACTGTAAAAGATTACCAAGACCTTAGTAGAATTAAACCTTTAAGAGCTTAAGCCTTTAAAACAGCACAAATTTTTCTATTGGAATTCTGAATTTCATAAGTCTGAAGCCTGATTCACTTGGGTAAAGTCAAAATGTAGGCAGAGTAGGGTCTTTTTAGAAGCTCTGGAGAAAGAATCCATTAATTTGCCTTTTCCAGCTTCTAGAGGCCACCTATATCCCTTGGGGGCTTCCCTTGTGACTCAGTGGGTAAATAATCTGCCTGCAATGCGGGAGACCTGGGTTCAATTCCTGGGTTGGGAAGATCCCCTGGAGAAGAGAAAGGCTACCTGCTCCAGGTTTCTGGCCTGGAGAATTCTGGCCTGGAAAATTCCATGGAGAATAGTCCATGGGGTTGCAAAGAGGCAGGCACGACTGAGAGACTTTCACTTCATCGTTTGGATGGTGGTTCCTTCCCTTGTCTTCAAAGTACATCACTCCAGTCTCTGTGTTCATCATCAGTTTTCCCTCTCCTCTATAGGCAAATATCCCCCTCTCTCTGCATTTTAAGAATATTGTGATTCTATGTAGGTTCATTTAAAGGATCCAGGGTAGTCTACCCATCTCAAGATTCTTAATTAGACCTGCAAAGTCACTTTTGCCATATAAGGTAACATTCACAACTTCTGAGAATTAGGATGTGGATAACTTCTGGCAGAGGGTAGGGGACATTAGTCAGTCTACCACAAATGGTTATCAAGTAGAAGAGGAATTAACCTTGTTTTGTGTGACCCTGAATATAATCAGCCACGGATGGCAAGATACATTTTTAAAATTTGAAAAGAAGTATTTTGGATTAGCACTTTCCATTGGGTGTATGAAAAGATGTTAAACTGGGATTACAAAGATGGCACCACAATATAATATGACATTCCAAAGAGAAGTGCTAGACAAATACACAGATTTTCAAAGAAAATGACTTCATGAGGCTACCGTCAGGAGGTCAAGAGATTGGACATGGGGAAGGATTTTCAAAAAGATTTCTTTACAGGGATATTATCTCTTCTCTTTTCCTCACAGGGAAGAGGAAAGGGTACTCTCTCCCTTATGTCCAGCCTAGAGAGAATGGGCTTCAGAGAGACCATTCTAAAAGAGAGGAGCATTGGATTGGGGTGTGACCAACAAGAGGCTTTGACCATCAGTCTCAATGGGTGGAGCAAAAAGAAACAGATTCTCTGTATTGGAAGAAATTGCTCTTTCTCTTATAGTGAATCAAAGATGCATGAGACCCAGAGAACATATTTAAGAAACTTTAGTAAAGTCCTGTTTAAGAGGTATCTACTGAAATGTGAAGGGATTCCATTGGAGGGTCTGGATGAGGAGGATCACAGGAAAATCAGAAGCTGAGAAAGGAGGCAGAGCAATAAGCAAAGGATGGGACTTCTTATATCCTGGGAGTAACCTCAGAAGGGCCCAGCAGGAGAGCCTAGGAAGAATCTGCCAACTCTATATACCCAGGAACTATCAGTTTTAATCATCAGCCAGAATCATGGGCAGTGGAGCCAACTTAAGGCAGCACTTGTGACTCCAACTTTCATGAGGTCTTAAATTAATAGATACTGAGAGGCTCTTTTTAGAAAAAGAATAAAGCATCACAAACACAAAATTAGCTAAAAGGCAAGAAAGAGTTCTTTGCGAAAGAGTTCTTTGCAAAAGAGCTCTGAAGCTTGATTTCAGAAGTTCTATGGTTAAGTTCATGAAGAAAGAATTTTCTGCTGCCTATCCCTCTTCTCTCTCTCTATACTCCAAATCCAGGAGTCTGAAGAACAAGGTTAGCTAGGAAAGCCAAGAAGAAAGGGGCAGATCACCCAGTAAAGGATTGTAAGAGATTTGTGTCTCTGTATGAATACTGAATTGATGCTTTTGAACTGTGGTGTTGGAGAAGACTCTTGAGAGTCCCTTGGACTGCAAGGAGATCCAACCAGTCCATTCTAAAGGAGATCAGCCCTGGGATTTCTTTGGAAGGAATGATGCTAAAGCTGAAACTCCAGTACTTTGGCCACTTCATGCGAAGAGTTGACTCATCGGAAAAGACTCTGATGCTGGGAGGGATTGGGGGCAGGAGGAGAAGGGGACGACAGAGGATGAGATGGCTGGATGGCATCACTGACTTGATGGACGTGAGTCTGAGTGAACTCCGGGAGTTGGTGATGGACGGGGAGGCCTGGTGTGCTGCGATTCACGGGGTAGCAAAGAGTCGAACACGACTGAGCGACTGATCTGATCTGATCTGATCTGATGAATACTGAAATGTTGAAAGATATATTGGATTGAGTATTTAATTACAAAATTGAAAATGGACTTTTGTGACTTAAACAGACTGTAGCACTCTACATTAGCCATGAGTGACCAGAACCACTAGTTCTATCTATTTCTATTTAGAGGCTGAAATAAACTTCTCCCACAACTATCTATTAAAGTGACAATGGATAGTGAAAATTTGTATTCTGATTACATTCCATGAGCTGTCCTTATTCAGTATACAGGCTATAGGCATTGGTGAGCTCAGCATCAATAGTATACACCAACGGTGATAACAGGGATATTGTAGAAGAGCTTGAGGCATGTCAAGTGAATTAAACTAAGTGATTTTTAAGGTCATCATAGTTCTGATGATTTCTGGTTCTTCTGTGCTTCTCAACCACTGAAAATAGAGCCTTTCCTAAAAAAGGTTTTGATAGGGAAGATGAGAAGCAAGTGAAAAGGCAGGAAGATGGTGTTTGGTTGATTATGTAAGTTTATATAGGTATATAACCACTCCAGTACTCTTGCCTAGAAAATCCCATGGATGGAGGAGCCTGGTGGGCTGCATTCCATGGGGTCGCTATGAGTCAGTCTCACTTTCACTTTTCACTTTCACGCAATGGAGAAGGAAATGGCAACCCACTCCAGTGTTCTTACCTGGAAAATCCCAGGGACGGCAGAGCCTGGTGGGCTGCTGTCTATGGGGTCGCACAGAGTTGGACATGACTGAAGCGACTTAGCAGCAGCAGCAGCATAGGTATGTGAAAAGAAAGGAGAGTGAAAAAGTTGGCTTAAAACTCAACAGTCAGAAAACTAAGATCATGGCATTCAGTCCCATCACTTCACGGCAAATAGATGGGGAAACAATGGAAACAGTGAGAAACTTTATTTTGGGGGGGGGCTCCAAAATCACTGCAGACAGTGACTGCAGCCATGAAATTAAAAGATGCTTGCTCTTTGGAAGAAAAGCTATGACCAACCAAAACAGCATACTAAAAAGCAGAGCTATTACTTTGCCAACAAAGGTCCATCTAGTCAAAGCTATTGTTTTTCCAGTAGTCATGTATGGATGTGAGAGTTGGACTATAAAGAAAGCTGAGAGCCAAAGAATTGATGCTTTTGAACTGTGGTGTTGGAGAAGACTCTTGAAAGTCCCTTGGACAGTAAGGAGATCAAACCAGTCAATCCTAAAGGAAATAAGTCCAGAATATTCATTGGAAGGACTGATGCTGAAGTTGAAACTCCAATATTTTGGCTACCTGATGTGAAGAACTGACTCGTTGGAAAAGATCCTGATGCTGGGAAAGACTGAAGATTGGAGGAGAAGGGGATGACAGCAGATGAGATGGTTGAATGGCATCACTGACTCAATGGACATGAGTTGAGTAAGCTCCGGGAGCTGGTGATGGACACGGAAGCCTGGCATGCTGCAGTCCATGGGTTTGCAAAATGATAAGTATATAGTATATATGATTATGCATAAGTGAAAGGAATGACTGTAATGACAAGGGACAGGAAGGATGAATTAGGATTATACTGTTATTACAAGGTAGTGAAATGTCATAGTGTTATTTGAAAGTCAACTTGGATTAGTTGTATATTGTAAACTCCAGGGCAACTACTAAAAGAAAAAAAAGAAATATAACTGATGTATTAAGAAAGCAGAGAAGATGAAATAATAAAATTTTCAAAATCACAAATGGCAGAAAAAGAGAGGAAGATTAAAAATAGGAATAAAGAGTAAACACAAAAGACAGAAAATTACCACAAACATAGTAGATTATCAATCTGTATCAATAATGACTCTGAACATCAATGGTCTAAATATTCTAAGTAAAAGACAGAGATTGTCAGAGTTGATACAATACTCAAATATATACTGTTTACAAGAAACTTGCTTTAAATATAAAGACACAAATAAAAGCAAATGAATGGAGAAAGACATATCATGCTAACACTAATCAGAAGAAAGCACAAAAAGTTACATTAATTTCAGATAAAGCAGACTTCAGATGAAGAAGAGTCATCAGTAATAAACAGAGGCATTACATAATGATAAAGGGGTCAATTATTCAAGAAGACATGAGAATCCTAAAGGTCATATGCCTAACAAAGAAGCATCAAAATATGTGAGGCAAAAACTGACTGAATTGCAAAAATAAATAGATGAAACCTTTACATGCAGAGACTCTAACACCCCTCTATCAGAAATGGACAGATCTGGCAGTCAGAAAATTAATAAGTGCATAGTTTAACTCAACACCATTGTCATTGGCCTAGATATCATTGACATTTATGGACTATTTTATTCAACAAGGGCAGAATACACATTCTTCTCAAGATCACATGGAATATTCACCAAGATAGAGCACATTCTGGGCCATAAAACACACTGTAACAAATTTAAAAGACTAGGAATAATTTAATACCTGTTAGCAGATCTTGATAGAATTATACTAAAATTTGATATCAGAAAAATAGCTGGAAAACTCAAAATATAATTGGAGGCTAGACAACATACATCTAAATAAAACAAGGGCAAAGAGTAAATTTCAAGAGGGATTTTTAAATATTTTTAACTAAATGAAAATAAAATATAACATAAAAATTTGTAGGATGTAGTGAAAGCAGTCCTTAGAGTAAAATAATAGCATTAAATGCATATATTAGAAAAGAGGAAAGATCTAAAATTAACAGGAAACTAGAAATACAGAAAAAGGACAAATTAAACTAGAAGAAGAAGAGCAAATTACATTCAAATGATCAGAAGAAAAATATAGCAAAATATAGAACAGAAATCAATGAAATTGAAAATAGTTCATAGAGAAAATCAGTGAAGCCAAAAGTTAGTTCTTTGAAAAGTTCAATAAAATTGATAAGCCTTTAGTCAGGTTGACTAAGAAGAAATGAAAAATTACTAATATCAAAAATGAAAGTTAGGACATCACTAGAGATCCTATGGACTCAAGGTATAATCAAAGAATTAGAAAAGAAAATCAAAGAATTCAAAGAAAAGGATAATCAAAGAATTAGAAGAAAACTACAAACCAATGTCTCTTATCAGATTAGATCAGTCGCTAAGTCGTGTCCGACTCTTTGCGACCCCATGAATCGCAGCACGCCAGGCCTCCCTGTCCATCACCAACTCCCAGAGTTCACTGAGACTCATGTCCATCGAGTCAATGATGCCATCCAGCCATCTCATCCTCTGTCATCCCCTTCTTCTCCTGCCCACAATCCCTCCCAGCATCAGTCTTTTCCAATGAGTCAACTCTTCACATGAGGTGGCTAAAGTACTGGAGTTTCAGCTTTAGCATCATTCCTTCCAAGGAAATCCCAGGGCTGATCTCCTTCAGAATGGACTGGTTGGATCTCCTTGCAGTCCAAGGGACTCTCAAGAGTCTTCTCCAACACCACAGTTCAAAAGCATCAATTCTTCGGCACTCAGCCTTCTTCACAGTCCAACTCTCACATCCATAAATGATCACAGGAAAAACCATAGCCTTGACTAGATGGACCTTTGTTGGCAAAGTAATGTCTCTGCTTTTGAATATGCTATCTAGGTTGATCATAACTTTCCTTCCAAGGAGTAAGTGTCTTTTAATTTCATGGCTGCAGTCACTATCTGTAGTGATTTTGGAGCCCAGAAAAATAAAGTCTGACACTGTTTCCACTGTTTCCCAATCTATTTCCCATGAAGTGGTGGGACCGGATGCCATGATCTTCGTTTTCTGAATGTTGAGCTTTAAGCCAACTTTTTCACTCTCCACTTTCACTTTCATCAAGAGGCTTTTGAGTTCCTCTTTACTTTCTGCCATAAGGGTGGTGTCATCTGCATGTCTGAGGTTATTGATATTTCTCCCGGCAATCTTGATTCCAGCTTGTCCTTCTTCCAGTCCAGCGATTCTCATGATGTACTCTGCATATAAGTTAAATAAACAGGGTGACAATATACAGCCTTGACGAACTCCTTTTCCTATTTGGAACCAGTCTGTTGTTCCATGTCCACTTCTAACTGTTGCTTCCTGACCTGCATACAAATTTCTCAAGAGGCAGATCAGGTGGTCTGGTATTCCCATCTCTTTCAGAATTTTCCACAGTTTATTGTGATCCACACAGTCAAAGGCTTTGGCATAGTCAATAAAGCAGAAATAGATGTTTTTCTGGAACTCTCTTGTTTTTTCGATGAGCCAGCGGATGTTGGCAATTTGATCTCTGGTTCCTCTGCCTTTTCTAAAACCAGCTTGAACATCAGGAAGTTCACGGTTCACATATTGCTGAAGCCTGGCTTGTAGAATTTTGAGCATTACTTTACTAGCATGTGAGATGAGTGCAATTGTGTCTTATGAATGTAGACAAAAATTCTCAACAAAATAGCAAATTGAATTAAACAATGTATAAAAATAATTTATACCACAACCAAGTGGAATTTACTTGAGGTGTGTAAGGCTGGTTCAACATTCTGAAATCTATTTATGTAACATATCACATCAACAGCCTAAAAATAAAAGTCACATGGTATCAATAGATGCAGGAAAATCATCTGACAGAATCCACCAGTCATTCATAATAAATGCTCTCAGTAAGCTAGTAGCAGAGGATAACTTCAACTTGATAAAGAATATCTATAAAACCCTGACAGCTAACATCAGATTCAGTGGTGAGAAAGTTGAAGCTTTCTACTAGGATCAGGGACTAAGCAATGATGTTCTGTCTCACCACTTCTTTCAACATTGTACTGCATGTCCGAGTTAATGTAATAAGACAAGAATCTGCCTGCAATGCAGGAGATCCGGGTTCAGTTCCTGGGTTGGGAAGATTCCCTGGAGAAGGAAATGGCAACCCATTCCAGTATTCTTGCCTGGAGAATCCCACGGGCAGAAGAGCCTGGCAGGCTACAGTCCATGGGGCTGCAAGAGTCAGACACGATTTAGTGACTAAACCACCACCACTAGGATCAGGAACTGAGCAATGATGTTCTGTCTCACCACTTCTTTTCAACATTATACTGGATGTCCTAGTTAATGTAATAAGACAAGAAAAGGAAATAAAAGGTATCCAGATAAGGAAGGAAGAAATAAAACTATCTTTGTTCACAAGTGACATGATTGTTCATACATAAAATCTGAAAGAATTGACCAAAAAACAAACAAACAAACTGGAATTATTAAGTGCTTATAGTAAGGTTGCAATACATGTGATTAATATACAAAAGTCAATCACTTTCCTATATGCATGCAATAAATAAGTGAAATTAAAAAAAAAACAAATATCACTTATATATCCAACCAGTCCATCCTAAAGGAAATCAGTCTTGAATATTCACTGGAAGGACTGATGCTGAAGCTGAAACTCCAGTACTTTGGCCACCTGATGCAAAGAGCTGACTCATTTGAAAAGACCCTGATGCTGGGCAAGATTGAGGGCGGGAGGAGAAGGGGACGACAGAGGATGAGATGGTTGGACGGCATCACTGACTCAAAGGACATGAGTTTGAGTAAACTCCAGGAGTTGATGATGGACAGGGAAGCCTGGTGTGCTTCAGTCCATGTGGTCACAGAGTCGGACACAACTGAGGGACTGAACTGGACTGATCATTTATATTAGTAACCACCCCCCCCCCAAATACTCAGGTATAAATCTCTCTTTCCCTACCTCTCTCCCTCTCTCTCTCTATATATATATATGTGTGTGTGTGTGTGTGTGTGTGTGTGCTCAGTGGTATCCACATCTTTGTGACCCCATATCCTGTAGCCCACCAGGCTCCTCTGCCCATGGAATTTTCCAGGCAAGAATACTTGAGTGGGTTGCCATTTCCTACTCTAGGGGATCTTCCTGACTCAGGGACCAAACCCAAGACTCTGGCATCTCCTGCAAGGACAGGAAGATTCTCTACCACTGCACCATCTGGGAAGCTCACATAGATAAACAGAGATATAGATATGTAGTCTATATGAAGAAAACTACAAAACCCTGATGAAAGAAATCAAAGAACTAAATAAGCTGAGAGATATTTATATACAGGAAGACTCAATATTATCAGCATATCAGTTCTTCCCAACTTGGTGTATAGATTCAATACAATCCCAATCAAACTTTCAGCAAGTTATTTTATGGATGTCAAAAAACTGATTCTACAGTTTATACAGAAAAGCAAAAGACCCAGAATTGTTAACACAAAACTGAAGGAGAATAACAAAGTAATAGAGTACTGAAACAACCCAACTTAGTAACCAAAAGAGTGTGATATTGGTGAACTAATGGACAAACATATTAATGGAATAGACTGGTGAACTTAGAAATAGACCATATAGAGTCAACTGATCTCTGACAAAGGGGCAAAGGCAATATATGGACTAAAGATAGTCTTTTCAACGAATGGTGCTGGATGCACTGGCCATCCATATGCAAAAAATTAAATCTAGACACAAACCTTATGCCCCTCAAAATTAACACAAAATGGATCATAGAAGTAAACTTAAAACTCTAAACTATAAAACTCCTAAAAGATAACATATGAGAAAATCAAGATTATCTGGGGTTTGGTGATGGCTTTTTTAGATAAAATACCAAAGGCATAATTCATGAAAGAAAGAATTGAAAAGCTGGAACTCATTAAAATTAAAAAAAAAAAAGTTCTGCTCTGCAAAAGACATTTTCAAGAGAATAAAAAGACAAGCCACAGACTGAGAGAAAATACTTGCAAAAGACATATTTGATAAAGGACTATTATCTAAAATATATAAAGAATTCTTAAGATTTGACAAACAACTAGGAAACAATAACCTGATTTTAAAAATGAGCCAAAGACTTTAACAGACACCTTTGTTGCTGTTGTTTAGTCACTAAGTCATGTCCGACTCTTTTGCAACCCCGTGGATGATGGCCCACCAGCCTCCTCTGATCATGGGCTTTCCAAGGCAAGAATACTGGAGTGGGTTGCTATTTCTTTCTCCAGGGGAGCTTCCTGATCCAGGGATTGAACCCAAGTCTCCTGCATTGCAGATGGATTCTTTACTGCTAAACCACTAGAGAAGCCCTAACAGACATCTTACCAAGAAAATATACAGAAGGCAAATAAGAATATGAAAAGATGCTCCACATAATATGTAATCAGGGAAATGTAAATTAAAATAACAATTAGATACCACTACATATCTATCATGTGACCATGCTTGGAAAAATTGATAAATATCAAATGCTGACAAGAATATGAAGCAACAGGACCTCTCATTCATTGCTAGTGAGAACGCAAAATGTCACGATCACTTGGGAAGGCTGTTTGGCAGCTTTCATTATGTTCTTTGGTATTCACCCAAAGGAAGTTAAAACACGTCTACACAAAAACCTGTACATAGATATTTACAGCATCTTTCTTCATGATTGCTAAAACTTGGAGGCAACCAAGAAGTCCTTCCAGTGGTAAAAGGTTAAACTGAGGTATATAAGAAAATGAAATATTATCTGCTGCTAAAAGTGCTATAAAAACATGGATGAACCTTAAATGCATATTTTAAGTGAAAGAAGCCAGTCTAAAAAAGCTGCATATCACATGATTCCAGTATGACATTCTAGACAAGGCGAAAGTATGGGGACAGTAGAAAGATCAGTGGTTGCCAGAGGTTGGGCCAGGAGAAGGGATGAATAGGCAGAGCACAAAACACATTCAAAGCAGTGAAATACTCTGTCTGGTACTATAATGGTAGATAATGTCATTATAAACTTGTCCCATTCCAAGGAATATACAACACCAAGGTGAACCCTGTGTAAACTAGACTTTGGTGATCATAATGTGTCAGTGTAGGTTCATCAGTTGTAATAAACATACCATTCTGGGGGGATATGTTAATAATAGGGAGGCTACACATGTGTGGGCAATCTCTGTATCTTCTGCTTAATTTTGCTGTGAAACTAAAACATTTCAAAAAATAAAGTCCATTAGGAAAGTAATTAAAAAATACTACTGCCCACATTCAAACATTTGCATGCCTTTGTGGGGGCACCTGTTCAAAATATATGCTAATATAGAAGAATAAGTTTACAGCCAAAATTCATTTTTAAAGTTGGTTTATCTCCAAATGTATGAGTGTTTTATTACTGTTATTATAAATGCCCTTTAATGCAAGCCTTCTCATTCATTAGCTTAGAGAGTTCCAAAGTGAAATGAAAAACAACAGTTTCTTGACAAGCTTACAGACTTTAAAGCCTTTAGAGTGGGTGGAAGAAATGACTGTTGCAAAGCTTTATAGATATTTGATAGGATTGCTTTATTCTGAAATGATGACATAAATAAGCCTCTTTAAAGGCTTCACTGAGTCTATCATAGAAATTTCCATGTAAATTTTCAGAATTTGATAAGCTTTGGAACTTGGGCATAAATAATGTATTTCCCAGAAAAACTTGAGACAATACTTTTATTGGCATGTTCACAAATTTCTAAAGTGTCACAGTGGCAATTTCCAAAAGGGAAAACTTTAAGCTAACATTTTTTGTGTGCATATAATTGTCTGATTTGAATTGAGGAAATACATTTTCTCTTAAGAAAGTAGGAAAGGTTGATGTTTAATATTAACTGTGTGCCCAATACTTAAGCTATCTCATTTTATCCTGACAACAAATTGATTGTCAATCCTAAAGGAAATCAACCCTGAATATTCATTGGAAGAACTGATGCTGAAGCTCCAATACTTTGGCTACCTGATGAGAAGAGTTGACTCATTGAAAAAGACCCTGATGCTGGGAAAGACTGAGGGCAAGAGGAGAAGGGGACCACAGAGGATGAGATAGTTAGATAACATCACTGATTCAATGGACATGAGTTTGAGCAAACTCTGGGAGATGGTGAGGGACAGGAAAGCCTGGGGTGTTGCAGTTAATGGGGTTGCAAAGAGTTGGACGAGACTTAGTGATTTAACAAACAACAACAAATTGGTAAGGTTAGTATTGTTATCTCTTTGAGATATAAGGAAATTAAAAGGCACTGAGAATAACAGTAGCTAAAGTTTATATGACACAATGTATCAGGCAATGTTTCAAATATTTTTTGCATATATGGATTGATTAATAGTTCTTCATGACAACTTAATGGAAAAGGTCAGTTTTCATTCCAATTCCAAAGAAGGGCAATGCCAAAGAATGTTCAAACTACCACACAATTGCGCTTATTTCACATGCTAGCAATGTAATGCTCAAAATCCTTCAAGGTAGGCTTCAGCAGTACGTGTACTGAGAAATTCCAGATGTACAAGTTGGGTTTTGAAGAGGCAGTGGAGCCAAAGATCAAATTGCCAATATCTGTTGGATAATAGAAAAGGCAAGGGATTTCCAGAAAAACATCTACTTTTGCTTCATTGACTATGCTAAAACCTTTGGCTATGCGGATCATATGCTGTGGAAAATTCTTAAAGACATGGGAATACCAAACTACTTTACCTATCTCCTGAGAAACTTGCATTCAAGTCAAGAAGCAACAGTTAGAACCATACATGGAACAACAGACTGGTTTAAAATTGGGAAAGGAGTATGTCAAGGCTGTATATTGTTACCCTGCTTATTTAACTTATATGCAGAGCACATCATGTGAAAAGCTGGGCTGAAAGTGAAAGTGCAGTCGCTCAGTCGTGTCCGACTCTTTGCGACCACATGGACTGTAGCCTACCAGGCTCCTCCATCCAAGGGATTTTCCAGGCAAGAGTACTGCAGTGTGGTGCCATTTCCTCCTCCAGGGGATCTTCCCAACCCAGGGATCGAACCGAGATCCCCTGCATTGCAGGCAGACAATTTACCACATGAGCTACCAGGGAAGCCCTGAAGCTGGGCTTAGATGAATTATAAGCTTCAATCAAGACTGCTGAGATAAATATGAATAACCTCAGACATGCAAATAATACCATTCTAATGGCAGAAAGCAAAGAGGAACTAAAGAGCCTCTTGATGAGGGTGAAAGAGGAGAGTGAAAAGCTGGCTTAAAACTCAATATGCGAAAAATGAAGATCTTGACATCTGGTCCCATCACTTCATGGCAAATAGAAGGGGAAAATGTGAAAGCAATGACAGATATTCTTTTCTTGGGCTCCCAAGTCACTGCAGATGGTGACTGCAGCCATGAAATTAAGACACTTGTTCTTTGGAAGAAAACTATGACAAATCTAGACAGTATATTAAAAAACAAAGAAATCACTTTGCTGACAAAGGTCCATCTAGGCAAAGCTATGGTTTTTCCAGTAGTCATGTATGGATGTGAGAGTTGGATCATAGAGAAGGCTGAGCACCAAAGAACTGATGCTTTTGAATTGTGGTGCTGGAGAACACTCTTGAGAGTCCCTTGGACAGCAAGGAGTTCAAACTAGTCATTCCTAAAGGAAATCAGTCCTAAATATTCATTGGAAGGTCTGATACTGAAGCTGAAACTCCAATATTTTGGCCACCTGCTGTGAAGAGCCAGCTCATTGGAAAAGACCGTGATGCTGGGGAAGATTGAAGGTAGAAGGAGAAGGGACATCAGAGGATGAGATGGTTGGATAGCATCACCAATTCAATGGACATGTCCGGGAGATAGTGAAAGACAGGGAAACCTGGCATACTGCAGTCCATGGGGTGGCAAAGAGTCAGACATAATGTACCAACTAAACAACAACTCAGTTCAGTTCAGTCATTCAGTTGTGTCTGACTCTTTGCGACCCCATGAATCGCAGCACGCCAGGCCTCCCTGTCCATCACCAACTTCCAGAGTTCACTCAAACTCATGTCCATCGAGTCGGTGATGCCATCCAGCCATCTCATCCTCTGTCATCCCCTTCTCCTCCTGCCCCCAATCCCTCCCAGCATCAGAGTCTTTTCCAATGAGTCAACTCTTCGCATCAGGTAGCCAAAGTACTGGAGTTTCAGCTTTAGCATCATTCCTTCCAAAGAACACCCAGGACTGATCTCCTCTAGAATGGAGATCTCCTTGCAGTCCAAGGGACTCTCAAGAGTCTTCTCCAACACCACAGTTCAAAAGCATCAGTTCTTCAGTGCTCAGCTTTCTTCACAGTCCAACTCTCACATCCATACATGACTACTGGGAAAACCATAGTCTTGACGACAGACCTTTGTTGGCAAAGTAATGTCTCTGCTTTTGAATATGCTATCTAGGTTGGTCATATCTTTCCTTCCAAGGAGTAAGTGTCTTTTAATTTCATGGCTGCAATTACCATCTGCAGTGACTTTGGAGCCCCCCAAAATAAAGTTTTACCCAGTTTCCCCATTTATTTCCCATCAAATGATGGGACCAGATGCCATGATCTTAGTTTTCTGAATGTTGAACTACAACAAGTACAACTTTTAAAAGGCAGGAAATATTATTATGCCCTTTTTGCAGATGAGAAAACTGAAGCACAGAGAGATCAGTACTTGCTCAATGTAAGTGATATAAGCTAGGATGGAGATGGTTTCTGAAGGTAGTCTGGCTCAAATCTGACCCTTTAACTATGAAGATGTAGCCTTAAAAATAACAAAACATCTTAACAGCAAGGCAATGGTATGGTTATTTTTTCTTCCCTCTCTAACCCCTGAAGTCTTTGTCTTTCTTAAGGGCTCAAGTTTCCACTAAAATGAGAGTCATTATTATACTTTCACTCTTAGGGTGCTGTTGGGATTAACTGTTTCCCTGAGCTGCCCTAGCCATATTATTTGTAGTTCTACTTAGCAAGTATTTTATTCTGATTTAGCTGTTTATATGTAAGCTCTTTGAAGATAGAGAATAATGTCTTATTATCTCTAAGCAACCAACATTTATATAGTACTGGCTGCTCTGGACATTTTGAAATGAAAAAGAGGACTATTTATTGCAATTTTAAAGCAACAGTATTGTTTTTCTTCTTCTGCTTCTGGTTTTTTTTTTTTTTGCTCCATACTCAAGGGGCAAATATAACATGAGTGAAAAGGTCTATAGCTGATGATATATAGAGGATTGAGTAGTTTAAGCTTGAATTGATAACATTCACAAGGAAAGAATAACAACTAAATGACAAATTTCAGCTAACAGAAGTAATGCCATTTAAACTGATAGAAATTTCACAATACACTAAACACAATAAAATTACTGACTTCTGTATGCAAACTTCTCTTTTTGTGTGTGTGTGTGTGTAATAAAGTTTTATTAAAGTATAAAGGAGATAGAGAAAGCTTCTGACATAGGCATCAGAAGGGGGCAGAAAGAATACCCACTTGCTAGTGTTAACAATGAAGTTATATAATCCAAAGAATATATGGAGGTTGTAAATGGATAACAATGAACATGTGTTCTTTGAAATATGAGCAGCCATGTGGAGCCCTGAGCCGCTCACTGGGTTACTGGGAGTCCATGGCCTTTATCACCAAGAAAATACTCACTTTAGATTCTTCAGAGCTGAGATGCAAAGCCCGGTTCCCAGAGACAGAGACTTCCACCTGCTCTGAGTGATTAGGCTCAGGTGGGTTGGCCCAGGAATGTTTGTTGTAGCACTGAACATGAAATCATATGATCTGGGCTTACAGCCCAGTCCTGAAACTCCCTGGTTGTGTGCTGTTCTGCAGTTCCTTCATTTGCATAATGGTTGTAAAAATACTGCCACACTGTTGATTAAAGGGTTGATTGAGTTTGTTTCTGCAAGTACCTAGCCCATTAATCCACTCAGTAGTTGGAGAATGTGAATTTTGTCCATTCCTGTCTTGGCTACCTCTGACATGCGCTGTTGCTGTGGCTGCTGGAACCTAGGCTCTCACTACTCTGGCTACCTAAGGTCTTCAGTCTACTCAGTGCTGACTTCAACTTCAGAAGACACCACAGGAGGCTTGAACTTTCCTGCACTTTGGCCAGAGTTCTCTGCTTTGCTGCTGCCATTGGTTTCCTCCTAGCTCCCAGCATGCACCTTACTACAGATTTCATGTTTTTTCGGGCTTTCTTGAGTCCCCTGTCAGCTGTCATCACCACCTGTATGGAGACCTTCCAGCCTTGTCTGTCTTTAGCCAGCTAATACTTATTTCCCAGACTCCATGTTCAGCATCCAAGTGGTCCACAAACCTTAATTGAAGGACCTACTGGCCTACTAAGTACCAGATCAAACACTGGAGTTACTGGGTTGTTGTCCTCAAGGAACTCAGAATTGAGAAGGAAAATAGACAGACAAACCAACCATAACAGTACAGAAGTGTATGTGTTAAGAAAGAGAGAAGCAGAGACTAGACTTCATCTATAGACCCTGTCCCTCTGCAGTTCTAGTTTTGCCACCCAGACAGTCCTGTGTTTAAAGCTTTGGATGCAGGAGAAAGTGACCATAGATCTCAAAGACTGACCTTGAAGAGGCCTTGCGGGGCTGTCATTATAACTTTCTGTGCTGTGTCCTGGGGGTGGGAGTGGATACGGCATGTTCATGTTCCCTCCTGCTAACAACACACTTTGCTTCCTAAAGCCCCACACTGGAAGCAATCACGTGTGTTATTTCTACCCCTGGTGGCCTCTCTCCTGCTAATATGAATAGGCCTCCCATGCTCCTTGGGCTTTCCTTGTAGCTCAGTCAGTAAAGAATCTGCCTGCAATGCAGGAGACCTGGCTTCGATTCCTGGGTCTGGAAGATTCCATGGAGAAGGAAATGGCAATCCACTCCAGTATTCTTCTCCGGAAGATCCCATGGACAGAGGAACCTAGCAGGCTACAGTCCATGCGGTTGTAAGAGTCAGATACCACCCCATGCTCCTTAGGCTCTATCATGCACAAGCTCATTTATTCATCCATAAACATTGATTCTATGGTATGAAAGTTTTACAAAGGGCCTAATGGTTAAATAATAATTCCTCTATGAGACCTGATCTTTGGTTTCTTTTCCCACCAGTGAAGGTGCATTTGGGCTAAGACTCAACTCTCTCACTTGCTTCCTGTGCAACCAGTGGGAGACATTCACAAACATCACTCACAAAAGATTAGGGTGTGAGCTCTTTACAAGTCATGTAACGATAACTGGCCCACAAGCAGATTGAGCTCAGAACCTTAATTTCATTAGAGGTATGCTCTAAAACCTTGGCCTAAAACAAAGTCATTATTTTTTTTTAATTTTATTTTATTTTTAAATGTTACATAATTGTATTAGTTTTGCCAATTATCAAAATGAATCCGCCACAGGTATACATGTGTTCTTCATCCTGAACCCTCCTCCAAAGTCATTATTAACTCAGAGGACAGGTTCAATATATGGACTCAGGGCCACAATTACTTTCATGATATGGAGTTGGTGAGTCAGTTCTAAGAAGTACACTATAAAGATGAGTCTGTGCATTTTCCATCAACTAATGGATTAACAGAATGGAATAATTGATAAAACAGATAAAACAGTATATGAACAAAAGAGCCATGTTAAAAGAAAGACATTCTTGCATAAAAATATTTGAAAACTTGGCCTTTGAGTCACAGGTTCTTGAGGGAGGGACATCAATTCACCTCTGTATTCTCAGAACCTAGGAGATAGTTTTTTGAACATTACTTAATAAATATTATACAAAAGAGTTCACAATTACTTGCCAAAAATTTGGAATAATGAAGCTATGATAAAGCTGTCAGTTGGAAGAGAGTATACTCAATATGGTAAGTCAAAATCAGAATAAAATATAAATCCATCTTATAAAATGCATATAAATGCCTTAGATCAGATATCACTATAAGTACAAGTTAAGAACATAAAGGATATGAACCAAGAGTTGGCAAGGAAGAAAGATCTATAAATGCTTTCAAAGTTGTTGAAAATGTTTACTAGCCAATTTTTACACAGTCTGTGACTAAAAAGACAACTCAGCAATTTACAACAAAGGGAAGGGAAGGAGAGCTTAAAACTTGCTGAAAATATTTATTTCCCTCTGTCTGTTGTGAACTTATCAATCCCAAAGAGATTTTCATATTTTTAATTTCCCCATGTAATCTGTAGAAAATATGTGTCAGCTGGACTTTCAGAGTAACAAGATCTTTAAAAATTATTAAAAATTATTTTCATTGTTGTTCATTAAACCAGCCATTTCTAGATTGTTAAATTACCTCTGGCTACTAAATAGGATTGTTCACAAATATTTCATTTTGGTTCATTGAAATGAATTCCTTTATTGCTCAAAAATAAAAGTAATTTAAAAACAATCGTTTTCTTATAAAATAACGTACCAAGAAAATTTAAAAATAAATAAAAGAGCCAAATAAGAAAGTCCTTTGTAAGAGACTACCTGATGCTCCAACAGGACACTTGGCCCTCCTCCCCTACATTCTGCAGTGCCTCTGGGGCCCCCAGAGCCTGGGCATAAATGACCCGAAGTAGCCCCTGTCTCCAGCCAGTCATCCCTCTGCCTGGCACTGCAGCAGCTGGAAGGTGATTGACATGCCCTCTGGCTGCCTTCTAACTGTTCTAACCACAGCCTAAGTGTGCATTGTTTAATGCCTCCACCCAATTGCTCTTTAGAACTAGCTGGATGGAAGCTGCTATCAATCAATGACTGGGATCCATTACCTCCTTGAGCATTTAGGCCCAGGGTGAGAAAGCCTGAATTTAGAAATGATAGGGCAGACTTTGAGCAATACCATAGGAAGGAAGTGTCTTCCTAGGTTGACACACTCCCCAGAGAGCTACTGGGAATGAAGGGAGAAAGAAGAAAAGAATCTGAGATGTTTATTTCAGACCTCAAAATTAAACTAATTACTTGTTCATTTTGCTGTTGCTATTTTCTTTAAATTAGAATATTATCCCAATGAGGGTTAAAACCAAACACACTTTGTCACAGAAATGGAGTTGAAATCACATAATACGTAACTTGATTTCATATTAAGCTTAATGGTTATTTTTAAAATGCAGGTACTGGTTTTCTTAAGAAAGAAACATTCTGAAAATTTTGAAAATAATCTCTGTGCACATATAGTTTGATTTGTCTTTGTTCATCCATTACCATGTATTGAATACTTATGCTGGCCCCGTAGCACTATCCCAAGAAAAGCAGTGTGATGTAGAGACCCTTACTATTCAAAGTGTGGCCCAGACCAAAATATGGATATCAGCGGGAGCTTGTTAGAAATGCAGAGTCTTAACCATATCAGACGCAATGAATCTGAATTTTGCATTTAACAAACTTGCCAGGTGATTCAGGTACTTTGGGGTGGCTAACTACATAGACTAGGAGATGATCCCGCTCATGACCAAGCAAGTCCCTGACTCCTGCTGTGTCAATGTCACTCAAGGCTGTGGAATCAATTTCAAGGTGAAAGAGATCCACACTGAGGACTGTGTAGAGAAGACTGGGAGCTGGCTGAGGAGCAATGTGCTGGTGGTGGCTGCAGCAGCCCTGGGCATTGCCTTTGTGAAGTTCTTGGGGACCGTCTTTGTCTATAAATCATAGAGAAAAACCCTACAAACTTTTTGACCAACCCAGTAGACACACCTTATCAAACATACTGAAAAACAAACACTGACCACCTACTTTGTTCTATGCACTGTGCTATTTACTGCATATACAGAGAGAATAATGCTGTCTCCACCTCAACAAAACATCCTAAATATCCCAAATAGCTTGTGTGTCTTCTACCCATTTTCCCTGTCATCAGTCCTTGTGGATGGCTTAATTCTGTAGAAGGGAAGTCTAACTTGTTCATATGCAAACAGTTGGTAAGTAAATGGAGGCTATTTTATTTGGATAGCACTTCACCACTGTCATTTCATTAACTTCTTAAGAGCTGCCCAATACAGTAGTGAATAGGCAAATCTGGCTATTTAAGTTAATTAAAATAAAAGAAAATAAATCAGTCATTCAGTCAAACTAACCACATTTCATACTGTTCTGGAGTTATTTCTCCACTCTTCTCCAGTAGCATACTGGGCACCTACTGAACTGGGTATGAACACTATGAAAAGGCAAAAAGAAATGACACTGAAAGATGAACTCCCTGGGTTGGTAGGTGCCCAATGTGCTACTGGAGAAGAGTGGAGAAATAACTCCAGAATGAAGAGATGGAGCCAAAGCAAAAATGACACCCAGTTGTGGATATGACTTGTGATGGAAATGAAGTTCAATACTGTAAAGAACAATATTGCATAGGAACTTGGACTTCCCTGGTGGCTCAGACAGTAAAGCGCCTGTCTACAATGCGGGAGACCCGGGTTTGATCCCTGGGTCAGGAAGATCCCCTGGAGAAGGAAATGGCAATCCACTCCAGTACTATTGCCTGAAAAATCCCATGGACAGAGGAGGCTGGTAGGCTATAGTCCATGGAGTCGCAAAGAGTCGGACATGACTGAGTGACTTCACTTTCACTTGGAATGTTAGGTCCATGAATCAAGGCAAATTGGAAGTGGTCAAACAGGAGATGGCAAGAATAAACATCGACATTTTAGGAATCAGTGAACTAAAATGTACTAGAATGGGAGAATTTAATTCAAATGACCATTATATCTACTACTGTAAGCAAGAATCCCATAGAAGAAATGGAGTAGCCATCATAGTCAACAAAAGAGTCTGAAATTGAGTACTTGGGTACAATCTTAAAAATGACAGAATGATCTCTATTCGTTTCCAAGGCAAGCCATTCAATATCAGAGTAATCCAAGTCTTGCCTCAACCAGTAATGCTAAAGAAGCTGAAGTTGAGTGGCTCTATGAAAACCTATAAGGTGTTCTAGAACAAATACCCCCAAAAGATGTCCTTTTCATTATAGGGGACAGGAAGGCAAACGTAGGAAGTCAAGAAATATCTGGATCAACAGGTACATTTGGCCTTGGAGTACAGAATAAAGCAGGGCAAAGGCTAACAGAGTTTTTCCAAGAGAACACACTGGTCATAGCAAACACCCTCTTCCAACAACACAAGAGAAAACTCTACACATGGACATCGCTAGATAGTCAATACCAAAATCAGATTGAGTACACTCTGTGCAGTCAAAGATAGAGAAGCTCTATAGAGTCAGCACAAACAAGACTGGGAGCTGACTGTGGCTCAGATCATAAACTCCTTATTGCCAAATTCAGGCTTAAATTGAAGAAAGTAGGGAAAACCACTAGACCATTCAAGTATGACCTAAATAAAATTCCTTATGATTATACAGTAGAAGTGATAAATAGATTCAAGGGATTAGATCTGATAGACAGAGTGCCTGAAGAACTATGGATGGAGGTTCATGACACTGTACAGGAGGCAGTGATCAAGACCGTACCCAAGATAAAGAAATGCAAATAAGGCAAAATGGTTGTCTGAGGAGGGCTTATAAATAGCTGAAAAAAGAAGAGAAGCTGAAGGCAAAGGAGAAAAGGACAGATATGCCCACCTGAATGCAGAGTTCCAAAGAATAGCAAGGAGAGATAACAAAGCTTTCCTCAATGATCAGTGCAAAGAAATAAAGGAAGACAATAGAATGGGAAAGACTAGAGAGCTATTCAAGAAAATTAGAGATACCAAGGGAATATTTCATGCAAATATGGGCACAATAAGGACAGAAATGGTATGGACCTAATGGAAACAGAAGGTTTTAGGAAGGGGTGACAAGAATACACAGAAGAACTATACAAAAAAGATCTTCATGACCCAGATAACCATGATGGTGTGATTACTCACCTAGAGCCAGACATCCTGGAATGTGAAGTCAAGTGGGCCTCAGGAAGCATCACTATAAACAAAGCTAGTGGAGGTGATGGAATTCCAGTTGAGCTATTTAAAATCCTAAAAGATGATGCTGTGAAAGTGCTACACTAAATATGCCAGGAAATTTGGAAAACTCAGCAGTGACCACAGGACTGGAAAAGGTCAATTTTCATTCTAATCCCAAAGAAAGGCAATGTCAAAGAATGTTCAGGTTCAGTCGAGTTCATTTCAGTCGCTCAGTCATGTCCAACTCTTTGCGACCCCATGGACTGCAGCACACCAGGCCTCCCTGTCCCTCACCAACTCCCAGAGTTTACTCAAATTCATGTTTACTGAGTCAGTGATGCCATCTAGCCATCTCATCCTCTGCCGTCCCCTTCTCCCCCCACCTTCAATCTTTCCCAGTATCAGGGTCTTTTCAAATGAGTCAGCTCTTCGCATCAGGTGGCCAAAGTATTGGAGTTTCAGCTTCAACATCAGTTCTTCCAATGAATATTCAGGACTGATTTCCTTTAGGATGGACTGGTTGGATCTCCTTGCAGTCCAAGGGACTCTCAAGAGTCTTCTCCAATACCACAGTTCAAAAGCATCAATTCTTCTGCGCTCAGCTTTCTTTACAGTCCAACTCTCACATCCATACATGACTACTGGAAAAACCATAGCCTGGAGTAGACAGAACTTTGTTGGCAAAGTAATGTCTCTGCTTTTGAATATGCTATCTAGGTTGGTCATAACTTTTATCCCAAGGATTAAGTGTCTTTTAATTTAATGGCTGCAGTCACCATCTGCAGTAATTTTAGAGCCTGAGAAAATAAAGTCTGCCACTGTTTCCACTGTTTCTCCATCTATTTGCCATTCTCCACCAGATGCCATGATCTTTGTTTTCTGAATGTTGAGCTTTAAGCCAACTTTTTCACTCTCCTCTTTCATTTTCATCAAGAGGCTCTTTAGTTCTTCTTCACTTTCTGCCATAAGGGTGATGTCATCTGCATATCTGAAGTTAATGATATTTCTTCTGGCAATCTTGATTCTAGCTTGTGCTTCATCAAGCCCAGTGTTTTTCATGATATACTCTGCATATTAGTTAAACTATTACACAATTGTACTTATCTAATATGGTAGCAAAGTAATGCTGAAAATTCTTCAAGCCAGGCTTCAACAGTACCTGAAGCATGAACTTCCAGGTGTTTAAGCTGGATTTAGAAAGGCAGAGGAACCAGAGATCAAAATGCCAACATCCCTTGGATCATAGATAAAGCAAGAGAATATCAGAAAAACATCTACTTCCACTTTATTGATTATGCCAAAGCCTTTGACTGTGTAGATCACAACAAACTGTGGAAAATTCTTAAAGAGATGGAAATACCAGACCACCTTACCTGCCTCCTGAGAATCCTGTATGTAGGTCAAGAAGCAACAATTTGAATTGGACATGGAACAACAGACTGGTTCCAAATAGGAAAAGGAGTATGTCAAGGCTGTATATTGTCACCCTGCTTATTTAACCTATTTGCAGAGTACATCTTGCAAAATACTGGGCTGGATGAAGCATAAGCTGGGATCAAGATTACCAGGAGAAGTATCAATAACCTCAGAGATGAAGATGACATCACCCTTATGGCAGAAAGTGAAGAAGAACTAATAAGCCTCTTGATGAAAATGAAAGAGGCGAGTGAAAAAGCTGGCTTAAAGCTCAACATTCAGAAAACTAAGATCATGGTATCCAGTTCCATTACTTCATGGAAAATAGGGAAACAATTGAAATAGTAATAGACTTTATTTTCTTGGGCTCCAAAATCATTGCAGATGGTGACTGCAGCCATGAAATTAAACAATTCTTGCTCCTTGGAAGAAAAGCTAAGACCAACCCAGACAGCATATTAAAAAGAAGAAACATTATTTTGCAGCAAAGTTCTATCTAGTCAAAGCTATGGTTTTTCCAGTAGTCATGTATAGATGTAAGAGTTGGACTATAAGGAAATCTTAGCACCGAAGATTGATTCTTTTGAACTGTAGTGTTATAGAAGACTCTTGAGAATCCCTTTGACAGTAAGGAGATCAAACCAGTCAATTCTAAAGAAAATCAATCCTGAATATTCATTGGAAGGACTGATGCTGAAGCTGAAACTCCAATTCTTTGGCCACCTGATGCAAAGAACTGATTCACTAGAAAAGACCGGGATGCTGGGAAAGATTGAAGACAGGAGGAGAAGGGTGACAGAGGATAAGATGGTTGGGTGGCATCATCGACTTGATGAACATGAGTTTGAGCAAGTTCCAGACTTGGTGATGGACATGGAAGCCTGGCATGCTGCAGTCCATGAGGTTGCAAAGAGTTGGACACAACTGAGCGACTGAACTGACTGAACTGAACCACATTTCAAATGGTCTAGTGGCTAGTGTGTTAGATAGGGCAGGTATAGAATATTTCCATCATTTCAGAATGTTCTATTAAACAAAACTATTTTAGAGTATGGCTTTTTTCTTTTAAAGATATTGTCTTTGGTTATAAACTGAATATTTCCCAGAGTTAATACTCCTAGTTTTTCATAGCAGCAAATTACTGCATATGTCAGTGTTGTGTTTGTGTGCTCATTTGTGTCTGCCTTTGTCATTCCATGGACTGTAGCCCACCAGGCTCTGCTGTCCATTACTGAAGCCCAGATGAGATAGATATACAAATATGCATATATTCAGATGCATATGCAGATACAGATATAGAACTAGATATGAATATTTATTCTATACAGGTACTAACTCCTGACATTCATTCTTAAGGAACAAAAGAATCAGTCAGTTAGTAATTAACACAATTAACCCTCTGAACTTTAAATCTGAGTGGGTGACAATTTCAGCAATTCTTTGTGGCTTTTATACTATGATTGAATTTTTCCTGGCTGGTGTACTCTCAATGGTGATTTTGTTGGAAAGTATAAAGTCTGTAATTACTGCATTAGCTCACAGAAGAATTAGACAGGGTATGTGCTTTGTAAATGTCATTTGATATTTGCATGTGGCATTTAAATTCTTCCCAGTGTTAAAGCACTACCAAGATTTTTGTATTGTTTGAGTTGTTTCTTTTGTTAATTTTGATTCTGCTTGCAGCAGGCGTCTTAAAAGTTACTGGAAAAGTTAGACTTTTGTGTTTTATAATACCACTGACATTCAGTAAGCTTAAAAAAGAAATGAGAACTCAAGAACGATGTGAGGAGATTTCAATCTCTGATACACTGTTTCCTTGAATTAATTACTGGAGAAAGTAGAATAGGCTCCCAAAATCTGATCCTCTGAGTTCAAGGAAGGGGAAGAAATAAAACAAGTACAGATGAACATATTGAACAGCATTACAAGTGGATTAAATGTCATACTTAATACATGTCCCCATGTAATCTTTTTTAGAATTTTACTATTATGGTTTCAGTTAGTGTGTGATTAGGAATGTTAAGTTTTCCTTTACTTGAGGAATTTTCCTCAACTTTGTAAGTGATTCATTTTGGCTCTTGGCACTATTTCTTAATAGTATCTTTAACAGTCAAACATTCTTGAATCTTCATTGTTATTAAAATAGGTGTATATTTTCATGAATGAAACTCTTCATATTGTAAATCTTATTTGACTTTGAATATTTTTAAATTATGCAGATGCTCTGGGGTTTTTTCTGTCATATAAGCAGGGTTGTACATATAGTGACCTCTGGACAACTTTGGCACTTCTCTGTTTTATAAAATCCTCACTAGGGCTCTTAATCATGTACTCATCTGCATATGTTCACCCCCACATTCCCTCATCCCCTTTTAATTAATAATCAAGTGTGATCTGACAGAATGCACTCAGATTGTATAACTTCTAGTGGATTTCCTTCAAAAAGTTTATTATAGTTTTAAAATTGCAGCTTAAAACAAAATTAAAGAACATAGATAAGCAAATTTTTATTTCCTTAAAAGGAATATTCATAGTCTCTTCCCTGCCCTGCAAAGATAGTCACTGTGAACATCAGGGTGAGGTCCTTTTCTCAGTTTATACACATTTTTCACAAATATAGGATCACATATGCTATTTTATAATGTGGATTTTTTTTTTTACCATTTATCCTATCTTTCCTATCCTATAATCTCTTAAGAAATGATAATCTGTTCTAGAACATCACTCCTAATGTAAATACATAATTTACTGAACTATCCATATCACTGGATACTGTGCTTGTCTCTGATATTGTGTCTTTATTGTCAATAACCTTTTGATTTGTTCACTCTAGTATATATTTACTTTTTATATTAGTAAATTTCTGCAAATTATTAGAAATAGCCAAATGTTAGTATTCGTATATTCTTTTATAATAATCTACATTAATTTTGCTCATCCAATAATTCATAACATATTTGATTCAGCCCTGTGAATTTGTACATTGTCTCAGCATTCAGTTCCTCAACTTTTTACCCACTTGCCAACACCTCTTTCCTATACTCCCTCTTCCTCTCATCCTCTATCTTCCTAAAAACCTACTCCTATGTAATTTATTAACAGGGAGGCACAATTAATTAAAAACAATGATTTCCTCCCTGAATTTATTTGCATTTTAACAAGGATCAAACTCTGATATTAACAAGATGAGGCTTTAATGGAGGAATTGTAGGCATCCACCAGAAGATTGGAGAATACCCCTATAAACATATCATACAATAGGTTGCTTATTTTTCTTATTTTAAGGTTTTAGGAGTAAATGTTACCTGCTCTGTTTACTAATTTTAAACCACAAATATGCTTTATATACATCAAGTCCTTCACACCTTCATTTATCAAGGTGACAAAATAGAGAGTTAGCAATTTTAGGCCCAGATTACCTGCTGTTGTACTGCTGGGATGCCTAGCATAGTGTCAAGCATACAACAGATGCACAACAACTCTGTGTTGTTTAATTGATCGATCAACAGGAAAGGCAACCCACTCCAGTATTCTTGCCTGGGAAATCCCATGGACGGAGAACCTGGAAAATTGTAGTCCATGGGGTCGCAAAAGAGTTGGACACTACTCTGTGACTAAGCAACAGCAACACTGATCCCTAGATTGCTGACTTTATTTGCTTTTGCTGCCAATCCCTGCAATTCTTTACAGATGACATGCAGGAGATATTTGTGAGCTACATTCAGGATTCTTTCACATTTAGGAAAAAGAATGGTCCTACAAAATCAGGAACATTTGCACTGAGTCAAGGGGAAGGAATAAGAAACTGTGTAAATTATCCCCATTATGCAAAAAAAATACGAGCAAGACATGGTTCCACCAACAGTCCAATAAGGGAGATAATTGTTTAAATAAGTCACCATTACAAATACAATAATAGAATAATACGCATGGTAAAAACAGCACCAAAAGAATAAGCCATGAACTTTGCCTGGAGAAGTCAGGGAAATCTTTACCCTGGGCAGTAGACACTGCTTAAGCAGGGTCTTAAAGGACAAATAAAAGTTTGTTAGGTATATGGGAAGAGAGGAAGGAATATTGTATTAATACAAAAGGGTGAAAGAATGTATCAAGTTCAATAAATGGTAGATATTATGATCACATGCTAGCAAAGTAATGCTCAAAATTCTCCAAAGTAGGCTTCAATAGTATGTGAACCCAGAACTCCCAAATGTTCAAGCTGGATTTAGAAAAGGCAGAGGAACCAGAAATCAAATTGCCAACATCCACTGGATCATAGAAAAAGCAGGAGAATTCCAGAAAAATATCTACTTCTGCTTCATGGACTATGCTAAAGACTTTTCCAACTGTGTGGATCACAACAAACTATGGAAAATTCTGAAAGAGAGGGGAATACCAGACCACCTTACTTGCCTCCTGAGAAACCTGTGTGCAGTTCAGGAAGCAACAGTTAGAATTGGACATGGAACAGTGTACTGGTTCCAAACTGGCAAAGGAGTACGCCAAGGCTGTATATTGTCACCCTGCTTATTTAACTTATATGCAGAGTACATCATGAGAAATGCCAGGCTAGATGAAGCACAAGCTGGAATCAAGATTGCAAGGAGAAATACAGTAACTTCAGGTATGCAGATGACACCACCCTTATGGCAGAAAGTGAAGAGCAACTAAAAAGCCTCTTGAGGAAAGTGAAAGAGGAGAGTGAAAAAGTTGGCTTAAAGCTCAACATTCTGAAAACTAAGATCATGGCATCCAGTCCCTTCACTTCATGGAAAATAGATGGGGAAATGATGGAAGCAATGACAGACTTCATTTTCTCGGGTTCCAAAATCACCATGGATGGGGACCACAACCAGGAAATCAAGACAATTGCTCCTTGGAAGAAAAGCTATGACAAACCTAGACAGTGTTCAGCTCAGTTCAGTTCAGTCTCTCAAGTCGTGTCCGACTCTTCATGACCCCATGAATCGCAGCACGCCAGGACTCCCTGTCCATCACCAACTCCTGGAGTTCACTCAGACTCATTTCCATCGAGTCGGTGATGCCTTCCAGCCATCTCATCCTCTGTCGTCCCCTTCTCCTCCTGCCCCCAATCCCTCCCAGCATCAGAGTCTTTTCCAATGAGTCAACTCTTTGCATGAGGTGGCCAAAGTACTGGAGTTTCAGCTTCAGCATCATTCCCTCCAAAGAAATCCCAGGGCTGATCTTCAGAATGGACTGGTTGGATCTCCTTGCAGTCCAAGGGACTCTCAAGAGTCTTCTCCAACACCACGACAGTGTACTAAAAAGCAAAGAAATCACTTTGCTGACAAAGGTCCAAATAGTCAAAGCTATGGTTTTTCCAGTAGTCATGTATGGATGTGAAAGTTGGACCATAAAGAAGGCTGAGCGCTGAAGAATTGATGCTTTTGAACTGTGGTGTTGGAGAAGACTCTTGAGAGTCCCTGGGACAGCAAAGTGATTAAAGCAGTCCATCCTAAAGGAAATCAGTCCTGAATATTCATTTGAAGAATTGATGCTGAAGCTGAAGCTCCAATACTTTGGCCACCTGATGGGAAGAACTGACTCATTGGAAAAGACCCTGATGCTGGGAAATATTGAAGGAAGGAGGAGAAGGGGACTATAGAGGATGAGACAGTTGGATGGCATCACTGACTCGATGGACATGAGTTTGAGCAAGCTCCAGGAGTTGGTGAAGGACAGGGAAGCTGGCGTGCTGCAGTCCATGGGGTTCCAAAGAGTTGGATATGAGGGAGTGAACAACAACACTTATGACCCTAGAGCATAAAATATCAGGCAGAGAGTAGCAGAGAATTAGATTGGATTTCTCGCACTGGAATTATTATAAAGGGTTTGTGTACTGTGCTTAGTTCTATTCTCTAGGCCAGTGGTTCATCATCCCAGCTGCACATTATTACTGCCTGGGGAGACTTAAGTACAAATACCCAAAACTCACCTACATGCATTTGAGGGGGTAGCAGACATGTTAGCTCACCTTTGAATGTGACTAGTTGAGGATATCTGTGAGGCATTGAAGATGGAGATGTAAATAACCCATGAGTGGTGGGGATACATGAGCCTGGAGCTTTGCAGAAGGCTATGAGGCCTCAATTTTTGTGGGTCTTGAGCACATGGTATGTTAGCCTAAGTATAGGTAAAGTTGTGTTTGACTCTCAACCTAACAACATGGCAGCTCTCTTGGGCAAATGACTTCTCTTTGAGCCTCAGTTTCCTAATTGGCAAATGAAGATGCTGTGGGAGCCAAATGAGAGGTAAATGAGACTTTTGTAGATTATTATATGGCTGCAGAAGGAAATGGCAACCCACTTCAGCATTCTTGCTTGGAGAATACCATGGGCAGAGGAACCTGGCAGGCTACAGTCCATGGGGTTGCAAAGAATTGGACACGACTGAGTAACACACACATGCAGTTTATTATTATCATTAGTGGCTTGTGTATGTATAATGGAAATATTTTCTTTGTATGTACATGGTTCAGAAGAAAATATAAGACCAGGAATGAGTGATTTGTCTTCAAGCCTCAATTTTGTTACTGTTAGGTACTTTACATCACTTATACTTCAACATCCTTATACTTCAACATCCATAAAGTGAAAGTTGGATGAGATTAGTGGTTTTGAAACTTCACTCAGTGGAGCCTCAGCATATTTCATTGAGATATCTCAGGGGCTCCAAAGGGATGGGGTATGGGGAGACTACAACAGTTCTATTTTCAGTTGGCTTATCTGTTAGATTTTTCTGTAGAGGTCTTTAAAATAAATATTTTAAGGCCAAAAATAGAAAAGTGTGAAAACTTCAGAGTTAAACAATCTCAAAGGAACTTTACTTTTGGAACATCCTATGGTCCTACAGTATTATAAATGATCCAGTTTCCAAATCATGGCCCTCTCCACAAGGTTTTATGGAGGAATAGTTATGAAAAGGCTCCCAAAGCTGTAAGATAAGTCTCTAAACCTGTTTATTAACAATATTCAGATACCAAGTGAGACTATACTCACATCCACAGTGTTGCTTAACTGAATATTTTATTCTTTGCTTCCTTGGTGTCTCAGATGGTAAAGAATCTGTCTGCAATGCGGGAGACCTGGGTTTGATCTCTGAGTCAGGAAGATCCCCTGGAGAAGGAAATGGCAACTCCAATATTCCTGCCTGAAGAATTCCATGGACAGAGGAGCCTGGTGGGCTACAGTCCATGGGGGTTGCAAAGAGTTGGACATGACTGAGCAACTAGTAGACATGTATAAATATTATGGATGAAAATACTCATCACAATGCCAAGTCTAGTGGCTGCCCAGACCCCATGATGACCTGGTTTCAGTGTCTGCATTTGGGTTTTCCAGTAAAGAATGCTGTGATCAACGGTTAATTTCTAACATAAAGCATAGAAAAAACATAGGCACATATATTAGTATTTTTAATTCCTTTTAGAAGCAAAAATTTGCTTCTTGTGTGGCCAGTACAGTTTGATTCCAAAACAAGCCTCTGACTTTTACTTTTGCATACAGGGCTTTTGTGCCCATGGGAACTACAACTAAATTTCACAGCCAAACTCTCTCCTGCGACACCAAGGGAATTCTGTTCTATTAAAAAGAAGTCTTACTCAAATGTAAGGTAACTTCCTTGGCCTGATAAAAGGCATTTTAGTGATGAAAGACTTACTCCTAAAGTCAGGAACAAGGTAAGGATGTCTAATCCCACCATTTCTATTTAATAATGTACTGGATATTCTCACCAGTATGATAAAGCAATAAACGATTAAATAAACGATTAAATGTTTCTGGAAATGGCCAGAATGTATAAAGAATTCTTACACTCCAGTAGAAAGAAGATAACCCAATTTAAAAATGGGCAAAAATATTTTAATAGACATGTCAAAGAAGATATATAGATGTCAAATAAGCACACAAAAATATGCTCAATATCTTGAGTCATTGCTGAAATGCAAATAAAAACTGCAATGATATTATCCCTACACATCCACTTGAACAGCTAAAATAAAGACTGTTTACACAAAATGTTGACAAAAACACTGAGCAACTGTGGATGGAAATGTAAAATGTAAAATGATTTAACTACTTTTGAAGGTATTTTGACAGTATATTTAAACACATACCTACCATATTACTCCAATGTTTAACTCATTCCAAGGTATTTACCCAAGAAAAACAAAAGCAGATGTTGACTCAAAGACTTTTACACTATACTCATTGTCACTTTATTTTTAATAGCCCCAAACTGGAAAACCCAAACGTACACATCTACATCTGTCTAGGTAAATGAATAAACTAATTTTTGTATAGCTATAGAATGCAATATTTCTCATCAATAAAAGGGTACAACTACTGATACATGCAAAAACAGGGATATACCTAAAAATAATTTTATGAAGTGAAAGAAGTCAGACAAAACAAATACTATGTAATTTTATTCATAAAAATTCTAGAAAGTGAAAATTAAACTATAATAATAGAAAGCCAGATCAGTGGTTACTTTGGGACAATGGTGGGATAGCAGGGAAAAAGGAGGAGCAGGAGGAAAAATTATAAAGAAATATGAAAAAAACTTTCTGGGGGTGATAGATATGTTCATTATTTTGACTGCAGTGATGGTTTCATGAGTCTACACATATATAAAAACTCTTAATGTTTAACTATATGGAGTTTGAAAGTGAAAGTGTTAGTCACTCAGTCACGTCCAACTCTTTGTGACCCCATGGACTGTAGCCTGCCAGGATCCTCTATCCATGGAATTCTCCAAGCAAGAATACCAGAGTGGGTTACCATTTCCTTCTCCAGGGGAACTTTCTGACCCAGGGATGGAACCTGGGTCTCCTACATTGCAGGCAGATTCTTTACCATCTGAGGAATCAGAGAAGCCCATATGAAGTTTATTTTATGTTAATTAGACCTCAATAAAGTTTTAACAGAAACTAACTACCTGTCATTTTTGGTGACCATCAGTTCAGTTCAGTCACTCAGTCGTGACTCTTTGCGACCCCACGAATTGCAGCACGCCAGGCCTCCCTGTCCATCACCAACTCCCAGAGTTCACTCAGATTCACGTCCATCGAGTCAGTGATGCCATCCAGCCATCTCATCCTCTGTCATCCCCTTATCCTCCTGCCCCCAATCCCTCCCAGCATCAGAGTCTTTTCCAATGAGTCAACTCTTTGCATGAGGTGGCCAAAGTATTGGAGTTTCAGCTTTAGCATCAGTCCTTCCAATGAACACCCAGGACTGATCTCCTTTAGAATGGACTGGTTGGATCTCCTTGCAGTCGAAGGGACTCTCAAGAGTCTTCTCCAACACCACAGTTCAAAAGCCATCAATTCTTCAGCGCTCTGCTTTCTTTACAGTCCAACTCTTACATCCATACATGACTACTGGAAAAACCATAGCCTTGACTATCATAGTAGTCTTCTATTTTTACTTCATTAGAAAGAAATCCATGACTTGCTGTGGAACCTGAGCAAGTTATGAACATCATGGGGATGGATTCATTTTTTTCAGTTTTTAGAAAGAGTTGACTTCTACAATGATAAAAGATCCCTTCTATCATCTCTAATCTATGATACACAAGATACATTCAAGAAGATGGAGGAAGTCCTAAACTCTGATACTTAAATTTTAATGATAAAAACAATTTCTGGAATAAGGAAGGGTGGCAGTATTATAATTTGACATATAGACTCTGACTATGGCTCTTGTACCACCAGCTGCTATGGATACTTTTATTGATTTTTCAATTTGTGAGGCATCTGTGGAATATTATGCCTGAACCCAGGCTGAGCTGTTTCCAGGGTGATAATCAACCAACAGGAGGGTTGAGGTATCTGAGTGCCCCTGGCTCAATTGAGATTTCTTTTTAGACCTTATACAATTAATATAAATTTGTAGTGACCATGAGATTGAAATTGATGTGGGCTGAAAAGTCAGAATGTTTTAAAATTCTGTTCCAAAAATCCTTAAGTGTTTATAGACAATGCTTTCTGGAATTATAGGAATTGAAAGGAATGTAAATAACTTTATTAATACTAAAAATAATATTAATAAAATATTATTTTCCAAATAATAATGTAAAAACTGAATAAATAATGTTAGCATTCATTGAATGCTTATTTGGCCCAGGAACTCTGCCTAATGCTTTGCATGTATTATTTAACCCTCAAAACTATTCCATGTTATATTTACTTAAAAAAAAAGGATGCTACTACTTAGATAATGCTCAGTGCCACATAGTTAGTGAAGTGCCAGGTATTAACTATTTTCACCACAGTATTTATAGATCATGAATTTAACCTGAGTCATGTAGGTTTTTGATTGTTTCATTCAATTTCTAACTAACAGACTGGCCTTCAGAAAGTCACTAATCTTCTTCATATTCTGGTGCCTGTGATTTAAAAATGAAGATAATAATTTTCTCATAAACACATGGAGGACATAAGAAATATGGCATAATCAGATGGCACAGAAATCTTATTTCCATTGATAGCACCATCTTCTATAAAAACTTTAAAAATAATTTTTACAGGTTTAGTATTTATCACTTATAGGTATACCAAAATGTCAACCAAATTAATCTTCCTTTTTGTTTAAAGATTATCATAAAATTGATTCAACCCTCTTATCCTTTTAGGAAGTAGAAAACCTATCCCCTTTCCCCACCATCCAGCCTTCAGAGAGTTATCTACCGACTGGTGTTTTCACGGACAGCAGTAGTTCTCATTTCCAATTTCAGATGAACTCTTGAGTTTCTCACTGTTATCTCATCCCCAGTGACTATATTTTTTGCTCTGTCTTACACAAAATTGGAAGGCTCAAAGACTTTTTCTTGATTCCAAAATAGTGTCCATTTGTACAGATGACTCCTCTGAAACTTTAAGGTAATGGAAGAGTGGAGTGACAGCAAGAATTACACACAAAACATTTTAAAACAGACCATTATATACTTCTTTTCTTAAAACTCTTCCCGTACCTCCGTCAGCAGATATGCATCAATTTACTCTCTTTGGGCACGAGTCTTCTGCCATATAATCTGAGCACTTCTCCTGTCTGATGCTTACCTCTGTTATTTTTCTCTTCCTCACTGAAATACCCAAATTTGTGATAACTTTCCATGATGAACAGTTTAGCTAATACTTTCATACATTTCCTTCCAAACTATAATTCTTCATCCTCATTTTCTACACTAAACAGGTAGTTTTCTTTTCAAAAACATTTGTCTCCCTAAGAGAAATTCAGAGGCCATCCACTGACATACACTTTTTAAAAACTTCATCTCATATTTAATATACCAATACCTTGCTAATTTGCAGTTACTTGTCTGTTAACCTTAATACAAACCAGAAAATAAGCATATATGGATCTCAGGGAGCCACAGTCACCATCTCAGACAACTTATTTATAAAAATAAAATTGTGTAAGAACTAACAGTTATGATCAAAATGGAAAGAAAAACACTTTAAGAGTTTGTCTTACAGCTGCATATAAACCAATGAAACTATAACACTCCCTTACACCATATACAAAAATAAACTCAAAATGGTTTTATGGTCTAAATATAAAACATTACACCATAAAACTTCTAGAAGTGAATACAGGCAAAATAAAAAAATACAGGACATAAATCATAGCAACATTTTCTTAGGTCTGTCTCCCAAGGCAAGAGAAATAAAAGCAAAAATAAACAAATGGGACCTAATCAAACTTAAAACTTTTACAGAGCAAAAGAAATCAACAAAATGAAGAACAACCTTCAGAACAGGAGAAAAACATTTGAAAATTATGTGACTGACAAGGCGTTAATATCCAAAATATACAACAGTTCATACAACTCAGTATCAAAAAGCAAATAGCCCAATCAAAAAATGGTCTGTAGACCTAAATAGACATCTCTCCAAAGAAGACATCAGATCAGATCAGATCAGATCAGTCGCTCAGTCGTGTCCGACTCTTTGCGACCCCATGAATCACAGCACGCCAGGCCTCCCTGTCCATCACCAACTCCCGGAGTTCACTGAGACTCATCCATCAAGTCAGTGATGCCATCCAGCCATCTCATCCTCTTCCTCTGTCATCCCCTTCTCCTCCTGCCCCCAATCCCTCCCAGCATCAGAGTCTTTTCCAATGAGTCAAGTCTTTGCATGAGGTGGCCAAAGTACTGGAGTTTCAGCTTTAGCATCATTCCTTCCAAAGAAATCCCAGGGCTTATCTCCTTTAGGATGGACTGGTTGGATCTCCTTGCAGTCCAAGGGACTCTCAACACACAGTTCAAAAGCATCAATTCTTCGGCGCTCAGCCTTCTTCACAGTCCAACTCTCACATCCATACATGACCACAGGAAAAACCATAGCCTTGACTAGACGAACCTTTGTTGGCAAAGTAATGTCTCTGCTTTTGAATATGCTATCTATGTTGGTCATAACTTTCCTTCCAAGGAGTAAGCGTCTTTTAATTTCATGGCTGCAGTCACCATCTGTAGTGATTTTGGAGCCCAGAAAAATAAAGTCTAACACTGTTTCCACTGTTTCCCCATCTATTTCCCATGAAGTGGTGGGACCAGATGCCATGATCTTCGTTTTCTGAATGTTGAGCTTTAAGCCAACTTTTTCACTCTCCACTTTCACTTTCATCAAGAGTCTCTTTAGTTCCTCTTCACTTTCTGCCATAAGGGTGGTGTCATCTGCATATCTGAGGTTATTGATATTTCTCCCGGCAATCTTGATTCCAGCTTGTGCTTCTTCCAGTCCAGCATTTCTCATGATGTACTCTGCATATAAGTTAAAGAAGCAGGGTGACAATATACAGCCTTGACGTACTCCTTTTCCTATTTGGAACCAGTCTGTTGTTCCATGTCCAGTTCTAACTGTTGCTTCCTGACCTGCATACAAATTTCTCAAGGGGCAGATCAGATGGTCTGGTATTCCCATCTCTTGAAGAATTTTCCACAGTTTATTGTGATCCACACAGTCAAAGGCTTTGGCATAGTCAATAAAGCAGAAATAGATGTTTTTCTGGAACTCTCTTGCTTTTTCTATGATCCAGTGGATGTTGGCAATGGCCAACAAACATATGAAAAGATGCTCAACATCGCTGATAGAAAAATGCAAATCAAAACCATAATAAGGTATCACCAGATGTGTTGGAATGGCTCTCATCAAAAGTATACAAATATTAATGCTAAAGTGGGTGGGGAAAAGGGAACCCTTCTACACTGCTCGTGGGAATTAAAATTGGTACAGTCACTATGGAAAGTAGTATGGAAGTTCCATAAAAACTAAAAACATGATCCAGTAACCCCACTTTGGGCATATATCCAGAGAAAACAAATTCAAAAAGATATTATACATGCACCCCGATGTTCATAGCTGAACTATTTACAATAGCCAAGACATGGAAACAACCCAAGTGCCCATCAAAAGATGATTGGAACATGTAAAATATCATGTAGGAAACGAGTTGCCAGTCCAGGTTCGATGCATGATGCTGGATGCTTGGGGCTGGTGCACTGGGACGACCCAGAGGGATGGTATGGGGAGGGAGGAGGGAGGAGGGTCCGGGATGGGGAACACATGTATACCTGTGGCGGATTCATTTTGATATTTGGCAAAACTAATACAATTATGTAAAGTTTAAAAATAAAATAAAATTGGAAGAATAAAAAAAAAATAAAATAAAATAAAATAAATGATAAAACAGGTAAAGTAAAAAAAAAAAAAAAAAAGATGTGGTAAATATAAACAAAGAAATGCTGTGCATGCTGTTCTTTGTCATGTCTGACTCTTTGGGAGCCCATGACGTATAGCCCACCAGGCCCCTCTGTCCATGCGATTCTCCAGGCAGGACTACGCCAGTTGCTACGCCCTCCTCCAGGGGATCTTCCTAACCGGGAATTAGAACCTGTGTTTCTTACGTCTCCTGCATTGCCAGGCAGGTTCTTTACCACTAGTGCCACCTGGGAATACTATTCAGCCATAAAAAGAATGAAATATTACTATTTGAAGCAACATGGATAGATCTAGAGAATATCACACTAAGTGAAAAAACAGAGAAAGATATATATTATATGGTATCCTACATGTGGAATCTAAAAAATACAAATGAATCTATATACAAAACAGAAATAGACTCACAAATACAAAAAATAAACTTATGGTTACCAAAGGGGAAAGAGAAGAGGGGGAGGGATAAATTTGGAGTATGAGATTAACAAATATAAAGTACTGTATATAAAACAGAAAAGCAACAAGGATTTACTATATAGCACAGGGAATTATATTCAATATCTTGTAATATCCTACAATGGAAAATAATCTGGGAAAAAATATATATATAACACTGAATCACTTTGCTGTATACCTGAAACTGACACAATATTGTAAATCAATTATGCTTCAGTCAAAAATTTGATTGTCTTAAACGTAAAACAAAAGAACCCTCAAAAGTCAAAGATTCTTTAGTAACAATGTTTACTTCTATTGTTTAAAAAGATGAGCATAATTAAGGAATATGAGAACAGTTCTGGTTATGACATGCTCTCAGATATGGCCATAATATATTAATAAATTAATTTATGATGTGATGAATAATTAGAAAATAGCAAATATAATAAAATAAGGTACACATGAAGATAAGCCAACTATGCCACACAAATAGAAAAAAAAAAGAAAGAAACCCCAGGCACTATGTAGGAAAAAAGCAAAAACAAAAAATGACCAGCACTGGAATATAAAAGCCTAGAATTTTCTTTTTAACCAGTAACTAGTAGAGGCAGTATGAAGTTTTCATTCAAATACTTGAAATTCACTGCTAATTTTAAATCAGCTAAATCTAAATCAGCTAGAATGTTAAATAAATTTTGTAAAAGAGGAAAAAAGGTTGGAATAGTTACATATTTTAGCATAAGATTTTAATAAATGTAAATAAACAAATTGTTAGTCCTACTTTGTACAGAAAAATCTTTAAAAAGGAGACACTACTGACTTAGACTTTAAAGGATGAATAACATTTACTAGATTTAGAGCCATGACACTCCAACTGCAGGAAGCACAACAGCCGAGGCACAAATGTGCCAATTACTTTTTATTCCATCAGAAAGACCCTAGGATTACGATGAATGTATAAAATGTAGCTCCTGGAATAAACAGCTGAGAGGTCACTACTCCAGTGAAATGAGTGACAGAATGATTAATTTAAGTTAAAATAAGTATTGATATTTCTTTGGAGTATGTGTGGAGTGAATAAAAAGGCATGAATTTCTTTTTCTTTTTTTTTTAAGATGGGTTAGAGTGGGGTCGCACAGAGTTGGACACGACTAAAGTGACTTAGCAGCAGCAGCAGCAGCAGAGGGGTTTGAGGAAGGGAATTTAACACTGAGGTTAGTTATTAACAAAAAACATATGCATTTAACTTAAATTTACAAATTAGTCTTATGATGTGACTAACATCATTGTCTAGTACAAATGTTTGAACACTTTTTTCTATGTACTTATATTAGAATTTATTATTTCTTTATTATATGTACGTTATGTTACTTATCAAGGAACCCTAAACATCTGGAATATCTAAACTTTATATGTAAGGAAGTAAATAACTTACTTGAGCGGTCTAGTGTGCATTCCAAGGAAAAAAATGCCTTCACCATGTCCCCCAAATCTCAGGCTATTTTTACATTCTCCTCCAAAGATCTTAACTAACCACAGACTGAGAACCACTTAAAGAAGTTAGAACTACTCCAGGCAATTTTATCTTTAGCACCTCACCTAGATCACTAGTCTCTGCCCATGTCCCATATTTTAATATAATATACTAAAGTTTGAACATTGTTTTCCAAATAATAGTTTTCTTTGAATCACCTAGCTACAAGTACACACCATATTAGCAATTCATTATGTTTAACATCAGTGCCTCATGTCAAGTTCTAACAAGCCACAAAACAATATATTCTGAAAAGTATTGGGTTCTACCTTTTGATATTTTAAGGATGCATTCCTTTCTTTCAAGAATTCAAAAGTTGTACTTTCTGGGTTTAATCTCTGTCTCAAGTTGTCAAGATGATAACCATCTGGTAATTTTTTTTTTTTTACTATGTTTGCATACTTATGTTTCTAATGACATTCTTCTTAGCAATTGTATGTGGTGATCAAAATATTTAATATGCAACTTTCCTATTTGCCTTCAATAAGATGGTATAAACTATGCTAAAAAATATATTTTAAGTAGTCCTTATAAGACCATGTTATGAACTTTGTACATGAAAAAGGTATAAAGGATCTAGGAAACTGGCTCTTGTTCCCATAAAACTTTAAAAATAAGATTTAAAGTATATAATAAAATAATCTTTAAAAATACACACAAAAACAACTGAGCTAAGAACAGGAAAAAATAGAAATTTGATGACCAGAAAAGATTTTCAGCCAAAGAATTGATGCTTTTGAACTGTGGTGTTGGAGAAGACTCTTGAGAGTCCCTTGGACTGCAAGGAGATCCAACCACTCCATCCTAAAGGAAAGCAGTTCTGAATATTCACTGGAAAGACAGGCTGAAGCTGAAACTCCAATACTTTGGCCACCTGATGCGAAGAACCGACTCAGTGGAAAAGACCCTGATGCTGAGAAAGATTGAAGGGGGGAGGAGAAAGGGATGACAGAGGATGAGATGGTTGGATAGCATCACTGACGTGATGGACACGAGTTCCAGTAGGCTCCAGGAGTTGGTGGCGGACAGGGAAGCCTGGTGCGCTGCAGTCCATGGGGTTGCAAAGAGTCGGGTTTGACTGAGTGACTGATCTGAACTGAGAGATTTTCATAGTGAGCTCAGAAAAAAATCAAGGTTCAGTTCGCCAAACAAAATAAAACCTGTAAGGCAATTAAAGGCTTCACAGGTGGATTGCCCCAACTATCACTCTCCTCCTCCTCCATCTTAGTATGGAGAGGAATAGTAGTGCAAATTCTGCAGAGATTCTTTATACATTGTGAAAACTGCCTAATTTTCAGCTTTTGAAAAGCTATAGAATCTAAATTACCATTATAGCTTCGTAGGATTTGGAATCCGATTGATCCAAATTTTGTCCAGATGTCATTGGTATGTGGCAAAATAAACCAGAAAATTTTCTGTCTTTCTGAACTACACATTTAAGTTTCTGTACCAGAAAAATGTATCATAACACCCCAGCCCCCTAAATCCTCTGCACAGCTGTGCTAACAGGATTTTTCATGGAGAAGTACACAGGCTACTCCTCAACAACCATTTTGCAGACTGACTTTTCCCTCAAATTTGACTCCTTTTGCCATAACACCCACCTGAGCAAACATATCCTGTACCTTCAGATGAGAGAGATAAACAAACTCCATTGAGAGCAATATGAATCTAAGATAGAAGTTGAGAAGGAAAATCAAACCCCTTACTTTTTTTTTTTTTTAACAGGACTAGAAAAAGTTGTGTGTGTGCTTACCTGATGGCAGTGAGCTTGCTCCCTGTGCCAGTGAAATTAATCCTGAAGCCGACATGAACTTCACCTGACTTCAGAATGGCAGCTTCTCCTATTATCTGACAGCATCACCCCTTTAGAGAGTCTCTGGGTTTGTGCTGTGGACATCTGCTCCCTGCAAAGATAGTTGATTGGATAGTTTGACTTTGTGAAGGTTGGGTGAATCTAATGACATTTTCCCCTATGGAAGTTGCATGCATGTGAGTTGAAATGAGACATGATTAAGAGGAGTCTTTTCTGCCCATTTACCCTTTGCATCATTTACCAGGTGCAGATATCTTAGGAAAATGCAATCTAATTTTTTAAAGTTATTTTGGATGCTTAAGTAAGTTCTGGGTGAACATGAAGGTTGGATGAGTCAACTAGAATTTTAGGCTTGGCCAGACATTCTTGGGAGCTAGGACTTGCAGCTGACAACTGGGCAGTGATTCAAGAGGTAGCTGATGCAAAAAGGAAAAAAAAAGAAAAGAAAGTACAAGACTTACATGCTTATAAGCAGCTCCTAACCTCTTTTAAAACACCCCTAATTTCCCTTGTGGTGGTTTCTTTTTCCATCCAAATAGTTTCTGGATGTTAATTTTAAATGATTTCATTAGGACGCCAATGTGGAGAGAATAAAGGGCAAGGCAGCTGAGGAGCTGAGTGATTTTTATCTGAGCTTCAATCAGTCACCAGTGCCTCTGGCTAAAAACACCAGAAAAATGAAAATGATGGAAATAGCTAAAAGCAAATTTAAGAAGAGCAGCTAGAATGCTCAAGTCTAAACGTGGTTACTAGAGGTAGGAGAAAGTCAGAAATTAATATGTAATTAATGCATAATGGCAAGAAGCTGGTAGAAGAAGAAGGGGAGGAGACAGGAGGGAACATGGAAGAAGAGAAGGGAAAAAGGTATGAAGTTCATTATTTGATTAGAGCTAGGTCCTCAGCTTCGGAGAAGGTAATGGCAACCCACTCCAGTACTCTTGCCTGCAAAGTCCCATGGATGAAGGAGCCTGGTGGGCTGCAGTCCGTGGGGTCGCAAAGAGTCGGACATGACTGAGCGACTTCACTTTCACTTTTCACTTTCATGCATTGGAGAAGGAAATGGCAACCCACTCCAGTGTTCTTGCCTGGAGAATCCCAGGGGTGGCGGAGCCTGATGGGCTGCCATGTATGGGGTCTCACAGAGTCGGACACGACTGAAGTGACTTAGCAGCAGCAGCAGCAGGTCCTCAGCTTAAGCTCAGTTTTTCTGTCAAAAGGTTACCCCAACATCTTAGTAACTTATAACAATAACATTTCTTTTTCTCTCATACTGCATGTCTCTCATAGGTCAATTGCTGCAATCACAAAGCCAGCCCCAAAATGGCCCTTTCTTGTTTTATAACAAGATATGTATGGCTGAGTTCCTTTGCCGTTCATCCGAAATTATCATGGCATTATTAATTGGCTATAAAATAAACAGTATTTTATTTTATTTTATTTATTTTTCTTTTTATTCTTCCAATTTTATTTTATTTTTAAACTTTACATAATTGTATTAGTTTTGCCAAATATCAAAATGAATCCGCCACAGGTATACATGTGTTCCCCATCCCGAACCCTCCTCCCTCCTCCCTCCCCATACCATCCCTCTGGGCCGTCCCAGTGCACCAGCCCCAAGCATCCAGCATCATGCATCGAACCTGGACTGGCAACTCGTTTCCCACATGATATTCTACATGTTTCATTGCCATTCTCCCAAATCTTCCCACCCTCTCCCTCTCCCACAGAGTCCATAAGACTGTTCTATACATCAGTGTCTCTTTTGCTGTCTCGTACACCGGGTTATTGTTACCATCTTTCTAAATTCCATATATATGCGTTAGAATACTGTATTTATGTTTTTCCTTCTGGCTTACTTCACTCTGTATAATAGGCTCCAGTTTCATCCACCTCATTAGAACTGATTCAAATGTATTCTTTTTAATGGCTGAGTAATACTCCATTGTGTATATGTACCACAGCTTTCTTATCCATTCATCTGCTGATGGACATCTAGGTTGCTTCCATGTCTTGGCTATTATAAACAGTGCTGCGATGAACATTGGGGTACACGTGTCTCTTTCCCTTCTGGTTTCCTCAGTGTGTATGCCCAGCAGTGGGGTTGCTGGATCATAAGGCAGTTCTATTTCCAGTTTTTTAAGGAATCTCCACACTGTTCTCCATAGTGGCTGTACTAGTTTGCATTCCCACCAACAGTGTAAGAGGGTTCCCTTTTCTCCACACCCTCTCCAGCATTTATTATTTGTAGACTTTTGGATGGCAGCCATTCTGACTGGTGTGAAATGGTACCTCATAGTGGTTTTGATTTGCATTTCTCTGATAATGAGTGATGTTGAGCATCTTTTCATGTGTTTGTTAGCCATCTGTATGTCTTTTTTGGAGAAATGTCTATTTAGTTCTTTGGCCCATTTTTTGATTGGGTCGTTTATTTTTCTAGAGTTGAGCTGTAGGAGTTGATTGTATATTTTTGAGATTAGTTGTTTGTCGGTTGCTTCATTTGCTATTATTTTCTCCCATTCTGAAGGCTGTCTTTTCACCTTGCTAATAGTTTCCTTTGATGTGCAGAAGCTTTTAAGGTTAATTAGGTCCCATTTGTTTATTTTTGCTTTTATTTCCAATATTCTGGGAGGTGGGTCATAGAGGATCCTGCTGTGATGTATGTCGGAGAGTGTTTTGCCTATGTTCTCCTCTAGGAGTTTTATAGTTTCTGGTCTTACGTTTAGATCTTTAATCCATTTTGAGTTTATTTTTGTGTATGGTGTTAGAAAGTGGTCCAGTTTCATTCTTTTACAAGTGGTTGACCAGATTTCCCAGCACCACTTGTTAAAGAGATTGTCTTTAATCCATTGTATATTCTTGCCTCCTTTGTCGAAGATAAGGTGTCCATATGTGCGTGGATTTATCTCTGGGCTTTCTATTTTATTCCATTGATCAATATTTCTGTCTTTGTGCCAGTACCATACTGTCTTGATAACTGTGGCTTTGTAGTAGAGCCTGAAGTCAGGTAGGTTGATTCCTCCAGTTCCATTCTTCTTTCTCAAGATCACTTTGGCTATTCGAGGTTTTTTGTATTTCCATACAAATTGTGAAATTATTTGTTCTAGCTCTGTGAAGAATACTGTTGGTAGCTTGATAGGGATTGCGTTGAATCTATAAATTGCTTTGGGTAGTATACTCATTTTCACTATATTGATTCTTCCAATCCATGAACATGGTATATTTCTCCATCTATTAGTGTCCTCTTTGATTTCTTTCACCAGTGTTTTATAGTTTTCTATATATAGGTCTTTAGTTTCTTTAGGTAGATATATTCCTAAGTATTTTATTCTTTCTGTTGCAATGGTGAATGGAATTGTTTCCTTAATTTCTCTTTCTGTTTTCTCATTATTAGTGTATAGGAATGCAAGGGATTTCTGTGTGTTGATTTTATATCCTGCAACTTTACTGTAGTCATTGATTATTTCTAGTAATTTTCTGGTGGACTCTTTAGGGTTTTCTATGTAGAGGATCATGTCATCTGCAAACAGTGAGAGTTTTACTTCTTCTTTTCCAATTTGGATTCCTTTTATTTCTTTTTCTGCTCTGATTGCTGTGGCCAAAACTTCCAAAACTATGTTGAATAGTAATGGTGAAAGTGGGCACCCTTGTCTTGTTCCTGACTTTAGAGGAAATGCTTTCAATTTTTCACCATTGAGGATAATGTTTGCAGTGGGTTTGTCATATATAGCTTTTATTATGTTGAGGTATGTTCCTTCTATTCCTGCTTTCTGGAGAGTTTTTATCATAAATGGATGTTGAATTTTGTCAAAGGCTTTCTCTGCATCTATTGAGATAATCATATGGTTTTTATTTTTCAATTTGTTAATGTGGTGTATTATATTGATTGATTTGCGGATATTGAAGAATCCTTGCATCCCTGGGATAAAGCCCACTTGATCATGGTGTATGATCTTTTTAATGTGTTGTTGGATTCTGATTGCTAGAATTTTGTTAAGGATTTTTGCATCTATGTTCATCAGTGATATTGGCCTGTAGTTTTCTTTTTTTGTGGGATCTTTGTCAGGTTTTGGTATTAGGGTGATGGTGGCCTCATAGAATGAGTTTGGAAGTTTACCTTCCTCTGCAATTTTCTGGAAGAGTTTGAGCAGGATAGGCGTTAGCTCTTCTCTAAATTTTTGGTAGAATTCAGCTGTGAAGCCGTCTGGACCGGGGCTTTTGTTTGCTGGAAGATTTTTGATTACAGTTTCAATTTCCATGCTTGTGATGGGTCTGTTAAGATTTTCTATTTCTTCCTGGTCCAGTTTTGGAAAGTTGTACTTTTCTAAGAATTTGTCCATTTCTTCCACGTTGTCCATTTTATTGGCATATAATTGTTGATAGTAGTCTCTTATGATCCTTTGTATTTCTGTGTTGTCTGTTGTGATCTCTCCATTTTCATTTCTAATTTTATTGATTTGATTTTTCTCCCTTTGTTTCTTGATGAGTCTGGCTAATGGTTTGTCAATTTTATTTATCCTTTCAAAGAACCAGCTTTTGGTTTTGTTGATTTTTGCTATGGTCTCTTTTGTTTCTTTTGCATTTATTTCTGCTCTAATTTTTAAGATTTCTTTCCTTCTACTAACCCTGGGGTTCTTCATTTCTTCCTTTTCTAGTTGCTTTAGGTGTAGAGTTAGGTTATTTATTTGACTTTTTTCTTGTTTCTTGAGGTGTGCCTGTATTGCTATGAACTTTCCCCTTAGGACTGCTTTTACCGTGTCCCACAGGTTTTGGGTTGTTGTGTTTTCATTTTCATTCGTTTCTATGCAAATTTTGATTTCTTTTTTGATTTCTTCTGTGATTTGTTGATTATTCAGCAGCGTGTTGTTCAGCCTCCATATGTTGGAATTTTTAATAGTTTTTCTCCTGTAATTGAGATCTAATCTTACTGCATTGTGGTCAGAAAAAATGCTTGGAATGATTTCTATCTTTTTGAATTTACCAAGGCTAGCTTTATGGCCCAGGATGTGATCTATCCTGGAGAAGGTTCCATGTGCGCTTGAGAAAAAGGTGAAATTCATCGTTTTGGGATGAAATGACCTATAGATATCAATTAGGTCTAACTGGTCTATTGTATCATTTAAAGTTTGTGTTTCCTTGTTAATTTTCTGTTTAGTTGATCTATCCATAGGTGTAAGTGGGGTATTAAAGTCTCCCACTATTATTGTGTTATTGTTAATTTCTCCTTTCATACTTGTTAGCATTTGTCTTACGTACTGTGGTGCTCCCGTGTTGGGTGCATATATATTTATAATTGTTATATCTTCTTCTTGGATTGATCCTTTGATCATTATGTAGTGACCTTCTTTGTCTCTTTTCACAGCCTTTGAATAAACAGTATTTTAAAAAAGATACTGAGTTATTTTTCAGAGACAAAAGAACAAAACCTGAAGCATATCCAGAGGAGAAGATCTTGACCTAAAACAACACCCAGAACTAAAGTTTCTCCCCAACAAAGACCCAGATGTGGACTGGGACCTGAAAGCAGGAACCATTTCAGAAGCAGAGGGCCCAGACTGAAGTCCTTTTACTGTACCACAATGACTAAGTTCCAAGGTCTCACTTGCATTTCTGAATCCCAACCCTCTTCTCTAACTTATAATAGTTTGACTGAGCCCCTAAAAAGTAAAGTGAAGTCGCACAATCGTGTCCAACTCTTTGTAACCCCATGGACTGCAGCCTACTATGCTCCTCCATCCATGGGATTTTCCAGGCAAGAATATTGGAGTGGGTTACCATTTCCTTCTCCAGGAGATCTTCCTGACCCAGGGATTGAACCTGGGTCTCCCGCACTGTAGGCAGACACTTTACTGTCTGAGTCAGGGGGGAAGTCCTTGACCGAGCTTGTTTGGCAAAATTCAACCATACCTCCTGTCTCATTGCTGGTTGACCTTCACAATAATGTTTCTTTTCTCAAAAGCCAGCACAAAAATATTGGCTTCTATGTGCATCAGGCAGCAAGCTCTTTGCTTGGTAAAGAGATAGAAAAGGAAGGGGCAGGATCCAGTTACTAGATGAATGAAGGGGCACAACTGTTAGGATGCAATAAAAACCGGCTGGAACCCCCTGAAGCCAAGATGGCTTCCAGAATAGTCAGGTGACTTACCTTTAGCTCATTATACCTTAATTGTAAAACAAAAAATCACTCCCCCTTAGCCTACTGACAGTTCTGATCGTGAATGTGTGCTGAGTTGTGTCCGATTCTTTGTGACTCCCTAGACTATAGCTTGGAGAAGGCAATGGCACCCCACTCCAGTACTCTTGCCTGGAAAATCCCATGGACAGAGGAGCCTGGTAGGTTGCAGTCCATGGGGTCGCTGAGGGTCGGCCATGACTGAGCGACTTCGCTTTCACTTTTCACTTTCATGCATTGGAGAAGGACATGGCAACCCACTCCAGTCTTCTTGTCTGGAGAATCTCAGGGATGGCGGAGCCTGGTGGGCTGCCGTCTATGGGGTCACACAGAGTCGGACACGACTGACGTGATTTAGCAGCAGCAGACTATAGCTTGCCAGACTCCACTGTTCCACAGAATTTTCCAGGCAAGAATACTGGAGTGAGTTGCTATTCCCTTTTCCAGGGGATCTTCCCGACCCAGGGATCGAACCTGCATCTCCTACACTGGCAGAAGGATTCTTCACCACTGAACCACCTGGGAAGCCATGACAGTTCTGAGAAAACTATAAAAGGCTAAAATGTAGGTGGTGGCCCAATTCCTGGGAAATCCCCACCTTTCCCCAAAGTAGCAAGAATATTGCTCCCATTTGTTAGCATGTTGTATTACTCAGACCATAAAAACCAACTCTCCTGCCATGGGGCCACCCTGACTTTCTGAGACAGTCAGCATTCTGCCTATGGTGCATATCTCTCTAAATAAACTTGCTTTTCCTTTTCTTTGGCTCCATTTTGAATTCCTTCCTGCATGAAGCCAAGGATTCTCACTTGATCTGCCCTAAGGACTTCTCCATGTCCCAGGACATGACATTTCCTTCTCCTGCCATAGTAATGCGGCTGCTGGGCAGCTGATTGTCTTCACTTAGGATTTTGGCTGATAAACCAAGAAGCCTTAATGGAGGTTTCAGAGGGAAAACAGCATGACAAAATCACAAGACAGAAGCTCATAGGGACACACTTCATCTCTACTCACATTTCATTTGTCAAAGAAAGTCAAATGGCCAAGCCTGACATCAGTAGGGTAGAAATGTGTATTTTGAAAATACAGAATGGTCAAATAATTTGTAATAACTAAAAATCTTCACAAAGAAAGATGCCATTTCTTCCTTCTTGGGAGTACTGGTCAGGACATTTTGTAGACTGTCCTTCAATTTACATTTTTCTGATGTTTTTCCTCATAATTAGATTGGGGTTTAGGGGAGGAAGACCACCGAAGAGAAGTGTCATTCTCAGCACAGGATATCCAGGGTAGGTACTATCAGCCTGACTCATCACTATTTAAGTCAACCTTGGGGAGGACTTGTCAGATTTCTCCATCGTAAAGTTGCTTGTTTTTCTGCTTTTCCATAGAGTATTTTAAAAGGAAGTCATTATGCACAGACCACACTGAAGAAGTAGAGACTTTTGTAATATGTTTTGAGGGCATTTCATTCTTTTTATTTGGGTTTTTAACTTAGGGATTCATCTGGGTTTCCCAAGAGGTGTAGTGGTAAAGAATCCCTCAGCCAATGCAGGAGACATGAGACATGGGTTTGATCCCTGGGACAGGAAGATACCCTTGAGTAGGAAATAGCAACCCATTCCAGTATGTTGCCTGGAAATTTTCATGGACAAAGGATCCTGGTGGACTCCTGGTCCATGGAGTCACAGAGTTGGACACAACTGAGCATACAAACACTTTTTACAGGTGAGCAAACAGGTTTGGAGCATTTATGCCCAAGTTAACATATTTAACTAAGTAGCATCAAGATTGATCCTCACATCTGTCTGACTTATAAAACTATTATTTTTACAATTCTACCCATAAATTAGCACAAAAATAGGGAAATGGTTAGAAAAATTGAAGAATATATCTATGCATTTGTTTTAACAAAGCATGTTGAGAGGCAAGGTGTTCCCAGTGGCTCAGTGGTAAAGAATCCACCTGCCAATGCAGGAGACACAGAGATGAGGGTTCAATCCCTGGGTCAGGAAGATCCCATGGAGGAGGAAACAGCAACCAGCTCCAGTATTCTTGCCTGGAAAAATCCCATGGACCGAGAAGCCTGGTAGCTGTAGTCCATGATAGGGACACACAGATAATAATTCCTTAATTGGCTACTCACTAGCATTGGGGCGGGAAAGTTATGCTTTTTGATGTTTATAACACTATATAACACTATCCAACTATTGTCTTAATAAGACCTAATTATTAATCTTTCTGCAAATATGCCTGACTCCATTCTAATCACTAAGCCATTTTTCAAAATTGAAACCAAGTTCTCTGAGTGCTGTGAGTGGAAGGTACAGAATGAAGATGATTTTATCTGCCCTTCTTATGGCTTCTAAGCAGTGTGGTTCCTTTTTTTTTTTTTTTTTTAAGAGAGAGAGTTATAACTCAAGATCTGACTAATAAAGAGAAGGCATGTTTCTGTCACAGAAATAGCTTTTGTACAAATGGGAAACTGTCACTAAGGCAGAGAAGCAGAGCAACAGGATGGTCTGTGTCTGGTGGGTGAAAATTGTGCGAGGTTTTTCCTTCTTACCATGGTGATATAATTGAATGTTGACATTTTAAAGTATGTGTCAGGTCCCATATCTAGTTTTCTTTTAAAGTGTCATTGACAATGCAATTCAAAGACAGAAATGACCATGTAACAGTATTTTGTGTTTTCTGAACTAGGATCACATCTCTCTTCTGACAAAAAAATCAGTTACACAGAATGTATAAAGATAAAACAGAATTTGTGGACATTCTCTATATTTTATGTGAAGATGGAATTCTCTATCCATTTTTATAAACAGGATAGAGACCACTTGATGCCTGAGTCACATATGCATACAATACATTTAACTGTAAACAAATACTACTCCTGAACATGATTAGTTTAAAAATTCTCAGGTGCAGCAATTTCTAAGTTGACTAAGCTCTTGGATGGCAATCAGGAAGTCAAGTTATTCACCTCTATTTCTCATACTATAGAGACATGTATATTTTCAGAATAATTTTCTCCTTCAATTGCTGAAAGTATCTGGACTTTCTGAGGCTGTTATGTAAATCCTACACAATGAGCATTTAGGACAAAAACTGTTTTGTTTACCGTTGTGTCCCAGCACATGGTACATTCTAGAACACTGTATACACTTAGTAAATGTTTGTTAAATGAATTGAAAAGTCTTTCCAAGAAAGAAGCACTGTGTAAATTTAAGATAGTCATAAAGTACATAACTACTTCTAAAATGAAAGGTCATGTTTAAAGTCTAAGATCATTAATTTCCTTCAGCTCAGAATAAAGCTTATTTTTAAGACAGCAAACATAATAAAGTCTGTATAACATAACTTGTGTAATGGCACATTTTCTTCCAAATATCCTGATCAAAGACAAAAACCCAAAACATGGATATTAATAATTGACTTCTATGAAATACCTTCAGGAAGTCACTAAAATTTTTAACTATTAGGCCAACAATTCATACGAACAGAATCTAATTTATCTTTTGATAAGTCAATTAAATTCTATTTTCTTTATACCAAACAAAATGGATTGAAGAATAATAAAGTTGATGAGAGTATGTTGAGAGATTTATTCTCCTCTACTGCTGCTATGAGAATATTTTGATACATTTTTTTCTGCAAAATAATCTGGGAATATATACAAAAAGACTTTAAAGAGTTCATAGACATTTTAAACAAATGAATTCTACTTCTATATGTTTATGTAAAATAAATCTTCAGAGATTTTGTCAGGGATTAATGTTTTAAAGTATAAGGATGTTTGTTACATAATAATACTGATCATGAGCAAGTGTCTTATTTAGTTGTGCTCTAATAATGGGGGCAATGTTTGTTTTTTAATTCAGTGCTAATTTTTTTTATCACAGTTACACATGATCATAATTTAGAGAGTCAAATTGCTGTGCAAGACTTATTACAGAAAAAAGCAGAACTCTGACTACCTCTTTTCAATTTCTGTTCTCTACAGGTAGCCACTTTCATTTCTTTAAACTGACTCTTAGCATGTTTTCCTCCATACTTCCATCAATCTAAAAACAAAGAAACAGGTGGTGGTCCTAAGATGGCGGAGGAATAGGATGGTGAGACCACTTTCTCTCCCACAAATTCATTGAAAGAACATTTGAATGCCGAGCAAATTTCACAAAACAACTTCTGAATGCTGGCAGAGGGCATCAGGCACCCAGAAAGGCAGCCCATTATCTTTGAAAGGAGATTAAGTGCCTAACAGCAACTCCCAGTGGAGCAGCAGCCCAGACACTCGCATCCCCCACTAGCAAGCGGGGGCTGGACAGGGAGGCGTGGACTGCATTGCTTAGGGTAAGGACTGGGCCTGAATGCCCTGAGGGCAATCTGAGGGAACTAGCTTGAGATAGCAACCCAGACTGTGGGATAGCTATCCGGCAAAAAACCCTAACCTAAGACACCGCCAGGCCCACTCACAGAACAAAGGACTGAGCAGAGCTAGCCGGCTGTGGACAGGCCCATCCCCCATCAGAGACAGGCAGGTGAGAGCAGCCAGAGCCGGAAGGGGGCAATCGCGGCCCCAGAGAGACATCCTAAAGCAAACTGCAAGCAGACTTCACTGCTAACCAAGACTTTTTGGGATTCAGGATGGTCGACATCCACTGGGAGGGTTGCAGCCAGAGATCAGCTCCCCAGAAGAGACACACAGTACACCTGAGAAGGTGCACCCAGTGTACACCCAGAAAACCAAGCTGCTGGTACGGGGGAGGCAGGTGACTCTGCTCGCCAAGCACCTGGTCACCTGAGCTGCTCCGACCTGGGACAGGCACAAAACGCAGACCCAACCAAGTCTGCACCTTTGTGGAGTACCCAAGAACCTGAACCTGAGTGGCTTGACCTAGGGAGTGCATGCAACCCAGGGCCAGCATCAGACAGTTCCCGACAGAGCAACCTAGAGCCTGAGCAGTGTAGACTGGTAAAGCACACATGCCATGAGTCGGGGCAAACCCAGTGTGGCTGAATCACTGTGAGCACACGCCAGTGATATTTGTTTGCACTGTTCCTCCCTCCTCACAGCACGACTGAACAAGTGAGCCTAAAAAAAGTGACCACCACCCCCCACCTTGTGTCAGGGTGGAAATTAGACACCGAAGAGACCAGCAAACAGAAGAAGCTAAAATAAACAGAGGGAACCGCTTTGGAAATGACAGGTGCAAGAGATCAAAACCCTGTAGTTAGCATCGACTACATAGGAAGGGGCCTATAGACCTGGAGAAGTACAAGCTGGACCAAGGAACTATCTGAAAATGAACTGATCCCACACTGTCCAAAACAGCTCCAGAAAAAGTCCTAGATATATTTTTACTATTATCATTTATTTAAATTAAAAAAAAATTTTTTTTTAAATTTCAAGTCCCCTATTACTCCTTTAATTTTCATTTTTATAACCTACTATTACCTTGCAAAAAAAGACCCTATTTTTAAAGCAAACCTCATATATATATTTTATAATTTTTGTGACTTTTTTTTTTTCATATTGTATTTTTGAGAATCTAACCTCTACTCTAGATTTCTAATCTTTGCTTTTTGGTATTTGTTATCAACTTTGTTATCTGGAAAATCCCATGGATGGAGGAGCCTGATAGGCTACAGTCCATGGGGTCGCAAAGAGTCGGACACGACTGAGCGACTTCACTCACTTCACATCAACTTTGTACCTTTAAGAACCCAATCTTCAGTACCCATTTTTACTTGGGAGTGAGATCACTGGTCTGATTGCTCTCTCCCCCTTTTGACTTTCCTTTTTCTTCACCAGGTTGCCTCTATCTCCCCCCTCCCCCTTTTCTTCTCTCCCCAACTCTGTGAATCTCTTTGTGTGTTCCGGGCTGTGGAGAACACTTAGGGAACTGATTACTGGCTGGATCCCTCTCGCTCCTTTTGATTCCCCCTTTTATCCTCCTGGCCACCTCTGTCTCATTCCTCCCTCTTCTCTTCTCTGTGTAACTCTGTGAACATCTCTGAGGGATCCAGACTGTGGAGAGCACTTAGGGAAGTGATTACTGGCTAGCTTGCTCTCTCCCCTTTTGATTCCCCCTCTTCTCCTCCTGGTCACCTCTATCTCCCTCCTCCCTCTTCTCTTCTCCATGTAACTCTGTGTACCTCTCTGGGTGTCCCTCACTATGGTGAAACTTTTCATCATTAACCTAGATGTTTTATCATCAGTGCTGTATAGATGGAGAAGTCTTGAGGCTACTGTAAGAATAAGACTGAAAACCAGAGGCAGAAGGCTTAAGTCCAAATCCTGAGAACACCTGAGAACTCCTGAATCCAGGGAATATTAATCAATAGGAGCTCATCAAACGCCTCCATACCTACAATGAAACCAAGCACCACCCGAGGGCCAACAAGTTCCAAAGCAAGACAAACCAAGCAAATTCTCCAGCAACACAGGAACATAGCCCCGAACTTCAATATACAGGCTGCCCAAAGTTACACCAAACCCAGTGACATCTGAAAACTCATACTGGACACTTTATTGCACTCCAGAGAGAACAAATTCAGCTCCACCTACCAGAACACCGGCACAAGCTTCTCTAACCAGGAAACCTTGACAAGCTACCTGTCCAACCCCTCCCACAGTGAGGAACCTCCATGATAAAGAGTAACCACAAACTGCCAGAATACAGAAAGGCCACCACAAACACAACAATATAAACAAGATGAAAAGGCAGAGAAATACCCAGCAGGTAAAGGAACAGGATAAATGCCCACCAAACCAAACGAAAGAGGAAGAGATAGGGAATCCACCTGATAAAGAATTCCGAATCATGATAGTGAAAATGATCCAAAACCTTGAAAACAAATTGGAGTTACAGATAAATAGCCTGGAGAAAAGGATCCAGAAGATGCAAGAAATGTTTAACAAGGACCTAGAAGAAATAAAAAAGCGTCAATATATAATGAATAATGCAATAACTGAGATCAAAAACACTCTGGAGGGAAGCAACAGTAGAATGATGGAGGCAGAAGATAGGACAAGTGAGGTAGAAGATACAATGGTAGAAATAAATGAAACAGAGAGAAAAAAGAATTTAAAGAAATGAGGACAACCTCAGAGACCTCTGGAACAATGTTAAATGCCCTAAAATTCGAATCATAGGAGTCCCAGAAGAAGAAGACAAAAAGAAAGACCATGAGAAAATACTTGAGGAGATAATAGTTGAAAACGTCCCTAAAATGGGGAAGGAAATAATCACCCAAGGCCAAGAAACCCAGAGAGTCCCCAAACAAGATAAACCCAAGGCAAAACAACCCAAGACACATATTAATCAAATTAACAAAGATCAAACACAAAGAACAAATATTAAAAGCAGCAAGGGAAAAACAACAAATAACACACAAGGGGATTCCCATAAGGATAACAGCTGATCTTTCAATAGAAACTCTTCAGGCCAGAAGGGAATGGCAGGACATACTTAAAGTGATGAAAGAAAATAACCTACAGCCCAGATTACTGTACCCAGAAAGGATCTCATTCAAATATGAAGGAGAAATCAAAAGCTTTACAGACAAGCAAAAGCTGAGAGAATTCAGCACCACCAAACCAGCTTTCCAACAAATGCTAAAGGAGCTTCTCTTTTCCTGTTTAGACAGGAAACAAAAAAAGGGTGTATAAACTTGAACCCAAAACAATAAAGTAAATGGCAATGGGATCATACTTATCAATAATTACCTTAAATGTAAATGGGTTGAATGCCCCAACCAAAAGACAAAGACTGGCTGAATGGATACAAAAACAAGACCCCTATATATGTTGTCTACAAGAGACCCACCTCGAAACAAGGGACACATACAGACTGAAAGTGAAGGGCTGGAAAAAAGTTATTCCATGCAAATAGAGACCGAAAGAAAGCAGGAGTAGCAATGCTCATATCAGATAAAATAGACTTTAAACAAAGGCTGTGAAAAGAGACAAAGATGGACACTACATAATGATCAAAGGATTGATCCAAGAAGAAGATATAACAATTATAAATATATATGCACCCAACATAGGAGCACTGCAATATGTAAGACAAATGCTAACAAGTATGAAAGGGGAAATTAACAATAACACAATAATAATGGGAGACTTTAATATCCCACTCACACCTATGGATAGATCAACTAAACAGAATATTAACAAGGAAACACAAATTTTAAATCATACAATAGACCAGTTAGACCTAACTGATATCTATAGGACATTTCACCCAAAACAATGAATTTCATCTTTTTCTCAAGCACACACAGAACCTTCTCCAAGATAGATCACATCCTGGGCCATAAATCTAGCCCTGGTAAATTCAAAAAAATTGAAATCATTCCAAGCATCTTTTCTGACCACAATGCAGTAAGATTAGATCTCAATTACAGGAGAAAAACTATTAAAAATTGCAGCATATGGAGGCTGAACAACACGCTGCTGAATAACCAACAAATCACAGAAGAAATTAAAATATGCATAGAAACGAATGAAAATGAAAACACAACCACCCAAAACCTATGGGACACTGTAAAAGCAGTGTTAAGGGGAAGGTTCATAGCAATACAGGCTTACCTCAAGAAACAAGAAAAGAGTCAAATAAATAACCTAAGACTGAAATGGTTATTTATTTGACTGACATCTGAAAACTCATTACTGGACACTTCATTACACTCCAGAGAGAAGAAATCCAGCTCCACCCACCAGAACGCCGACACAAGCTTCCCTACCCAGGAAAACTTTTTTTTAAAAAAAGAAAACTATGGGCCAATATCACTGATGTACATAGATGCAAAGTGTAGACTGAGATGTCTACACCCAAAGCAACTAGAAAAGGAAGAAATGAAGAACCCCAGGGTTAGTAGAAGGAAAGAAATCTTAAAAATTAGGGCAGAAATAAATGCAAAAGAAACAAAAGAGACCATAGCAAATATCAATGAAGCCAAAAGCTGGTTATTTGAGAAGATATATAAAATTGAGAAACCGTTAGCCAGACTCATCAAGAAACAAAGGGACAAAAATCAAATCAACAAAATTAGAAATGAAAATGGAGAGATCACAACAGACAACACGGAAATACAAAGGATCCTAAGAGACTATTATCAGCAACTATATGCAAATAAAATGGACAACTTGGAAAAAATGGACAAATTCTTAGAAAAGTACAACTTTTCATAACTTAACCAGGAAGAAATAGAAAATCTTAACAGACCCATCACAAGCACAGAAATTGAAACTGTAATCAGAAATCTTCCAACAAACAAAAGCCCAGGACCAGAAGGCTTCACAGCTGAATTCTACCAAAAATTTAGAGAAAAGCTAACACCTATCCTACTCAAACTTCCAGAAAATTGCAGAGGAAGGTAAACTTCCAAACTGATTCTATGAGGCCACCATTACCCTAATACCAAAACCTGACAAAGATGCCACAAGAAAAAGAAAACTACAGGCCAATATCACTGATGAACATAGATGCAAAAATCCTTAACAAAATTCTAGCAAACAGAATCCAACAACATATTAAAAAGATTATACATCATGACCAAGTGGGCTTTAACCTAGGGATGCAAAGATTCTTCAATATCCACAAATGAATCAATGTAATACACCACATTAACAAATTGAAAAATAAAACCATATGATTATCACAATAGATGCAGAAAAAGCCTTTGACAAAATTCAACATCCATTTATGATTAAAAAAAAAAAAAAAACCCTCCAGAAAGCAGAAATAGAAGGAACATACGTCAACATAATAAAAGCTATATATGACAAACCCACAGCAAACATTATCCTCAATGGTGAAAAATTGAAGCATTTCTCCTAAAGTTAGGAACAAGACAAGGGTGCCCACTCTCACCACTACTATTCAACATAGTTTTGGAAGTTTTGGCCACAGCAATCAGAGCAGAAAAAGAAATAAAAGGAATCCAGATTGGAAAATAAGAAGTAAAACTCTCACTGTTTGCAGATGACATGATCCTCTACATAGAAAACACTAAAGACTCAACCAGAAAATTACTAGAGCTAATCAATGAATCGGAGAAGGCAATTGCACCCCAATTCAGTACTCTTGCCTGGAAAATCTCATGGATGGAGGAGCCTGATGGGTTGGATACGACTAACAGTTAACAGTTAAGAGTTAAGTCGCTAAGAGTTGGACACGACTTCACTTTCATGCATTGGAGAAGGAAATGGCAACCCACTCCTGTGTTCTTGCCTGGAGAATCCCAGGGATGGGGGAGCCTGGTGGGCTGCCATCTATGGGGTCGCACAGAGTCGGACATGACTGAACCGACTTAGCAGCAGCAATCAATGAATATAGTAAAGTTGCAGGATATAAAATCAACACACAGAAATATACATGAACAATGAGAAAACATGAAGAGAAATTAAGGAAACAATTCCATTCTCCATTGCAATGGAAAGAATAAAATACTTAGGAATATATCTACCTAAAGAAACAAAAAGACCTATATATAGAAAACACTGATGAAAGAAATCAAAGAGGACACAAATAGATGGAGAAATATACCATGTTCATGGATCAGAAGAATCAATACAGTGAAAATGAGTATACCACCCAAAGCAATCTAAATGCAATCCCTATCAAGCTAGCAACAGTATTTTTCAGAGAACTAGAACAAATAATTTCACAATTTGTATGGAAATACAAAAAACCTCGAATAGCCAAAGCAATCTTGAGAAAGAAGAATGGAACTGGAGGAATCAACCTGCCTGACTTCAGGCTCTACTACAAAGCCACAGTCATCAAGACAGTATGGTACTGGTACAAAGACAGAAATATAGATCAATGGAACTAAATAGAAAGCCCAGAGATAAATCCATGCACCTATGGACACCTTATCTTTGACAAAGGAGGCAAGAATATGCAATGGAGAAAAGACAATCTTTTTAACAAGTGATGCTGGGAAAACTGATCAACCACTTGTAAAAGAATGAAATGAGAACACTTTCTAACACCATACCCAAATATAAACTCAAAATGGATTAAAGATCTAAACATAAGACCAGAAACTATAAAACTCCTAGAGGAAAACATAGGCAAAACACTCTCTGACATAAACTACAGCCAGGATCCTCTATGACCCACCTCCCAGAAGATTGGAAATAAAAGCAAAAATAAGCAAATGGGACCTAATTAAACTTAAAAGCTTCTGCACAACAAAGGAAACTATAAGCAAGGTGAAAAGACAGCCTTCAGAATGGGAGAAAATAATAACAAAGGAAGCAACAAAGAATTAATCTCAAAAATATACAAGCAGCTCCTGCAGCTCAATTCCAGAAAAATAAATGCCCCAATCAAAAAGTGGACCAAAGAACTAAACAGATATTTCTCAAAAGAAGACATATAGATGGCTAACAAACACATGAAAAAATGCTCAACATCACTCATTATCAGAGAAATGCAAATCAAAACCACTATGAGGTACCATTTCACGCCTGTTAGAATGGCTGCTATCCAAAAGTCTACAAGCAATAAATGCTGGAGAGGGTATGGAGAAAAGGGAACCCTCTTACACTGTTGGTGGGAATGCAAACTAGTATAGCCACTATGGAGAACAGTGTGGAGATTCCTTAAAAAACTGGAAATAGAATTGCCTTATGACCCAGCAATCCCACTGTTGGGCATACACACTGAGGAAACCAGAATTGAAAGAGACACTTGTACCCCAGTGTTCATCGCAGCACTGTTTATAATAGCCAGGACACGGAAGCCACCTAGATGTCCATCAGCAGATGAATGGATAAGAAAGCTGTGGTACATACACACAATGGAATATTACTCAGCCATTAAAAAGAATATATTTGAATCAGTTCTAATGAGGTGGATGAAACTGGAGCCTATTATACAGAGTGAAGTAAGCTAGAAAGAAAAACACCAATATAGTATACTAAGGCATATATATGGAATTTAGAAAGATGGTAACAATAACCCTGTATGCGAGACAGCAAAAGAGACACAGATGTATAGTACAGTCTTTTAGACTCTGTGGAAAAGGGTGAGGCTGGGATGATACGGGAGAATGGCATTGAAACATATAAATTATCACATGAGAAATGAATCAACAGTCCAGGTTCAATGCATGAATCAGGGTGCTCGGGGCTGGTGCACTGGAATGACCCAGAGGGATGGGATGGGGAGGGAGGTGGGAGGGGGGTTCAGGATGGGGAACACATGTACACCCATGGTGGATTCATTTCAATGTATGGCAAAACCAATACAATATTGTAAAGTAAAAAATAAATAAAACTGAGATTAAGAAAAAATAAAAAAAAAACAAAGAAACAGCTTAATTTTTCAGTTTTAGGCATAACATATTGATTTCCTACTGTGGAAAATACAAATTTAGGTTTCTTTCACTGCTTCTATCCCCATCCCCAGCTTACACGTACACACTCTTTCCCTTTCTCAACAGAGTTTCATCATAATTTTGGTTTACCATTACAGTGTGTATAGTATTATGACCTTATAAACATGAGAACTTGCTGAGTCATACTGGGTACTGTTATTACTTTTCCCTTTCTGAACAAGTTTTGGTTTTCCTTGTTATTTTTTAAAATTTTTAGGTGATGCTATTGTTGTCTGTTCTTAACTTACTATATAGTTACAGTTCACTTTTCCAGTTGTGCACATCTCCTTTCACTATATACACAGACATTAAGCATCAATATTATCCTCCTAAAAACAAAGTCATGAGCTTTTGACTTTCCATATCTGCATGGCTGAAGCTTAGCTCTTGTTTGGCATCTCCTTTTACCATGATCCTGGGGATTTTCTTTCCATCTTTTGCATAAATTTTTTTTCCTGGATTCTATGCCTTTCTCTCTTAGTTTTATTTGTTTTGGTAGAACATAGATTCCTGAGGAGCTGCACATAAGAGGAAAAAAATTTTGAGACTGTGCACTCTGAAAATTTAAAAATTTTACTCTCATAACTTAATAACTGGCTGGGAATAGAATTCTAGACTAGAAAACATGTACCCTCAGAATTATGATGGCATTGATCTATTGCCTTCTAGCTTCTAGAATTGCTAATAAGATGCTCAGTAATAAAGGCTAACATTCTCTCAGCACTAAATATGTGCCAGTCACACGTCCATATGTATTTATGTTTATTATCTCATGTAATTCTCACAACAAACCTATAAGTTGGGTATTACTTTAATTTCCTTCTTTACGGGAAACTAAGACACAGGGTTGCAATGACTTTCCCAGAGTTAGAGGGCTAGTCTGGGACTTGAATTCAGCTGAGTTGGATGGCAAGCTCATGCTCTTAGCCTCTATGCCATACTGACAAATTGATTAGTAATCTTAATGAATTGTGAACTTTCAATCTAAATACTTCTCTTATTTTTATTATTCTGAATTTAGTACTCTGAAATTTTACAATGCTGTGTCTTGTGGTGTACTTTTCTCATTCCTAATCGTGAAGACACAGTGGGCCATTTTAGTCTGAATATGATGTGCTTCAGTTCTTGCAAAGGTTCTTGAATTATTTCTGTGTTGGTTTCCTCCCTTTCTCTTCCTCTGTTCTCTGCTTCTAGATTTCATGGACTGGTCCTACTAATTTGCCTATTCTCTGCCTATTTTATCTTCCATAGCTTCACTTATTTGCTTCACTTTTGATAAGCTCTCCTCAACTTTATCATCAAGAATTTCTATTGAATTTTTTATTTCTGCTATTATATTTTAACATCCAAGAGCTCTTCTTTGTGACCATTGAATGCACTTCTTTAAAACATTCTGGGTTCTTTTTTCCCATAGGTTTATCATCTCATGACTCTCTCATATATTCAAATTCACATCAATCAGAATGTTTTGAGTCTTTAAAAAAAATTATCCAAGTTGCCATTTTTATATTCACTTGTATTTTGTCTGTGTATTATCTGGTGGCCATAGGATATTTGTATTAGAGATTTGGCTGGAAGCTTTGTACGCGAGAGTGGAGTCTGTTGACTGGGTAGTGAAATGCCTGGCCTGTTTCATTAGGGAATTCTTGATGTCAGGGCCTTTCAGCTCAGGTTAGTCTGATTCTTAATAGATAAATGTTCCAGTCTCCTCCCTGAATGGGAAGAATCTGGCTGCCAGCATTTGGAAAAGCCCTTCAATGTACACATGTATCTAATGCCTCTGCTTTTGACATAGCATCAGTACCCTTGGATACACTGGTATCTTCCATGTGAGGGATCCTCCATTTTACTCTTTCCCTGGATTAAACCTCTAATATCCTTCTGGGGAAGGATGGGAAGAGGAGGAGAAGATGTTTCCATGTGTGGAGCAGGATTCCAGATATGGGGCTTCAAAATTATCAATGATTTCTCCAGTTTTCAGTCCCATCTTCTCTGGCACTTTTCGGTGCTCTGTTGAGTTCTGAGGTCAGTAACAAATGGAAAAATGAGTTGCTTTTCAAATTTTCTCACTGTCAGTTTAGAACTCAGCTTTCTTGGATTTATTCCATCAATTACATTTGTCTATTTGCTTTTTACTGCTCTTGTACTCTTAGTTTCAGGGTGGATAAGCCTTTTCAAAAACCCTCCTTTCAGTCATTTTAGTAAGGCTTGAGGAGTTGACAAAGGCAAAAAATGTATGGTTGGGGGAGGGTGGTGTTAGTGAGAGCAGTAAACCTGCCATTCCTAAACAGTACCTTCTGTTTAAGAGCTTTAAGCTTGCGTTTCCTCATATGCAAAATTAAGATAGTAATACTTATCTTTTAGAGTTGACATAAAGATTAAAAGACATTAAATGAGATAAATGAACATAAAATGTTTGGAATAATGTCTTTCACCTAGCAAGGTGAAAGCAAGTTAGTCATTAGCACGTATTTATATGGTATCTTAAGAACAGAAACATATTTAAATTAATTTTAAAATATGTCTAGAGAAAAGATACAGAGAAGTGTTTTGGAATCCATTTGGAGGAAAGAGAAAGATCTCCCTGCAACTAGAAATGCCTCTGGCAGCTATTCTTCCTGTCTCCCCTGTCTTCCTGGACACGAAATTGTTCAGTTTCTTACTTCTGCTCTTTTCTGGGTACCTCTTCCATTTCCTTGTTTTTCCTTTCAGACAAGCTTTCTTTGCTTAATGGGCCCACTGTTGAAAATGGCCTCAAGCTCCAATACAGACCCCTGAATGCCTGATTCATTTTCTGTTCCTCAATTTCATTTTCTTGGGCAAGGTTGGTGGAGAGCCTGGAGGGCTACAGTCCATGGAGTTGCTAAGAGTCGGACACGACTGAGCGACTTCACTTGCATTGGAGAAGGAAATGGCAACCCACTCCAGTATTCTTGCCTTGATAATCCCAGGGATGGGGGAGCCTGGTGGGCTGCCGTCTATGGGGTCATACAGAGTCGGACACGACTGAAGCGACTTAGCAAGCAGCAGCAGCAGCAGAGTCCATTCTTGTTCAGTTAGTCAAGAGGTGGTATCGTGAGATCTTAATGTTTTTCCTTTCAGGCTATGGGGTGGGGTGCCATGGAGTGATAAGTAATTCTAGTGCACATGAAGTACTGCTCATAATGTAATCTTTAGAGATGAGAAGATTTAAAATGGACATACATATGAATGTTACAAAGTTTAGTATGTGTGTATCTATGAATATATGTATACTAAATACTAATTAATATATGTACACTCATTCAGGAGGTTGTTGAGTTATATGAGAAATGCATGTAAAGTATTTAGCATAGTTTGTGACACAGCAAATTCAATAAATGTTTTATACTATTATTGTATTTAAATACATAAAAAAACTGCTATTCAGAAATTCACCAAAATAGTAATTGTGAGTTTCATCTAGAAGATGTAGTTATGGGTAATTATTATTTACTTATCTACATTTCTTTATTTATTTTCATAATTTACCTGTATTTTTTTAAGCAATTTTTAAAAAGTTGAAGTATAATGAATTTACAATGTTGTGTTAGTTTTAGGTATACAGTAAAGTGATTTATTTATACATATATTTTTCTTTTTTCAGATTCTTTTCCTTATAGGTTATTATAAGATATTAAATATAATACCCTGAACTATATAGTAAATCCTTGTTACTTTTCTGTTTTATGTATATCCATTTGTATTTGTTAATCTCATACTCCCAATTTATCCCTCTATCCCTTCTCTTTCCCCCTTGGTAACCATAAGTTCTTTTTCTATGTCTGTGAGTATGTAACTGTTTTGTAAATAAGTTCATTTGTATCCTTTTTTAGATTCTACATATAAGTCATATCATAGAATATTTGTCTTTCTCTGTCTGTCTTCACTTAGTGTGATATTCTCTAGGTCTATCCATGTTGCTGCAAAATGGCAATACTTCATTCATTTTTATGAGTAGTATTTCATTGTATGCATATACCATATCTTCTTTATCTATTCATCTGTCAATGGACATTTAGGTAGCTTCAATGTCTTGGCTATTGTAAATAGTGCTGCTATGAATATTGGGGTGCATGTATCTTTATGAATTAGAATTTTCACAGGATATACGTGCAGGAGAGGGATTACAGAATCATGGTAACTCTAATTCTAGTTTTTTAAGGAACCCCCATATTGTTCTCTATATTGGTTGCACAAATTTACATTCCCACCAATAGTGTAAGAGAGCTCCTTTTTCTGTGCATCCTCTCCAGTATTTGTTATTTGTAGAGTTTTTAATGATGGCCATTCTGACTGGTGTGAAGTGATACCTCATTGTAGTTTTGATTTGCATTTCCTGAGTAATTCTTAATACTTTAAGCTTGAGTTGGCCATCCATATGTCCCCTTTGGAGAGATGTCTATTCAGGTCTTCTGACCATTTTTTGATTGGGTTGTTTGTTTCATTGATATTAAGATGTAAGAGCTGTTTGTGTATGTTGGTAATCAATCCCTTTTTGGTAGCATTATTTGCAGATAATAATATTTTCTTCCATTCAGTAGGTTGTCCTTTTGTTTTGTTTATGGTTTTCTTTGCTATGAAAAAGCTTATGTTTGCCTAGGCCCTATTTGTTTATTTTTGTTTACATTTCCATTACTCTAAGATAGGGAACCAAAAAAATATTGCTGTAATTTATGTCAGTGTGTTCTGTTTATGTTTTTCTCTATGAGTTTTATAGTATCTGGTCTTACATTTAAGTCTTTGATTCATTTTGAGGTTTTTATTTTGTATTTGGTTAGAGAATGTTCTAATTGTATTCTTTTTTAAAAATTAATTAATTTATTTTAATTGGAGGCTAATTACTTTACAGTGTTGTAGTGGTTTTGCCATACATTGACATGAATCAGCCATGGGTGTACATGTGTCCCCCATCCTGAACCCCCCTCCCACCTCCCTTCCCATCCCCTCCCTCAGGGTTGTCCCAGTACACTGGCTTTGAGTGTCCTGTTTCATGCATTGAACTTGGACTGGTAATCTATTTCACATATGGTAATATACACATTTCATTGCTACTCTCTCAAATCATCTCTATTCTTTTATCTGTAGCTGTCCAGTTTTCTCAGCCCTACTTGTTAAAGAGACTGTTTTCTTTTTATTTCTCCACTGTGTATTCTTCACTGCTTTGTCACAGATTAAGTGTGCAAGTTTATGTCTGGGCTGTCCATCCTGTTCCATTGATCTATGTGTCTGATTGTGCCAATACCATAGTATTTTGATTACTGTAGCTTTGTAGTATGGACTGAAGTCAGGGAGCCTGATTCCTCTAGGTCTATTCTTCTTTCTCCAGATTGTTTAGGCTATTCAGGGACTTTTGTGTTTCCATACAAATTAAAAAACAATTTTTTTTGTTCTAATTCTATGAAAAATATCATTGGTAATTTACTAAGGATTGCACTGAATCTATAGACTGCCTTGGGTAGTACGGTCATTTTAACAATATTAATTTTTCCAGTCCAAGAACATTAACATGGTATATCTTTCCATCTGTTTGTGCTGTTTTCAATTTCTTTCATTCATGTCTTACAGTTTTCAGAGTATAGGTCCTTTGTCTCCTTAGGTAGATTTTTTTCCCCAGGTATTTTATTCATTTTGCTATGATGGTAAATGGGATTTCTTCTTTAATTTCTCTTTCTGATATTTCATTGTAAATATATAGAAATGCAATAGATTCTATATATTAATTTTGTATCCAGAAACTTTACTGAATTCATAGATGAGCTCTACTAGCTTTCTGGTAGGCAAAATAATTCCATAAACCTGTTGATATAAAAAAAATGTATATATGAAGACAGAACAGTTGTCTTTATCTCCCAGCAAGTAGATCTTTTACTTATTTGACAGCTTGAAATGTTTTTTATAAAATAACACTTTCCGTTTTATCTTCTTATTTTTTCCAGTTTTCTAAATTTTTATGGTAAGGTGAAGAACCTGAGAGTGTGTGGTGGGCCTTGTAATGGATGGGAGGATTTGAAGAGTTTGATTTTTCAGCTGCATGTACCAGTACAGTTTCCCAATTGATGATATTCAGAGCAAGAAGTCAGAAAATGAAGAGTTGCTATACAGGAAAAACTATGTCTAAAATCTTTATACAAAAATTAAACATTTTAAAATATTATAGAATTAATACATTAAGGCATTCAATGAGCCATTGTTATCTTTCTGGTACTCTGGCACTCACAATCATACTGAACACTGTTTTCCTTTTTCAGGGCAACCCATTTTGTTCATCTGAGTCCAGAGTGTAAGTGCAAACAGATTCTCACAACTAGCAAGGTAGATTAAATGTCATCTACTTCAAAATCAGAATTTTTCAGATGAAAACATACAGAATAAGAAAGTTTCTCCCCTTTGGGGTGATTATAAAACTAGTAATAAACAATGGTGTCAGATATTTTCAAATTTTAGCTTGATATCCTCTCTGCTGCAAGCGTTTCCTACTTACCTGTGTTTTGTTCATCATAAATTTCTAGGTCATCACCCACCAAGTCAAGTCATATTGTCTCTGCTTTTTGAAAGTGCCTATTAAGTCACAGGTGATCTTTGTGGCAGCAATAGATTATAAAGGTTGAGTCTCAATTTAAAAACTCATTATCAAACTGATAACCACAACATTTTAAGTGGGAAAAGGAAAAGGCCTACACCATTCAAGTTATATTTACTTACAACAAATGTGTTTCTTAGCGGGAAACAAAACACAACCAAAGAAATTTCTATATTATCTGCTTTTATAAAATTGTCACTGACTCAGGAATCGTTTCCTTTGGTGGGGGCCTTATAGGAAACTCAGAACCAAATCATGAACAAACACATCTCTAGCAAGATATTTCAGCAGTTTTTTTTTTTTTTTTTTGTAATATCATTGCCTCTCAGCTTTGAGATCTCTGCCTACCTTCATTTTCCCTTTAAATTCATTTCGTTAATCACATCACTTTTACTTTTACTGACATTGTTTCATAAATAATTTCAAGAATTTTTTTGAATAAGGCGTTATAAAGACAAACAAGTGAAGCAATTTTTGTATGCTTTATTCAATGTACCAGCTGGTATAGGTACATTTACTTTTTAAAAAACTTGTTCCATTTTATTGAGTAACAAGTCTATTTTCATGTTTATTCAGTGTTCACTGTAGAAAGGCCCCATATTACCCTCTGTGAGGTTATGAAATAAAATTAAAAATTTTAAGACTTAGAAAGTTTTTTAGGTTATAAACCAGCACTACCCTTGAATCTCCATTAAGTCTAATCAAGGCATATCTTTTTCCATAGTTTTTGATGATATTTATAATCAAAGTAGAATTTATATAATGTTATGTGAAATAAAGAGACATATTAGACATACACACATACATACACATACACATATTCAAAAATGGTCTCAATTTACCTAAATAGGAATTACATAATTTGTATGGGTTGGCCAAAAAGTTTGTTTGGGTTTGTCTGTAAAATGTTATGGAAAAACCTAAATGAACTTTTTTGCCGACTCAATATTTATGCAGGCATCTCACTGGAAAATTATTAAAAATTATCTAGGTATCAGAGGTACCTGGAAAAATGTTTGGTTAGTAGTGAATGCTCAGATTAAATCACCCACTGAGACCTTTCTAACCCACTAGTTCTCATAATAGAGACTCATCAATGGTTACCGTGTCTATTTACTTACGTCAGTAGGACATAATGCATATTGTGACATATCATTTTATTTATAATTATGTGCATTCTGAGATTAATATATGAGAAAATTATAACCTTAATTCCAGGTAATGTGTAATTTTGCAGTTCTTAGTGTAAAAAGGTTGATGAACTTTTATGTATGTAATCATGCCACTAACATATCTACATGGTATGGCATAAAAGGAATATGATTCTTGGATAACTCACAGGTTATTCATAAATTTACCTTTGTATGATATGTATGGTTTGCATTATATATAAAATATAGTTTTTATTGCTTCATTACCCTTGAAGTATTTCCTATTCATTATTTTATCAAATCCTTTAAATAGTCCTACAAGTGTCAAGTTTTGACACTGCTTCAAATGTATGGAAACTGAATTCCAGGGAGACCGTGGGATAGAAGGTCACACAGCAGGAAAATGATTTCACAGTACTGTGTGACCAGGGGGGCAGGTCTCCTCACTCTCAGTTCAGGGTGCTTCTAATGCAACCATTATAGCTTCCAAGCTTCTAAAAATCAATACCAGCTTCTCCTCAGATCCCCACATAGCTCCTTATGAAGCTGACCTCATCCTGTTCTAACCTTTATTAATATTAAACATCAATAGCTGAAGGAATGGAGGGGCTTGCATATCCAGCCTTTACTACCAGTGTTCCCACACTGTACTTTCATTGGGTGACTATCAGACCCCTTTTGAAAACATTAAGGCCTGGGCTTTCTTGGTGTCTTGTCAAACTCTCTTACATATTTAAAACTTGCATAGATACTTTTAGTTTGCACAGAGGAACTTTTCAGAAAATTCCCTTTACAATCAGAACATTATCTAATACAACATAGCTTTGTATATGAGTTCAAAGAACATAATTCTTTTGAAATAAGGTGGGCTTGAAGCTAAATAAAAATATAAAGTAAATACACTTATAAAGAAAAACTACAATGTTAATAGGTATTTTCCTTTGAATTAGAGCACTCTAAGATTTTTTATTTTATTTTTTAACTTTACAATATTGTATTGGTTATTCCCTCGAAAATTCAAGTCCAGCATCTCAAATTTACATCTAATTAGGACTCGAATTTCTTTCCTTCCCACCACACAAACCACACAGATGCACTCTGCCCAGCTTTCACAAATTATTAATGATCTCTCCATTCTCCTTTTGCTCAGGCCCCAAAACTAAGAGTCATCCTTACCTCCTTTCTTTAGAGCAAAATACATCCTGAATTTGACCACTTCTGATAAGCTCTATTGCCATCTTCCAAAATCTTATCTAGATTTACTTCAATAGCCACAGATTGGCTTCTCGATTTCCATTCTTGCCCAAACCTTCTCCCCACCCAACTCCCCCAGGTCAATTCAATGCACCACAGCTAGAATAGTTTTAGTAGTACACAGTTCAGACCATGTTGTTCTGTATTTCTTCTCCAATGGCTTCCTTACATCTTTCCCTGGGCTGTGTGAGATCTGGTTCCACCCTACTTCTCCAGCTTTTGATCATCGACGTCTTACACTTGTTCATCTTTGAAGTGATCATGATTGTTCCCACCTTTGCATTTGTTAGTCCCTCTTCCTGGCACACACTTGTCCAGGTCCCTTCAGATATAGTTTTTCATTTCATCCCTACACAGAGTCAAATTCTTAGAGAGAGTCTCCTGATTCTACCTAGAATATTACTCCTTCAACTCTCTGTTCTTATCTATTTTCTCCTGCTGCTTTATTTTCCTTTATAGAACTATCACTACCTCATTTCAACTGAATATGTATATACATGTATATACATTGAATGTATATCAGTTCAGTTCAGTTCAGTCGTTCAGTTGTGTCTGACTTTTTGCAACCCCATGGACTGCAGCATGCCAAGCCTCCCTGTCCATCACCAACTCCCAGAGCCTACTCAAACTCATGTCCATTGAGTCGGTGATGTCATCTAACCATCTCATCCTCTGTCATCCCCTTCTCCTCCACCTTCAATCTTTCCCAGTATTAGGGTCTTTGCCAATGAGTCAGTTCTTCCCATCAGGTGGCCAAAGTATTGGAGTTTCACCTTCCAATGAATATTCAGGACTGATTTTCTTTAGGATGGACTAGTTGAATCTCCTTGCAGTCCAAGGGATCCTTAAGAGTTTTCTCTAACACCACAGTTCAAAATCATCAATTCTTCAGTGCTCAGCTTTCTTTATAGTCCAACTCTCACATCCATACCTGACTACTGGAAAAACTATAGCCTTGACTAGACAGATCTTTGTTGGCAAAGTAATGTCTCTGCTTTTTAATATGTCTTCTAGGTTGGTCATAATTTTTCTTCCAAGGAGTAAGCGTCTTTTAATTTCATGGCTGCAGTCACCATCTGCAGTGATTTTGGAGACCCAAAATATAAAGTCTTTCACTGTTTCCATTGTTTTCCCATCTATTTGCCACGAAGTGATGGAACTGAATGCCATGATCTTAGTTTTCTGAATGTTGAGTTTTAAATTCTCCAAGCCAGGCTTCAACAGTATGTGAACCGTAAACTTCCAGATGTTCAAACTGGATTTAGAAAAGGCAGAGGAACCAGAGATCAAATTGCCAACATCTGCTGGATCATCGATTGAAAAAGCAAAAGTGTTCAAGAAAAACAACTACTTCAGCTTTATTGACTACGTCAAAGCCTTTGACTGTGTGGATCACAAGAAACTGTGGAAAATTCTTAGATGGGGATAACAGACCACCTGACCTGCCTTTTGATAAATCTGTATGCAGGTCAAGAAACAACAGTAGAATTGGACTTGGAACAACAGACTGGTTCCAAATTGGGAAACGAGTACATCAAGGCTGTATATTGTCACCCTGCTTATTAACTGCAGAGTACATCATGAGAAATGCTGGGCTGGATGACACACAAGCTGGAACCAAAATTGCTGGGAGAAATATCAATAACCCCAGATATGTGGATGACACCACCCTTACGGCAGAAAGTGAAGAAGAACTAAACAGCCTCTTGATGAAAGTGAAAGAGGAGAGTGAAAAAGTTAGTTTAAAACTCAACATTGAATGTATATATGTACATTTATAATCTACCTTCCCCTCAAGATGTAAGCTGCACTGAGGATAGGGGCAATGTTGTTGAGTGCTTCATCACCAAGCTTACAGCAGTACCTGCTCCATAAATATTTTCTTTCATGTTATAAACTAGTACTTTATAATCAGAAATAAAATACATACCTTTGCCTAATCATGAACCAAAACACCAATTATAGACTGAGAACATTCTGCAAAGTACAGCTTTGACAAAGGAAAAGAATGAGCTGTCAGGAGAATTGAGAGGTTAAGTGAAGAAAGTGGAAGTTGAGCTGAGCCTGACCTGAACCAAGGCATCACAGAGCTAAGGAGATGAGAAATAATGGGAGAAGGAAAATAAGACTGCAATTAAAAATAGAAAGGTTATTGAAGGCCAGCTTCCACTTCCAAGTGACTAAGTACCAGAGAGAACCAAATTCTATAATGGGATGCAGAGAGGGGTTTGGCATCTGGCACAGGGATGCCAAGGTTATTATTCTGTGACAGAGTTCTGTGGATCCTTTAGTGATGACAGAAGGCACTCTGTTAAAAGGTTAGCTGCAGAGGGCATTTGAGATGGAAAGTGAACAGCAAAGTGCATGACACAATATGGCTTAAATCTAGTAACTGCACCTGCAAAAGACTGAAATGTTTGTTGTGTGGAAACTGTAAACAGAACAGGCACCTGAGACAGGGCCTCACCTGTTTTCAATGATCAGGTTTGCTAGAATCCAAAATGAAGTTAACTCTAAAATATCCACAAAAAGAAAATACTCCAGGCCAGAAAGAAATGGTAAAAGGAGAAGAAGACAGGGATTCCTATGCATATGCATAGTCAGTTGACCACCCTTATACACATAATGTTGTAGGGGGAAACAAGAAGAAATCTAAACGGAATCAGACTCTTTCTTTCTTCTTTTTATTGTATCAGTATGAGATGATGGACATTAACTATACTTATTGTGGCAATCATTTCACAACATAAAGTAAAGGCAAAGTCAACATAAGGTAAAGTCAAACCTTTATGGTATACATGTGAAATTCATATGATGCTATGTCAATTATAAAAACAGAAGAAATATTGCATGAATTCTCTCTCTTTCTCCAGCATGGTATTATACAGATGAACATATCTATGGGGAACCAATATAAGATCTATTAATAACCATCTGGTAGCACTGTGAATCAAAGTCAGAATACCTGGAGTCCAGAACAGGTTAGATCACAGATTGATCCTATGTGAGTCATTTCACTCCTCTAAGCTTCACTTGTCTCGTGAGTAAAATAAGAGAATTTAACTAGACAGTTCCAAATTGTGGGCACGCTCATCATTTGGTCATGTTTGACTCTTTGCAACCCCATGGACTGTAGCATGTGAGGCTCCTCTGTCCATGGAACTTTCCAGGCAAGCATACTGGAGTGGGATGCCATTTTCTTTTCCTGGGTTGTGAAAGTAAAGTGAAGTCTCTCAGTCGTGTCCGACTCTTTGAGACCCCATAGACTGTAGCCTACCAGGCTCCTCCCTCCATGGGATTCTCCAGGCAAGAGTACTGGAGTGGGTTGCCATTTCTTTCTCCAGGGGATCTTCCTGACCCAGGGATCGAACCCAGGTCTTCCTCATTCCAGGCAGACGCTTTAACCTCTGAGTCACCAGGGAAGCATGGATAAAGACCATTCCAGTTCTTACAATCTGTATCATTGTAGCCATTCCTAATGATTTGAACTAAATGAAGTATATCATAAGCTTCTAAAAATTGAGTCACTTCCCTATTCTACAGGTACTTAATCAAATATCATTCATTCATCATCCATGTATCCTTCATACAGTGAATATTTATTGAATTACTATAACATGCCAAGCACGACCCTAAGAATTTCAACAAAGTCCTTGTCCTTAAAGAATTCTACCAAAAGTTTGACACTATAGGTTTTAAATGTTAATTTGTTTTCAAGACTTAGATAGGACTCATTTAGTCAACAGAGCAAGACTGGTTAATTTGCCAAGATGTAGATTTCTGTATAATATATTTGTATCTATGTTCTCTTATGAAACAAATGTTGGAATTTATCTGCAAAGTTTGTATAAATGCCTATACCAAGTATGTATATATATATATTATACATACCCATGTTTTTCCAAGCGACTGAAGTTGGCTAACTATACTGATAGTGATAAATGTGCTATTTCCAGCTCGGTCCTACCAATTACTTCATAAGACTCTAGTCTCTTTTAGGTTCCACACTTGTGTCATACTACTGCTTGTGCAAACAACTGCAAGAGTCATTGTGTTCACATTGAGGTGAGCTCACTGGATGGCTCCCACAGAGCAGAGCCTCTTCCCAGAGAGTTAGGTTTTGCACTAGTCCCGGTTAAGAGTCTGTTCCTTTCTGACACTGATGCCTGTTTATTAAAGAATGAATTCATTTTTCATTCTCCCCTCTCTTGAGGATGGTCCCCATCAGTTGAGGCTTTTTTTTTTTTTAACAGTAATGTCTGGAAATTCATCTTCTTGTTCTTCTGGTTTACCACATATCCCTACCATTCACGCATTCAGTTTTACCAGGACTTTATGTTTCACTCTGAAGCATTAGTTATCAGAAAAATAACTGACTCTTAAACAGCCAAACAAGACTATTTTGGAATTTGTGTCTCCTTTTTTAAGGAATGTAGACAGACACCCCAAAGGGCCTGCATTCTTTAACATAACCATCACCTACTAAATAAAAAACTCACACTTATTAAAGAGCCAGATGGTTATTTCCTCATCTTCTGTTCCACCTAGTAACCTAGAAATATGTGAATTTAAAGATAAACGTAAACTTTTAATCAAGAATATCATTCTTTTTAACTTAAAAAAGAAAAATATACAAATATTTAATAATAGATGAATTATTATTTTAGCATAAATCATATTTTTCTTATTATTTTGTGAGAGATACTTAAAATAGCATCCCCCAATCACTGATGTGGAAATGTACTGCTTAGCTCTGCTTTCAAGGAAGGACTTGCTGTCACATGCAGGGAATGTGATCAGCAGGAAGCCTCTATCCATTGGTCTTTTAGGATCTGTGTTGGCAGCAGAGAACCCAGGGTGCTACTCTTCTCAGGGCTGTCTCCATCCAGTGACTCCACAAGGCAGGGTGTAAGTGGACAATCATCTTGGCCCAAGGTGGGACATTCAGATGGGCTTAGATCCCTCAGGAATAAGGGTTTGGGTAATGCTACCAGTTATGCTGTAGAGAAGAGTTGATGTAGTACTTAAAGTGAGGAGGTCCTGGAAAGTAGAGTGGAGGATGGAGACTGTGAGTACCAGTTGTTGGTACCTACTTTAGCTATGGCAGCTACAGTTCATACTACTAATGTCTCTTTTCCAAGTTTCTCTCAGGAAAGAGATCCGTCAAAATCCCCAAGAATCTGCTGCCAAAACGAGTGGAGAAGGAGATCCAAGAGGGACTATGATAGACACAGAAATGAGCTGCCCATATCCTTCTTCCAGGAATGAATTTCCGCCTTACTATAGGAAGCAATCGAGAGTAGAAAGCCTCAAATCACTGGCTTCTTCAAAGTTTGCCTCAACTGCAGACAGCCAGGGCCTCACTCTTCCTGGAAAAACTGGCAGACAATGACTGAGCAAGTTGGGAGAATATTTCTGCATAATTCAGAACTCCTCTGATGGTCAATATTCGCTCTGGAGCTCCACAAAGTTGGCAGAGATCATGCCAGACCTGTATCATGATCTGAAATCTCCCCTTGCCCAATCTTGTTTTCTCCCCCTTCCCTTTCTTTCATAGATGTTTTGATATCTAAGGACCTGCTTCTCGGGAACACAACCAGTGGCATTCACCCTTTCTCCCACTCACATGTAACAGGGCCTCTTCCTTTGCCTCCTCACCTCTTATGTGAGTAGGACAAGAAATGGGAGTGGTGGCCAGCGGCATAGAGATCTGATGGTCAGAGTCTGAGGTAGTGGTAAAGGGCAGGAATAAAATTATTCCAGTACTTTTTCAGTTTTCTTCTCAGCCCTGAGATACAGGTCCCATCATTAATGGCATGAGAGACACCCACAGCTCAATGTACAGTCAGTTTGATGTACAGTATACCTTGCTGCTTATGGTAATAGACAAATCCTCAAGAAATGAAATGTTCTGAGGGTACTGATTAGTTAAAGGTATTTTATGATAACTCCTTTAGTCAAAAAAAAAAAGGCATTTTAGCCTATTTTAAAAACACAGATTTTCATATGTTAGAATTATATAAAAATTATATTTAAAAAAACTAAAATAAAGCAGCTATTCTGACTGATGCTACCTCAAGGTTTGGGCTGGGGAAGGTAAGAAAACTGCCCTTATGTTGTTGTTTACTCACCCAGTCATGTCCGACTCTTTGTAACCCCATGGACTGCAACACGCTAGGCCTTCCTGTCCCTCACTATCTCCTGGAGTTTTCCCAAGTTCATGTTCATTGTATTGGTGATGCCATCCAGCCATCTCATGCTCTGAAGCCCTCTTCTGCTTCTGTCCTTGGTCTTTCTCAGCATCAGGGACTTTTCCAATGAGTCATCTGTTCACATCAGATGACCAAAATCCTGGAGCTATGGCTTCAGCATCAGTCCTTCCAGTAAATATTCAGAGTTTATCTCCCTTAATATTAACTGGTTTGAAATCTTTGCTGTCCAAGGTACTTTCAGGACTCTTCTTCAGCACCACAGTTCTAAGGCATCGATTCTTTGGCATTCTGCCTTCTTTACTGTCAAGCTCTCACAACCATACCCATGACCACTGGGAAGACCATAGCCTTGACTATACGGTTCTTAGTCATCAGAGTAATGTCTCTGATTTTCAACACATTGTCTAAGTTTATCTTAGCTTTCCTGCCAAGAAAATTTGCCTGTCTTCAGATTTAATGGCTGCAGTCACCATCCACAGTGATTTTGGAGCCCAAGAAGAGGAAATCTGCCATTACTTCCACCTTATCCCCTTCTATTTGCCATGAAGTAATGGGGCCAGATGCCATGATCTTAGTTTTTTAATATTTAGTCTTAAGATGGCTCTTTCACCTCCTCCTTCACCCTCATCAAGAGGCTCTTTAGTTCCTCTTCACTTTCTTCCATTAGAGTGGTATCATCTACATATATGAGGTTGTAGAGGTTTCTTCTGCCTATCTTGATTCCAGCTTGTATCCAGCCTGGCATTTCTCATGAGGTCCTCAGTGTATAGGGTAAACAAACAGGGTGACAGCAGACAGCCCTGTCGTACTCCTTTCCCAATCTTGAACCAACCAGTTGTTTCATACAGGGTTCTAACCATTGCTTCTTTACCCACATACAGGTTTCTCAGGAGACAGATAAGATGGTCTGGTATTCCCATCTCTCTAAGAGCTTTCCACAGTTTGCATGGTCTACACAGTCAAAGACTTTAGCATAGTCGATGAAACAGATAGATGTTTTTCTGAAATTCCCTTGCTTTCTCTATAATCCAGCGAATGTTGGCAATTTGATTTCTAGTTCCTCTTCCTTTTCTAAATCCAGCTTGGACATCTGGAAGTTCTTGTTTCACATAATGCTGAAGCCTACCATGCAAGATTTTAAGCATGACCTTACTACCCTTGTAGCTCAGTCGGTAAAGAATCTGCCTGCAGTGCAGGAGACCCTGGTTTGATCCCTGGATTGGGAAGATACCCTGGAGAAGGAAATGGTAACCCACTCCAGTATCTTTGCCTGGAAAATCTCATGGACACAGGAGCGTTGTGGACTGCAGTCCATGGGGTCGCAAAGAGTTGGGCACGACTGAGCGACTAGCACTAACTCACTACCATGGGAACTAAGTGCAATTGTCCAGTGGCTAGTATAGTCTTTGGTACTACCCTTCTTGGGAGTTGGGATGAGGATTGACCTTTTCCAATCCTGTGGCCACTGCTGGGTCTTCCAGATTTGCTAACATAATGAATGTAAAACCTTGTTGGTATCATTCTTTAGGGATTTGAATAGTTCTGCTGGAATTTCATCACATCCACTAGCTTAGTGCTTCCTGAAGTCCATTTGACTTTTCTCTCCAGAATTTATGACTCTAGTAACTAACCACACCATCATAGTAATCTGGTTCATTAAGATACTTTTCATACAGTTCTTCCATATATTCTCTCCATCTCTTCTTGATCTCTTCAGTGTCTACTAGGTCTCTACCATTTTTATCCTTTAGTGTGCCCATGTTTGGGCAGAATGCTCCCTTGATGCTTCAAATTTTCCTGAAGAGATCTCTAATCTGTTCCCTTTTGTTGTTCCTTCTGTTATTAAGCATTGTTCATTGAAGAAGTCCTTCTTGTCTCTTCTAGATATTTTTTGGAACTCTGCATTTAATTAGATGTACCTTTCCCTCTCTCCCTTACTTTTCACTCCTCTTCATTCTTCTGCTATTTGTAAAGGCTCCTCAGATAATCACTCTGCCTTCTTGCTTTTATTTTTCTTTGGGATGGTTTTGTTCGCCACCTCCTATACTATATTACGGACCCCTGTTCATAGTTCTTTAGGCATACTTTTAACTAGATCTAGTCCCTTGAATCTACTCATTATCTTTATTGCAAATTCATATGGGATTAGATTTAAGTCATACTTGACTGGCCTATCACTTTTCCTGGTTTCCTATAGTTTAAACCTGAATTAACATCATCCTTATGGTAGAAAATGAAGAAGAACTAAACAGCCTCTTGATAAAAGTGAAAGAGGAGAGTGAAAAAGTTGGCTTAAAGCTCAACATTCAGAAAATGGAGATCATGGCATCCAGTCCCATCAGATCAGATCAGTCGCTCAGTTGTGTCCAACTCTTTGAGACTCCATGAATCGCAGCACGCCAGGTCTCCCTGTCCATCACCAACTCCCGGAGTTCACTCAGACTCAGGTCCATCGAGTCAGTGATGCCATCCAGCCATCTCATCCTCTGTCGTCCCCTTCTCCTCTTGCCCCCAATCTCTCCCAGCATCAGAGTCTTTTCCAATGAGTCAACTCTTCGCATGAGGTGGCCAAAGTACTGGAGTTTCAGCTTTAGCACCATTTCTTCCAAAGAAATCCCAGGGCTGATCTCCTTCAGAATGGAGGAGGGAAACATGACCACAGGGAAACATGGCAAATAGATGGAGAAACAGTGGAAACAGTGGCAGACTTTATTTTCTGGGGCTCCATAATCATTGCAGATGGTGACTGCAGCCATGAAATTAAAAGACACTTACTCCTTGTAAGAAAAGTTATGACCAACCTAGATATCATATTCAAAAGCAGAGACATTACTTTGCCAACAAAGGTCCATCTAGTCAAGGCTATGGTTTTTCCAGTGGTCATGTATGGATGTGAGAGTTGGACTGTGAAGAAAGCTGAGTGTGGAAGAATTGATGCTTTTGAACTATGGTGTTGGAGAAGACTCTTGAGAGTCCCTTGGACTGCAAGGAGATCCAACCAGTCCATCCTAAAGGAAATCAGTCCTGAATATTCATTGGAAGGACTGATGTTGAAGCTGAAACTCCAATACTTTGGCCTCCTGATGCAAAGAACTGACTCATTTGAAAAGACCCTGATGCTGGGAAAGATTGAAAGTGGGAGGAGAAGGGAACAACAGAGGATGAGATGGCTGGATGGCATCACCAACTCATGGACATGAATTTGAGTAAACTCTGGGAGCTGGTGATGGATAGTGAGGCCTCGTGTGCTGCAGTCCATGGGGTCGCAAAGAGTTGGACATGACTGAGTCACTGAACTGAACTGAAGCCTGACTTTTGCTATGAGAAGCTGATTATCTGAGCCACAGTCAGCTCCAGGTCTTGTTTTTGCTGACTGTCTACAGCTTTTCCATCTTTGGCTACAAAGAATGTAACCAATTTTATTTCGGTATTGACCATTTGGAGATGTCCATGTGTAAAGCTGGCTTTTGTGTTTATGAAAAAGTGTATTTCCTATGACTAGTGTATTCTCTTGGCAGAATTCGGTTAACCTTTGACCTGCTTTATTTTGTTCTCCAAGGTCAAACTTGCCTGTTACTCCAGGCATATCTTGACTTCCTACTTTTGCATTTTGATTAGTTAGAGGTATTTTATAACAACTCCTTTAGTCAACAAAATAAAGGAATTTTAATCTATTTTTAAAAACACACAGATTTTCATATGTTCAAATTATATAAATTATATTTAAGAAAACTAAAATAAAGCAGGTATTTTGACTGATGCTACTTCAAAATTTGGGCTGGGGGAGGTAAGAAAAATGCTCCTAGTGTTATCCAAAACTGTATTTTTATTGATCAAGAATATGTGGACTTCCATTCAACAGTCACTGTATGTTGAAAATAGCATTGCTTTCTCTTTCCCAACCCTTTAACCTATTCCCACTCCCATTTTGTTCATGGCATTTACTCTTTTTTTAATGGGAATTAGCCCTGCCCTCTTGGCCTGACACACAGAATTCTGGAAAGTGACTTAGAGTGCTGGCTTTGCCCCAGGACCTGGACAAGGAGGAGGAGGACCAGGCCAGCTGGTTCTTGCCTTTCTGTGGTGTGACTGAGAACCACGCAGATGGAGAACAGCTTCTCTCCCCCTGGGCTTTTCCACTTCTACAAAAAACACTCCAAGCAAGGGCTGAGGAGGCTGATCACCTCTCCTTGTTTGTTTCTTCATCTGTACATTGAGGACCCTCACAAGCACAGACTTCCCGTGAAGTTTAACTGAGATGGCAAATAGGAGAAGGTCCAGGACAATGACTGACACAGGAAAGCTACTCAAAAAATGGGTGTTTGTTCATACATGTATTCATTTATTCCTGACCTTCTATCAGGAATCTGAAGATATGACAAATACTCATATCTGAGTATGTGTACCTATGCAGCTGGCAGAGTAAAAGGAGAAGAAATCCTTTAGGATATAGGATTTCCTTATGGACTTAAGCTGTTTTGCCTCTACTGCTCTGCTCTAAACTGTCCCCCCCACCCCAATCCCTGGTGATTCCAAGTTCTGCATTATAATAACTCCATGGTGCCCCTAGTTCTAAGGGGATGTGTAAAAAGTACTCAAATAATCTACTCTAGCTTTAAATGAAAACAAACCATAAAAACAACAAATGTTCATAGCCTTTGAGTGTTTGAATGGCACCTACTATAATCAACACAAAAGACTCACTGGTTTGCAAAATATACTAATTACTTTTTATTTGCCCTTTATTGATAATTTACTATACGCTGGGCACTGGCACTTTATATACATTCTTTTAATTCATCTGTCATGTAACATGCAGAATAGATTCTAGAAAAGTTGTGTATCTGCTATGAGGTCCCTAACTACCCAACAGGTGATTTTCTATGAAGTTGATGCAGGTTAGGCTTTAGCTCCTCCATTTCAAAGGCTCTGTGAGAAGTCATAGCGTGCATTCATATGGTCATGTTTTCACTAAATCATCAAAAGTAAGGAATTTTAATAGAAATCAGTTAAGACTATTTTCTCTTTCCACTACAACTTCCTCACCATCACACACTCTCTCATGGGATTGGAGTGGCCATAAACTTTTTGGGGAGATGGATACAGACAAGTTGAGAGCTGTACTTAATTTGGGACTTCCCTGGTGGCTCAGTGGTAAAGAACCTGCTTGCCAAAGCAGGAGACCAGGTTCGATCCCTGGGTCAGGAAGATTCCCCGGAGAAGGAAATGGAAACCTACTCCAGTATTCTTGCCTGGAGAATTCCATGGACAGAAAGGAGCCTGGCGGGCTACACAGTCCATGGGATTGCAAAGAGTTGGACACAACTTAGTAACTAAACAACAAAGCAACAGAGGAGAGGCAAGGTTTAAGGTCTACAGACACAAAAGCTAGTCTGTGGGAATGCTTCCAAATCTTAAATTCACATATGGGAGGATTAATTCAGGTTTTCCCAAATTTGGCAAAAACTCTACAAATCGATATGACAATATCAATAATGACTTATGAAGGAAAAAGACATTTTTCTTAGCAATTATTTAAAAAGTTTATAGCAACCATGCTATACGAAGGATTGAATTGCATTTCTATTCTTATAATAGAAAATGATATTGCTAAACTACTGTATAAGAAGAAATGGCTAAAGAATTTTATGTCCTACAGAAATGTATGAAAGAAAGCACTATGGGAATCACGTAGTGTATATAGTTGTTAGGTAGTTATTAAAAAAAAATATATATATATTGTTATCTTTCTGAAAATTGGAATGTTTTTGGTATTTGTTAGCTTTAAGTTTTTTAAGTGTATTATGATTTTGTTCAAAATAAAAATTCACATTGGTTCTAATTTTAGTTTCATATTTTGTATTATTTTTCTTTTTTTCCCATTTTTTGATGCATAATTGACAAAAACTATACAATTTGATGTTTTATATATGTACACATTGTGAAATAACTGCTACAACCAAGCTACCTGACATAGCTACCACTTTCTTTGTGCATGTGTTGTGAGAACACTTAGATTTATGCTATTAGCAAATTTCAAGTATACAGTAAAGTATTGTTAACTGTATTTGAATTGCTGTATAATTGTCATATCTACCTGTTGAACTGACCTCTTAATCATTACATAATGACCTTCTTTGGCTCTAGAGGCAGTTTTTAACTTAATATCTATTTTGTCTGATGCAAGCATAGCCTCTCTTCCCCTCTTTTTGGTTACCATTTGTATGGAATATCTGTTCCAATCCTTTCACATTCAACCTGAGTGTCTTCAAATCTAAAGTGAGTCTTTTGTAGACTCTGGCTCTTTAAAAAAAAATCTCTTTGGCTACTTTATGCCTTTTGATTAAACAGTTTAATCTATTCAATATAATTACTGATAAGTGAGGACTTACTATTTCTGTTATGTTAATTGTTTTTTGTTTTGCAGCTGTTTTATTCTTCTCTTCCTATCTTGCTGTCTTCCTTTGTTATCTGATGATATTTTTTTGGGGGGCGATATGCTTTGATTCTTTTCTCTGTATCTTCTGTGTACCTATTACAGGTTTTTTTTTTTCTTTGTGATTAGTTCCAGGCTTGCATAAAATATCCTGTCGTTATAACTTTCTATTTTAAGTTGATAACAACTTAAGTTCAATTGCACTGCAGATGTTCACAGTGTGAATGCTGCTGGGAACAAGTTATTGCCAAGGGGCTCTTTCTCGGTGCCAAGGGGCTCTTTCTTGGTGCCAAGGTCAGGGACAAAGGTATATGCACAGTGATAGCAATGCTAGCGTCTGGGACATGGGTGCCCATGCTGTGGCACCAGGACTGAGTAGACTGCAGTGAAGGAGAGTAGGGTGTGGCAGCTCTGGCCCTAGAGGGATGCAGTGACAGCTCTTGCTTAGTAAGGATACAGACACATACAGCTCTTGCTTAGCATGACTCTAAGAAGCTCTGTCAGCTGGGATCAGCTGTTCTTTGTGGTGAAGGTTGCTGGGGCCCTTCTGGTTTCCTTTACTCCCATGAGAGAGTTTTCAGTCCAGGGGATCCCTTTTGGCCCCAGGCTGTGCCAGGATGGAGGATGCGAGGTGCAGGTAAAGTGCTTTCCAACACAGCCATCCTCAACTTTATTGCTCAACTATTCTGCTACAGTTTCTTAATTGTAGTCCATAGCTCTCCAGAGCTGTTTTCATCTATGAGTAGTTATTAAATTATTGTTTTTGTGGAGGCATGAGACTTATGAGTTTGCCATCTTGCTAATGTCACTGCTTATATTATTCTTAAAGTGGGATTCTAAAACTGGATCAACCCTGCAGCTAGTAAGTGGCAGGATCAGATTCAAACCCAACTCTGTCTGATTTAAAAACTACTGCTTGCTGGATCTCTTCCATGATCCTCTGCTTTCTCCTTCCATTGAAACCCTACCCCGTTGCCAGGAAACAATATTGGGTCACTCTTTTTACTTTCTCCCCCAAAATGAGATGGTACTTTTTTTTTTACTAACAATTCCATTTCCCTGACAAGTCGATCCCCTTGAGGCAACCCATTATGCTATTTATCAAAATTCACAAACCAAGGATAAGCTTGTTATTCCTTAGTGCCATCCCCAGATATAACTAACCTGTACAACAACCTCCTACATCATCTCATGGTGTCCTCTACAGCTACATTCCTTGGAAATTTTGGTATTTTCCCCCATTGGCGTCACAGTTTCTTGACCTTCTCAGTACATATGGCTTCATCTCCAATTTAAACCACTCACAGACATGACCACATCCTGCACCTTAGGTTCCCACAAAATAGCTCTATATCCAAGATCTACGAAACTAAAATTTCCCTTCTCCTACTCCTATGCTCTTTTTGATTCTTCATTTATCCTAAAGCTATGATTTACCTTCTTAGAGAAGGGCAATAGGCAATAAGCTGGTTCAGTTTGTTCCACAGTGGGTTCTTGCTGACTCAAATCTATTAACTCTTAAATCTACTTGGTATTTTAAAAAATCATCCACATTTGTCTACATATGACATTTTTGGAGAGAACATTTTCTCAATTGTTTTCTCCCTCATTAAATGTAATTTATTGCTATTCACTTCCTGAATAAAACCTTATCACCTACTTTACAGGAAAGATTGAGGACCCCAAGTCATACGATCTTCTCTTTCCTTCCCAACAGTTTGCTTTTACAAGCTCTTATTTGATCTCCATCTCAGAGTAAGAAATGTTTTTTCAAGGCATCCCTGCAAAGATGGCCCCCAACCCTTCTAGTGTTATCTCACTCTTTCTAACACTTTGCACCATCTATTTTTCTTATTTCCTATTGTTCCTTCTCTCTGTTTTCTATTGTTCCTTCTCCTATCCCTCTATGTCTAGAATGTGCTTTCTATCACTCACTTGAAATAACTAACCCACTTTCTGTGGCATCTGCTAGGATTGAAGGTGCATCCTGGACCTTAAGGGTGTCAATATTTCCAAATCCTAATTAAATATCAAGGAGGATACAAAAGTTGTTAGGGGAGATTTCAACAAGGTTCCAGAGTACAGAGGAATACAAGGACTGACACAATCTTAAGGTAAGAATGGTAAGTAATAGAAATTCATCCAAAGTTGGGATGATTAGCTCCACCAATTTTTAAGTTTCAAGACATAGATCTGGGTCATCAGGAAACAAGGTGCCAAAGCTACTGCAGAAATTCCTAGCTGAGAAAGATTATTGGCAATCTCCTTGGACCTCAACCAAGGTATACAAACCCCTTTGGGGAAGAAAGCAGGTGGAGGAATAGAAGCAGCACTACGCACAGGTGTCTCCATCTTAGAACACATTTAGGCTTCCATGTATCATTTTCAGAAAGTTGTAACTAGAAGCACATTTGAGATTCATCTAGTCCAGAAGTGAGTAATAGCCTTGGGCTCTATTCTGCTCATTATCAATAAGGCTTCCTTGGATCATACTGTATTTTTCATAAAAATTGTACCAACACATTAAAATCTGAAGGTAACTTAAATATCACATTTTGATTCTCAGGAAGATTTGACAGCATGAGCTTGAAATTTCAGCATGGCAATCCTTGGTTGGATCTGAGTAATGTCCACCCCTTTAGATGGGGTATGTGCTCTTCAGTTTGGCATCATCATTCTCATTCATTCAGGAGGCACTGGCATCTGAATTTCCAACTTACAGCTTAGTCCAGTGTCCTAATATTACAAATGATGAAACTGGGACCTGAGAAATTTTCATGGTGACTCCAAAGTCACAAAAGCTAGTCAAAGTCTGTTGCACTGATTCCAAGTGCAGTGGCCCCCTGCAACGCTGCTTCACAAAGCTGCTTTAGGCTAACATTTTCAATGTGCAGAAGTAATGAGCTTAATCCGAACAGAAGTACAAAACTCAGGTAACACATTTTGCCATTATTAGCTTTCTATCATCTTTTTGGTATGGTCAGTCAGGAAGGAAGTCTTGTCACTGGGCAAATCAATAGCTCTGACCTACTTCATTATGTAACTTGCAATTGTGTTTCCATTATAAAACTCATTACCTAGTAAGGCAAGGAAAAAAATCCTCACTTACCTTTCTTAGAATCCTTTCTCAAACACCATATGCTGTTTGGTGTTTGAGAGATCCTTACCAGCTATATAGCAACTTTTTGGCTTCTGATAGGACAAGGAAAATTTAAAAGAATGTAACTCTGATTCTATAATAAACTCTGATAGTAAATATCTGAATTAATGTTTTAGACAGCATTATGTATGCCATCCTGCTGCTGCTGCTACGTCGCTTCAGTGTGTCCGACTCTAGAGGTGCAACCCCATAGATGGTAGCCCACCAGGCTCTACCATCCCTGGGATTCTCCAGGCAAGAACACTGGAGTGGGATGTCATTTCCTTCTCTAATGCATGAAAGTGAAAAGTGAAAGTGAAGTCGCTCAGTCGTGTCCAACTCTTAGCGACCCCATGGACTGCAGCCTACCAGGCTCCTCCGTCCATGGGATTTTCCAGGCAAGAGTACTGGAGTGGGGTGCCATTGCCTCCTCCTGGGAATTCTTTATTTCCTTAGCATTTGTATACATTTTATCTGTATTTTGCTGCCAAAAGAGGTAAAAAGAAGGGAGATTTCTCCATTCCAAATCACGACATAGGGTGCATATTTCCCTTCCACTCCTCTCCTTTCCCTTCCTTTTTCTTCTATGCATTTCTTGTTCTTTCCTTTCTATTTCTTTCCCTCTTTTCCACCCTTCTTCTCTTACCTCCCTTTTCTTCTTTTTTTTTAAATTTTATTTTATTTTTAAACTTTACAATATTGTATTAGTTTTGCCAAATATCAAAATGAAGTTCCTCACTGCATACTAGCCATTGTATGGGAAAATTCGAGGTGAAAAGTCAGGTGAATAAATGCATAAATGATTACACAGAAGTACAAGATATGAAGTCTTCCCAGGTAGTGCTAGTGGTAAAAAAGCTGCCTGCCAATGCAGAAGATGGAAGAGATGCAGGTCTGAAGCCTGGGCCAGGAAGATCCCCTGGAGGAGGGCATGACAATCCACTCCAGTATTCTTGCTTGGAGAATCCCATGGACAGAGAAGCCTAGAGAGCTATAGTTCATGGGGTCACAAAGAGTTGGACCCGACTGGAGCAACAAAGCACACAGGTACACATAAGACATGAATAGCATACACGCTTAACACTCCACCCTGTTCTTTTAGCTCCCCTTAACACACATCAAGTAGGCTTTCAAACAACACTGGTATCTTTGCAACACTGGTATCTTTGCTGGTGGGTTGCCCTCAGGCTTCCAGAATACACTATGCTTATGTGAACCACGAGCCAGAGGTGCCTGTACAGGTACAAGAGTAATTGTAACCAATGACTAATTAGTGTAGAAATAAAAATACTCATCTCAGATCCCATTTCTTGTCTGGGATAATACTGAGTACTAAGTCTTAAACGGTTTTCCAGTTTCCCTATGGGATAGTAATTACCAGACACCCATGACAAGAGTTGACTTAAAAACATATCTCTTGGCTAACAAACACATGAAAAGATGCTCAACATCACTCATTATCAGAGAAATGCAAATCAAAACCACTATGAGGTACCATTTCACACCAGTCAGAATGGCTGCGATCCAAAAGTCTACAAATAATAAATGCTGGAGAGGGTGTGGAGAAAAGGGAACCCTCTTACACTGTTGGTGGGAATGCAACCTAGTACAGCCACTATGGAGAACAGTGTGGAGATTCCTTAAAAAACTGGAAATAGAACTGCCTTATGATCCAGCAATCCCACTGCTAGGCATACACACTGAGGAAACCAGAAGGGAAAGAGACATGTGTACCCCAATGTTCATCGCAGCACTGTTTGTAATAGCCAGGACATGGAAGCAACCTAGATGCCCATCAGCAGATGAATGGATAAGAAAGCTGTGGTACATATACACAATGGAGTATTACTCAGCCATTAAAAAGAATACATTTGAATCAGTTCTAATGAGGTGGATGAAACTGGAGCCTATTATACAGAGTGAAGTAAGCCAGAAGGAAAAACATAAATACAGTATACTAACGCATATATATGGAATTTAGAAAGATGGTAACAATAACTCTGTATATGAGACAGCAAAAGAGACACTGATGTATAGAACAGTCTTATGGACTCTGTGGGAGAGGGAGAGGGTGGGAAGATTTGGGAGAATGGCAATGAAACATGTAAAATATCATGTAGGAAACGAGTTGCCAGTCCAGGTTCGATGCACGATGCTGGATGCTTGGGGCTGGTGCACTGGACGGCCCAGAGGGATGGTATGGGGAGGGAGGAGGGAGGAGGGTTCGGGATGGGGAACACATGTATACCTGTGGCGGATTCATTTTGATATTTGGCAAAACTAATACAATTATGTAAAGTTTAAAAATAAAATAAAATTAGAAAAAAAAAATAAATAAATAAATAAATTAAAAAATAAAAAAAATTAAAAAAAAAAAACAAAAAAAACATATCTCTTAAAGGCTGCCTTCCCTTTCTTGATTACTTCCTTCCTTATCTATACATGTTCTTTGCACCTCTCCAAAGACTGCTTGACCCAAATCCTATCTCTGTTAGTCTGCTTTGAGAGAAACCCAGACCAAGACAGAGTAACTCATAACACTTGCTTAGTGGGAAACAGATCATTACAAGACCAAAGTCCTATGAGAACAAGGAGAAAATTCTGTCTGGAAGAGTTAACATGGGTTTTAGGAAACAAGTTACTCAATTTTGGCCCTTTTGGACCATGAATTTTCCAAGTTGGTTACCTGTCCACCTCCAGTTTTATTACTCCACTTTCTTAAAATGATTTTTAAATAATAATTGCTTCTTTTCAAAGCCATAATAGGTAATAATAGTAATAACTTCATCTGAGTCATTTAGTTCTCCCTCAGTCTATATCACTCTGCCTCCTTTACAAATGCTGGATTCTGGCACCTTGAAAATGCTGAAGGGGATGGTTCTTGGCCTCAGGGCTTTTACTTGCACTGTTCCATCTTGACCTCTCAAAACCCTTTTCTTTCTTTCTTTCAAAGTTTTGCCTAAAATAATAGGGGAGACTAATTGGGGAAAACATGGGGATTCTCTGTGCTATCTTAACAACTTTTCTGTTCATCTGAAACTACTCTAAGATTTTACTTTTCTAAAAAATTGATGATTCCAATTTGAAAAATCGTGTATACAGAATTTATATGTGGATGCTAGTTTGTGTGTGTGTGCAAGAGAGAGAGAGAGCACCATTATGAGGCAGGAATTTGGGCTTAGCTAGCCTAAAAAGGAAAACTTTAAGGTGAAACTGAAAAGCACTCTGGATAGTCTGGCAGTAATCCAAAGAGTCACCATTTTCTCTAAGGGAATTAATATCTAACTCTGATAGGCAGCTGTCAAGATAGCCTCCAATGATCCACATTTTCTGGTATTTACTCTGTTGTATTGGAGAAGGAAATGGCAACCCACTCCAGTATTCTTGCCTGGAGAATCCATGGACAGAGGAGCCTGGCAGGCTACAGTCCATGTGGTCACAAAGAGTTGGATACAACTTAGTAAACGACTAAACCACCACCACCCTCTTGTTTTTTTTTTTTTTTCTAATTTTATTTTATTTTTAAACTTTACATAATTGTATTAGTTTTGCCAAATATAAAAATGAATCCATCACAGGTATACATGTGTTCCCCATCCCTCCCCCTCCTCCCTCCTCCCTCCCCCTCCTCCCTCCTCCCTCCCCTTCCTCCCTCCTCCCTCCCCCTCCTCCCTCCTCCCTCCCCATACCATCCCTCTGGGCCATCCCAGTGCACCAGCCCCAAGCATCCAGCATCGTGCATTGAACCTGGACTGGCAACTCGTTTCCTACATGATATTTTACATGTTTCAATGCCATTCTCCCAAATCTTCCCACCCTCTCCCTCTCCCACAGAGTCCATAAGACTGTTCTATACATCAGTGTCTCTTTTGCTGTCTCGTACACCGGGTTATTGTTACCATCTTTCTAAATTCCATATATATGCGTTAGTATACTGTATTTATGTTTTTCCTTCTGGCTTACTTCACTCTGTATAATAGGCTCCAGTTTCATCCACCTCATTAGAACTGATTCAAATGTTTTCTTTTTAATGGCTGAGTAATACTCCATTGTGTATATGTACCACTGCTTTCTTATCCATTCATCTGCTGATGGACATCTAGGTTGCTTCCATGTCTTGGCTATTATAAACAGTGCTGCGATGAACATTGGGGTACACGTGTCTCTTTCCCTTCTGGTTTCCTCAGTGTGTATGCCCAGCAGTGGGATTGCTGGATCATAAGGCAGTTCTATTTCCAGTTTTTTAAGGAATCTCCACACTGTTCTCCATAGTGGCTGTACTAGTTTGCATTCCCACCAACAGTGTAAGAGGGTTCCCTTTTCTCCACACCCTCTCCAGCATTTATTATTTGTAGACTTTTGGATGGCAGCCATTCTGACTGGTGTGAAATGGTACCTCATAGTGGTTTTGATTTGCATTTCTCTGATAATGAGTGATGTTGAGCATCTTTTCATGTGTTTGTTAGCCATCTGTATGTCTTCTTTGGAGAAATGTCTATTTAGTTCTTTGGCCCATTTTTTGATTGGGTCGTTTATTTTTCTGGAGTTGAGCTGTAGGAGTTGCTTGTATATTTTTGAGATTAGTTGTTTGTCGGTTGCTTCATTTGCTATTATTTTCTCCCATTCTGAAGGCTGTCTTTTCACCTTGCTAATAGTTTCCTTTGATGTGCAGAAGCTTTTAAGGTTAATTAGGTCCCATTTGTTTATTTTTGCTTTTATTTCCAATATTCTGGGAGGCACCAACCTCTTGTATAAACTATTTTCACTTGAAATCAGGGCTGTCTCTAGTGGAAATGGTGGTATATGAGTTCCCAGGCAAGCTCATAAATGATGCTGAAACTTTCACCTTGGTTTCTTGGGAACCAAGGAACCACTCCAGGGGAGTGGAGGAAAGCTAGCCACCATATCATGTGGGAAAGTCTTCATGGAGAGAAACCAAAGGCCCCAGCCAACTACTAGGACTAAGCTGCTAGCTAAGCAAGTGAGTTTCATCACGTCTTCTACTTCTTTCAGATAACTGCAACCCAATTTGACAGATGACTGCAAATGCATGAGAAACTCTAAATAAGAATGGCCCACTGAGTCCTTCTTAACTCCTCGATCCACAGAAGCCAGGAGAAATAATGAATCACCATTATTATTTTAATGTATTATGTTGAGGTGATTTATATGATGCAAAAACTAAAGCATCAGTGGTAAAGAACCCACCTGCCAATGCAAGAGATGCAGGAGATGCAGGTTCTATCCCTGGGTCAGGAAGATCCCCTGGAGTAAGAAATGGCAACCCACTCCAACATCCTTGCCTGGAAAATTCCATCTACAGAGGAACCTGGTGGGCTACATTACGTGAGTGAGTCAGACGTGACTGAGCATGAAGGCACTCAGTATGTGCCAGGAATTCCACTAGGTGTTTTTGCAAACATTATTTCTGTAGCCAATCTTTTGGCATGGATTTATTTATGTTCATTTCACAGATTTAAACAAATTCAAAACCAAGATAATTTAGGGTGGAAGCCGGTAGGAGAGACGGAAGGAAGTAGGACAAAGGAAGAAAAGCACTATTTGGATTAGAATTGGTAAAGAGCTTTGAAGTAAAAATGGATTTGCCATGAGAGGCAGCTGGGAACTCACTGCCTATTAATAATTTATTTGAGTCCAGCTTCATTTAATGAAGGCTAGAAACCCTAAAAAATAATACAAATGAATCTATATATTAATACAAAACAGAAAGAGACTCACAGACATATAAAACAAACTTATAGTTACCAAAGAGGGAAGGGAAGGGGAGAGAAATTAAGAGAATGAAATTAATAGATACAAACTACTATACATAAAATAGATAAGAAACTAGGATTTATTTCCCTGTAATAGCACAGGAAATTATATTCAATATCTTATAATAATATAATGGAAAATAATCTGAAAAAATGTATATATTTATATGTAACTGAATCACTTTGCTGTACAACTGTAGCACAATATTATAAATCAACAGAAAAGTAAAAAAAAACATTTTGTTGGCATATGTGTGACTGGATTAAACCAGAGAGAAAATACAGGTAACAGTGAGTCAGTCAATGCCTAAACTAGGATGATGGTTACAAAAATATTTTTAACTGATAATCTCTGCTTCTAAGAAATTATTTATCAAGTTTAAGAGTTTGGTCCTTCTTCAAAATTTCATTAATAAGATCTTTTCTGCCTTTCCTTACCAAGAATTCTCATTCATGTGACTTTTAAACCTCCAGGAGCTTCATAAATATTCACATATACAAACAGAGTACTGATAGAGTCATATAACTGCATGCATGAGTCAACACCTTGAAATCTATTTCCATAATCTTCCATTTTTAAGCCAAAGAACAGTTTGTTTTCTCATCCGCTCAGTAAGGTTTTAAAAGTATGATTGATTAAGTCCTTTATCTGGTTTGCAACTAGTAACAAAAGTGTTTCCAGTTTAAAAAAAGAAAAGCATAAGATTGAAGAATGAAAGTTTCCTGCATTAAGAATTATACCATAACCTATAATTGTATCTCTGGACAGAAATTCTTTTTGAAAGATTATCTACCTTTAGTTAGTATCTGAAGACATCAATTCATGTGGTCTTGAAAGGACACCAAATGTTTATTTACACCATTTGGAGAAATGGTCATATGTCCCTTTTTAAAAAATGTATCTTTTTACCCACTGCTTGAAAATGATGATTTGTGACCTGATCTCAGAAACATTTCTTTGAGAGGTATTTATTTTGGCACATCATTTTGGGATAATTATTGTAAACTTTAGAATCACTTAACATAACAACTTGACTTAATCTTTATTTCTTTTATAATATATACGACAATTCTAAGCTATGTAACTATTTGACTTTCATTGTTAACTACTATAATTGGCCTAAAAAATCATCAATGCATAAATTTATGAATTAGTTCACTTGGGAAGCTCTTAGCTTTCTGGGATGTTATATAATATACAATCCCAGTGGACAGAATTTTCCCAATCAGCAGTTATTGTTGGAAAATTATATATAAATGAAAAAATATGACTGTGAGATTGAAGATGCAGTTTAAAATGTTTAGCGCTTTTTGTGAAAAACTTGTGATAGAACCAATAGGACCTTTAATTTATAAGCAACAAATCTAACCAGTTGTATAGGTAACAGTAGCTACTATAAGAGATAAATCCCCATATCTCAGAGGCTTAGCATAGAGAAGTTTATTTCTCACTTAGAAAATCCTAGGCAAAAACCTGATTGACAAGTAGCTTTCTACCAAATGGTCCAAGGACCCAGATTCTTCTATCTTGTGGCTCTATAGCTTCAACTGGGGCTTCCAAGGTCACTCTGTCCATTGCATCAAGCCAAAAGAGGATAAAAATTTTGCATGAGAGACTTTATGGACCAGTTGTTGAAGGATATACATCATCTTTGATTGTATCCTATTGGCCAAAATTCACCCACATGGCGACATCTAACCGAAAATGAGTCTAAGAAATATAGTCTACCTAAGTGTCCAGCAAGAAGGGAAAAGATTTAGCTACAGCAGCTAGAAATTCCTACCATAAGAGCTAAATGCTTTATTCTTTTTAATGTCAATCTTAGAATCTGAGTACAAAATTTATGTTTACCAATATTTTGGGTAATACAAAACCAGCACTCTTTTTTTCCAAGTGCTCTGATTTCTCATTGTCTGGCTTTAGGGAGTGAGAATGACTGTTACTCTGATTTCATACTGGTATTGACATAATTATCCATATTTATTCATTTATTTATTTTTATTTGGCTAAGCCATATGACAGAGAAGGAAATGGCAACCCACTCCAGTATTCTTGCCTGGGAAATCCCATGGACAGAAGAGCCTACGAGCTAGAGGCCATGGGATTGCAAAGAGTGGGACACAACTGAATGTGTTCACAGCAGCAGCAGTAGTAAGAGATATAATCATGAGATCTTGATTTGTAAAGTGATTTTCATGTATCCCATTTTATCATTACTGACCAAAGTAGAACCGAAGAAGTGGTTTATAATATCAAATTATCCTATTGTGTGGATCACTGAAGCCTATCCTCAATCATGATGGTACCAAACTTGATAAACTCATTCTCCTGCCCTTTCCTTTTTAAAAAAATACCCTGATAGCTTTTTTTTCTTCTTCTTTTCTGCTTCTCAGTAAAACTCTGCAAATCTGTGCTATAATTAAAAGAAACAGTATTCTCTGGTAACAGGAATCATGGGAATGTTCTCAGACCAATTTGTTTCTCAGCTCAAGTTAACCGTAAGAAGCTGTTTTTGGTACAGGGACTCTCAAGGGAAATCAAGAGAACCTCAGATACTTGTTCAGAATTTCCAGGTTAAGTGGAACAAGGAATCCATGACAAATGGCTGTGCCACCTGCAATTTGATGAGCAGTTGGAGGCCCCCAAACTGAAAACACCTTCTCTATGTATTCACTAATTGCCCCTCCACAAACACACACAAATATTATTCCAGCTCAGCCCATCAAAGAATCATAACTTTAGAATATTCTCTTTCCTTATGATGTTAACACTGCTGTTTAAGATTTCATAGACTATTATCGAGAAATAAATTAAAGAATAAAAATGTTCATTATATACTATATCAAACATTTATTTATTTTCTAAGTGACCTGAGTAACAGAAGTTAGTCCTTAGACCATCCTGACTACAAAATACTTCTGAGAAGTGCTACAGGACCTTTTGTCATAGCACTCAACGAATAATTTTCATTTGTTGCTCTACATTAGTGATAATTAATGAAGCTTTCAAAAGCAAAGACATGCAATCTTATCATCCTAACAAATTAGCTGTTTCTAACTTTTCTAATTTATTTCTCATCCTTATTTATGTGTATTTAGGGTCTTGTTATTGTTGTCAATAATGTTCTTGTTAATATCTTTTAAACTTTTTACTTCTTTTAGTGTCCTACAGAGCCTGATTTTGAATGTAGTATGTATTAATAAACGTTTGTTGACAAATATTTATTCATCTCCAACTATGTACTAGATACTGTTCTGGGTCCTGGGAGACGGTGAGAAATGAGATAAAAATTCTGCCTCAAGTACTTTATGTTCTAGGAGTGAGGATGGGGAGATAGAGAATAAGATTTACATAAAGACACAAGTTAGTAATGAGATAACTATGTGGAGCTGAGATTTGAATGGTGAGAAAGAGGCAGTTGTGTGAAGACCCAGGGATAAGTGATTAGTCCGAGCAGAAAACAACAGCTAAAAAATGTGCATATTTGGTATGTTCCAGGTATAGCACAAAGGCCACGGTGGCCAAAATATAGTGAGCGAAGAGAGAAAGGGAAAGAGGTAAAGTGGAGAAGTCAATAGGGAACTTTGGAGTCCCTGTGGATATTAAAAATTTTATCAAGAAGCCATAGGAAATTGTTAAGATTGTTAAATGCTAAGATCTAATTTATGTTTTGATGACTCCAGTTTCCATGTGGCAGTTATATAGAAAGGAGGAAAGTCTGGGTGGGCAGATGAATCTGGTTTTAAACTAGTACTATACTGGGGGAGATATTAAGAAATGCTTGGATTCTGGGTGTATTTTGGAAGTAGAGGCAACAGGGTTACCATGGATTAAATGTGTGCTATGAGGAATTAAGTGGAATCAAGGAAAACTCTTAGGCCTGTGGTACCATTTATTATGATAGAGATAATTTGATGATATTCATTCAAACATTTATTAAATGATTACTTTGTGTCAGACACTATGTTAGGCATTGTGAACAGGAAGAATCCCCTAAGGAATTCTAATCTAAGCAAGAGTGCTGAGGGCTGGCATTAAGGCAGAGGAAGAAGGATGAAGAGGAAATGACAAATTTAAGACATATGTGGGAGGTGGAATTGGCAGAATATGGTGCCTGATGTTGAGAGTTAGAAAAGATTCTAGGATGATTTGAAAATTTCTGATTTAAGTGGGTAGATGGCAATGCCATTAACATAGAGGGAATACATGTTAAGAAATGTTTGTCGAAAAAGTCCTTATTATATTAATAATGAAAGCTAATGATCACCAATCACTTCTTATGTACCCAGTACTGTGCTTAGTACCTAACACAAATGACTTCATTTAATTGTCAAAACATTATTGATACACAATTATTGCCCCCCCTTTTTTTTTCCAGAGGATTTATCTGGGAATTATGGAGATTAAATAACTTGCTCAGTGCTGCATATGTAGTCAGTAGGGGAGCCAGGTCTTGAAACCATGACACCAGTATTTGTAGATGTTGGATTTAAATTGCCATAGATATCCAATTATGGGCATTTTGTACATTTATAAACATGGATCTAGTCAAGGCTATGGTTTTTCCAGTGGTCATGTATGGATGTGAGAGTTGGACTGTGGAGAAAGCTGAGCACCAAAGAATTGATGTTTTTGAACTGCGGTGTTGGAGAAGACTCTTGAGAGTCCCTTGGACTGCAAGGAGAGCCAACCAGTCCATCTAGGAGATTAGTCCTGGGTGTTCATTGGAAGGACTGATGCTGAAGCTGAAATTCCAATGCTTTGGCCACCTCATGCAAAGAGTTACTTATTGGAAAAGACCCTGATGCTGGGAGGGATTGGGGGCAGGAGGAGAAGGGGATGACAGAGGATGAGATGGTTGGATGGCATCACCAACTCGATGGACATGAGTTTGGGTAAGCTCCGGGAGTTGGTGATGGACAGGGAGGCCTGGTGTGCTGCGATTCATGGGGTTGCAAAGAGTTAGACATGACTAAGCAACTGAACTGAACTGAAACATGGATCTAGAACTTGGAAAGTGACTTGGATATACAGATTTGAGAGCTGGCAGCAGTGATTGTTTGATTCCATATCCAGTAGTGGCTTCCTCCTTCCCTGCCTGGCTTTCCTTCACTCTAATGTGATTCCTGGGATCACCTTCCAAATAATCTACTTGCAATTGAACCCTCAACCCAGAGTCTGCTTCTGAGGGAATCCAAACCCAGACAGAAACTATCTGAAAGTAAATAGAAGCTGAAGAAAAAATGACATAACTTCTTTCTTAGGAGCTTTTCTATGAAAGGAGGGAAATTAATAGTGGTGACCACAATAGAGTGTAGAAATAGTTTTTAAGAAAGGGAAAGAGCTAATTTTATGTGCTAGGAGGAAAGAGTTAGTAGCAAAGGAACATTGAAGAGGTCCTGGGAAAAATTCTATTATTTTCTGTGAGGTCAAGAAGTTCTCTGCTCAGTGAGAGTGGTGACAGAGAAAAGGTGAGGTGGGGTTTTCAGTGGTTGATGAGGAGTTGAAGGCCACAGATTTTTGGTGATATCAGTCTAAGTGCTTGCATGATTTTTGCCATCAGAGCTCAGCAATCAGAGAGCAGAAGTGGAGAAAATGATGACAAGAATAATACAAAAATGGATTAAAACTTCCAGAACTGACATCTTTGAGTAATCCAAGTGTCCAGAGTAGGAACAAAAGTGTTCAAGTGAAAGTGCAACAGCCTCGGTACTTCCAGCAGCTCTAGTTCTTGCTGACCTGGGCATAGACCACTTTACTGAGACTTCAAAACCCCAACAGTCTCTATTTTGTTTCCTTAAGTCCTATTTGCCTCACCAATTTCTGACCTACAATTTCCCTGACCTTCAAACTTCATATTGTTGTCTTTTTTTTTTTTTAAAGTAAAATTAAAGAGTTATGAAGTCACTGAGTTGTTGAAGCTAGAAACAGTCCCAGAGAAGTATTCACTTGCCAAGATTACAATACAAGTTAGTGGGGAAGGCACAGGGCAGCTTTTTCTATTTACTATACTGAGACGTCTTACGTAAAGGTAGGAAAAAAACAAGCAAGAGCAGAGAGGGGAACAGGAAAAATGGAAAGTGGTTGGGTTTTGTCCTTTTTAAAAATTTTGGAGTTTACATTATACTTTTCTTTTTTTTGTTGTTTCTTAATTCTTGTCAAGTATTTTTATTCCCACAATTTATTAATTTGATTTCCATCAGAGACCAAATAAGCAATCTAATAACCCTGGTTCTCTCATGGGGATCATTATCACTTTGTCTTTCAAGGAATGACCTCCTTTCAGCTAAAAGGATGGGGTGATGCAGTGGATGAGATCGCCATGGTCAGTTTAGAGCCCGCTGTCCATGACTGAGAGCCCCTCCTTCTCCTCCGAGGAAGACCTCTGCACTCAGCTCTGTCCCAGGAGGCAAAGGGGGCAGGAGATCAGGCAGGCTAATTAACTCAAATCTCTCCCTTTGGCTGTAGAAATCATTAATCATAGAGCCACCACATGGCTACTGATCTTTTAATGATGATTTTAATTTGCATACTAAGCAAACAGTCTCAAGAATGTTGCTTTGGGTAGAATTTGTGAGCCATGCCTAGACAGGTTATTTCAAAGTCAATTGCACTTTAATACTCTTTTTTGAAAAGTCACTCTTTCATTTTGACAACTTCATTTTGTAAATACCATCACGGGGCTGTCATTTGCTTGGTGCTGAGTAAATTAATCCCAATCAAGCATGTATTAGTTTTAATAAAAAAGAAAAAAGGTTAAATTTAAAATTGCTTTTAAAATTGTAATGGTTGTGGGATTTCTATCGTGGCCCACAGGCTAAGACTGCTCTACCAATGCAGTGGGGCCAGGTTCAATCTCTAGTCAGAGTACTAGATCCCATGTGCCGCAACTAAGACCCAGTGCTGCCAAATAAATGTTTAAAATAAATGAATAAAAATAAAATTGTAATGGTTGTGAAATAGTCTGTATTTTAGAACTAGAAAGGATTTTAGATACTAGCTACTCCAAGTGATTTGCAAGTAAAAGTAAGATCCAGAGATGTTAAGTGACTTACCAGAGGTCACAGAGCAACTGACTGGCAGAGTAGAACTGGATCAAAAGTCTGGTATTTTCCCTTCAAACTATTAATGAAATTAGATAGATTAAGATACCATAGTGCTTCCAAACAATATACTGTTTTTTTCAGAATTAATTAAATCCTACATAGTTAAGTGTATCTGCATTCCAAATTAGACACTTGGCTCACAACAAGCATTATTGCTGTCAAAAGCCATATCATCTCAAGCTAATTTTCTTAATTTGAAAAGGAAAATATACTTACTTGTTTTTCATTAAGTAATAAAACTTGTCTTGCACTAATGTGACCCAAAAATTGTAATCATGAAAAGAAACAGCTTAACTGCACTCAGAACAGTACTTAAAAGAAACATTTATATCTCAAAGACTTTGAAGTGTAATGTAAAGGGAATAAAGTGGCCTACCTTAATAAAAGATAAGATATTCCAAGCTATTTACAAAGTTACAAGTGATCTCACAGCTACTTGCATTATTATAAATTATTCAATGATGTTACTGTCTTTTTATAACTTAAGACACAGGGTTGTTATATGACTTGTTCAAAGTCACACAGCTGGTTGGTGAGCCCTGCCTAGATTAGTCTCCTGGTTCTCAGTTCTCCCACACTACAGTAACAGCCCTTCATTGAACTGTGATATTATGGTCATTCTGTGTTCTGGACATTGGCCAAGTGATCAGATGTTCACTCACTGAGTATAAAAAGCACTGCTAAATTCCTTGATTGAAATTTAATCTCCGGGAGAACTGGGACACAGAGCATTACTCCCTATTTCATCAGATTCCTCCTAACTCCTGTGTGGACTCTGTCAACTCTCTGATTCACTGCAGGGCCACCTCCATGAGGGAGGACCACATCCTTCTTTGGGAAATGCCCCTTTTTCATATTGTTAAGAAAAAAAACAAACAAACAGGTCCAAAATGGTGTCACTCATGCTAAATTAAGTCCGTGATACCAAACCTAGATTTAACACCTATCAATAATATACTAGGTTTTAAATCTGATGAAATAGGGAGTAATGCTCTCTGTCCCAGTTCTCCCAGAGATTAAATTTCAATCAAGGAATACCAAACCTAGATTTAATACCTGTCAATAATGTACTTGGGATTCTCTGGTGGCTCAGATAGTAAAGCGTCTGCCTGCAGCGCGGGACACCCGGGTTCGATCCTGGGTCAGGAAGATTCCCTGGAGAAGGAAATGGCAACCCACTCCAGGACTATTGCCTAGAGAATTCCATGGATGGAAGGAGCCTGGGGGACTACAGCCCATTCGGTCACAAAGAGTCGGACACGACTGAGCAACTTCACTTTCATTAGAGTTTCAGTAAGGTTGATTCTGACCTTTTCTTTTTTTGAGTTCCCTGGTGGCTCAGATGGTAAAGCGTCTGTCTACAATGCAGGAAACCCGGGTTGGATCCCTGGGTTAGGAAGATCCCCTGGAGAAGGAACTGGCAATCCACTCCAGGACTAGTGCCTGGAAAATCCCATGGACAGAGGGGCCTGGTAGGCTACAGTCCATCAGGTCGCAGAGTCGGACATGACTGAGCGACTTTACTCAATAATATACCATATTGTAGTTTCAACTTCCACCAGAAATGTAATCTTAATCACTCTGGTCAGCATCAGTGAGATAATCTGTCACATGGGCCCTCTCTATCTCACCTCTGATCCACCAAGTGAAGAAGAGGCAATCTGCCTGATGAAACCTGTACAATCCCTTTAGCCCTCCCAAAAGACAATGTCCTGTCCCCAAATAACTGTTTCTTACCTTTCGCTAATGGCTTCTTCGCCCCACCCTCCTTTCTATAAAAACCCCCATGTTATATAACTTCTTGGAGCACCCTTGTTGCTGCTAGATGGGATGCTGCCCAATTCATGAATCACTAAAGTCAATTAAATCTTCCAATTTAGTCCGCTGAAGTTTGTTTTTTTAACAACATTCTGTGAGCAGCTCCACTGAAGGCCTAAGAATATGCTCACTAAGGACGGTTAGAGGGTAGAATAAAACCTTTTTTATAAAATAGTCACGTAGCATTAACAGATACAAAGTGAGAGGAGTGTAGAAACGGAAAGATGCACAGAGCTGTGAAGGCTACAGCTTCTGTGGCTATAGCCTGAGTAGCTCTAGAATGAGAAAGGAAACTGCTCAGGGAAAGTTCTTACACTTAGGAGGCAGCACATTTCTCTGCCCAGGGACACTCCCCCATCACACACCAGTTCAACATGCCAGACAAATTCAAAACATTCTGCTCATACTCTTCATTTCAGGTGTGCAATGAGAGAAGGGGGCTTGTTTTAAATCCTTTGCAGTCTTGTCAACTCAGGCTAATTCTAAGGATGCTCAAAGTGTGCTACATACTCCAGTGGCTTCTGTTAGTGCTCCTTCATCTTGTAAAAACTCAATCATACCCAACCTTCTTTCTGTAACAGGCTTGGTTTCATGATGATCACGAGGGAAGGGATAATATGATTGGGATAATCTTTGCAGCATTCAGCTGTGTTTTCATGGAGTTTTCTCCTACTTGATTACCTTACATTCTAGTGTGTGCCTACTGTCTCCACATAATGATCAAGAATATCCTTTCCTACTCTCAAAGTGTCCCTCTTTGTAATAATATGTTATTTGGTCATCATAGTCATACTTTGCAAATGAATTTGCAATTTAGTTGAACATACTGTATAACATATTGATTTTCCTATGCCATATATTCAATAAAAAACATTTATTGAATGGTACATATAAAATATTAGCTTAGAAGCTATAATGCTAAGTGTAAATATGGTTCCTTTTGCCCAAAAGTTCATTATCATGATGAGACATAGACAATGAAAGAAAAAAATCAATACTGTGATAAATAGAGTTTATAAACAAGGTTTCAATATTGTGCTGTGGGACAGCGAGGAAGAGAGGATCCTAGGAATTGGGGAATTTTAAATGATGAGATTTAAGCAGGCATTCCAGACAGAGATAGTAAATGACAATAATAACACTAACAGCAAAACCAATAGCAGTTATAATTTATTAATGCCTACAATTTTCCAGGAATCATGAAAACTGCTTTAGATATATTCTTTTTAATCATATCTAATTTATACAAATCTGATTAAATCATAATTTCTATTAAGTCTAATCTACATTATTGATGTTAGAATCCAGGCAGAACGCATGATTAGAAAGGTTGGGAGATGTCTTGCCATTGAGGACCTTGAATACCCAGGTGAGTATTTGAGATTTCAACCTACAAGTAGCAGAAGCCATCTCAAGTGTGGATTTCAAGTGGGAACATGGTCATATAGTAACTGTAGAAGAATGATCAGAGGGGAAGGAGAGGTAGGGCTCTCTAGAAGGCTATATTAATATTGTGTATATAATGAGGGATTGAAGTAGGTGAGGGGTAATAGAAATTAGGGGGAAATTTTGAGGCCAACTGCAAAAATGATATTAAGGTTATTTTTCAGTTTAATAAGATATGAGATTTTCTTGTTCGTTTTAATTAACTCTAATAAATTCTTAATTCTTAGGATAAACTGGTGGTATCTGTGGAGGAAAGGGTTTTATTTGAAATTACTCTCCATCTTTCTCTCTTTCTCCCTCCATTCCTATTTAGCACATTATGTTTTAAATTATCTTGAGTTCAGTCAGTTCAGTTCAGTCACTCAGTCATGTCCGACTCTTTGCAACCCCAGGGACTGCAGCACTCCAGGCTTCCCTGTCTATTACCAACTCCTGGAGCTTACTCAAACTCATGTCCATCATGTTGGTGATGCCATACAACCATCTCACCCTCTGCCGTCCCCTTCTCCCCCTGCCTTCAATCTTTCCCATCATCAGGGTCTTTTCCAATGAATCAGTTCTTTGTATCAGGTGGCCAAAGCATTGGAATTTCAGCTTTAGCATCAGTCCTTCCCATGAATATTCAGGACTGCTTTCCTTCAGGATTGACTGGTTGGATCTCCTTGCAGTTCAAGGGACTCTCAAGAGTCTTCTCCAACACCACAGTTCAAAAGTATCAGTTCTTCAGTGGTCAGCTTTATTTATAGTCCAACTCTCACAACCATACATGACTACTGGAAAAACCACAGCTTTTACTAGATGGAACTTTGTTAGCAAAGTAGTGTCTCTGCTTTTTAACAAGCTGTCTAGGTTGGTCTTAGGTTTTCTTCCAAGGAGCAAGCATGTTTTAACTTAATGGCTACAGTCACCATCTGTGATTTTGGAGCCCAAGAAAGTAAAGTCTGTCTCTGTTTCCATTGTTTCCCATCTATTTGCCATGAAGTGATGGGAATGGATGCCATGATCTTAGTTTTCTGAATGTTGAGTTTTAAGCCAATTTTTTTCACTCTCCTCTGTCACTTTCATCAAGAGGCTCTTTAGTTATTCTTCATTTTCTTCCATAAGGGTGGTGTCATCTGCGTATCTGAAGTTACTGATATTTCTTCTGGCAATCTTGATTCCAGCTTGTGCTTCATCCAGCCTGGCATTTCGCATGATGTACTCTGCATGTAAGTTAAACAAGCAAGGTGACAATATACAGCCTTGATGTACTCCTCTCCCAATTTGGAACCAGTCTGTTGTTCCATGTCCCGTTCTCACTGTTTCCTCTTGACCTGCATACAAATTTCTCAGGAGGCAAGTGAGGTGGTCTATTATTCCCATCTCTTGGAGAATTTCCCACAATTTGTTGTGATCCACACAGTCAAAGGCTTTGGCATAGTCAATAAAGCAGAAATAGATGTTTTTCTGGAACTCTCTTGCTTTTTTGATGATCCAATGGATATTGGCAATTTGACCTCTGGTTCCTATGCCTTTTCTAAATCCAGCTTGAACATCTAGAAGTTCACTTTTCACATACTGCTAAAACCTGGCCTGGGGAATTTTGAGCATTACTTTGTTAGTGTGTGAGACAAGTGCAACTATGTGGTGGTTTGAATATTCTTTGGGATTGGAATGAAAACTGATCTTTGCTAGTCTTGTGGCCCCTGCTGAGTTTTCCAAATTTGCTCGCATACTGAGTGCAGCACTTTCACAGCATCATCTTTCAGGATTTGAAATAGCTCAACTGGAATTCCATCACCTCCACTAGCTTTGTTCATAGTGATGCTTCCTAAGGGCCACTTGACTTCACATTCCAGGATGTCTGGCTCTAGGTGAGTGATCACACCATTGTGGTTATCTGGGTCTTGAAGATCTTTTTTGTATAGTTCCTCTGTGTATTCTTACCACCTCTTTAATATCTTCTGTTTCTGTTAGGCCCATACCATTCTGTACTTTATTGTGCCCATCTGTGAATGAAATGTTCCCTTGGTATCTCTAATTTTCTTGAAGAGATCTCTGGTCTCTCCCATTCTATTGTTTTCCTCTATTTCTCTGCATTGATCACTGAGGAAGACTTTCTTTTTTTTTTTTAATTTTATTTTTAAACTTTTACATAATTGTATTAGTTTTGCCAAATATCAAAATGAATCTTATCTCTCCTTGCTGTTCTTTGGAAATCTGCATTCAGATGGGTATATCTTTCCTTTTCTCCTTTGCCTTTAGCTTCTCTTCTTTTCACAGCTATTTGTAAGGCCTCCTCAGTCAGCCATTTTGCCTTTCTGCATTTCTTTTTCTTGGGGATGGTCTTAATCAATGCCTCCCGTACAAGGTTCCCGAACCTCCATCCATAGTTCTTCAGATCTAATCCCTTGAATCTATTTGTCACTTCCACTGTGTAATCATAAGGGATTTGATTTAGGTCTTACCTGAATGGTCTAGTAGTTTTCCCTACTTTCTTCAATTTAATCTGAATTTGGCAATAAGGAGTTCATGATCTGAGCCACAGTCAGCTCCCAGTCTTGTTTTTTTGTGACTGTATAGAGCTTCTCTATCTTTGGCTGCAAAGAATATAATCAATCTGATTTCAGTATTGACCATCTGGTGATATCCATGTGTAGAGTCTTCTCTTGTGTTGTTGGAAGAGGGTGTTTGCTATGACCAGTGTATTCTCTTGGAAAAACTCTGTTAGTCTTTGCCCTGCTTCATTTTGTACTCCAAGGCCAAATGTTCCTGTTACTCTAACTATCTTTTGACTTCTTACTTTTGCATTCAGTCCCCTATAATGAAAGGTACATCTCTTTGGGTGTCAGTTCTAGAACGTCTTGTAGGTTTTCATAGAACCATTCAACTTCAGCTTCTTTTCATTACTGGTCAGGGCATAGACTTGGATTACTGTAATATTGAATGATACTACTGACATACTGCATAATGCATTTCTTCTAAGGGATTCTTGCCAACAATAGTAGATATAATGGTCATCTGAGTTAAATTCACCCCTTCCTAAATTATCTTTAGGTCACTAAAAAAGTTCAGTAACTTTCAAGAAGAATTGGTTGCTCTTTGTAAATTATTTATCTCTTGTGCGTGTGTATGTGTTTAAATCACTTTAAATCTTGTGCAGTATCATGTAAATGACACTATGGAAAAAACTTTCAAAAATGGATTTGCTCCATTTAAAATTTAAAAAGTAAAATAAATGCAGAGAAAAAGAAAATCTCACTTAAGAGTGAATCTGTGCATGGCAAGGTGGTATTGATCACCAACAGTAGTAAATTTATTTTGAACTGTTTTTCTAGCTTTGGTGTTGGCTAGTGTTCACCCATTTTTATTCTCTCAACTGGCTGCTTGATTAGAATGGATCTGCATTAGGATCAAAACCTTCACTTTAATTTTTTTTGGCAATATCTTCGTATCAACAAGAATGAAGGGCTAAGCTGGACTGAGTTCAGGCTCAAGAATCACAAAAATGTGATCTATATTAATAACTTTGAGTCATCAGGATGACATTTACCCTATTAATGATGAAACTTAAAAAGTTATTTTAAGAGTTTGTCTTTAAGTTCAGTATTAGATTTTCAAAATGTATAGTCTTTCTTAAAATTATCTATAAATTCAAAAGTGACATGCAAGTTCATGCCAGTAATGCAGCTATTCATTTTCTATCATTCAGAAAAGAAGTTACATCTTAATGTGACATGCTCAAGAAGAATGTCTCTAATTTCCTATATTAGCTGCAAATAAGATTCTAAGCTCTAATAATTTATGATGAACCCCTATGAATTACGGGTTCATCACATTTAAAAAGTGGCCATTTCCTACCATGCTGTATCAAAATGTATCATCTGTCAGTTCAAGGATCATCTAACATTTTCTACAAAGTTCACATTAGTTGGACCATCTCTAAAATATCATTCACCTAGAAATGCCCATACAAGTAATTTCTCTGTGCTTTCTTCATTAATGCTTTTCTCTTAATTCTATATTCTCTGTTCCTCACTAGGGGATCAGAAATCTAAGTTTTTAGTGAAAAGAAAGTGACTTTGCCATCTGGAATATACCTTTGACTATACTTTGGAGAATGACGATTTCAGAATAAACTTTTCTTTCTCATTAATATTTTTTCCTATTTTCTTTTACAAATTGATGATAATAGTTAAAAAATTATTCAAATTTGTATAATACTTTATGCTTCACAGTATAATTTTATAAACATTATCTCACTTGATTCTTTAAAGAAACTGTAATAGAAGCTATGACAAACCCAGATGGAGTATTAAAAAGCAGAGACATCACTTTGCCAACTGTATAGTCAATAGTGTATAGTCAAAGCTATGGTTTTTACAGTAGTCATGTACAGACATGAGAGTTGAACCATAAAGAAGGCTGAGTGCCGAAAAATTGATACTTTTGAATTGTGGTACTGGAGAAGACTCTTGAGAGTTCCCTGGACTGCAGGGAGATCAAAGCAGTCCATCCTAAAGGAACTCAGTCCTGAATATTCATTGGAAGAACTGATGCTGAAGCTGAAGCTCCAATACTTTGACTACATGATATGAAGAGCTGATTCACTGGAAAAAGACCCTGATGCTAGGAAAGAATGAAGGCAATAGGAGAAGAGGGTGGCAGAGGATGAGATGGTTAGATAGTATCACTGACTCAATGGACATGAATTTGAGCCAGCTGCAGGACATAGTGAAGGACAAGGAAGCCTGGTATGCTGCAGTTCATGAGGTCGCAAATAATCAGACATGAATTAGTGACGGAACAACAACAAAGGAAATAGGGCAGGTATTACTGTTTTGCATATTTAAAGATGAGAAAACTGAGGCTCAGAAAGATAAAGATCACATACAGAGCAAGTGGTGGAAGCGAGATTTGAACCCTGGTTTGAGTCGTTATGTAGTATGGCTGACATTGTATCCCAAAGACAATATCTGTGCCAGTCTTGAGGAATAACAGGAAACTGGTAATAGGTTACAGTTCTCTGACAACTGAACATTGTACAGAAAAGGAACATTTTTCTTACATTGCTAGTGACTGCTGGCTTGTGTACTGCACATTGTGCAGGCAGCCCTGGTACTTGGCACAGCTGGTGAGATCTTCACCTGGGTAGGGCAGAGGATTTATCCATCAGCAGAGAAGAATAGGAGGACAGTAGCAGAACTTGGGGCCAGGTGAGGGAGGCTGATTTATAAGAGTCCCACAGCAGGGGAGCATGTTACCATATTTAGTGAGATGGTCCATGCAGAGGCCATCTTCTCCCCAGGGTTCACATGCTGCCCATGAATGTGAGAAATGTCATGCTCAAGTACTGACCATTATACCTAGCTCAGTACCACTACTCCTCTCTGGCTGCTAGATACTTCCTTCTTTTATTCCTCCCTCCCTTCCTGGTTTTCTTCATTCACTTATTTACTGAGGTATCAGTTCAGTTCAGTTCAGTCGCACAGTGGTGTCTGATTCTTTGTGAACCCATTGACTGCAGCATTCCAGGCTTCCCTGTCCACCACTAACTCTTGGAGCTTGCTCAAACTCATGTCCATAGAGTCGGTGATGCCATCCAACCATCTCATCCTCTGTCATCCCTTTCTCCTGCCTTCAATCTTTCCCAGCATCAGGGTCTTTTCCAGTGAGTCAGTTCTTTGCATCAGGTGTCCAAAGTATTGGAGCTTCAGCTTCAGCATCAGTCCTTCCAATGAATATTCAGGAGCACATTCCTTTAGGATTGACTGGTTTGATCTTGCAGTCCAGGGGACTCAAGTCCAAGAAGACTCTCAAGAGTCTTCTCCAACACCACAGTTCAAAAGCATCAATTCTTGGGCGCTCAGTTTTCTTTATGGCCCAACTCTCACATCCATACGTGACTATTAGAAAAATCATAACTTTGACTATACAGACCTTTGTCCAAAGTAAGGTCTCTGCTTTTAATATACTATCTAGGTTGGTCGTAGCTTTTCTTCCGAGGAGCAAGCATCTTTTAATTTCAAGGCTGCGGTCACCATCTGCAGTGATTTTGAAGCCCCTCAAAATAAAGTCTGTCAATGTTTCTATTGTTTCCCCATTTATTTGCCATGAAGTGATGGGACTAGATGCCCTGATCTTAGTTTTTTGAGTGCTGAGTTTTAAGCCAGGTTTTTCACTCTCCTCTTTCACTTTCACAAAGAGGCTCTAATTATACTTCTTATTGGGATATCAAGTCTGATGTCTCAATAATGACTTGAGCAAACCACACCCAAAGCTGTCCTTCTGATGGTGAGTTCACCCCTTCTTGGCAATTTGAATACCATCTAGTCATCTCTTCTGGGAAACATTGTTTAAATGCTTTATTTTCCTATGTCAGTCATTAGCTTATGGAAATAAACAAATGAGAGAGTGCAGTTCAACTAGCTCAACCCACTAACCATTCTAGTTTTTGGCTTTGGCTCAGTCAAGACACCCTTGACATTAAAAGTAGCATTATCAAATAATACTAAAGGATCTGACACACAGAACAATGTACACCATTTTCAAATTTGTAGAAGATTCACAGATTTGCTTTGGAACTTGTTCACAAATCTGAGAGAAGTTTATGTAGAGAAATTGGAGTTTGGAGCCAGTGAGAGTCAAATATTTCTCTTTCAGAAAATTATAGGAATAAATATAGCAAAAAAAAAAAAAAAAACCCTTTCCTCCCAAAACACTCTTCCCACTTTACTAAGAGTAAGTTTTGTAGAAGAAGACTGCCTTCCAACCAGGAACATATACATTACACTATTAGATGAGCATAGCATAACCGTATAATGTACTGAGTTGTTGATATTTTGGTATTTGTTGGTTGAAGAGCTAGAGTTACCTAATTATATATACATCTCAAAGCAATGTAAACAAAATTTTAAAAATTAACCATGCAAAAATTTCAGGTATCCTTGAATGCAGCGCTAAGGGGATCCCTGATACAGCAGGAAGAACATATAAACAGGCCAGGAGAAGAGGAATAGAAGGTACCTAATGGAATCTCTTTTTTTTTCTAATTTTATTTTATTTTTAAACTTTACATAATTGTATTAGTTTTGCCAAATATCAAAATGAATCCGCCACAGGTATACATGTGTTCCCCATGGAATCTCTTAAAGTTGTGAAAGAACAGGAGAAAGAGAATTTGACTCAAAATTATTAGTGAATTGCTAAATAAGAACTTTGTCTTTCTACACATCTTTTCTGTTTGTAAAACATGATGGTGAGTGTAGCATGGACTTGCCCATCAGGTTTTATTTTTTTATCAAGGATGTTTAACTTAAGTCTATAGTGATACTTTTTTTCTCCAAAAGGAAATACATTCTAATTTTAAAGAAAAAGCAAAAGTAAGATTCTCTGTACAAATTTTAAATCTGACCTTATTTAAACTCATCTATTATATAAAGGGAAGATTAACTAGTACTAAATATTCACTGAATTTGCACATATGACTTAAAGTATTTAAATAGCTATATTACTTATTTCTGTGTCTTGAATGTTCTGAAGATATTCATTTCTAAGATTCCTTTCAAAGGCTATTATTGCAATTAATTTTTTCTTGCTAGGAAAGCTTAAGGCCTCTCTTGTGAAGTTGTGATATATGACAAAAGATCTTCCATGATGCAAGTCAAAGGCCTAGTCATTTCCACAGGACAGAAGAAATTCTTCTTCCCAACAGCTTTATTTATGATAGAACCATCATTTCTCTCAGAGTGACCCAATACAGTCAGAACTAATTTGGTGAAAGTACATTTTAAAAATTATGGCTCCAAATCTTAGTAAAAAAATTGACCCATCTCAGATTTTTGCTCAAGTTTAAAAATGTGTATCTTTGATTTTGCTTTCCCTCCAGTTACAATAATTTCCTGAGGCCAAATAAATGGGGACTAGTGTGCTGAATATCAGCTGAGTTATAGAAAGTTGCTAGTAATACACTTTTTAAAATATAATACATTATTTTTCACTTCTTCTAGAATACTGAGTGGGCCTAAAGAGTACTTTACTAAAGAGTAAAGTCCTCTTTACTCATCTTTCTATTAGCTGGATGCTGATACTGTGTTATATTGCAAAGCTTAAAATAACAGAGTCCGCACACAGAGTGAAATCAATGCTGTTGAAGACAACAAATAATGCACATATTAACATGGATTAATGCGTTTCATTTTTATTTTGCCTATCCAGTTATTGGCACATTTCACTTCTAATTTCAATCCCATTGTGATTTTTAATTCTTTTGTTGATACTTTTATAATACCATCTACATTTTTTAGCACAGTGGTTAATATATAAAAGATTTCCAATAAATTTTTAGCTTTCTGAATTTTTAAAAAGAGACAGATAAACTATTTTGTGCTAGTTGATTTAGTTGAAGATTCTAAATTTTTTTAACAAGCTCAAATCAGGATTTATCCTGTGGGAACTGTGCTCTTTCCTTTCAGGCCTGAAGGCAGAAATGCCCACACTAAGAGAGCTCTGCACCCAGCAGTCCAGAGGATTTCCCTCTGGACACTGTAGATGCCTTTCTTTTTCCTCCCTCTACATTTCTCCAATGACTTTGAATCATTTAAAACTATAGTTAGGGGCATCTAATGGATGTGAAAGTTGGACTTCAAAGAAAGCTAAGCACTTAAGAAGTGATGCTTTTGAACTGTGGTGTTGAAGAAGACTCTTGAGAGACCCCTGGACTGCAAGGAGATCCAACCAGTCCATCCTAAAGGAAATCAGTCCTGAATATTCATTGGAAGGACTGATGCTGAAGATGAAACTCCAATACTTTGGCCACTTGGTGCAAAGAATTGACTCATTGGAAAAGACCCTGATGCTGGGAAAGATTGAAGGCAGGAGGAGAAGGGGATGATAGAGGATGAGATGGTATCACCAACTCAATGGACATGAGTTTGAGTAAACTTCAGGAGTTGGTGATGGACAGGGAAGCCTGACATGCTGCAGTCCACGGCATCACAAAGAGTCATACACGACTGAGCAGCTGAACTGAACTGATAGTTAGGGGCATGCCAACCAGGCAACTGCTTAGGATCTCAGTCTTTAAGGATTACTAAGACATCAACGGGATAAATAGGTGCCAGTTAACTCAAGTTTCCATCCACAGTTGACTAGCAAAACGCAAACTGGTATTACTTCTGCCAAGCAGACATGCAAACAGTCCTGCTTGATGTGCCTATCTATTCTTGAGTATTCTGAGGAAACTGAAATCAGCGATCACAGCTGAAATTTCTGAAATAAAGCAATGGCACAAGGTTATTTAAAGTGAACACATGGTCTATTTCATTGTCCAAATGTTAAATTCTTTAATATATTTCACACAAAGTTTTTTGGTTAAGAAAATTGACAAAGAACACTGAAGAGAGGACCAGGATGACAGAGAAGAAGAAATGCTTCTAGTTTCTTTAGAAGACTGAATCTGCTTCAGTCAGTAGAAGTGAGTTTAGTATGCTACCTTTTTTGATGTGTATTAATAGGAAATCAATTTCTCCTCATTTCCACTAAAAAAAAAATTAAATAAGTAGTTAAATCTTGTCAGTTTGAGAGAAACAGCATATATAGTATATCTCAGTCCAGTCTTGAAGTATTACTGGCAAATGGCTCTCCATTTTTATAAGGGTCGATGTTGTATAGACCTGATTCACTTTTGTTCTCTAATTTCAAACTATGTTCATCTTGAAACTTGAGAATATGCACTTTGGTGTTTGGTCTTTACTACTGTATATGCCCTCTGTTTAAATAATGTGAGTAACAGGAACATCAGCAGGACTACTACACTAAGGAAATGATGCCCAGTTGGGGTAACAGGTTGACTCAAAGGAGACAATGGTGCCCACTAGACAAGGAGGACAAGATGTATCCACTCAGTATAAGCAACCTGCAGAGATTCTGATGTCCAGCAGGGAGTGAAGAGACATCTTTCCTCAGTTTTCCAAGCAAAGGAGGCCAAAACAGGATATGTGGAAATTATTATTGGATTTGGTTGCAAATCAGAAATAAACTTGACTAACAGTAGTTTCAACAAATAGTAGTGTGTTTCTTACATGCCAAGAATTATAGCATGAAAGCTAGCTGCTGCATTGTTTCAGCCTCTCAACAATGACTTCAAGGACCCAGGCTTTTCCAACTCTATGTTCTGCCAGTCTTAGCAATTCTGCTTTCATCCTTCTGTCCTAGCTCATGACTGCAATACAGCTGCTGTTGTTTAGATAATAAATTCACATACAAGCCAGGAAGAGCGAAAAAGTGAAAGAAATCATGACAGAGTGTGCCACTTTTAATCAAGAAATAAAAAGCTCTCCTAGAACCACCCCAGAACAAATTTGTTTTGGGGTCTCATTGACCATGGCAATGTGACAAGACCACCTCTGGCAAAGCCAGGACTAGGCCAGCCATAATTAGCTTAGACTAATCAACTATTCCAGAAAAAGCATCTACTTCTGCTTCATAAAGTGAAGTCATTCAGTTGTGTTTGACTCTTTGCCACCCCATGGACTGTAACCTACCAGGCTCCTCCATCCATGGAATTTTCCAGGCAAGAGTACTGGAGTGGGTTGACATTTCCTTCTCCAGGGTATCTTCCTGACCCAGGGATTGAACCTGGGTCTCCCACATTGCAGGCAGACACTTTATCATACACTAAAGCTTTTGTGTGGTTCATAACAAACTGTGGAAAATTCTTAAAGAGATGGGAATATCAGACCACCTCACCTGCCTTCTGAGAAATCTGTATGCAGGTCAAGAAGCAACAGTTCCAATACAATATTGTAAAGTAATTAGCCTCCAATTAAAATAAATAAATTTAAATTAAAAAAAATAAAAAATAAAAGTGCAAAGAAAAATTAAAAAAAAAAAAGAAGCAACAGTTAGAATCTTACATGGAACAATGGACTGGTTCAAAATTGGGAAAGGAATATGACAAGGCTGTATATTGTGACCCTGATTGTTAAATTATATGCAGAGTACATCATGTGAAATGCCCAGCTGGATGAATCACAAGCTGGAATAAAGATTGCTGGGAGAAATATCAACAACCTCAGATATGTAGATGATACCACTCTAATGGTAGAAAGTGAAGAGGAACTAAAGAATCTCTTGATGAAGGTGAAAGAAGAGAGTGAAAAATCTGGCTTAAAACTCAACATTCAAAAACCTAAGATCATGGCATCTGGTCCCATCACTTCATGGCAAATAAAAGGGGAAAAAGTGGAAGCAGTGACAGATTTTTTTTTCCTTGTGCTCCATAATCACTGAGGATGGTGTGTGCAGCCATGAAATTAAAAGATGCTTGCTCCTTGGAAGTAAAGCTATGACAAAACTAGACAGCATATTTAAAAGCAGAGACATCACTCTGCTGACTAAGGTCCATGTAGTCAAAGCTATGGTTTTTCCAGTAGTCATGTATGATGTGAGAGTTGGACTATAAAGAAGGTAGAACACTGAAAAATTGATGCTTTTAAACTGTAGTGCTGGAGAAGACTCTTGAGAGTCCCTTGGACAGCAAGGAGATCAAACCAGCCAATCCTAAAGGAAATTAACCCTGGACATTCATTGGAAGGACTGATGCTGAAGTTCCAATACTTTGGCTATCTGATGTGAAGAGCTGATTCATTGGAAAAAACCCTGATTCTGGGAAAGATTGAAAGCAAAAGGAGACGGGGGTGGCAGAGGATGAGATGGTTGGAACGCATTACCAACTCAATGGATATGAGTTTGAACAAACTCCAGGAGATGGTGAAGGGAAGCCTGGTGCTGCAGTCCACAAGGTCACAAAGAATTGGACACAACTTAGTGCCTGAACAACAACAACATCATCTATCCCTCTTACTGAGTACATTGTCATCCTGCAAAAAGTCAGGATTCTTTTAGCAAGGGAGAAGGTGAAAATTAGAGTATATAACTAAAAGTGTTTGCTATTGCTGGGTGTCATGAAATGAGAAGTAAGTGGTAAGCGAAAGAGGAAATAAACAGTGGCTATCATCTCAAAGCTCAAGACCTGTTTCTGAGCATACATATAAGATATCCACTGGAAGTATCCTAGGGAAAAAACACGGACTAGATGAAAGACTTTTAGACCATGAGTGATCCTATAATATAGGTTGGGCATGACTCTTGAATAGTTCTTACCAGTACTGGATCACATATTAAACCCAGGCTGTAGCAGAGAAGATACAAACAAAAACCATTTTACACGATTTTAAAATAAGAGGCTTTAATTTTATCTGTGGCATGGATAATAATCATATTTCCTCTTTTACCAACACCACTGTCCCTCCTGAGAATTTTGTTTCACTTTGGTTTGAACTTTCGATCTAAAGACTACTGATAATTTTAGGATATTCAGTAGAATATTCACTTGTTTTGAGCTATTTGGGGATCAATAGGAAGAGGAAAGATCCATTGATTCCATTTGTAAATTTGTGATCAGTTCAGTTCAGTTCAGTCGCTCAGTCATATCTGACTCTTCGAGACCCCATGAATTGCAGCACACCAGGCCTCCCTGTCCATCACCAACTCCCAGAGTTCACTCAAACTCACATCCATCGAGTCGGTGATGCCATCCAGCCATCTCATCCTCTGCCGTGGCCTTTTCCTCCTGCCCCCAATCCCTCCCAGCATCAGGGTCTTTTCCAATGAGTCAACTGTTTGCATGAGGTGGCCAAAGTATTGGAGTTTCAGCTTCAGCATCAGTCCTTCCAATGAACACCCAGGACTGATCTCCTTTAGGATGGACTGGTTGGATCTCCTTGCAGTTCAAGGGACTCTCAAGAGTCTTCTCCAACACCACAGTTCAAAAACATCAATTCTTCAGTGCTCAGCTTTCTTCACAGTCCAACTCTCACATCCATACATGACCACTGGAAAAACCATAGCCTTGACTAGACAGACCTTTGTTGGCAAAGTAACGTTTTTGCTTTTGAATATGCTATCTAGGTTGCTCATAACTTTCCTTCCAAGGAGTAAGTGTCTTTTAATTTTATGGCTGCAATCACCATCTGCAGTGATTTTGGAGTCCCAAAAAATAAAGTCTGACACTGTTTCCACTGTTTCCCCATCTATTTCCCATGAAGTGATGGGACCACATGCCATGATCTTAGTTTTCTGAATGTTGAGCTTTAAGCCAATTTTTTCACTCTCCTCTTTCATTTTCATCAAGAGTCTCTTTAGTTCCTCTTCACATTCTGCTATAAGGGTGGTGTCATCTACATATCTGAGATTATTGATATTTCTCCCGGCAATCTTGATTGTAGCTTGTGCTTCTTCCAGCCCAGCGTTTCTCATGATGTACTCTGCATATAAGTTAAATAAGCAGGGTGACAATATACAGCCTTGATGAACTCCTTTTCTTATTTGGAACCAGTCTGTTGTTCCATGTCCAGTTCTAACTGTTGCTTTCTGACCTGCATATAGGTTTCTCAAGAGGCAGGTCAGGTGGTCTGGTATTCTCATTTCTAGAGAAGGGAAAAGCAAAGGAGAAAAGGAAAGATATAAGCATCTGAATGCAGAGTTCCAAAGAATAGCAAGGAGAGATAAGAAAGCCTCACTCAGTATTCAATGCAAAGAAATAGAGGAAAACAGCAGAATGGGAAAGACTAGAGATCTCTTCAAGAAAATTAGAGATACCAAGGGAACATTTCATGCAAAGATGCAAAGGACAGAAATGGTATGGACCTAATAGAAGCAGAAGATATTAAGAAGAGGTGGCAAGAATACACAGAAGAACTATACAAAAAAGAGCTTCACGACCCAGATAATCACGATGGTGTGATCACTCAACTAGAGCCAGATATCCTGGAATGTGAAGTCAAGTGGGCCTTAGAAAGTATCACTATGAACAAAGCTAGTGGAGGTGATGGAATTCCAGTTGAGCTATTTCAAATTCTGAAAGACGATGCTGTGAAAGCGATGCACTCAATATGCCAGCAAATTTGGAAAACTCAGCAGTGGCCACAGGACTGGAAAAGGTCAGTTTTCACTCCAATCCCAAAGAAAGGCAATGCCAAAGAATGCTCAAACTACCGCACAATTGCACTCATCTCACACGCTAGTAAAGTAATGCTCAAAATTCTCCAAGCCAGGCTTCAGCAATACGTGAACCGTGAACTTCCAGATGTTCAAGGTGGTTTTAGAAAAGGCAGAGGAACCAGAGATCAAATTGCCAACATCTGCTGGATCATGGAAAAAGCAAGAGAGTTCCAGAAAAACATATATTTCTGCTTTATTGACTATGCCTAAACCTTTGACTGTGTGGATCACAATAAACTGTGGAAAAAATTTGTGACAGGAAACACCAAATTAAAAGAATCAGCCCAGCTTTTTTTTTCTCCTAATATCAGAGTCACTATCTATAAATACATTTTTCATAGCTTTCAATTAGTAAAAAACAAATGGATATTTTGAGTTTCTTAATTTTCTAGGATAGGTACATTCTTTCATTTTTATTTGAGGAAGTATGTTAGTAAAATTGACTGTCATATAAATGTTTGTCTGTCATATAAAGGTTTTGATCATGAATCGTTGTGCTGACCAGCAAGATTTTCTTTTTTTTTTTTTTATTTCCTACTGTCTCAGTTTCCTGCTGCTTTGAGGTATATTAACAGTGAAAAAGTGAAAGCATTTGTCTCTAAGTCATTTCCAAATCTTTGCAACCCCATGTTGTAGCCCATCAGGCTCCTATGTCCATGGAATTTTCCAGGCAAGAATACTGGAGTGGGTGACAATTCCTTTTGCCAGGGAATCTTCCTGATCCAGGGATCAAACCCAAGTCTCCTGCATTGCAGGCAGATTCTTTACCATCAGAGCCACCAGGGAAGCTCAAAGCTTTGCATTGCCCTCTTTAAGATTCAAACTTAAGACCTTCAGATTATGAGACTGGCATGCTGCCTATTGTGCTAAGGAGGCAACTCTTAGCAGGGACTCCATAAATTGCAAATTATATTAGTTCTATTTATAGATCAAATGCAAAGAAAAAATAATTTATTGTTTCACATAAATGAAAGGTTCATGGCTTGATCCAGGGTTTATCTCTATTCATCTCTGTTTTGTATCATGTTTTGATTTCATTTTCTTCTTCAGATAGCCCCTTCCAAGTGGCTAAAGAAGATGGGAGAAAGTAACTCTTGTTTATGGTTTTCTCATAGCTCTTGATCTGAGAGGAAGAAAGTCCTACTTTCTCCCCATGTCCTCATATAACATAACAGGAAAGGCTGATTGGCCCTATTTGGATTATGAATCCAGCACTGAAGGAGAGAGATATACTATTCTTATTGAGCAAATCTGGACACTGAGCTCAGACCTCTGGGTATGGGGAAGTGGCTGCATTCAATCTAACTAAGCTATAAAAAAAAAAAAAAAAGGATGAGTTTCCCAAAGCTGAGGGGTTGGGTTCAATCTACCCAATCCATATAAAAGGTAGGAGTTTCTCAAAAGAAAGGTTAGGGTTAAGGTTAGGGATACTGTTAGATTAAAACAAAGCAAAACAATAACAGCACCTGATGATTGCTCACAGGGAAAATAAGTATTTCATGGAATCTAATGCTTAAAACGAGAGTCCCTTGGACTACAGGAGATCAAATCAGTAAATCCTAAAGGAAATCAATCCTGAATATTCATTGGAAGGACTGATGCTGAAGCTGAAGCTCCGATACTTTGGCCACCTGATGAGAAAAGCTGGCTCATTAGAAAAGACCCTGATGCTTGGAAAGATTGAAGGCAGGAGGAGAAGAGGACTACAGAGAACAAGATGGTTGAATGGTGACACCAACTTGATGAACATGAGTTTGAGCAGGCTCCGGGAGATGGTGAAGGACAGAGTTGCACTATAAAGAAAACTGAGCACTGAAGAATTAATGCTTTTGAACTCTAGTGTCAGAAAGACTCTTGAGAATCTTTTGGACAACAAGGAGATCCAAGCAGTCCATCCTAAAGGAAATCAGTTCTGAATATTCATTGGAAGGACTGATGCTGAAGCTGAAACTCCAGTCCTTTGGCCATCTGTTGCAAAGAACTGACTCATTGGAAAAGACCCTGACGCTGCGAAAGATTGAAGGTGGGAGGAGAAGGGGACAACAAAGGATGAGATGGTTGGATGGCATCACCGATTTGACAGACATGAGTTTGAGTAAGCTGCGGGAGCTGGGGATGGACAGGGAAGCCTGGAGTACTGCAGTCCATGGGGTTGCAAAGAGTTGGATGTGATTGACTAACTGAACAACAACAACAAATGCTTAAAAATAAAAAAGTATCATTTACTTTTTGCTTTCCTTGAAGAAAATATAATTATAATTATTATCAGGAAGTACTAGGAAAACTTTGAAGACATAAAAGACTCTCATTAACTTAGATCAGTTTAGTATAATAATAGTTTCTACTAGCACTAAATGTCATGCTGGGCCAAGCATTGTATGAATCATACTCTTTTTTCCTGTTATCCTTAGGGCAATTACATTTTTCAAATGAGAAAAATTGAGGCTTATAGAGGATGAATAAGTTGTTTAAAATCACACAGGTTGCTAGTTGCAGAGATCTTCTGGCTTTAAAGGCCTACTCTTTGCAATAAGATTCATAATCATCAACTGGTTGAAATCTGTTCATGTTGTTTTAGGTGTTCCAAAACATCCTGAAATTGTTCTCTTGTTTTCAAGGATATCAGCTAATAGTTAAAAAAAAATGTTACCTAGTATAAGTCTTTGGTCTCCCCCTTTATACTATAAAACTATAAATATTATTTTATATGTATAATTTATAAAGTTAATAAATATAAGAATGATGTAATCATCATATGAATTTCCTTTCTCTAAATTAATACTTAAGTATTTGTTTCCTTGAATAATTTAAACATTCTTGCCTACAAGCTTAAATTGTACCATCTTTGACACATATTTTGTTAAGCTTGAGATTAGTCCTTGTTTATATTTTCATAAACTTGAAATTAGTGGAAAGCCAATTAAAGTGTTTTTCTCTATTAATAAGGCTAAAAAATAAGCCAATTTCTTCCTCTATTAGGATGTATACAGAGAAACATTAGTAGAGTCATATATTTTGCTAGTTGTGTGTCAGGCATTGGCATAAAAATTGAGAAACCAACAAGGAAAAATATGGGATTCCCTAACTTTAAGAAACGTATAGTCTTGGAGACAGATGAGTAAACACCTGACTAGACAGAGGCTCAAGGTACACACACTAAGCTATGAGGAACCACAGAAAAGGCTCCTAAGACAACATAAGTGATCAGGATTGGGTTGGAAAAACAATTATAAAAGATTCCTGAGAAGTTTGATGCCTGAAGTGAGTTGTGAAGGATAAATACAAGCAGTGTATGATAAGTGGGCAGAAAGGGTTCCAAGCAGAATAGTCAGGGGGTACTAGATCCACAACAGCAAAAAGAGAGGCAGATGGAGGAAGGGGTGGGGGTGGGGGAGATATTTAGAAATGTAGAAACAGTTCAGTAAAATTTGAGGTGGAATGGGGTAGGGAGACAAGTAGGAATTTATAGGAAAGAATTTGGGTTCCATCACACCAGTTCTGGCGGCGGTGAGGAGATATCCTTGTCCAAGGTAAGGAGCAGCGGCTGAGCTTTGCTGGAGCAGCCGTTAAGAGATACCCCACGTCCAAGGTAAGAGAAACCCAAGTAAGATGGTAGGTGCTGCAAGAGGGCATCAGAGGGCAGACACACTGAAACCATAATCACAGAAAACTAGTCAATCTAATCACACTAGGACCACAGCCTTGTCTAACTCAATGAAACTAAGCCATGCCCGTGGGGCCACCCAAGATGGGCGGGTCATGGTGGAGAGGGCTGACAGAATGTGGTCCACTGGAGAAGGGAATGGCAAACCACTTCAGTATTCTTGCCTTGAGAACCCCATGAACAGTATGAAAAGGCAAAATGATACGATACTGAAAGAGGAACTCTCCAGGTCAGTAGGTGCCCAATATGCTACTGGAGATCAGTGGAGAAATAACTCCAGAAAGAATGAAGGGATGAAGCCAAAGAAAAAACAATACCCAGTTGTGGATGTGACTGGTGATAGAAGCAAGGTCCCATGCTGTAAAGAGCAATATTGCATAGGAACCTGGAATGGCAGGTCCATGAATCAAGGCAAATTGGAAGTGGTCAAACAGGAGATGGCAAGGCTGAACGTCGACATTCTAGGAATCAGCGAACTAAACTGGACTGGAATGGGTGAATTTAACTCAGATGACCATTATATCTACTACTGTGGGCAGGAAATCCTCAGAAGAAATGGAGTAGCCATCATGGTCAACAAAAGAGTCCGAAATGCTGTACTTGGATGCAATCTCAAAAACGACAGAATGATCTCTGTTCATTGCCAAGGCAAACCATTCAATATCACAGTAATCCAAGTCTATGCCCAAACCAGTAACGCTGAAGAAGCTGACGTTGAACGGTTCTATGAAGACCTACAAGACCTTTTAGAACTAACACCCAAAAAAGATGTCCTTTTCATTATAGGAGACTGGAATGCAAAAGTAGGAAGTCAAGAAACACCTGGAGTAACAGGCAAATTTGGCCTTGGAATACGGAATGAAGCAGGGCAAAGACTGATAGAGTTTTGCCGAGAAAATGCACTGGTCATAGCAAACACCCTCTTTCAACAACACAAGAGAAGACTCTACACATGGACATCACCAGATGGTCAACACCGAAATCAGACTGATTATATTCTTTGCAGCCAAAGATGGAGTAGCTCTATAGAGTCAACAAAAACAAGACCAGGAGCTGACTGTGGCTCACATCATGAACTCCTTATTGCCAAATTCAGACTGAAATTGAAGAAGGTAGGGAAAACCACTATACCACACAGGTATGACCTAAATCAAATCCCTTATGATTATACAGTGGAAGTGAGAAATAGATTTAAGGGACTAGATCTGATAGAGTGCCTGATGAACTATGGACAGAGGTTCATGACATTGTACAGGAGATAGGCATCAAGACCATCCCCATAGAAAAGAAATGTAAAAAAGCAACATGGCTGTCTGAGGATGCCTTACAAATAGCTGTGAAAAGAAGAGAAGCGAAAAGCAAAGGAAAAAGGAAAGATAGAAGCATCTGAATGCAGAGTTCCAAAGAATAGCAAGAAGAGATAAGAAAGCCTTCTTCAGTGATCAATGCAAAGAAATAGAGGAAAACAACAGAATGGGAAAGACTAGGGATCTCTTCAAGAAAATTAGAGATACCAAGGGAACATTTCATGCAAAGATGAGCTCGATAAAGGACAGAAATGGCATGGACCTAACAGAAGCAGAAGATATTAAGAAGAGATGGCAGGAACACACAGAAGAACTATACAAAAAAGATCTTTACGACCAAGATAATCATGATGGTGTGATCACTCACCTAGAGTCAGACATCCTGGAATGTGAAGTCAAGTGGGCCTTAGGAAGCATCACTATGAACAAAGCTAGTGGAGGTGATGGAATTCCAGTTGAGCTATTTCAAATCCTGAAAGATGATGCTGTGAAAGCGATGCACTCAATATGCCAGCAAATTTGGAAAACTCAGCAGTGGCCACAGGACTGGAAAAGGTCAGTTTTCACTCCAATCCCAAAGAAAGGCAATGCCAAAGAATGCTCAAACTACCGCACAATTGCACTCATCTCACACACTAGTAAAGTAATGCTCAAAATTCTCTAAGCCAGGCTTCAGCAATACATGAACCATGAACTTCCAGATGTTCAAGCTGGCTTTATAAAAGGCAGAGGAACCAGAGATCAAATTGCCAACATGCGCTGGATCATCAATAAAGCAAGAGAGTTCCAGAAAAACATCTATTTCTGCTTTACTGACTATGCCAATGCCTTTGACTGTGTGGGTCACAGTAAACTGTGGAAAATTCTGAAAGAGATGGGAATACCAGGACACCTGACCTGCCTCTTGAGAAACCTGTATGCAGGTCAGGAAGCAACAGTTAGAACTGGATGTGGAACAACAGATTGGTTCCAAATAGGAAAAGGAGTACGTCAAGGCTGTATATTGTCACCCTGCTTCTTTAACTTATATGCAGAGTACATCATGAAAAACGCTGGGCTGGAAGAAGCACAAGTTGGAATCAAGATTGCTGGGAGAAATATCAATAATCTCAGATATGCAGATGACACCACCCTTATGGCAGAAAGGGAAGAGGAACTAAAAAGCATCTTGATGAAAGTGAAAGTGGAGAGTGAAAAAGTTGGCTCAAAATTCAGAAAACGAAGATCATGGCATGTGGTCCCATCACTTCATGGGAAATAGATGGGGAAACAGTGGAAACAGTGTCAGACTTTATTTTTTTGGGCTCCAAAATCACTGCAGATGGTGACTGCAGCCATGAAATTAAAAGACACTTACTCCTTGTACGAAAAGTATGATCAACCTAGATAGCATATTCAAAAGCAGAGACATTACTTTGCCAACAAAGGTCCGTCTAGTCAAGGCTATGGTTATTCCAGTGGTCATGATGGATATGAGAGTTGGACTGTGAAGAAAGCTGAGTGCTGAAGAATTGATGCTTTTGAACTGTGGTGTTGGAGAAGACTCTTGAGAGTCCCTTGGACTGCAAGAAGATCCAACCAGTCCTTTCTGAAGGAGATAATTCCTGGGTGTTCTTTGGAAGGAATGATGCTAAAGCTGAAACTCCAGTATTTTGGCCACCTCATGCGAAAAGTTGACTCATTGGAAAAGACTCTGATGCTGGGAGAGATTGGGTGCAGGTGGAATAGGGGACGACAGAGGATGAGATGGCTGGAAGGCATCACCAACTCGATGGACATGAGTTTGAGTGAACTCCGGGAGTTGGTGATGGACAGAGAGGCCTGGCGTGCTGCAATTCATGGGGTCGCAAAGAGTTGGACACGAATGAGTGACTGAACTGAAGCGAACTGAACACCAGTTCTAGTAGGCAGTATTTTTGAACCTCACTTGCTTATAAGTAGAGAGATTCCACCATCTAAACAAACAGGAGGCAGGACAACACGCAATCCAAGAGGCAAGGTTCCAAGAGCAGCCAAAGTCCATAACAAGAGGACACTAGCTGATGACAGGAGGTGTCCAAAACTGTAACTGGGGAGAGGATATGAATGAAAACTGGGGGCAGAAAGTTGCAGGAATAATAAAGATGTAAATGGAGCATCTGACGGAGCATTCTAATCAGGAGTACCAAGTTGTTCCTTGATCTCTCTTTCCTTTAAAGTCCCATAGACTCTAAAGTTCTTTCACCTAATAAAACACATAGAAGATACACATGCTTTGCTACCAGTGTGGAAAATGACTGCCAACTACAACCAGGAAGGATTATAGGACTTCACTGCTCCAAAGATGAACAATGTTCTAAATGAGGCTGAAGGCAGGGAAAGGCACAGCTATTTTAGGTCCCTTAGCCCTCTTCTCTTCAATAAGCAATTGTGCTAGTACCCTTGGAAGGCTATAAAAAAAAACTTTTAATGAAGAAGGAAAAAAAAGACAGAATCACACATTTCCCTGATGTACTTAGGGAAACACAATGTTAATGCCCTCTTAATATAAACAGAACTCTCAGAAATAAAAAAGTACTTTCTTGTTTATGAGTTTGTTAAGATTATGGTTATGTTTACAATTAGTAGATTAAAATAAGAGGATTTTATTGATATAGGAATAGCCTAACACATAAAGAAAGAAAATATGAGGGAAATATGTCTGAAAATGAGCACTTCTACATATGTTCCATGCCATTGCTCTACTCATGTGACTTGTTCCAGAAACATATTTAAGTTGGTCATAGGAAATTACAGCCACTCCCTCTTAGATTGGCCCAAACCATCTTCTAGTTCTTTAGCAAGGTTACTGATGAACTGGTTCTCAACCCAAGCCCATCTTTCTCTGAAAAGACAAATGGATATGGTCCCCTGGATTGATATCCTTGATGCTCTTTCTTGGATATGATTTCAGTACTTGGTGGTATGAACAGACCAAATGACTAAAGAGAGTCCCTGGTTCTCAAAAAACAAAACAAAAAAAAAAAACAAAACAAAAAAACTGAGCTCAAACAAAAAGTTATTTAAAGAAACAAACTGATGTGAGTTTATGCAGACTCAAATGCTCCTATACCCTCAAAAGTGCATTGCTCATGTTAATTCCCATTGGTTACAAATAGCAAGGAAAGTGAGTAAACTTTTCTTTGGGTTGGGGTGGTGGGGAGGGGAGCATTCTGTCCTCTCTTTCAAGGTACACAAGTAGGGTGTGAAAAGAGTTTTTTCACAGTACAAAATAAACTAACCATAAAAGGAAGAAACTGATGAATTGAGCTACATTAAAATGAAGAATTTCTGTTCATCAGATGATACCATAAAGAGAGAGAAAAAGACACATTACACACTAGGAGAAGATACAACTGTAATTGGCAAAGAGCTAGTATCTGGAATGTATAAAGTGAAGTCTCTTAGTTGTCTTCGACTCTTCGACCTCATGGACTGTAGCCTACCAGGCTCCTCCATCCATGAGATTTTCCAGGCAAGAGTACTGGAGTGGGTTGCCATTTCCTTCTCCAGGGGATCTTCCCAACCCAGTGATTGAACCCAGGTCTCCCACATTGCAGGCAGATGCTTTACCATCTGAGGAAGATGCTTTACCACCAGGGAAGCCCACAAAGAGTCAGACATGACCAAACAACTGAGCACAGCACCACAAACATACTTGCATGTGGTTTTTTGAATGTATAAAATACCCTCACAATTCAATAAGTCAAAGGGTAAATGATGAAATTAAAGATGAGGAAGACACTTAAACAAACATTTCATTAAAAAGGATGTTTTTGTTGTTTACTTGCTAAGTTGTGTCTGACTCTTTGTCACTCCACGGACTGTAGGCCACCAGGTTTGTCTGTCCATGGGATTTCCTAGGCAAGAATACTGGAGTGGGTTGCCATTTCCTTCTCCAAGGGATCTTTCCAGCCCAGGGATTGAACTCAAGTGTCCTGCATTGGCAGGCAGATTCTTGACCACTGAGTCACCCAGAAAGCCAAAAAAGGGTATAGGAAAGGAAAGGAAAGTGAAGTCGCTCAGTCGTGTCCGACTCTTTGCGACCCCATGGACTGTAGCCTACCAGGCCCCTCTGCCCACGGGATTTTCCAGGCAATAGTACTGGAGTGGATTGCCATTTCCTTCTCCAGCGGATCTTCCCGACCCAGGGATGGAACCCAGGTCTCCCGCATTGTAGACAGACGCTTTACCATCTGAGCCACCAGTGAAGTTCATAAAAAAAAAAAAAAAAAAGGTATACAAAGAACAAATAAATGTATGAAAAGATCTTCTACTTAATTAGTCATCAGAGAAATATAACTAAAACTAAATGAGACACCATCAAACACCTTCCAGAAGGACTCAAATTAAAAGGACTGATAATAACATGTATCAGTGAGGATGAAGTACAGATACATACACTGTTGATAAGAACAAAAATTACACAACCACTTTAGAATGCTACTTGGTGTATATTATTAGTATATGATGAATATAGGCACACTATGATCTAGCAATTCCACTCTTGGCATACATCCAACATTTGGTATGCACATATATGCACACCAAATGTCGCGCACAAGTATGTTTGTGGTGCTGTGCTGTGCTGTGCTCTGCTGTGCTCAGTTGTTTGGTCGTGTCTGACTCTGTGACTCCATGGACTGTAGCCTGTCAGGCTTCCTCTGTTGACGGGATTTTTCAGGCAAGAACACTGGAGTGTGTTCTCATTTCCTCTTCCAGGGCATCTTCCTGACCCAGGGATCGAACCTGCATCTTCTGCATCTCCTCCATTGGCAGGTGGATTCTTTACCATTGAGCCATCTGGGAAGTATGCTTGTAGCAGCATTATTTGTAATAATAATGGAGAACATCCTCATAGTTTATAAAAAATAATGTAAACTTAGAAACTGTGGTATATTTACAACATAGTTAATTGGACAAATATTACGTTGAGGGAGCAATAAAAGTCAGGTACAAAACAATAATAAATAATAAGAGGGAAAAGATATCAATAGCATTAGAAATTAGTATAATGATTGGTATGTTGTGAGTATATATGACAGGGTTTGAGTTAGGCTTCTGGGATGCTGGTTATATTTTATTTTGTGTCTTGTGGTAACATGTGGTGTTTATGCTTGATAGCTCATCTAGCAATATACTTATTTATATTTTTTTCTGTATATATAGTACTCTAGTTAAAAAATATTTTTAAGAAGTGCATTAGCTTGACCTTCAGTTGCTATTTAAATAATTCCTTGGAATTCTGCCATTCAATGCTTGCTTGCCAAATATGGTTGTGTCTGCAGTGCTGAGAGAACTAGAGCACAAGAGAGGATCCCTACATAGTTTGGCCTGAGGCTGGTTGGGACTCCTTGACCTTCAGGGGGAAGGTGATAGTCAGCTGTCAAATTAACTTCTATATTTTTAAACTTTAACATATAAAAGGGGAAATATGGGTTAATTATATCCCTAAATAAAATGTCATGTGATATGATGTCTTAGTAAAGACATGGATGTTGAATCTGTGTAAAATGAAAATTGCTTGTCAGTGTTAAAATACATATACTTTTGTTGAGGAAAGTGTCACAGTTTTCCAGAGCTAAGTAGATTAAAGGACATGTGTGATACCAGGGAAATAATTGGGCCCTGGTGGAATTGATCTCTGGATAAGGTAATCAGTATGCTTCCTAAAATAATTTCCATGTCTCCAAGGTAACATCACATAATCAGTGTTGGTTTTTTCATTGCATGTTGAGAATAGCAAAAACATAAACAGATTGTTCTAGTTTACAGATGAGAAATTTTAAAAGCTTAAATTGCTATCTTCTTATTTAGTTATGAAATCACAAATTAATAGTAAAAAGGTTGAATTCAGAAGCTACATATCACCTTCAGGGTCAAGTCATATTGCTCAGCATGGAATATCACACTGAGGTTCATCACGATTTGCTTCTTATAAACTTCTCCATCTTCCCATCTTCATCTCTGCCCACTCTATCCCCTCTTGACCCACTGCATACTCCATTAGTTGCTAACTATTAGTTACTGAATATTTGCTCTTCCAAACTTCCAGTCTTTTTGTGTGCTCTTAACTCGGTACTGAAAAGCCCTTTCCTTAATTATCTGCCTGGAAAATGTGTATTCATCCTTTAAAAATTTCCTTAGTCTTAAAGATTAATTACCCCTTTCTCTATTCTAACTAAAATCATTTTTGTTTCTATGATTGATATTATTATACTTTTTTTTCCTTCTCTCCTTTGATATTTAGAATTCCTTGAAGATAGGGATTACATTTTATGAATCTCTATACACCAACTTCTGTTGTTCCAGATGGCGCATAGAAAATGCTAAAGGAATATTTACCAAACAGAACAGAAAATAATTTGTTCTTTCACAAGCAATTTGCTAAAAGAAAGAAATTCAAGTGTCCAGTAAGCATATTAGAACATCTCCAATATCATTATTATTTAAACAACTGAGACCTGGAATAGTATATATTATTATTATTTTCTTCCTTAAACACTTAAAATAATATAATACCTGGGTTATTGCTGATGCAATCAGTTTGGCACTTCTTATCAAGTGCTTTTAAAAAGTTTGTAAACTTTGACCTGTAAATATATTACTGAATGTCTATTCTCACAAAACAATCCAACAATCCATAAGTGTGCATACATTTATGTACTAACATATTTACAGTGTTAATTATAATAAAGAAAGTGGAACACAAGCAAAGAGCCCAAATTTAAGGGAATAATTTAATCCTCTTAAATAATTATGATATATCTCTACTGTTAAAAAAGAAACAGGTTTAAAATGGAATCAGTTGTGCTAAGCTCTACGACAATAATTCTTGACAAGACTCCAGAGAGTCCTTGGACTGCAAGGAGATCAAACCAGTCAATCCTATGACAACAAGTTCAGTTCAGTACAGTCGCTCAGTTGTGTCTGACTCTTTGTGACCCCATGGACAGCAGCAGCCAGGCTTCCCTGGGCATCACAAACTCCTGGAGTTTACTCAAACTCATATCCATCAAGTCGGTAATGCCATCCAACCATCTTATTCTCTGTTGTCTCCTTCTCCTCCTGCTTTTAATCTTTCCCAGCATGAGGGTCTTCTCCAGTGAGTCAGTTCTTCCCATCAAGTAGCCAAAGAATTGGAGTTTCAGTGTCAGCATCAGTCCTTCCAGTGAATATTCAGGTTGATTTACTTTAGGATTGACTGGTTGGATCTCCTTGCAGTCCAAGGGACTCTCAAGTGTCTTCTCCAACACCACAGTCCAAAAACATCAGTTCTTCAGTGCTCAGCTTTATTTATAGTCCAACTCTCACATCCAAACCTGAGTACTGGAAAAACCATAGTTTTGACTAGATGCAACTTTGTTGGAAAGTAATGCGTTTTAATATGCTGTCTAGGTTGGTCATAGCTCTTTTTCCAAGGAGCAAGTGTCTTTTAATTTCATGGCTGCAGTTATCATCTGCAGTGATTTTGGAGCCCCCCAAAATAAAGTCTCTCACTGTTTCCATTGTTTCCCCATCTACTTGTCATGAAGTGATGGGACTGGATGCCATGATCTTAGTTTTCTGAATGTTGAGTTTTAAGCCAACTTTTTTTTTTTTTAATTTTATTTTATTTTTAAACTTTACAAATTGTATTAGTTTTGCCAAATATTAAGCCAACTTTTTCACTCTCCTCTTTCACTTTCATCAAGAGGCTTTTTAGTACTTCATTTTCTGCCATAGGAGTGGTGTCACCTGCATATCTGAGGTTATTGATATTTCTCCCAGCAATCTTGATTACAGCTTGTGCTTCATCCAACCTAGCATTTCAAATGATGTACTCTGCATCTAAGTTAAATAAGCAGGGTGACAATGTACAGCCTTAATGTACTCCTTTCCTGATTTGGAACCAGTCTGTTGCTTCATGTCCGGTTCTAACTGTTACTTCGTGACCTATGACAACAAACCAAGACTTAACTGCAGTTTCAGCCACTCCCAGAAATGTGACCATTAACCAGGCAATTTGGAATTATCTAATCAGCACTACTGAGGTAATCTGAATCAGAGACCCCTGCCCTGCCTCTAAAGGGAGGTCATCTTGCTGAAATAATCCTTTCTTTTGTTTATGACTTCATTATCCCACCCTCTTTGTGCCCATAAAAATCTTCCAGTTTTTACAGCTCCTCAGATCTCCTACTTGCTAGATAGACTGCTGCTTGATTCATTGAGTAATGTCAATTAGATCTTTGAATTTACTCTCTTGGTTTTTGTTTTTAAACACTACAATGGAACATGGTACTTTACTATGTGTTTAATGACTTGGAAAATACATATAATGTAAAGTTACCCTCCAAAATGAGATACCAAACTGCATATGTATATAAGGTATCATTTCAAATTATATAAAGAAAAGTTTTAATTAAAAGATTAAAGGAAAAGTACATCCAAAAATAGTAGTGGTGCCACTAAGGAATGAAGAAATAAAGAAAAATGTTTTCGCTTCCATAAACTTTCCTCTGGTTTTGAAATTTCTGGACAAGTCTGGTTATCAGGAGAAAAAAGAATTCCCCTCAATTATATATATAAGTTAAAAATTATATATGTAAGTTATATATAGGTTACAAATTATATATATAAGTTAAAAACACAAAATAAACCCTTTTTATTTGAGTAATTTAGGGGATAACATTATTAAAATGCCTGAAACACAGAAAATATTTTTAAATCATTTTTTATTACTGTCCAAAGACCAGATAACTAGAATTGATTGCTAAGAAGTGAAGCATTTCCCATAGAAGGGAAGAATGTGAATCATCAAATATTTCTGGATGTAGAAACAGGTAGTGGGAAAAACTCTTAAGTATTTCCTTAATTTTCTTCCATGGAATACTACAGAGCAGATATCATTATTCACAAGTTGATGGCTTGCCCAAAATCACTCTGATATTATATGTGACAAATTCAGATTCTGAGTCTAGGATTACCTGTTAAAATAGTTTTGTTCATTCCATTGCAATTTAATTATATTCTAAGCAAAATAAGAATTCATGTTCTATTTTAATGAAGAGATAAAAATTAGTTGTAGTGAGTCATACAATTTGTTTACTTAAAGCTTTTTGTTAAATAGATTATTTTCTTCCTGAATCATAATTTATGCAGACCTTTTCATTAAGGGAAAACCCTACTAGGCAATGAATGCTTTGAAAGTATGGACCATCTATCAATACAAGCATTGGTGTTTATCATCCTTAGCTCAGACACTTATGTCTTTCCAAGACAAAGTTATCGCAAATTTCAAATTAGGTCATATTACATAAATTAAGTTTATTTGGTATCATGCACACTTTTGTGAACATGAATCTTAACCTTGACAGCAGGTATTACTGTCAAGAGATAAGTCTCCCTTAACATATCAGTGCAGCAATTACAAATACTCTATTTTAAGATCTATGAAAAATTATAACATCCTATTTTAGAAGCAAGGATTAAGGGCTATTGACTTTAGGCTCTTCTGGAAACACTTGTTTATTGATTTTTGTAGTCACCTCTATAAACACTATATTGTCAGGGGACCCCAAAGTGACTGAAGTTTCAGAGAAATAATCCTTAAAAAATGTGATCTCTGAGAACTTCCCCCTTTGTGTCAACTTTGGGTCTATGCTGCTTTTGATAAAGACTACTGAAATTAATTATGGATAACAATGATAGTGTGACCACTCACTTAGAGCAAGACATCCTGGAATGTGAAGTCAAGTGAGCCTTGGGAAACATCCCTATGAACAAACCTAGTGGAGGTGATAGAATTACAGGTGAGCTATTTCAAATCCTAAAAGATGATGCTGTGAAAGGGCTGCACTCAATATGCCAGCAAATTTGGAAAACTCAGCACTGGCCACAGGACTGGAAAAGGTCAGTTTTCATTCCCATCTCAAAGAAAGGAAATGTCAAAGAATGTTCAAACTACCACACAATTGCATTCATTTCATGTGCTAGCAAGATAATGCTCAAAATCATCCAAGCTAGGCTTCAACAGTACATGAACTGAGAACCTCCAGATGTTCAAGCTGGCTTTAGAAAAGGCAGAGGAACCAGAGATCAAATTGCCAACATCCATTAGTATCATAGAAAAAACAAGGGAATACCAGAAAAACAACTACTTCTGCCTTTATGACTATGCTAAAGCCTTTGACTATTTGGATCACAACAAACTGTGGGAAATTCTTCAAAATACGGGAATACCAGCCCACCTTACCTGCCTCCTGAAAAATCTGTATGCAGATCAAGAAGCAACAGTTGGAACCAGACATGAACAACACACTGGTTCAAAATTAGAAAAGGAGTACATTGAGGCTTCATAGTGTGACCCTACTTATTTAACTTATACGCAGAGTACATCATTAGAAATTCTGGGCTGGATGAAGCACAAGCTGGAATCAAGATTGCCAGAAGAAATATCAATAACCTCAGATATGCAGATAACACCACCCTTATGGAAGAAAGCAAAGGGGAACTAAAGAACCTCTTGATGAATGTGAAAGAGGAGAGTGAAAAAGTTGGCTTAAGACTCAACATTCAAAAAACTAATATGATGGCATCTGGTCCCATCACTTCATGGCAAATAGATGGGAAAACAGTGGAAACTGTGACAGACTTTATTTTCTTGAGTTCCAAAAAATCACTGTGGATGGTGATTGCAGCCATGAAATTAAAAGACACTTGCACCTTGGAAGAAAAGCTGTGACAAAATTAGACAATGCATTAAAAGCAGAGACATAACTTTGCAACAAAGGTCTGGATAATCCAAGCTGTGGTTTTACTAGTAGTCAGATATGGATGTGAGAGTTGGACCATAAAGGAGGCTGAGCACCAAAGGATTGATGCTTCTGAACAGTAGTGTTGGAGAAGACGCTTGAGAGTCCCTTGGACTGGAAGGAGATCAAACCAGTCAATCCTAAAGTAAATCAACCCCGAATATTTATTGGAAGGACTGATGCTGAAGCTGAAGCTCCGATACTTTGGCCACCTGATGGGAAGAGCCAACTCATTGGAAAAGACCCTGAAGCTGGCAAAGACTGAAGGCAGGAGTAGAAGGGGATGACAGAGGATAAGATTGTTTTATATCATCACTGACTCAATGGAAATGAGTTTGAGCAAGCTCCAGGAGATGGTGAAGAACAAAAAAACCTGCTGTGTTTCAGTCCATGGGGTCACAAAGAGTTGGACATGACTGAGTGACTGAACAGCAACAACTGAAAGGAAATCCAAAGATAAGACTTTGTGGCAAAATTCTCTTTAGAAGAATAGTTTCTTTATCATTCTAGAAAGCAATGCTTTGAGAGATGTTTCCCAAGGGGGAAGGTGGAAAAAAGATGCCTTCAGCTCCTATTATGAAAGAGTCATTGCATTGGGTTGGCCAAAAAAAGTTCATACATAGTACAGAAAACTCAAATGAACTTTGTGGGCAAACCAATATATACATGCAAAAGTAAGAAGTCAAGATATACCAGGTTAACTGACAAGTTTGGCCTTGGAATACAAAATGAACCAGGACAAAGGCTAACAGAGTTTTGCCAAAAGAACACACTGGTAATAACAAACACCCTCTTCCAACAATACAAAAGACAACTCTACACATGGACATCATCAAATGGTCAATACCGAAATCAGATTGATTATATTCCTTGCAGCTGAAGATGGAGAAGCTCTATACAGTAAGCACAAACAAGACCAGGAGCTGACTGTGGCTCAGATCATGAACTCCTTATTGCCAAATTCAGACTTAAATTGAATAAAGTAGGGAAAACCACTAAGCCATTCAAATATGACCTAAATTAAGTACCTTATGATTATATAGTGGAAGTGACAAATAGATTCAAGGGATTAGATCTGATAGACAGAATTCCAGAAGAACAATGGACAGAGGTTCATAACATTGCACAAGAGGCAGTGATCAAAACCATCCCCAAGAAAAAGAAATGCAAAGGGGCAAAATGGTTATCTGAGAAGGCCTTACAAATAGCCGAGAAAAGAAGAGAAGTGAAAGGCAAAGGAGAAAAGAAAAGATATACCCATCTGAATGCAGAGTTCCAAAGAATAGCAAGGAGAGACAAGAAAACTTTTCTTTTTTTGATGGTGCTCTTTTCTTCTTATATTTTATATTTTATGTGAATCTTAAAAAAAACAGAGAACTTTGCTATTTTTTAATATAAATTTATTTATTTTAATTGTTGATGTATGGTAAAACCAATACAATATTATAAAGAAAACTTTTCTTAAGTGAACAATGAAAAGAAATAGAGGAAAACAACAGAATGAGAAAGACTAGAGATTGCTTCAAGAAAATTAGAGATACAAGGGAAATATTTCATGCAAAGATGGGTACAATAAAGGAAAGAAATGGTAAGGACCTAAAAGAAGGAAACAAGATTAAGAAGAAGTGGCAAGAATACACAGAAGAACTATACAAAAAGGTCTTAATGACCTGGATAACCACAATGGGGTGACCACTCACATAGAGCCAGACATCTTGGAGTGTAAAATCAAGTGGGCCTTAGGAAGCATCTCTACGAACAAAGCTAGTGGAGGGGATAGATGCCAGCTGAGCTATTTCAAACCCTAAAAGATGATGCTGTTAAAATGCTGTACTCAATATGCCAGCAAATTTGAAAAACTCAGCAGTGGCCAGAGCACTGGAAAAGATCAGTTTTCATTCCAAAGAAAGGCAGTGCCAAAGAATGTTCAAACTACTACACAACTGTTGCTCATTTCACATGCTAGCAAGGTCATGCTCAAAATTCTCCAAGATAGGTTTCAACAGTATGTGAACTGAGAACTTCTATATGTTCAAGCTGGATTTAAAAAAGGCATAGGAACCAGAGATCAAATTGCCAACATCCATTGGATCATAGAAAAATCAAGGGAATTCTAGAAAAACAACTACTACTGCTTTAATGATTATGCTAAAGCCTTTGACTGTGTGGATCACAACAAACTGTGGAAAATTCTTCAAGAGATAGGAATATCAGGCCACCTTGCCTGCCTCCTGAGAAACTTGAATGAAGGTCAAGAAACAACAGTTAGAACCGGATATGAACAACCTACTAGTTCAAAATTAGGAAAGGACTACATAAAGGCTGTATATTGTCACCCTGCTTATTTAACTTATATGCAGAGTACATTATTCGAAATGCCAGGCTGGATGAAGCACAGGCTGGAATCAAGATTGCAAGGGAAAAAAAATCAATAACTTCAGATATGCAGATGACACCACCCTTATGGAAGAAAGCAAAGAGGAACTAAAGAGACTCTTCAAATTGAAAAAGAGTGAAAAAGTTGGCTTAAAATTCAACATTCAGAAAACTAAGATCATGGCATCTGGTCCTATTGCTGCTAAGTCACTTCAGTCGTGTCCAACTCTGTGTGACCCCATAGATGGCAGCCCACCAGGCTCCCCCGTCCCTGGGATTCTCCAGGCAAGAACACTGAAGTGGGTTGCCATTTCCTTCTCCAATGCATGAAAGTGAAGTCGCTCAGTTGTGTCTGACCCTCAGTGACCCCATGGACTGCAGCCTTCCAGGCTCCTCTGTCCATGGGATTTTCTAGGCAAGAGTACTGGAGTGGGGTGACATATTGCCTTCTCCATCTGGTCCTGTTACTTAATGGCAAATAGATGGGGAAACAATGGAAACAGTAAGAGACTTTTTATACTTTTGGGCTCCAAAATCACTGCATATGGTGACTGCAACCGTGAAACTGAGACGCTTGCTCCTTGGAAGAAGAGCTATGACCAACTTAGATAGCATATTAAAAAGCAGAGACATTACTTTACCAACAGAGGTCTGTCTAGTCAAATTATGGCTTTTCCAGTAGTCATGTATGGATGTGAGAGTTGGACTATAAATAAAGCTGAGCGCTGAAGAATTGATGCTTTTGAGCTGTACTGTTGGAGAAGACTCTTGAGAGTCCCTTGGTTTGCAAGGAGATCCGACCAGTCAATCCCAAAGGAAATCAGTCCTGAATATTCACTGGAAGAACTGATACTGAAGCTGAAACTCCAATACTTTGGCCACCTGATGTGAAGAACGGATTCATTGGAAAGACCCTGATGCTGGGAAAGATTGAAGCTGGGAGGAGAAAGTGATGACAGAGGATGAGATGGTTGGATGGTATCACCAATTCGACGGACATGATTTTGAGTAAGCTCCAAGAGTTGGAGATGGACGGGGAAGCCTGGCGTGCTGCAGTCCATGGGGTCACAAAGAATCAGACATGACTCGGGGACTGAACAACCTGCTGCTTTAGCCCTAAGGTTTGTTGCTTCCTGTTCTTACTAATCTCTGAATTGCCTGCCCTTCCCCCTTTCCCATCATCAATTGTGTGAATAATATTCTGTTTTAAAACTCTAACATTAAAATCGAAGAAGAAAAAAGGAATGGATGAGGGGAAGGAGGAAAGGAAGAAAGAAGGAAAGATGAACTATCGACACTCGGATAAACCAAAGTCCGCCACTCGTGCACCAAATCCAAACCCCTCTTGCTGACAAAGATCATTGCTTCATTCACTGTCCTCTCTCTTTCCTGCATCATCAATTTTCTCTTGCTCAGTGGCATGTAAATATCTGTCATCTTAAAAATCCTTAGTCCACCTCTGCCTCCAGCAAGCACCTCATTTTCTTTTAGAGAAAAATTCTTCCTCGCCTTGTCTATACTTCCTAGACTCAATGACTCTCTTCCTGTTCTCTTTAGGGACTATTCAAATTAGGCTTTCCCCCCAGCCCCTTCACTGAATTGAAAGGTCACCAACAGTCTCCATATTGCTAAATACAGTGGTTATTCCTCCATCCTCAATTTCCTTCCTCTTCACCACCATTTCACAAAGGCCATCAGGCTACATCATTGCAACACATTCTTCACTTAGCTCCCAGGACACTACTCATTTTCCTTTCTCATCTCTGAAAGTACCTTCTCAGTCTCCTTTATGTTTTCTCCCCACCAACCCATCATCTAAACATTGGAAAGCTGTATATCTCAGTCTTCAACTCCCACTTTTTTTTTCTATTTATATTCACTCCCTTATGATCTCACTTAGTTTCCTGGCTTTTGATACCACTAATGTCCTGAAGACTCCTAAATTTTATCTCCAGCCTTACATTTTATTTTATTTATTGTGGAGGAAGTGGATTTTTCCCATTTTGATTTAACACTTTCCCCCAGATTTATTGAAATATAATTGACAAAATAACTTGTATAAATTTAAGCTGTACAACATAATGTTTTGAAACATGCATTTAGTGAAATGACTACCACAATAAAATTAGCTAAAGCATCCACCAATTTACATAGCTACCTTTTTGTGTGTATGTGTGATGAGATCAGTTAATATTTACTCTCTTATTAGATTTCAAGTATACAATGTGTATTATTAACTATAGCCACCATGCTGTACACTAGATCCCCAGAACTTATTTATCTTATAACTGAAAGTTTATATCCTTTAACCAACATTTTATTTCTGTAAACCCCCAGACTCTGTCCACAACCATTTTATTCTGTTTCTATAAGTTTGATTTTTTTAGATTCCACATATAAGTGAGATCATATAGAATTGGTCCTTCTCTGGCTTATTTCACTTAGCATAATTCGTTCAATTTTCGTCTATATTGTTGCAAGTAGCAGGATTATCTACTTTTTTATGGGTTTTTCAGTTTGATGGAACCCCCCCCTTATTTTTTTTTTTTTTTGCTATTGTTGCATTTGCTTTTGGTGTAATACCTAAAAAATCATTGTCAAGACTAAAGTCAAGGAAATTTTTTCATATATTTTCTATAATTTTGTAGTTTCAGGTCTTATGTTTAAGTCCTTAATGCATTTTGAGTTAATTTATGTGCATAGTGTAAGATAACAGTTCAACTCCATTCTTTTGCATATGGACATTCAGTTTTCCCAATACCACTTACTGAAGATACTCTCCTTTCCCCATTGTGTGTTCCTCACACCCTTGTCAAGGATGCTGACTGTACATCCATAGATTTATTTCTGAGATCTATTTGGTTTCATTGATCTATGTTTGTGTTTTTAGCCCATTACCATATTGTTTTGACACAAACTTCTCTTGACTTACAAAGGGGTTACCTCCTGAAAAAGTTTTCCTGATCATATTTTCATTGTAAAGTGAAAATATTGTAAATTGGAAATGACTTAACACAACTAACCTACCAAACATTTTAACTTAACCTAACCTAACTTAAAGATGCTCAGAACACTTATATTAGCCTACTTGGGCAAAATCATCTAACAGAAATTTTATTTTATAATAAAATATTCAAAATCTCATTCAATTTAGTGAATACCATAGTGAAAGTGAAAAACAGAATGGTTTATGGGTACAGAATTGTTGTTTAAATACCCTGCTGATCAAGTGACTGACTGGGAGCTGCCTAGCATCACAAGAGAGTATCCCACTGCATATTGCTAGCCTAGGAAAAGATCAAAGTTCAAAGTACAATTTCTACTGAATGTATATTATTTTCATATCATCATAAATTTGAAAAATCCTAAGTCAAAGCATGATAAGTCAGAGACTGTCTGTTCTGTGATTTTGTAATAGTTTGAAATTAGGAAGTATAAAACCACCAAGCTCTGTTTTCCTTTCTCAAGATTGATTTGGTTATTTGGGATCTTTTGGGGTTTTATGCAAATTTAGGTTTTTTGTGGTTTTTTTTGCTGTGAAAAATTCTATTGGGATTTTTATTAGCCATTGCATTGAATCTATAGGTGGCTTAGGCAGTATTGTTGTTCAGTTGCTCAGTCATGTCTGACTTTTTGCAAATCCATGGACTGCAGTATGGATATTTTAAAATATTAATTCTTCTGATGTATGAACATGGGATACCTTTCCATTTTTGTTTCTTCTTCCATTTCTTTCATCAATGTCTTACAATTTTCAATGTAGAGATCTTTAATACCTTTGGTTAAATTTATTCCTAAGTATTTTATTGTTTTTGATGCTATTGTAAATGGAATTTTTAAAAGCTTTTTTTTCAGATAGTTTGTTAATATATAGAAACACAACTGATTTTGTATCCTGTAGCTTTATTTAATCTATTTATTAGTTCTAGCAATTTTCAGTGTAATCTTTAGGGTTTTATATATATAAGATCATGTTATCTGCAAACAGAGACAATTTAACCTCTTTGTTCCAATTTGGACACCTTTTATTTATTTTTCTTGCCTAAATACTAGACTAGCACTGCCAGCACTCTGTTGAATGAAAGTAGTGAGAGTGGGCACCCTTCAGCCTTAAATTTTATCAATAGATTCATAAATCCAACTACCTATTCAATATCTCCATCAAATGCCCAGTTGATATCTCAAAATTAACATGTCTATATCAGAATTCTTTTTTGTATCCCAAAATACTCCAATTAAAGTTTTCATCTCACCTTAGTGTAGGCTTCCTTGAGAGAGGAGAGGTATAGTTGGCTTATTTTCTTCCCTCACTCTGCCTCCTCCCCACTGCCCAGTTCTACTCAAGGACTGAACAAGGGAGGGAGGAGAGGAAAAGTGGCAGGAAAGATCTCCCCTGACCATCATGTATCTCTTGCTCTGTGTTCTGAAAATTTAGTACAATATTTCATAATATATTTTGGAAAAGAAAATGACTTAGGGGATGGAAGATGAGAAACAGAGGAACCAGGCAAGAAGTTATTTCCTCAATTTATGTGAGAAGTAATGGTGACCTAGACTAAGGAATAGTGATAGGCAGGAAAAGAAGTGGACAGGATGGTGACGTTTTCAGACAGTAAGTTAGCCAGAAGTTGATAACTGATTGAAAGTAAAGACTGGAGTGGGAAAAGTCAGAATGATTTTAGGTTCAACTTTGGAGTCTGGGTGGATACTAGTGATGTTGAGATAGAGAATACATGGAAAGCATACAATTTGAAGAAAGAAGAATAAATGATTCAATTTTAGTCATATTGAAAGCTCATGCCTAATAGCTATTAATACAATAAGAAACTGGAGAAAATGTTCATGTAATTTAATTACAGATGATAATTTTTAAAAATATGAAAGAGTATATCTGCACAATAATATGACTGGAGGGCCAGAACTTTGCATTGAACCAAACTGCTGCTGCTGCTGCTGCTAAATCGCTTCAGTCATGTCCGACTCTGTGCGACCCCATAGACGGCAGCCCACCAGGCTCCTCCATCCCTGGGATTCTCCAGGCAAGAATACTGGAGTGGGTTGCCATTTCCTTCTCCAATGCATGAAAGTGAAAAGTGAAAATGAAGTCGCTCAGTCATGTCCGACTTTTAGCAATCCCATGGACTGCAGCCCACCAGGCTCCTCCATCCATGGGATTTTCCAGGCAAGAGTACTGGAGTGGGGTGCCATTGCCTTCTCCAAACTAAGGACCATCAAATATAGAGTGCCTCTGTTTTCTTCTACTCCTGATGGAACAAATACACTTGAAACAAAAATACATACCACTATAATAATTATATAGCTGGGCAAAAAGGAAATGGCTGATTGGCATAATATTTTGCTATAGAAATAAAGAAGTGGGGTGGTCTGCCCACTATCACAACTTTTTAAGAACTACATTGGGTTTAATATTTTTCTGTAATCCAAACCCTTCCATAAACCTGACATCTTTTTCTTACAAATACTACCCATTCCAATCCCACCCCCCACAACTTACTTCCAAAGAAAATGGTGTGTATTTAAGGCACTCAGTGAATAACAAAAAGAGTAATAACAGTGTGTCTTCCTGACAACAACAGTTTTGGGGGCTTTAGGGCCAGTGGAGCCACAGGGAAGCTGAGCTGGAGACAGTTGTGGATCATGAATCATTACCCAGAAGTGTGAGCTAAATTCTGATTGCAGAATCCTTATTAATGTGATTTTGTAACAATCCAAAAAGAACACAGCTGGATTCTCAGATGACAGGTGGAACTTACAACTTCTAGCTGGAGACAATTCAATTTTGCAGTTATAAATTGTGCAAATTTGATGTGGACATCACTGTAAGAGGATACATTTGGAACCCTGCTAGGTTATTATTACAGTGACTTTTTTTCTGGCACTAAGAGTTACTTTATCATCAGAATTTTGCAGCATATGGAGACCCCCTACAGGTAACTCTCTCCACACACAGAAACTTTCTGGAATTTGATTAGTTTAATTTATAAAAGTTAAACTTTTAGTTTTACGGTAAACAATATCAGCATTAAAACCCTGTAATTTGGCCCCAGCTTACATCTCCAGTCTTAACTCTTTACTTACCTTCTTCAAATTCACACTTGAGCATAAGAGTTCTGCTTTCTGCCCTTGACCCTGGATTGCATTTCCTTACCTTGTTCTGTCTTCTCTCCTCTCCTGAGCCCTTTGAGATCCTGCTCAACATCCTGATTCTTCCTCCATAAAACCTTGCTCAATCTCTACAGTTTGAAGTGGTTCTCACTCCTTCTGAATTCCTATAAAAAAAATTATAGGAAATTTTTGTAAACAGTAACACATTTTAAAAATGTTAATATATTTTTATGACACTTAGTGTCTCACAATTCATTTGGGATTCTTTTTTTCTGTTTATGAACTTTTATTCAGCTGTGTTTCAGGAGAGCCCAAGAGTGCACTCAGGTTTAACAAACTCAGATATCAGTAAAGCTGTTTATTCATGGATGCAATTTATTACAGTGAAAGGATGCGATTAAAATCAGCAAAAGATGCATAGGACAGAGTCCAGGAGAAACCAGCTGCAAGTTATTCTTTCCCGTTAAAATTGTACAGACAGCATTTAATTTTCCCCAGAACAATGTGCAGGATGTATTGTTAACCAAAGGAGCTCACTCGAACTTTGGTGTCCTAGGTTCTTATTGTAGGTCAGTACATAAGCACACCATGCTTATATGAATGAACTAACTATTCAGACTCCAACCACTCCACCTGCCCCTCAGAGGTCAAACTAAAACAGCATAGTTCCAGCATTGCAGGAGAACAAAAGCAAGCTCTTGCTGTTCAGTCACTAAGTTGTTCAGTTGTTCAGTCACTAAAACTCTTTGCAGCCCCATGGGCTGCAGCATTCCAGGCCTCTTTGTCCTCTACTGTCTCTGAAATTTGCTCAAACTCATGTCCATTGAGTTAGTGATGCTATCTAACCATCTTATCCTCTGTTGTTCCCTTCTCCTGTTGCCTTCAGTCTTTCACAGCATCAGGGTATTTTCCCATGAGTCGGCTCTTCACATCAGGTGACCAAGACAAGTATTTGCTATAAATTTCACTGTTAGCATAAACTGTCTTGTATAGTTCGAGGTCTCAGGTATACAAAGATACTCTTTTCAGGCAAAATATTATAAGGGCTCAGAGATTGTCTCCCATGAGCTAGTCACGGACCAGTCCTTTCTCTGGAATGTGCAGGATTTGAGCATGCCAAGCCCACTGGCTATATACCTTGTTTGGCAATATTCAGCTGTCCAACCATATTTTATGATTCTTGGGTGTCAGTGTAGAACAAGGATCCATATGGTCTTCTTTGTATTTAGTTATTACTCAATAAATATTTGCATTTTTGCATGATGAATGAATGCATCTTCTATTCACTGTACTTCATATACCAAAGACATCGCTTAGCATTTGTTATACCTTTTCTCTGCAGAGTAACATAAAGAATGTTGATTCTCGTCTTTATCACGATGATATATTTCTATAGATATTTCATCTAAAAATCATGCAGCTATAATTCCAAAGCAACAGTTTCCAATGGAAAATGAATGTGTACAATGGATATGAAATGTGTACAGTGCCCATTTGCATTGTAAAGCTAGAAAAATAAATTTGAAACTTGAACTGTTTCTATGAGGTCTGATGAGTCCCCTATCTACTTAGAATAAGGGGCTTATGTTGAAGTTTCATATATACTTTGAAATTTATATCGAGTGGGGATTGATTTTAAAAAATCACATCCATTATAAGCAGCCACAGTTAATATTTTTAAAATAAGAAAAAAAGACCAGAATTACCAGGTTTATGGGAACCAATATATTTTAGCTACAAATACTATTATTGAAGAATATCAGCTGGCTTCAAACCTGGAAAGCATATGGGATGAAAGGCAGACTAATGTCATGATAAGAGTATGTGGCTGGGTACCAGGACCCCTGTTATGACAGGGGCAATATTGTGTGCTTACCACTCTGGTAGGAAGACCATATTTCCTATCATGGTATTTAAGTTGAAGTCATTTGATTTATTCTATCATGTCACTTTCAATCCCAGGCAGTTCAAAACCAGTGGAAGCTACATGCACCATAGGGTGGGACTGCTTGACTTTTTGACTTCTACTAGACTTCATAAAAGAAGAAACAAATATTTGTTGTACTAAAGCCATTGCAATTTCAGGCAGCCAAACTTAGTCTGGCCTGGCTATTGTACCCAGGTCATAGTAACAACTCTGCAATTAGCAGTATAATCAAAGGCAATATGCTTCAGCTCTCAAGCTTTTAGTTCATTGAAATATAAAATGCATGGTTTAGACAAGGTTTTTCTAAAGTTTATCCTTACTATAAAAGCTCATGCAATTGGTTAAGAGCAAGAATTCTGTAGGTTCAATTCCTGGTTGTGTCACTTACTGTCTGTGATGTGAATCCCTGTTGTCCTTATCCATAAATGAGGATATTTATGCTTGCTGCAGGTTATTGTTTTTTTTTTTAATTGCATAGACCTCTAAAAGTCAACAATTAATTATATCAGTAACAATAATAAGTACATTACTAAAAGAAGTTTTCAAATCAACAACCAATTTTGTTTTCTAAAGATCCTTGACTCAACAATGAAGCTTCCCAGGTGGCTCAGTGGTAAAAAATCTGCCTGTTAATGCAGGAGAATCAGGAAATACGGGTTCAGTCCATAGGTTTGGAAGATCCCTGGAAGAGGAAATGGCAACCCATTCTAGTATTCTTGCCTGGATATTCCATGGACAGAGGACCCTGGCAGATTGCAGTCCATGGGGTCGCAAAGAGTTGGAAACGGCTGAGTGACTGCGCACACACAACAACAACATTGTTAACTGTATTCAATTCAGTTCAGTCACTCAGTCATGTACAACTCCTTGCGACCCCATGGACTACAGCGTGCCAGGTCCCCTGTCCATCACCAACTCCCAGAGCTTGCTCAAACTCACGTCTATTAAGTTGGTGATGCCATCCAGCTATCTCAACCTCCGTCATCCCTTTCTCTTCCTGCCTTCAATCTTTCCCAGCATCAGGGTCTTTTCAAATGAGTCAGTTCTTCACATCAGGTGGCCAAAATATTGGAGTTTCAGCTTCAGCATCAGTCTTTCCAATGAATATTCAGGACTGATTTCCTTCAGGATTGACTGGTTTGGTCTCCTTAAAGCCCAAGGGACTCTCAAGAGTCTTCTCCAACACCACAGTTCAAAAGCATCAATTCTTTGGCGCTTAGCTTTCTTTATGGTCCAACTCCTATATCCATACTTGACTACTGGAAAAACCATAGCTTTGACTAGATGGACTTTTGTCCACAAATTAATGTCTCTGCTTAATATGCTGTATAGGTTTGTCACAGCTTTTCTTCCAAGAAGCAAGTGTCCTTTAATTTCATGGCTGCAGTCACTGTCTGCAGTGATTTTGCAAGAAAATAAAGTCTGTCACTGTTTTCATTGTTTCCCCATCTATTTGCCATGAAGTAATGGACCAGATGCCATGATCTTCATTTTTTGAATGTTGAGTTTTAAACCAGCTTTTTCACTGTCCTCTTTCACTTTTATCAAGAGTCTCTTTAATTCCCCTTCACTTTCTTCCATAAGGGTGGTGTCATCTGCATATCTGAGGCTATTGATATTTCTCCTGGCAACCTTGATTCCAGCTTGTGCTTCATCCAGCACAGCATTTCTCATGCTGTACTTTTCAGAGAAATCAAATAAGCAGGATGACAATACTTGACATACTACTTTTCCAATGTGGAACCAATCTGTTTTTCCATGTGTGTTCTGTTGCTTCTTAACCTGCCTACAGATTTCTCAAGAGGCAGTAAGGCAGTTGATTACATTAAATGCCTTTTATATTTGTTTTTCTTTTTATATCTGTCATCAAGATAACAAGATTATCATTATTACCATATATTCATGTTTGTGATGTCAAAAAATGAGAAAACTTAGTTCACCATAGTTCATGGAACTCTTTCAGCATGAAACAATAGCAAAGAATATTCTGGTGTGACTTTGTCACACACTTTGGTGTGACTTTGATGATAAATAGAAGTAACAAAATTCTTCCCTAGAGTACTACTTCCTACTATGACACTTAGAGTCATTTTGAATTTCCTTAACTATATCTAAAAATGCCTGGTTTTTATAAGAAGAGGAAGTTCATTGTATCTTTGAATCAATTATGTAAATATTAATATAATAATTGTCTATACAACTGCTTTTAAAATTTTTAAATGCTGAACAGTGTGCAAGATGATCTTTGGTTTCCTGGATATCGCTGCCTACCTATTTCTACATCTCCTCACCATCTTAGGTAAGACTCAAAACTATTAATACATTTCCCAGAATCCCTAAAATCTAAGTCAGTTTCTGATGATGAGAAGCAATTAGACTTTTAGAATTTGGTAGGTGGAAGAGAAATCAGTAGTCACTGCTGGTAGTATGAGCAGATGCAAAGGCTATCTGACAAACTCCAGAGAATCATCTACTTTGAGACCCCGTTGGAATCCTTAAAGTAGCATCTGTTTTTCTGATTAAAATCTGACCAGTATAGATAGTACAAGAAACTAAGATTTTCTTGGAACTTTTTACAATAGATTAAGGATAAAAAATTAAAGCCTATTAAAAAATTAGAAAATTTTCAACCCTTCCACTTAGAATCTGTTTCAAACTGTACTCAGGATACTTTCATTTGATTGCAGCTTAATTCCCTTTTGATGGTATTTAATGTTTTTTATTCTTCTCTTTAAGTCTTGTGTTATTTTTGAACTATTGTATAGGCTCTTAAAAATGAAGCTGGAAATCATGAATACCCACCAATGTAAAATTTAAATTTTCTATTATAAATTGTATTTGGCTTGTCATTACAGATTCTTAAAGGTGCCTTAGCAGAGATAGATACCAAAGAGACTAATTTCTAAAATATTTTCCCAAGGTCCCATAGATCTGCAAATTAAATCAAGAAACATGTATTGAAGCTCCTATACTGGTTGTGTTCTAGAAAATTAAATTCAGTTGGTAACAAAAATAAAAGCATGGAAATCTAGAAAAAAATAAAACATTTAAATGATATTTCAAGACAACAATAGATGAAATATTTCAAGGTAATAGATGATTCATTGCTCACATTATTAACCAGAAGACTCAGAGAAGCTGCAGGGTCCTTCCATGCATATTTCTTCTGCCTTGAATAAGGAAATTAATTTGTTCACATTAGTTTGGGTGTAAATATTGCACAAAAAACCATGATCAAGGGATCATGATCTCTCTACAAAATATTTCCAACTGGTGTGAGATGTTATTAGGAGAGGATTTCAGGCTTGACAATGGACCATATGTCAGTGATAAATTAACATTTCCTCTGTCCATGGAATTATCCAGGCCAGAATAATGGAGTGGGTAGCTGTTCCCTTCTCCAAGGGAACTTCCCCAGGTCTCCCAGCTTGTAGGCAGATTCTTTACCATCTGAGCCACCAGGGAAGCCCAAGAATACTGGAGTGGTTAGCCCATCCCTTCTGCAGGGGATCTTCCTGACCCAAGAATTGAACGAGAATCTTCTGCATTGCAGGCAGATTCTTTACCAGTTGAGCTACCAGGGAAGCAGACCATACTTCAATGTTAAATTAAGTCAGTTCAAGGAGCAGAAACCCCTACCTATCAATATCTTCTTTCAAAGTTAATTTCTCTTTTACCTTTAATATTTCTATTTTAGACTTTGCTTAGAGCAAGCCTTGACTATATGGACAGAACTTCATTCAATAGTGGAGTGCAGAAATCCCCCTTACTATTCCGAGGGCTGAGAGAAAGGGTTAAATTAAAAGAGAAGGAAAGCAAAGAAGGTCACAAAACCTGCCCTGATTATTCTAACTCACCTACTCTCCCTTTATCCATCCACTCAAGGCCCTTATTATCTATTATATGTTCAGTTCTGTTCAGTTCAGTCACTCAGTTGTGTCTGACTCTTTGCAACCCCATGAACCGCAGCACACCAGGCCTCCCTTTCCATCACCACTGCCGGAGTCTACCCAAACCCATGTCCATTGAGTTGGTGATGCCATTCAACCATCTCATCCTCTGCTGTCCCCTTCTCCTCCTGCCCTCAATCTTTCCCAGCATTAGGGTCTTTTCAAATGAGTCACTCTCTGCATCAGGTGGCCAAAGTATTGGAGTGTCAGCCTCAACATCAGTCCTTCCAATGAACACCCAGGACTGATCTTTAGGATGGACTGGTTGGATCTCCTTGCAGTCCAAGGGACACTCAAGAGTCTTCTCCAACACCACAGTTCAAAAGCATCAATTCTTCAGCGCTCAGCCTTCTTTATAGTCCAACTCTCATGTCCATACATGACTACTGGAGAAACCACAGCCTAGACTAGAAGGACCTTTGTTGACAAAGTAATGTCTCTGCTTTTTAATATGCTGTCTAGGTTGGTCATACCTTTCCTTCCAAGGAGTAAGTGTCTTTTAATTTCATGGCTGCAATCACCATCTGCGGTGATTTTGGAGCCCAGAAAAATAACATCTGACACTGTTTCCATCATTTCCCCATCTATTTCCCATGAAGTGATGGGACCACATGCCATGATCTTCGTTTTCTGAATGTTGAGCTTTAAGCCAACTTTTTCACTCTCCTCTTTCACTTTCATCAAGAGGCTTTTTAGTTCCTCTTCCCTTTCTGCCATAAGGGCACTATAATCTGCATATCTGAGGTTATTAATATTTCTCCCGGCAATCTTGATTCCAGCTTGTGCTTCTTCCAGCCCAGCGTTTCTCATGATGTACTCTGCATATAAGTTAAATAAGCAGGGTGGCAATATACAGCCTTGATGTACTCCTTTTCCTATTTGGAACCAGTCTGTTGTTCCATGTCCAGTTCTAACTTTTGCTTCTTGACCTGCATACAGGTTTCTCAAGAGGCAGGTCAGGTGGTCTGGTATTGCCATCTCCTTCAGAATTTTCCACAGTTTATGTGATCCACACAGTCAAAGGTTTTGGCATAGTCAGTAAAACAGAAATAGATATTTTTCTGGAACTCTCTTGCTTTTTCCATGATCCAGTGGATGTTGGCAATTTGATCTCTGGTTCTTCTGCCTTTTCTAAAACCAGCTTGAACATCTGGAAGTTCACAGTTCACGTATTGTTGAAGCCTGGCTTGGAGAATTTTGAGCATTGCTTTACTAGCATATGAGATGAGTGCAATTGTGGGGTAGTGTGAGCATTCTTTGGCATTGCCTTTCTTTGGGATTGGAATGAAAACTGACCTTTTCCAGTCCTGTGGCCACTGCTGAGTTTTCCAAATTTGCTGGCATATTGAGTGCAGCACTTTCACAGCATCATCTTTCAGGATTTGGAATAGCTCCACTGGAATTCCATCACCTCCACTAGCTTTGTTTGTAGTGATGCTTCCTAAGGCCCACTTGACTTCACATTCCAGGATGTCTGGCTATAGGTGAGTGTGAGTGATCACACCATCATGATTATCTGGGTTGTGAAGTTCACTTATCCTTTTAAATCCTTAATGATACAGAGTATATCCATCCACTGAGTATGGAGATGAGCTCAAAAGTTCCTTTTCCCCCTAGTTCTGTATGCTCCCCATCAGCTAGTTCCATCCTAAAGTCAAACTCCAGAAGGAATCTGGATTTCAGGAAGGACAGAATTTTGCTTGATTCCAATTTTCTGGGTCTTATCATAGGGAAGTAAATAGTTAAACAGATTTGCAGTTCCCCTCTCCCGTTCCTCATCCCATTGGCAAGGGACATCTTCAGGGGGGGAAAAAAAAAAAGATGACCTGGTCAAATATCCCTGTAAACATGCTAAAACTAATGACCTCTATTAAACAAAGTTATGGTATTTTCTAACAAGATAGTCCTCATCTGTAGAAGGACATACCTGTTATAAGATTGTTTATGATAACATACCTGGAATCGATGGATTAATAGACATATAAACTATATAACTATCCGAACATAAACTGGAGATGTTTTGTGGTCCAAATAGTTTTTCTCAATAAGTGACTTAATTGCACTCCTCATTGGAGACCTCATATATTAATCTGGGACCAGGAAACAACCTGATGCAGCAAAAAACAAACAACAAAACACCCAGTAAGCTACACTGACCATTTCAGATGTCTCTGTGCTTCCCCTGTGTCTCATGATTACTTGCATGCCTGAAATCATTAGTAAAACTTGTTTCTGGCCAAAATCTGATTCATGTACCTGATTTGATAATCCAATTATTTTTACTATCTCACTATTCAATCATTTACTGTGTCTCTGACTCTAGTCTTAAATCCAGCCTTGAAAAAAGTACTCTGTTTCATTCTTGGGATCCAGTCCCTTCTCTATATTCCAGCTCAGCTAACTAGCTCTTCCTTGGCTTCTGTATCCTGAAACTCTCTTGACAAACCTGTTGAAGATCTCAGTCTTTGCAGGATCATGGTCCTACATTTTTCATGCCAGTTTTTACCAGAGAGTTGAAATTTTTTTTTAACAGCTAGCACAATGACTATCAATTTTGTACCTGTAGAAAGATATGACTAGTTTGAATTACATGTGTGGTTTTAAGAATAGCACCCATTTTTTGACTTTGTGTCCCATTTTGAATCCACAGTGAATCCTTTATATGTGGAGTCTTCCAAAGGACTCAGGCAAACTTCAGTTGTTTTGTGTTCTGCTGTCTCTTCAACAGCCATGGGTGGCCTTCTTCCCACCTATATGGTAAGAGTAACTCCAGATTCAGTCCTCCTTAGCTAACCCGGCCAAGCCCTATATGTGATGGACTATATCTTACAAATAACTTACATCTTATTTAGTGCACAGAACAAATAGCAGATACATAATAATTGCCTATGGATAGAGATAAAATAAAGACTCCACATACTGACTACAAATTATTTATACTTTCCACATACCAGGCACAGTGTAACAGTGCTGTATGTAATTTTAAGCCTGCAACTAAACCATCATTTTAGTGATGAAGAAAAAGAGACTTAGAAACATCTGCTTTCTCCAAGACTTTCTAGCTGGTATAGCTAAGATGTACAGACAAGCTTCTCTGGATTCAAGGCCTATACTTGCCTTGAAACTCAGCAGTGGCCACAGGACTGGAAAAGGTCAGTTTATATTCCAATCCCAAAGAAAGGCAATGCAAACAATGTTCTAACTACAGCACAATTGCATTCATCTCACACTGGCAAAGTAATGTTCAAAATTCTCCAAGTGAGGCTTCAACAGTATATGAACCAAGAACTTCCAGATGTTCAAGCTGGATTTAGAGAAGGCAGAGAAACCAGAGATCAAATTGCCAACATCTGCTGGATCATCGAAAAGCAAGAGAGTTCCAAAAAAGCGTCTACTTCTGTACTGACTATGCCAAAGCCTTTGACTGCATGGATCACAACAAACTATGGAAAATTCTTAAAGAGATGGGAATACCAGATCACTTTACCTGCCTCCTAAGAAATCTGTATGCAGGTCAAGAAGCAACAGTCAAAACCAGACATGGAACAATGGACTGGTTCCAAATTGGGAAAGGAGTAAGTCAAGGCTGTATACTGTCACCCTGCTTATTTCACTTAGATGCAGAGTTCAGTTCAGTCGCTGAGTCATGTCTGACTCCTTGCGATCCCACGAATTGCAGCACACCAGGCCTCCCTGTCCATCACCAACTGCCGGAGTCTACCCAAACCCATGTCCACTGAGTCCACCGACCATGGTGGACCCATCCATGGTTCAATTCAGTTCAGTTCAGTCGCTCAGTCATGTCTGACTCTTTGCCACCCCATGAATCGCAGCACGCCAGGCCTCCCTGTCCAACACCAACTCAACTTTAAAGGAAAGAGAGATCAAGGAACAATTTGGTACTCCTGATTAGAATGCTCCGTCAGATGCTCCATTTACATCTTTATTATTCCTGCAACTTTCTTCCCCCAGTTTTCATTCATATCCTCTCCCCAGTTACAGCTTTGGACACCTCCTGTCATCAGCTAGCGTCCTCTTGTTATGGACTTTGGAGCTCTTGGAACCTTGCCTCTTGGATTGCATGTTGTCCTGCCTCCTGTTTGTTTAGATGGTGGAATCTCTCTACTTATAGGCAAGTGAGGTTCAAAAATACTGTCTACTAGAACTGGTGTTCAGTTCAGTTCAGTTCAGTCACTCAGTCATGTCCGACTCTTTGCGACCCCATGAATCGCAGCACACCAGGCCTCCCTGTCCATCACCAACTCCCAGAGTTCACAAAGACTCACGTCCATCAAGTCAGTGATGCCATCCAGCCATCTCATTCTCTGTTGTCCCCTTCTCCTCCGGCCCCCAATCCCTCCCAGCATCGGAGTCTTTTCCAATGAGTCAACTCTTCTCATGAGGTGGCCAAAGTGCTGGAGTTTCAGCTTCAGCATCATTCCTACCAAAGAAATCCCAGGGCTGATCTCCTTCAGAATGAACTGTTGGATCTCCTTGCAGTCCAAGGGACTCTCAAGAGTCTTCTCCAACACCACAGTTCAAAAGCATCAGTTCTTCGGTGCTCAGCCTTCTTCACAGTCCAACTCTCACATCCATATATGACCACTGGAAAAACCATAGCCTTGACTAGATGGACCTTTGTTGGCAAAGTAATGTCTCTGCTTTTGAATATGCTATCTAGGTTGGTCATAACTTTCCTTCCAAGGAGTAAGCGTCTTTTAATTTCATGGCTGCAGTCACCATCTGCAGTGATTTTGGAGCCAAGAAAAATAAAGTCTGACACTGTTTCCACTGTTTCCCCATCTATTTCCCATGAAGTGATGGGACTGGATGCCATGATCTTCTTTTTCTGAATGTTGAGTTTTAAGCCAACTTTTTCACTCTCCTCTTTTACCTTCATCAAGAGGCTTTTTAGTTCCTCTTCCCTTTCTGCCATAAGGGTGGTGTCATTTGCATATCTGAGGTTATTGATATCTCTCCCAGCAATCTTGACTCCAGCTTGTGCTTCTTCCAGCCCAGCATTTCTCATGATGTACTCTGCATATAAGTTAAATAAGCAGTATGACAATATACAGCCTTGACATACTCCTTTTCCTATTTGGAACCAGTCTGTTGTTCCATGTCCAGTTCTAACTGTTGCTTCCTGACCTGCATACAAATTTCTCAAGAGGCAGGTCAGGTGGTCTGGTATTCCCATCTCTCAGAATTTTCCACAGTTTATTGTGTTAGCCCCAACCAGTGGTGGTACCATCCAACCATCTCATCCTCTGCTGTCCCCTTCTCCTCCTGCCCTCAATCTTTCCAGGATCACGGTCTTTTCAAATGAGCAAGCTCTTCGCATCAGGTGGCCAAAGTATTGGAGTTTAAGCTTCAACATCAGTCCTTCCAATGAACACCCAAGACTGATCTCCTTTAGGATGGACTGGTTGGATCTCCTTGTAGTCTTCTACAAGTTTCTCACTATTTCATCAAGATGCTCCTCAGTTCCTCTTCACTTTCTGCCGTATGAGTGGAGTCACCTGTGTATCTGAGGTTATTGATATTTCTCCTGGAACACTTGATTCCAGCTTATGCTTCATCCAGCCTGGCATTTTGCCTGATGCATCTTTTGGGCTCCATTTTTTGGGCTCCAAAATCACTACAGATGGTGATTGCAACCATGAAATTAAAAGACACTTTCTCCTTGGAAGAAAAGCTATGACCACCTTAGACAGCATATTAAAAAGCAGAGACATTACTTTGCCAACAAAGGTCCATCTAGTGAAGGCTATGGTTTTTTCAGTAGTCATGTCTGGATGTGAGAGTTGGACTGTGAAGAAAGCTGACCACTGAAGAATTGATGTTTTTGAACTGTGGTGTTGGAGAAGACTCTTAAGAGTCCCTTGGACTACAAGGAGATCCAACAAGTCCATCCTAAAGGAAATAGTCCTGAATGTTCATTGGAAGGACTGATGCTGAAGCTGAAGCTCCAATACTTTGGCCTCCTGATGCAAAGAACTGACTCATTGGCAAAGACCCTGATGCTGGGAAAGATTGAAGGTGGGAGGAGAAGGAGGTGACAGAGGATGAGATGGTTGGATGGCATCACTGACTCAATGGACATGAGTTTGAGCAAGCTCCGGGAGTTGGTAATGGACAGGGAAGCCTGGCATGCTGCAGTCCATGGGGTCACAGAATTGGACATGACTGAGCAACTGAACCGAACTGAACCGAGAGACAGGCTTTTCTGGATTCAAGCCTATACTTGCCCATCACAGCATAGTTCTCCTTTTACATTCTTCTTTATTTGATTATCCTCCAACTTTATTCAGAAGAAAAAGTGAAGGAAAGGAACTTTTCCTTTACTAAGTAAAAGAATTCAACAGAAAAAAAAATAACTATCTGATTTAGGGTATAAAGAAAGATGACACAGGATTCTTGGGATCTAAGAGCAATAGAGGAAGGTAAAGCATATGACAGAAATCACTTCATAGTAATTTTCTTTCTATTTCATTTAAATTCCTCGTGAACAGCTTCTTGTCATTATTTAAATTGCTTTGTTTCCCATTTATTGTTTTCTAACATATAAAGAGAAATTCAATTTAATCATGGGCCACATGGTTTCCATTAGAAGGGTCCAAATGAGAAATTACGTGGCTTTTGATCCACCTTAAAATTTTATTTACAACTATTTATACTGTAATCCTATCAGTAATAGATTTTCACACTCATATGTGGAACCTAATTCAGAGTCTTCTCAAGTGAGAAGTTCTATTTTTACATTTAACCACTGAAGAGAAAGCATACTTGGCAGAAATATCTTCAAAAATGAACATGAAATGTACTGATTATGAGTCAAAAGAACATCTACATTTTAAGGCAGATAAATGTAGTAACCCATCTGCCTGATCTTTCTGGGGTCTTTGAGAAAGCCCTGTTGATTTCTTTAGACATTAGACAATACATTTTGGCACTAGGTCTTTTTCTTTTGTTTTTAATTGAAGCATAGCTGATTTACAATGTTGTGCCAATCCCCGCTGTATAGCAAAGTGACTCATTTATACACATATGTACATTCTTTTTTTTATTCTTTTCCATTATGGTTTATCACAGGATATTGAATATAGTTTGCCATATATTAGGACCTTGCTGTGTATCCATTCTAAATACAATAGTTTGCATCTACCAACTCCAAACTCCCAGCCCATCTCTCTCTCTCCCCTCCCCCTTGGCAACCACAAGTCTGTTCTTTATGTCTATGAGTCTGTTTCTGTTTTGTATATAGGTTCATTTGTACCATATTTTATTTTTTTTATTTGTGCCATATTTTAGATTTCACATATGAGTGGTGTCATATGGTGTTTGTCTTTCTTTTTCTAACTACTTCACTTAGTATGATAATCTCTAGTTGAATCCCTGGTGCTGCAAATGGCATTATTATGATTCATTATGGCTGAGTAGTATATATCATTTATATTATATATGTCATATCACATATATGTACATCTTCTTTATCCATTCACCTGTTGATGGACATTTAGGTTGTTTCCATACCTTGGCTATCATGAATGGTGCTGCTATGAACATGTATCTTTTTGAATTATAGTTTTTATGGGTATATTCCCAGAAGTGAGATTGCTGGACCATATGGTAACTTTATTTTTAGTTTTCTGAGGAACCTTCATACTGTTTTCCATAATGGCTGTACCAACTTACATTCCCATCAACAATGTAGGCGGTTTCCCTTTTTTCCACACCCTTCCCAGCATTTGTTATTCATACACATTTTAATGATGGCCATTCTGATCAGTATGAGGTATTACTTCATTGTAGTTTTGATTTGCATTTCCCTAATGATTAGTGATGTTGAGCATCTTTTCATGTGTCTACTGGCCAACTGATTGTCTATTTTGGAGAAATGTCTTTTAAAATCTTTTGCCCATTTTTTGATTGGGCTTTTTTGTTATTATTGAGTTTTATTAGCTGTTTGCATATATTGGAGATTAAGCCTTTGTCTGTTACATCAATGATTTTCAAATATTTTCTCCCATTCTGTAGGTTGTCTTTCCATTTGTTTTTATGGTCTCCTTTGCTATGCAAATGCCTGTGACTTTGATTAGGTCTCATTTATTTTTGTTTTCATTTCTGTTGCCTGGGGAGAATGACCTAAGAAAACACTGGTACACTTTACATCAGAGAATGCTTTGCCTATACTCTCTTCTACGAATTTTATGATGCTGTGTCTTATAATTATTGTCTTTAAGCCATTTTAAATTCATTTTTGTTGGTACTAAATCTTAGTCTCCTAAATTATATATAAATAAATATATAAGTGTATATATATATATATATATATATATTTCAGTTCTCAGGAAATATGCATTAGGTGCTCAAAAATGTTGTTTAACAAATATTTGTCAACTAAATTGAGAAATCTCTGCCTCTGGAGAAGGAAACAAAAGGGTGGAATAGTGAGAGAAAAAAGGAATGTAACAAACAACCTTTTATAATTTCTTCTTTTTTTCTGCTCCTATAGCAACTATTAGATATAATTCATTTACCCAATGAACTTTTATTTTAATACCTACTATGTGTTCATAGGGGAAGAAGGGGCGATAAGGGAGACATTATCTCTGTCCTTTTGAAACTTACAGCATATTGGGAGGAGACTCCGTAAACAACCATAAAGACCAAAAAGGAAAAGTTCTGTAGAAGAAAAACATAGGATGCTATGAGACCATCTAACAAGCAGACCTAATTTAATATAGAGCTTGGGAGGGCATCCATTAGAGAGTTACAGATCAGACCAGATCAGTCGCTCAGTCGTGTCCGACTCTTTGCGACCCCATGAATCGAAGCACGCCAGGCCTCCATATCCATCACCAAATCCCGGAGTTCACTCAGACTCACGTCCATCGAGTCAGTGATGCCATGCAGCCATCTAATCCTCTGTCGTCCCCTTCTCCTCCTGCCCCCAATACCTCCCAGCATCAGAGTCTTTTCCAATGAGTCAACTCTTCCCATGAGGTGGCCAAAGTACTGGAGTTTCAGCTTTAGCATCATTCCTTCCAAAGAAATCCCAGGGCTGATCTCCTTCAGAAAGGACTGGTTGGATCTCCTTGCAGTCCAAGGGACTCTCAAGAGTCTTTTCCAACACCACAGTTCAAAAGCATCAATTTTTCGGTGCTCAGCCTTCTTCACAGTCCAACTCTCACATCCATACATGACCACAGGAAAAACCATAGCCTTGACTAGACGGACCTTTGTTGGCAAAGTAATGTCTCTGCTTTTGAATATGCTATCTAGGTTGGTCATAACTTTCCTTCCAAGGAGTAAGCGTCTTTTAATTTCATGGCTGCAGTCACCACCTGCAGTGATTTTGGAGCCCCAAAAAATAAAGTCTGACACTGTTTCCAATGTTTCCCCATCTATTTCCCATGAAGTGATGGGACCACATGCCATGATCTTCGTTTTCTGAATGTTGAGCTTTAAGCCAACTTTTTCACTCTCCACTTTCACTTTCATCAAGAGACTTTTGAGCTGCTCCTCACTTTCTGCCATAAGGGTGGTGTCATCTGCATATCTGAGGTTATTGAGATTTCTCCTGGCAATCTTGATTCCAGTTTGTGTTTCTTCCAGTCCAGCGTTTCTCATGATGCACTCTGCATATAAGTTAAATAAACAGGGTGACAATATACAGCCTTGACGAACTCCTGTTCCTATTTGGAACCAGTCTGTTGTTCCATATCCAGTTCTAACTGTTGCTTCCTGACCTGCATACAGATTTCTCAAGAGGCAGATCAGGTGGTCTGGTATTCCCATCTCTTTCAGAATTTTCCACAGTTTATTGTGATCCACACAGTCAAAGGCTTTGGCATAGTCAATAAAGCAGAAATAGATGTTTTTCTGGAACTCTCTTGCTTTTTCCATGATCCAGCAGATGTTGGCAATTTGATCTCTGGTTCCTCTGTCTTCTCTAAAACAAGCTTGAACATCAGGAAGTTCACGGTTCACATATTGCTAAAGCCTGGCTTGGAGAATTTTGAGCATTACTTTACTAGCGTGTGAGATGAGTGCCATTGTGCAGTAGTTTGAGCATTCTTTGGCATTGCCTTTCTCTGGGATTGGAATGAAAACTGACCTTTTCCAGTCCTGTGGCCACTGTTGAGTTTTCCAAATTTGCTGGCATATTGAGTGCAGCACTTTCACAGCATCAACCTTCAGGATTTGGAATAGCTCAACTGGAATTCCATAACCTCCACTAGCTTTGTTCATGGTGATGCTTCCTAAGGCCCACTTGACTTCACATTCCAGGATGTCTGGCTCTAGGTCAGTGATCACACCATTGTGATTATCTGGGTTGTGAAGATCTTTTTGGTACAGTTCTTCTGTGTATTCTTGCCATCTCTTCTTAATATCTTCTGCTTCTGTTAGGTCCATACCATTTCTGTCCTTTATCGAGCCCATCTTTGCATGAAATGTTCCTTTGGTATCTCTGATTTTCTTAAAGAGATCCCTAGTCTTTCCCATTCTGTTGTTTTCCTCTATTTCTTTGCATTGATTGCTGAAGAAGGCTTTCTTATCTCTTCTTGCTATTCTTTGGAACTCTGCATTCAGATGCTCTTATGTTTCCTCTTCTCTTTTGCTTTTTGCTTCTCTTCTTTTTCACAGCTATTTGTAAGGCCTCCCCAGACAGCCATTTTGCTTTTTTGCATTTCTTTTCTGTTGGAATGGTCTTGATCCCTGTCTCCTGTACAATGTCATGAACCCCATTCCATAGTTCATCAGGCACTCTATCTATCAGATCTAGGCCCTTAAATCTATTTCTCACTTCCACTGTATAATCATAAGGGATTTGATTTAGATTATACCTGAATGGTCTAGTGGTTTTCCCTACTTTCTTCAATTTAAGTCCGAATTTGGCAATAATGAGTTCATGGCCTGAGCCACAGTCATCTCCTGGTCTTGTTTTTGCTGACTGTATAGAGCTTCTCCATTTTTGGCTGCAAAGAATATAATCAATCTGATTTCGGTGTTGACCATCTAGTGATGTCCATGTGTAGAGTCTTCTCTTGTGTTGTTGGAAGAGGGTGTTTGTTATGACCAGTGCATTTTCTTTGCAAAACTCTATTAGTCTTTACCCTGCTTTATTCTGTATTCCAAGGCCAAATTTGCCTGTTACTCCAGGTGTTTCTTGACTTCCTACTTTTGCATTCCAGTCCCCTATATTGAAAAAGACATCTTTTGGGGGTGTTAGTTCTAAAAGGTCTTGTATGTCTTCCTAGGACCGTTCAACTTCAGCTTCTTCAGCGTTACTGGTTGGGGCATAGACTTGGATTACTGTGATATTGAATGGTTTGCCTAGGAAACGAACAGAGATCATTCTGTCATTTTTGAGATTGCATCCAGGTACTGCATTTCGGACTCTTTTGTTGGCCATGATGGCCACTCCATTTCTTCTGAGGGATTCCTGCCCACAGTAGTAGATATAATGGTCATCTGAGTTAAATTCACCCATTCCAGTCCATTTTAGTTCGCTGATTCCTAGAATGTCAACATTCACTCCTACCGTCTCTTGTTTGACCACTTCCAATTTGCCTTGATTCATGGACCTATGCAATATTGCTCTTTATAGCATCAGACCTTGCTTCTATCACCAGTCACATCCACAGCTGGGTATTCTTACACTTAAGCTTAAAAAAAGACTGGAATCAGCCAGGCCTTAAAATGTGGTAAGGAGGCTGAAGGACAACTTTTTAAAATACTAAGTAAAATTTTAACCTTTGTAAACAGTTTAACTATATATCTGTAGTCAAAAGAAAATAAAAATTGAAACAAATATTGAACTGTTTTTTAGTAGATTTGTTTTCTATAACAGTATAGCAATTCTGAACCTTTTTGTGTGTACTGTAGAACAGAGAAAGTAAGTGAACATGTTGACATTAGGAACCAGGGTTCTCACTGCAGAGGGGAGATGCAAATGGAATAAGGATAGTAAAGAAAGAATCATTCAGAATTTGGACTGGAACAGGAAATCTTAGAAAAAATGTGTGTGTGTGCGTGTTGTGGAGAGTGTATTTTCTAGCCTTTTTTGCTCCAAGGAAGTAATAAAATCTATTAGCAGGAAACACAACTAGCATACAAATCTCCATTTCTAAATAGCTTTCCACAATAAAAGGATCTAGAGTTCTTGGAAAATAAGGAAATACTGAAAAATATGGGGACATGATAAAGGGATCAGGAACCACTGTAAAGGAGGCCCACTGGCAGCAATTTAACACAAACTGAAAATAATAATCCATTGAATAAAATAAGAATGCATGATTCTATATTGATGATAGGTAGATGGTAGATAGGTAGATAGAAGAGAAGAAAAAGTGGTGCCTTATATAGACTACCAGAGGGAACAATGGACTTAGAAAATTATAATTTTTACATTTATAATATATATAAAAACTTGATTCATGCCAAAGTAGTAAATGACTGGTAAATATAAAGCCTTCAAAGGAAAGGCCTACTAAAAAGAGTAAGAACCAGCACAGGGTCTGGCACCTAGTGGAACTTTGTCTATCTTTTTATTTTTATTTATATATAAAGTGAAGTGAAAGTAGCTCAGTCATGTTGGGCTCTTGTGACCCCATGGACTATACAGTCCATGGAATTCTTCAGACCAAGACACTGGAGTGGGTAGGCTTTCCCTTCTTCAGGGGATCTTCCCAACTGAGGGATTAAACCCAGCTCTCCCACATTGCATGTGGGTTCTTTGCCAGCTAAGCCACTAGGGAAGCCCAAGAATACTGGAGTGAGTAGCCTATCCCTTTTCCAGTATATCTTCCTGAAACAGGAATTGAACCAGTTTCCTACATTGCAGGCAGATTCTTTACCAACTGAGCTATCAGGGAAGCCCATTATATATATATATATATATATATATATATATATGTGTGTGTGTGTGTGTGTGTGTGTGTGTGTGTGTATTTATATTTATCATTTATAAAATTCAAACTTATCTGTCAAAAGAAAACCCTCTGAATAAATGCCCTTGGTTTCCATCTGTGAATTGACACAGGAGAAAGTGCCTCTCTCCACATACCACGCTTCAGTTCAAACCCAATTGGCAAGAACCAAACATGACCATTTGCTCTGTTACACAATGTGGGCATAGAGCCCAGGATCTCTGAGCTTTTCAAGGGCTTACACAAACACTGGAGACACGAAATATATATATATGCACTGGCATCAAAATATAAAAAGGAGCAAAATCTAAATAATTAAATATTTAAATAAATTATAGCAAGTCAACTTCATTCTTAGAATTCACATTGTCTTTACATTTGAAAGTAATTCTTAAATTTTTTCACTTCATTAAGAATTCTCTAGTATATATAATTGGAGAACGCAATGGCAATCCACTCCAGTACTCTTGGCTGGAAAACCCCATGGACAGAGGAGCCTGGTAGGCTGCAGTCCATGGGGTCGCTAAGAGTCGGACAGGACTGAGCGACTTCATTTACACTTTTCACTTTCATGCATTGGAGAAGGAAATGACATCCCACTCCAGTGTTCTTGTCTGGAGAATCCCAGAGATGGAGGAGCCTGGTGGGCTGCCATCTATGGGGTCGCACAGAGTCAGACACAACTGAAGTGACTTAGCAGCAGCAGCAGTATATATAATTATTGTGGAGAAATCAAAACTGATTTCACTTAATTACTTAAAATTCTGTCTTCTACTTCCTTGTATAGGGTTTCTGTCCATGAAACACCTTGTATAGGGTTTCTGATTGTATCAGTTAAGACAGATGAGGTAACATGGAAGATGAACATTTCATTTATGCACAGCTAAGTCAGTACAGAATACAATGTCCTTTGTACCCAAGAAGTTTCCAAGCAAGCAGGTCCCAATTTAACCCAACATCCCAAATTATTCTTCAGTTAAGTTCAGTTCAGTCACTCAGTCGTGTCCAACTCTTTGCGAACCCATGAATCACAGCATGCCAGGCCTCCCTGTCCATCAATAACTCCCAGAGTTCACTCAGACTCATGTCCATCGAATCAGTGACGCCATCCGGCCATCTCATCCTCTGTCGTCCCCTTCTCCTCCTGCCCCCAATCCCTCCCAGCATCAGAGCCTTTTCCAATGAGTCAACTCTTCACATGAGTTTCAGTACTGGAGTTTCTGCTTTAGCATCATTCCTTCCGAAGAAATCCCAGGGCTGATCTCCTTCAGAATGGACTGGTTGGATCTCCTTGCAGTCCAAGGGACTCTCAAGAGTCTTCTCCAACACCACAGTTCAAAAACAACAATTCTTTGTTGCTCAGCTTTCTTCACAGTACAACTCTCACATTAATACATGAGCATTGGAAAAACCATAGCCTTGACTAGACGGACCTTTGTTGCCAAAGTAATGTCTCTGCTTTTGAATATGCTATCTAGGTTGGTCATAACTTTCCTTCCAAGGAGTAAGTGTCTTTTAATTTCATGGCTGAAATCACCATCTGCAGTGATTTTGGAGCCCCAGAAAATAAAGTCTGACACTGTTTCCCATCTATTTCCCATGAAGTGATGGGACCAGATGCCATGATCTTAGTTTTCTGAATGTTGAGCTTTAACCAACTTTTTCACTCTCCACTTTCACTTTCATCAAGAGGCTTTGTAGTTCCTCTTTCTGCCATAAGGGTGGTGTCATCTGCATATCTGAGGTTATTGATATTTCTCTCAGCAATCTTGATTCCAGCTTGTGCTTCCTCTAGCCCAGAGTTTCTCATGATGTACTCTGCATATAAGTTAAATAAGCAGGGTTACAATATACAGCCTTGAAGTACTCCTTTTCCTATTTGGAACCAGTCTGTTGTTCCATGTCCAGTTTTAACTGTTGCTTCTTGACCTGCATACAAATTTCTCAAGAGGCAGGTCAGGTGGTCTGGTATTCCCATCTCTTTCAGAATTTTCCAGTTTATTGTGATCCACACAGTCAAAGGCTTTGGCATAGTCAATAAAGCAGAAATAGATGTTTTTCTGGAACTCTCTTGCTTTTTCCATGATCCAGCAGATGTTGGCAATTTGATCTCTGGTTCCTCTGCCTTTTCTAAAACCAGCTTGAACATCTGGAAGTTCATGGTTCACGTATTGCTGAAGCCTGGCTTGTAGAATTTTGAGCATTACTTTACTAACATGTGAGATGAGTGCCATTGTGTGGTAGTTTGAGCATTCTTTGGCATTGCCTTTCTCTGGGATTGGAATGAAAACTGACCTTTTCCAGTCCTGTGGTCACTGCTGAGTTTTCCAAATTTGCTGGCATATTGAGTGCAGCACTTTCACAGCATCATCTTTCAAGATTTGAAATAGCTCAATTGGAATTCTATCACCTCCACTAGCTTTTTTCGTAGTGATGCTTTTTCTTAACCCCTTCCAAAAGTCAAAGATCTTCCCTCAGATTGGGGGGAGGGGTCACATGTGGTTTGACTTCTAATCATTAGTTTTATTATTTTCCTGGAGGCATTTTTCACTATAGTAACATTATCATAATATAGGTTTTAGTTACCAAGGTAGCCAGAAGGGGTGACTGTGTTCAGTTCAGTTCAGTTCATTCAGTCAGTCATGTATGACTCTTTGCAACCCCTTGGACTGCAGCATGCCAGGCTTCCCTGTCTCTCAGCAACTCTCGGAGCTTGCTCAAACTCATGTCCATCGAGTCAGTGGTGCCATGCAACCGTCTCATCCTCTGTTGTCCCCTTCTCCTCCTGCCTTCAATCTTTCCAAGCATCAAGGTCTTTGCCAATGAGTCAGCTATTTGAATCAGATGGCCAAAGTATTGGAGTTTCAGTTTCAGCATCAGTCCTTCCAATGAATATTCAGGACTGATTTCCTTGAGGATTGACTAGTTTGATCCCCTTGCAGGCCAAGGGACTCTCAAGAGTCTTCTCCAATACCACAGTTCAAAAGTACCAATTCTTAGGCCCTCAGCTTTCTTCATAGTCCAACTCTCACATCCATACATGGCTACTGGAAAAACCATAGCTTTGACTAGATGGACCTTTGTAGCTTACTCTTAGTTATGATAATTTCTCCTCCATTTAGTCAAAATTCAACAGTGTTCTTGATTTAATGTTGTGATGGTAAGAATGCTGCAGTTTTCAGTTTCCTTCTCCTTATTTCATGTGTTAAGAGATGTTTTAATCCTATACCCTTTTTTTTGAATTTATTAACAATGCAGTTTATTTTATCTATCAAGCCTTTATTCCCTTTTCTTTTTCAATGTAACCAAATCTCTTTTTGATCAATTTTACCATTTTACAGTAGTCAAATAATTCCAAAATCAAGAATTTACAGTGTTTTTCAAATCTTAGTGATAAAAAGTATATTAATATGGTATGTGATATGTGCTGATAGTTTGATACCATACAGATTTGGGCTTCTAAAATAAGTGGGATTAGAGCCTTTGAGGATCTTTAAATGGCTCTAAAGCTAAGAAGTGAGCTAGAGAGTTTGGGTAGTCATTCAACAATTAGTTGAGAGTATACTATATTCCAGAAACTCTTAGGGATTATAGAGCATACAAATAATTAAAAAGTGATATTTATGTCTCTTAGGAGCTAACCATATAGTTAGGGAGTATGCAAGTGACTGAATAATTGGGCCCTGATATTTGTTCTCACTTCTTAGCACATTACCAAGCTACTATCAGAGCTCTCCTATAGTTACATGGATCATGGGACTGAGTTTGTCTGCTGGAATATGAGAAGAAAGAAGTGATGCACTTCTATATATGGACACTAAAACCTCGAATAAATATCATCACTCTGTTTTTCTTAAACTGTTGACTGCATGTGGAGGATCCAGTGGAGGTTACTGAAGCCCTGGGGATAGTAATTACACTAAATGGAATAAGCCTACATCCCAGAATGACTGCATATATCAGAGTCCTTCTCCCCCATGCCTATTTATTTTAATATGAGCAAGAATTAACTTTTGTTTTTTATACCACTGAGATTAGAGGTATTTTGTTACAGTAGTTAGCATATCTTGAATAATATAGGGAGATTAAACATAATCCCACATAACTTCAGTTTTTAAAAGTTGCTGCTTAGAACATATGAAAGTTCAAAGTGCTAGAAATAACTTTTTTGGAAGGGTCAAATTAGGCATAATTGTTCTAACAGTGAGTCATAGTTCCTGAGACAATTGATGATGAATTGCCACAGTCCCCACCACATACAAATCTTTTTACTTCTCCTTTCTTATTTACATGAAAGTATGCCTTCACATTTCTTTTTTCTTTCTTCTTAGCCTTAGTTTTTCAAGTGTATGAAAATCAGCCCCTTTACTACACATTTAATTTACCTTTTAGGTTTAGATTTTTAAATTTAAAATCATCTTTTTATGCATATATATGATGCATAATTATATATCATTTCCATTTACATTTATTTTCAATCATTAAAGTAAGTCCTCTGGGACATACAAAACTTTGTTCACATGTATTGCTCGAGTTCTTTTATGTATTTAAAAGACAGACATTTACTAAACATTAACTCTCTACCATGTACCAACCTGAGAGACAGAATGTAAGAATTAGTTTAATGGTTAAAGGCATGACCTTCTAGGTCATATTTGAGTTTAAATCTTTGCCCTACCACTTACTATGTGAACTAGGATAATTATTTAAGCCTTAAGATTCTTATCTCTAAAGTAGCAATAATATCTGCCTGCTTCATAGAATTGGTAAATAATCTAACTGATATAATTAATATACATGAAATACCAAGTTTATCACAGATACTTAATGAATGGTAGTTACCAACCTCATTATTGTTACCATGGTGACAACTAATATTAATGTCTCCAAATTTTAAAAACCCTGCCCATAAGTAAGTTTGTATCTAGTAAAAACACTGTAATTGTTTATAATCAATAAAATAGGAGGAAATACACAACCATGGGCTGCATCTGAGCAGAGCCACAAATATCTACACAGGCAGTCCATGTGACTCTCTAAGGTCACAAGCTCCACAAGCTTCAGCATCTCCTTCACTGGGGGCAAAGTCCCCAGTGTGGGGCGAGGAAAAAAACACACACTTAAAAGGAACAAGCCAGCTTGAGCCAAACTCTCAGGGCTGCTGATCAAGCAACCTGGGAGCAGACCCTGCCCTTAACAGGGTGGTGAGGACCACTGAACAGAGAGGAAGTTCTGCCTCAAACTCTGAACAGACTCCAGCTCCTCTATCACAAGCCATACCCCCGATTGAAGTGACTGTGTTCAGCACACCTTGAGGAAAGATATTGACTAGTGAACATATCAAACCCAGTCCTTCCACCAAAGATACTGGGTAAACATAATCTACATCGGAACACTTCTACATAAGAACAGCACTTCCAAGACCATAATAGGTAGCCATTGTATCTAAATTCATAGAGACAGAGAAAGTTAAGGAAAATGAAAATGTAGAGGAACAAGTCTATTAACATAGTATTGTATCTATTAACATAGTACTCTATTAACATAGTATTGGAAGTTCTAGCCACAGCAACCGGACAAGAAAAAGAAATAAAAGGTATGCAAATTGGAAGGAAAAAGGTAAAACTGTCATTATTTGCAGATAATATGATACTCTATATACAGAATCCTAAAATATCCACCCTAAAACTATTAGAACTAATGAATGAAATCAGCAAGTTTATAAAATACAATATTACTATGCAGAAATCTGTTATAATGCTAAACACTAATAACAGCCATGACTTTTTTTTACAGAATTAGAACAAAAAATACTAACATTTATATGGAAACACAAAAGATTCCAAATTGCCAAAGCAATCCTGAGAAAAAAGAACAAAGCTTGATGTATAACTCTCATAGACTTCAGAGCGTACTACAAAGCCAAAGCAATCAAAACAGCATGTTATTGGTACAAAAGCAGACTTATAGATCAATGGAATAGAATGAAGAACCCAGAAATAAACCCATGCTCATATAGCCAATTAGTCTACAACAAAGGAGGCAAGATTATACAATGGTGAAAGAGAGTCTGTTCAACAAGTGGTACTGGGAAAACTGGGTAGCTACATGTAAAACACTGAGATTAGAACATTTCTTCATACCATGTACAAAAATAAACTCAAATAGTTTCAGGTTTAAGGACTGAAACCCCAAAACTTATAGAAGAGAACACAGGCAGAGCACTCTTTGAGATAAGTCATAGCAATATTGTCTTCAATATATTCCTAAGGCAAAAGAAATAAAAGCAAAAACAAACAAATGAGACTGAATTACACTTAAAAACTTTTGCACAGCAAAGGAAATCTTTGACAAAAGAAAAGGATGACTACAGAATGGGAGAAAACATTTGCAAGTGATGTGATCAACAAGGAGTTAATACCCAAAATAAACAAACAGCACATGTAACTCATTTTAAAAGAACCAATTAAAAAAGTGGGCGAAGACCTGACTAGACATTTCTCCAAGGAAGACATACAGATGACTAACAGGCACTTGAAAAGATTCTCAACATCACTAATTATTCAGTTCACTTCAGTTCAGTTCCGTCGTTCAGTCGTATCCGACTCTTTGCGACCCCGTGAATAGCAGTACGCCAGGCCTCCCTGTCCATCACCAACTCCCAGAGTTCACAAAGACTCACGTCCATCGAGTCAGTGATGCCATCCAGCCATCCCATCATCTGTCGTCCCCTTCTCCTTCTGCTCCCAATCCCTCCCATATCAGAGTCTTTTCCAATGAGTCAACTCTTCACATGAGGTGGCCAAAGTACTGGAGTTTCAGCTTTAGCATCATTCCTTCCAAGGAAATCCCAGGGCTGATCTCCTTCAGAAGGGACTGGTTGGATCTCCTTGAAGTCCAAGGGACTCTCAAGAGTCTTCTCCAACACCACAGTTCAAAAGCATCAATTCTTCGGTGCTCAGCCTTCTTCACAGTCCAACTCTCACATCCATACATGACCACAGGAAAAACCATAGCCTTGACTAGACGGACCTTTGTTGCCAAAGTAATGTCTCTGCTTTTGAATATGCTATCTAGGTTGGTCATAACTTTCCTTCCAAGGAGTAAGTGTCTTTTAATTTCATGGCTGCAATCACCATCTGCAGTGATTTTGGAGCCCAGAAAAATAAAGTCTGACACTGTTTCCACTGTTTCCCCATCTATTTCCTAAGAAGTGATGGGACCAGATGCCATGATCTTAGTTTTCTGAACATTGAGCTTTAAGCCAACTTTTTCACTCTCCACTTTCACTTTCATCAAGAGGCTTTTTAGTTCCTCTTACTTTCTGCCATAAGGGTGGTGTCATCTGCATATCTGAGGTTATTGATATTTCTCCCAGCAATCTTGATTCCAGCTTGTGCTTCTTCCAGCCCAGCATTTCTCATGATATACTCTGCATATAAGTTAAATGAGCAGGGTGACAATATACAGCCTTGACGTACTCCTTTTCCTATTTGGAACCAGTCTGTTGTTCCATGTCCAGTTCTAACTGTTGCTTCCTGACCTGCATATAGGTTTCTTAAGAGGCAGCTCAAGTGGTCTGGTATTCCAATCTCTTTCAGAATTTTCCACAGTTTATTGTGATCCACACAAAGGCTTTGGCATAGTCAATAAAGCAGAAATAGATGTTTTTCTGGAACTCTCTTGCTTTTTCGATGATCCAGCAGATGTTGGTAATTTGGTCTTTAGTTCCTCTGCCTTTTCTAAAACCAGCTTGAACAACTGGAAGTTCATGGTTCACGTATTGCTGAAGCCTGGCTTGGAGAATTTTGAGCATTACTTTACTAGCGTATGAGATGAGTGCAATTGTGTGGTAGTTTGAGCATTCTTTGGCATTGCCTTTCTTTGGGACTAGAATGAAAATTGACATTTTCCAGTCCTGTGGCCACTGCTGAGTTTTCCAAATTTGCTGGCATATTGAGTGCAGCACTTTCACAGCATCATCTTTCAAGATTTGAAATAGCTCAACTGAAATTCGATCACTTCCACTAGCCTTTTTTGTAAGGATGCCTTCTAAGGCCCACTTGACTTCACATTCCAGGATATCTGGCTCTAGGTCAGTGATCACACTATCATGGTTATCTGGGTCATAAAGTTCTTTTTTGTACAGTTCTTCTCTGTATTCTTGCCACCTCTTCATAATATCTTCTGCTTCTGTTAGGTCCATACCATTTCTGTCCTTTATCGAGCCCATCTTTGCATGAAATGTTTCCTTGGTATCTCTAATTTTCTTGAAAAGATCTCTAGTCTTTCCCATTCTGTTATTTTCCTCTATTTCTTTGCATTGATCGCTGAGGAAGGCTTTCTTATCTCTTCTTGCTATTCTTTGGAACTCTGCATTCAGATGCTCTTATGTTTCCTCTTCTCTTTTGCTTTCCGTTTCTCTTCTTTTCACAGCTATTTGTAAGTCCTCCCCAGACAGCCATTTTGCTTTTTTGCATTTCTTTTCCATGGGGATGGTCTTGATCCCTGTCTCCTGTACAATGTCACGAATCTCAGTCCATAGTCATCAGGCACTCTATCTATCAGATCTAGTCCCTTAAATCTATTTCTCACTTCCACTGTATAATCATAAGGGATTTTCAGACCACAATAAGAGGACTTCCCTGGAAGTCCAGTGCGTAGAACGTCACTTTCCAATGAAGGAGGTGCGGGTTTGATCCCTGGTCAGGGAGCTATCATACATGTTCATGGTCAAAATACGAGAACATAAACAACAGAAGCGACATTGTAACAGATTCAATAAAGACTAAAAAAATGGTCCACATTAAAAAAAATCCTTAAAAAAAAACCCACAATGAGCTATCACCTCACATGTGTCAGAATGACTGTCATAAAATCTACAAAAAACACTTTATGGAGAAGATGTGGAGAAAAGGGAATCCTCCTATACTGTTGGTGGGGATAAAAATTGGTGCAGCCACTATGGATAACAGTATGGAGAGTCTTCAAAAAACTAAAAATAAAATTATCATAAGATCCAGCAATTTCATTCCTGGGTATATATCATGAAAAGAAATGAAAACTAATTTGAAAAGATACATGCACCTCCAATGTTCACAGCAGCACTATTTACAGTAACCAAGACATGGAAGCACACTAATGCCCATCAACAGATGATTGGCTTAAGAAAATGTGGTTGGTTGTATATATGTGAAAGTGAAAGTCATTCATTCATCTGACTCCTTGCAATCCCATGGACTGTAGCCTGTCAGGCTCCTCTGTCCATGGAATTCTCCAGGCTAGAATACTGGACTGGGTAGACATTCCCTTCTCCAGGGGATCTTCCTGACCCAGGGACTGAACCTAGGTCTCCCATGTTGCAGGCAGTTTCTTTACTGTCTGAGCTACCATGGAAGCCCAATTATATGTATATATAATTCAGCTATGAAAAAAAGAATGAAACACTGCTATATGCAGCAACATGGATGAACCTAGAGAATATTATACTTAGTGAAATAAGTCATATAGTGAAAGACAAATAGTATATCACTTATACATGGAATCCTACAAAATGCAAGTGAATGTACATGCAAAACAGGAACAGACTCACAGATATAGAAAACAAATTTGTGGTTACCAAAAGGTATAGGTAAGGGGAGAGGGACAAATTAGGCTATGGGATTAACAGCTAAAAACTATTATATATAAAATAAGTAAGCAACAAGGATATACTGTATAACACAGAGAACTATACCCACTATCTTATAATAGCCTATAATGGAGTTCAGTACAGTTCAGTCACTCAGTCGTGTCCGACTCTTTACGACCCCTTGAACCACAGCAAGGCAGGCCTCCCTGTCCATCACCAAATCCCAGAATTCACCCAAATCTATGCCCATTGAGTTGGTGATGCCATCCAACCATCTCATCCTTCTTCTGCCCTCAATATCTCCCAGCATCAGGGTCTTTTCAAATGAGTCAGCTCTTTGCATCAGGTGGCCAAAGTATTGGAGTTTCAGCTTCAGCATCAGTCCTTCCAATGAATATTCAGGACTGATTTCCTTTAGGATGGACTGGTTGGATCTTCTTGCAGTCCAAGGGACTCTCAAGAGTCTTCTCTAACTCCACAAAACAATTCTTTGGTGCTCAGCTTTCTTTTTTTTTTTTTTTTTTTAATTTTATTTTTAAACTTTACATAATTGTATTAGTTTTGCCAAATATCAAAATGAATCCATCACAGGTACACATGTGCTCCCCATCCTGAACCCTCCTCCCTCCTCCCTCCCCATACCATCCCTCTGGGTCGTCCCAGTGCATTAGCCCCAAGCATCCAGTATCGTGCATTGAACCTGGACTGGTATCTCGTTTCATACATGATATTTTACCTGTTTCAATGCCATTCTCCCAAATCTTCCCACCCTCTCCCTCTCCCACAGAGTCCATAAGACTGTTCCATACATCAGCGTCACTTTTGCTGTCTCGTACACAGGGTTATTGTTAGCATCTTTCTAAATTCCATATATATGCGTTAGTATACTGTATTGGTGTTTTTCCTTCTGGCTTACTTCACTCTGTATAATAGGCTCCAGTTTCATCCACCTCATTAGAACTGATTCAAATGTTTTCTTTTTAATGGCTGAGTAATACTCCATTGTGTATATGTACCACAGCTTTCTTATCCATTCATCTGCTGATGGACATCTAGGTTGCTTCCATGTCCTGGCTATTATAAACAGTGCTGCGATGAACATTGGGGTACACGTGTCTCTTTCCCTTCTGGTTTCCTCAGTGTGTATGCCCAGCAGTGGGATTGCTGGATCATAAGGCAGTTCTATTTCCAGTTTTTTAAGGAATCTCCACACTGTTCTCTATAGTGGCTGTACTAGTTTGCATTCCCACCAACAGTGTAAGAGGGTTCCCTTTTCTCCACACCCTCTCCAACATTTATTGCTTGTAGACTTTTGGATAGCAGCCATTCTGACTGGTGTGAAATGGTACCTCATAGTGGTCTTGATTTGCATTTCTCTGATAATGAGTGATGTTGAGCATCTTTTCATCTGTTTGTTAGCCATCTGTATGTCTTCTTTGGAGAAATGTCTATTTAGTTCTTTGGCCCATTTTTTGATTGGGTCATTTATTTTTCTGGAGTTGAGCTGTAGGAGTTGCTTGTATATTTTTGAGATTAGTTGTTTGTCAGATGCTTCATTTGCTATTATTTTCTCCCATTCTGAAGGCTGTCTTTTCACCTTGCTGATAGTTTCCTTTGATGTGCAGAAGCTTTTAAGGTTAATTAGGTCCCATTTGTTTATTTTTGCTTTTATTTCCGATATTCTGGGAGGTGGGTCATAGAGGATCCTGCTGTGATGTATGTCAGAGAGTGTTTTGCCTATGTTCTCCTCTAGGAGTTTTATAGTTTCTGGTCTTATGTTTAGATCTTTAATCCATTTTGAGTTTATTTTTGTGTATGGTGTTAGAAAGTGTTCTAGTTTCATTCTTTTACAAGTGGTTGACCAGATTTCCCAGCACCACTTGTTAAAGAGATTGTCTTTAATCCATTGTATATTCTTGCCTCCTTTGTCAAAGATAAGGTGTCCATATGTGCGTGGATTTATCTCTGGGCTTTCTATTTTGTTCCATTGATCTATATTTCTGTCTTTGTGCCAGTACCATACTGTCTTGATGACTGTGGCTTTGTAGTAGAGCCTGAAGTCAGGTAGGTTGATTCCTCCAGTTCCATTCTTCTTTCTCAAGATTGCTTTGGCTATTCGAGGTTTTTTGTATTTCCATACAAATTGTGAAATTATTTGTTCTAGCTCTGTGAAGAATACTGTTGGTAGCTTGATAGGGATTGCATTGAATCTATAGATTGCTTTGGGTAATATACTCATTTTCACTATATTGATTCTTCCGATCCATGAACATGGTATATTTCTCCATCTATTAGTGTCCTCTTTGATTTCTTTCACCAGTGTTTTATAGTTTTCTATATATAGGTCTTTAGTTTCTTTAGGTAGATATATTCCTAAGTATTTTATTCTTTCTGTTGCAATGGTGAATGGAATTGTTTCCTTAATTTCTCTTTCTGTTTTCTCATTATTAGTGTATAGGAATGCAAGGGATTTCTGTGTGTTGATTTTATATCCTGCAACTTTACTATAGTCATTGATTAGTTCTAGTAATTTTCTGGTGGAGTCTTTAGGGTTTTCTATGTAGAGGACCATGTCATCTGCAAATAGTGAGAGTTTTACTTCTTCTTTTCCAATTTGGATTCCTTTTATTTCTTTTTCTGCTCTGATTGCTGTGGCCAAAACTTCCAAAACTATGTTGAATAGTAATGGTGAAAGTGGGCACCCTTGTCTTGTTCCTGACTTTAGAGGAAATGCTTTCAATTTTTCACCGTTGAGGATAATGTTTGCTGTGGGTTTGTCATATATAACTTTTATTATGTTGAGGTATGTTCCTTCTATTCCTGCTTTCTGGAGAGTTTTTATCATAAATGGATGTTGAATTTTGTCAAAAGCTTTCTCTGCATCTACTGAGATAATCATATGGTTTTTATTTTTCAATTTGTTAATGTGGTGTATTACATTGATTGATTTGCGGATATTGAAGAATCCTTGCATCCCTGGGATAAAGCCCACTTGGTCATGGTGTATGATCTTTTTAATGTGTTGCTGGATTCTGGTTGCTAGAATTTTGTTAAGGATTTTTGCATCTATGTTCATCAGTGATATTGGCCTGTAGTTTTCTTTTTTTGTGGGATCTTTGTCAGGTTTTGGTATTAGGGTGATGGTGGCCTCATAGAATGAGTTTGGAAGTTTACCTTCCTCTGCAATTTTCTGGAAGAGTTTGAGCAGGATAGGGGTTAGCTCTTCTCTAAATTCTTGGTAGAATTCGGCTGTGAAGCCATCTGGACCTGGGCTTTTGTTTGCTGGAAGATTTTTGATTACAGTTTCAATTTCCATGCTTGTGATGGGTCTGTTAAGATTTTCTATTTCTTCCTGGTCGAGTTTTGGAAAGTTGTACTTTTCTAAGAATTTGTCCATTTCTTCCACGTTGTCCATTTTATTGGCATATAATTGTTGATAGTAGTCTCTTATGATCCTTTGTATTTCTGTGTTGTCTGTTGTGATCTCTCAATTTTCATTTCTAATTTTTATTGATTTGACTTTTCTCCCTTTGTTTCTTGATGAGTCTGACTAATGGTTTGTCAATTTGATTTATCTTTTCAAAGAACCAGCTTTTGGTTTTGTTGATTTTTGCTATGGTCTCTTTTGTTTCTTTTGCATTTATTTCTGCTCTAATTTTTAAGATTTCTTTGCTTCTACTAACCCTGGGGTTCTTCATTTCTTCCTTTTCTAGTTGCTTTAGGTGTAGAGTTAGGTTATTTATTTGACTTTTTTCTTGTTTCTTGAGGTGTGCCTGTATTGCTATGAACTTTCCCCTTAGGACTGCTTTTACCGTGTCCCACAGGTTTTGGGTTGTTGTGTTTTCATTTTCATTCGTTTCTATGCAAATTTTGATTTCTTTTTTGATTTCTTCTGTGATTTGTTGGTTATTCAGCAGCTTGTTGTTCAGCCTCCATATGTTGGAATTTTTAATAGTTTTTCTCTTGTAGTTGAGATCTAATCTTACTGCATTGTGGTCAGAAAAGATGCTTGGAATGATTTCTATTTTTTCGAATTTACCAAGGCTAGCTTTATGGCCCAGGATGTGATCTATCCTGGAGAAGGTTCCATGTGCGCTTGAGAAAAAGGTGAAGTTCATTGTTTTGGGATGAAATGTCCTATAGATATCAATTAGGTCTAACTGGTCTATTGTATCATTTAAAGTTTGTGTTTCCTTGTTAATTTTCTGTTTAGTTGATCTATCCATAGGTGTGAGTGGGGTATTAAAGTCTCCCACTATTATTGTGTTATTGTTAATTTCTCCTTTCATACTTGTTAGCATTTGTCTTACATATTGTGGCGCTCCCGTGTTGGGTGCATATATATTTATAATTGTTATATCTTCTTCTTGGATTGATCCTTTGATCATTATGTAGTGATCTTCTTTGTCTCTCTTCACAGCCTTTGTTTTAAAGTCTATTTTATCTGATATGAGTATTGCTACTCCTGCTTTCTTTTGGTCCCTATTTGCATGGAAAATCTTTTTCCAGCCCTTCACTTTCAGTCTGTATGTGTCCCCTGTTTTGAGGTGGGTCTCTTGTAGACAACATATGTAGGGATCTTGTTTTTGTATCCATTCAGCCAGTCTTTGTCTTTTGGTTGGGGCATTCAACCCATTTACGTTTAAGGTAATTACTGATAAGTATGATCCCATTGCCATTTACTTTATTGTTTTGGGTTCAAACTTATACACCGTTTTTGTGTTTCCTGTCTAGAGAATATCCTTTAGTATTTGTTGGACAGCTGGTTTGGTGGTGCAGAATTCTCTCAGCTTTTGCTTGTCTGAAAAGCTTTTGATTTCTCCTTCATACTTGAATGAGATCCTTGCTGGGTACAATAATCTGGGCTGTAGGTTATTTTCTTTCATCATTTTAAGTATGTCTTGCCATTCCCTCCTGGCTTGAAGAGTTTCTATTGAAAGATCAGCTGTTATCCTTATGGGAATTCCCTTGTGTGTTATTTGTTGTTTTTCCCTTGCTGCTTTTAATATTTGTTCTTTGTGTTTGATCTTTGTTAATTTGATTAATATGTGTCTTGGGGTGTTTCGCCTTGGGTTTATCCTGTTTGGGACTCTCTGGGTTTCTTGGACTTGGGTGATTATTTCCTTCCCCATTTTAGGGAAGTTTTCAACTATTATCTCCTCAAGTATTTTCTCATGGTCTTTCTTTTTGTCTTCTTCTTCTGGGACCCCTATGATTCGAATGTTGTAGCATTTAATATTGTCCTGGAGGTCTCTGAGATTGTCCTCATTTCTTTTAATTCGTTTTTCTTTTATCCTCTCTGATTTATTTATTTCTACCATTCTATCTTCTAATTCACTAATCCTATCTTCTGCCTCTGTTATTCTACTATTTGTTGCCTCCAGAGTGTTTTTAATTTCATTTATTGCATTATTCATTTTATATTGACTCTCTTTTATTTCTTCTAGGTCCTTGTTAAACCTTTCTTGCATCTTCTCAATCTTAGTCTCCAAGCTATTTATCTGTGATTCCATTTTGATTTCAAGATTTTGGATCAATTTCACTATCATTATTCGGAATTCTTTATCAGGTAGATTCCCTATCTCTTCCTCTTTTGTTTGGTTTGGTGGGCTTTTATCCTGTTCCTTTATCTGCTGGCTATTCCTCTGTCTCTTCATCTTGTTTAAATTGCTGAGTTTGGGGTGTCCTTTCTATATTCTGGCAGTTTGTGGAGTTCTCTTTATTGTGGCTTTTCCTCGCTGTGTGTGGGTTTGTACAGGTGGCTTGTCAAGGTTTCCTGGTTAGGGAAGCTTGTGTCGGTGTTCTGGTGGGTGTCCAGTAATGAGTTATGAGATGTCTATGGTTTTGGGGTGACTTTGGGCAGCTTGTATCTTGAAGCTCAGGGCTGTGCTCCTTTGTTGCTGGAGAATTTGCTTGGTATGCCTTGCCCTGGAACTTGTTAGCCTTTGCGTGGTGCTTAGTTTCAGTGTCGGTTTGGAGGCGTTTGATGAGCTCCTGTCAATTAATGTTCCTTGGAGTCAGGAGTTCCTTGGAGTCAGGGTTTGGACTTAAGCCTCCTGCTTCCAGTTATCGGTCTTATTTTTACAGTAGTTTCAAAACTTCTCCTTCTATACAGCACCATTGATAAAACATCTACATTAAAGATGAAAAGTTTCTCTACTGTGAGGGTCACTCAGAGAGGTTCACAGCATTACATGGAGAAGAGAAGTGGGAGGAGGGAGTTAGAGGTGACCCAATTGAGATGAGGTGGAATCAATAGTGGAGAGAGTGGGGTAGCCAGTAGTCACTTCCTTATGTGCACTCCACAACTGGACCACTCAGAAATGTTCACGGAGTTATACAGAGAAGAGAAGAAGGAGGAAGGAGAGAGAGGTGGCCAGAGGGATAAAAGGGGGGAATGGAAAGGAGGGAGACAGATCCAGCCAGTAATCAGTTCCCTAAGTGTTCTCCACCATCTGTAACACACATAAACTCACAGAGTTGGGTAGAGTAGAGAGGGGTTAGGGAGGAGACACAGGCGACCTGGTGGAGAAAAAGGAGAGTCCAAAGGGAGATAGAGCAGTCAAGCCAGTAATCTCGCTCGAAGTGAAAAATGGGTCCTGAACATTGGGTTCTTAAAGGTACAAAATTGGTAACAAATACATAAAAACAAAAATTAAAAATCTAGAGTAGAGTTTGGAATTTCAAAAATACGATGTTAAAGAAAAGAAGAAGGAAAAGAAAGAGAGAAAAAACGAACAAAGAAAAATAAACAAGGTTGCGAAAATTATAAAGAAAATACAGGTACAAAATTGATAACTAATACCAAAAAGCAAAAATTAAAAATCTAGAGTAGAGTTTGGAATTTCAAAAATACAATGTTAAAAAAAAAGGAAGAAGAAACATAAAGAGAGAAAACAAACAAACAAAAACAATGTCGCAAAAATTATAAAGAAAATACAGGTACAAATTTGATATCAAATACCAAAAAGCATAAATTAAAAATCTAGAGTAGAGTTTGGAATTTCAGATATACAATGTTATATAAAAGAAGAAGAGAATGAAACAGAAAAAAAAAATCACAGAAATTATATAAAAAAAAACTGTAGGTACAAAATTGGTAACATATACCAAAAAGCTAAAATTAAAAAACTAGAGTAGAGTTTGGAATTTCAAAAATACAATGTTAAAGAAAAGAAGAAGAAAAAAAAAAAAACAAGGTCAAAAATTATAAAATATATATATATATGAAGTTTGCTGAAGAAGAAAAAAATAGGGTCTTTTTTTTTTCTGCAAAGTAATAGGTTATAAAAGTGAAAATTAAAGGAACAATAGAGGACTTAAAAATTTTTTTTTAATTAAAAAAAAGAAAGAATGATTGTAAAAATAGTAAAAATACATCTAGGACTTTCTGTGGTTATGTTGTATGGTGGGTTCAGTTCATTTTTGGCTAGTTCCTTGGTCCGACTTATATTTCTCAAGATCTATAGGCCCCTTCCTATGTAGTCCGTAGTAACCACAGGGTTTAATCTATTGCCTGTAGCTTCCAAGGCGTTTCCCTCTGTTATAACTTCTTCTGTTTGCTGGTCTCTTCAGTGTCTGGCTTCCGCCCTGACACAAAGGGGACGGTGGGGGAAACTTTTTTTTTTTTTAGGCTCACTTGTTCAGTCGCGCTGTGGGGAGGGAGGGAGGGATGCTGCAAACAAGTAACACTGGTGTGCGCTTGCAGTGCCTCAGCCACACTGGGTCTGCCCCGACTCACGGCGCGTGTAGCCTCCCTGCCCACACTGCTCGGGCTCTAGGTTGTTCCGCCAAGAACAATCCGAGGCCGGCCCTGGGCTGCATGTACCTCCCAGGTCCAAGCCGCTCAGGTTCAGGCACTAGGGTAGTCCTCAGAGGCGCAGATTCTGTTGGGCCTGCGTTTTGTGCTCTTCCCAGGTCCGAGCAGCTCAGGTGACGAGGTGTTTGGTGAACACCAATGCTGCGACTTATCGCCTCCCCGCCACTCAGTTATCTGGGTGTAAAACCGGCGCACCTTCTCAGGCAGATGTTAACCGTCCAGACCCCCAAGAAGTTTTAGTTAGCAAAGAAGCCTGCTTACAGTTTTATAGATAATGTCTCTCTGGGGCTGCGATTGTCCCCTTCCGGCTCTGGCTGCCTGTTACCGGAGGGGGAAGGTCTGCAGCCGGCTATCTCTGTTCAGTCCTTTGTTCCGTGCGCGGGCCTGGCGGTGTCTTAGGTTGGGGCTGGCTTTTCGCGTGGTAGATATCCCACAGTCTGGTTTGCTAGCCCAAATTATTTCGCTCAGATAGTGCTCAGGGTATTCAGGCCAGATTCTTACTCTGAGCGATGCAGCCCGCGCCGCGCCTCCCTGCCCAGCCCCCGCTTGCTAATGCCGTGTGCCGGCGTCTGCGCTGCTTCTCCGCTGGGGGAGTTACCGTAGGGCTCGCAATCTGCGAGTTTTAATTGTTTATTTTTTCTCCCTGTTATGTTTCCCTCTGTGCTTCCAAAGCTCGGCACAGATTCGGCAGTGAGAAGGTTTCCTGGTGTTTGGAAACTTCTCTCTTTTTAAGACTCCCTTCCCGGGACGGAACTCCGTCCCTCCCTCTTTTGTCTCTTTTTTTTTTGTCTTTATATTTTTTCCTACCTCCTTTCGAAGAGTTGGGTTGCTTTTCTGGGTGCCTGATGTCCTCTGCTGGCATTCAGAAGTAGTTTTGTGGAATTTACTCGACGTTTAAATGCTCTTTTGATGAATTTGTGGGGGAGAAAGTGTTCTCCCCGTCCTACTCCTCCGCCATCTTGGCTCCTCCCCCCCTCAGCTTTCTTTATAGTCCAACTCTCACATCCATACGTGACCACTGGAAAAACCATAGCCTTGAGTAGACGGACCTTTGTTGGCAAAGTAATATCTCTGCTTTTGAATATGCTATCTAGGTTGGTCATAACTTTCCTTCCAAGGAGTAAGTGTCTTTTAATTTCATGGCTGCAATCACCATCTGCAGTGATTTTGGAGCCCAGAAAAATAAAGTCAGCCACTGTTTCTACTGTTTCCCCATCTATTTGCCATGAAGTGGTGGGACCAGAAGCCATGATCTTAGTTTTCTGAATGTTGAGCTTTAAGCCAAATTTTTCACTCTCCTCTTTCACTTTTATCAAGAGGCTCTTTAGTTCTTCCTCACTTTCTGCCTAAAGGGTGGTGTCATCTGCATATCTGAGGTTATTGATATTTCTCCTGGCAATCCTGATTCCAGCCTGTGCTTCCTCCAGCCCAGCATTTCTCATGATGTACTCTGCATATAATAATCTGACAAAATACTTAATTACTGTGCTGTACACCTGAAACTAACAAAATATTGTAAATCAATTATATTTCAAAAACATTTTTTAAAAGGTAAATATTATCATGTGACTCCCCTGTTTAATCTTTCCCTTGTCAGTAACAAAGTCCCTATGACTTTACATGGCATAGAAGACCATGTAATGGAATAGATTAGGTAATCTATTCACCTTTTCAGTTTCATTTTCTTCCTGATTTACCTCATTTCTAAACCAGATGGAACTACTTTCAGTCCCTAGAACATACAGAGCTTTTGTTCAAAATCTTCCCCCTGCCTAAGCCTTTTCTTTTTGCTTGCCAAGTACCTACATGGATTGAAGGACTCAGCTTGTACCTCATAGTCTTTCTAAATTCTTTCTATATACTTGTACTCTTTTCATCAAATAGAACTGTCTTCTGATTTAGTAGTGCCCAATTGTTCACTGTAATGATTTATCACCCATTTGTAGTCATATCTTTTTGCCTACCAGACTGCTAACTCTATGAAGGTAAGGTTGAGATTCTTCCAAAGATGAATCCTGATAGATCTTGCCTAAAAGACCATTTCATGGCCCCAGACCACAGTTCTATCATGTTATGGTCAACATGAAACACAAAGAAAGCAGACTTGTAGCTTAAGAGTGTGGCCTTGGAATTAGACCTGGGTCCCAAATTTAACAGAATGGGCTTTACCAAATTGCTTAAGCTTCCATATCTCATTCTATCATTCATAAAACATTTATAAAAGGGAAATAATACATACTTCATAGGATTTTAGGTAGGATTAAATGAGGCATAGTACTCAAAAGTATTATGATTACATTATTCTTATTATCCTTTATGTGGCTATATAGTTCGTTTTAGAAAAGAAAGAAAATGTATATCTTGTTTTAAAAGTAAGGCATAAATCCATTTGGAAGAGTAATTTTTTTCCTGACTTAAATGTTACAGAGAAAAACAGGAATTCTATGACAATCTTTTCTAACGTAAATAATTTCACTTTTCTGTATGGGTAAATACCCTCCATTACTTGGATGTAAATTTAGACTATGAGATACATTCATTCATCTGATGCTGGACTTCCAGTCTACTAAATTAGTCACTTCAAGACATTCTGCTTTTCCTTTTTTCCTCTGGTTGTCTCTGCATGCATGCCTGCATGCTCAGTTGCTTCAGGCATGGCCAACTCTTTGTGACCCTATGGACTATATCCCGGCAGGCTCCTCAATCCATCGGATTCTCCAGACAAGAATACTGGAGCAAGTTGCCATGCCCTCCTCCAGCGCATCTTTCAGACACAGGGATAGAATATTCATCTCCTGCATCTCCTGCATTGCAATCAGTTTCTTGACCGCTGAATCACCAGGTTTCTCTGTAACTTCATTTAGTGTTCCTGCCAAGTGGAACTGCTGCAATACCCTAAAAGTGGCTTAAAATCATCCACCAAATCTTCCACAAAGTTTTTCTCTGCCTAGAATTACCTTTTCCTCTATAGCTAACACTCCATCTCCAAATTCAGCACAGTGGTTATTTCAGTGAGGATGTTTTACCACCATCACTATCACTCTGCGTTCTTTTTCTTTTTCCGTCCTATATGTCCCCAGAGCACAGTAGCATTTATTTTTGCATTACTACTACTACTAAGTCACTTCAGTCGTGTCCGACTCTGTGCAACCCCATAGACGGCAGCCCACCAGGCTCCCCCATCCCTGGGATTCTCCAGGCAAGAACACTGGAGTGGGTTGCCATTGCCTTCTCCAATGCATGAAAGGGAACAGTGAAAGTGAAGTCGCTCAGTCATGTCCAACCCTCAGCGACCCCATGGACTGCAGCCTTCCAGGCTCCTCCATCCATAGGATTTTCCAGGCAAGAGTACTGGAGTGGGGTGCCATTAGAATTGTCTATTTACCTTTTTATCTCCTTAACTAGACCACCATTTCATATTCTCTGACCATCAGCATCAACATGACTCTCCCAGACTTGTTAGACAAATTATTGGGCCCCACCCTGGCTCTACTAAAACAGAATTCTGGTGGTTGAACACAGAAACTTCTTGCTCTATAATAATGAGTGTAAACAACCTACAACTACATGATCATATGCAAGAATACACAATTATTGAATTAAAGGAGCCAGACACAAGAAAAGTACTGTGAGTGTGTGTATCCATTACATACAGTCATAAGTGAGTAAGTGTTAGTTGCTCAGTTGTGTCTGACTCTTTGCAACCCCATGGACTGTAGGCCACCAAGTGCCTCTGTCCATGGAATTCTCTAGGCAAGAATACTAGAGTGGGTTGCCATTCCCTTCTCCAGGAGATCTTCAGGACCCAGGGATCAAACCTGGGTCTTCTGTATTGCAGGCAGCTTCTTTACCATCTGAGCCACCAGGGAAGCCCCATATATAGTCATAAACAAGCAAAATTAACCAGTAGGTTAGAGTGTCATTTAAATAGTTACCCTTGCTCCATATGGCTACATGATTGACAGGACCCACTATAATATGAAAATGCAGGGGTCCATGTTTAAAAAGTAGTCCTTTAAATACTTTCCATACATCTTGGGCATTAGAACTTCTCCTCTTCCAGTTGTCTGCTTTGGAATGTATTAAATCTAACATCAGAAATTGTTCAAAGTGCATTGATAGCAACATGAAAGGAAACTGGAATCATGGAAGGAAACTGATCTTATAAAAAGTAAGAATTTGGTAGAAAATTAGTAAGTGTTCATTAAATGACAAATCTTACTGGAAATCACACAGTATAAAGTAGTTTTTCTAGAAATAAATGAACGACATGCAACCACATTGATTTTCTGCTATTATACAGTATGATACATTGTAAGGGTTTAATAGACACAGTCTTGTCATTCTGATGCCACACATCTAAGACAAACAGAAACTTCAGGAACTGGCATCCTGTGTGTGAAAGCAAGAAATGCAGCCATGTTTTCAGTAGAAAATGTGTCAGTAAATAGTATGTTCCAGAGAACAGGTTTTGTGAGAGAGCTGGAAAAATCACACGAGCATGGGCATTATTTAGGGTAAAAGATGCCAAAAGGAAAAAGAAAGAAATGAATTATTTTCCTTTTTTTTTTTTTTTTGCAAAAGGTCCTTCTGGATTTATGCACACTAGTATGACCCAGGCTCAAATGGCCACTTACTTTTAAAGTCATAAACATAGCTGCTTACATCTGAAAGAAGCCCATCACAGCAATCTGAGATGTGACATATTTGCCTGAGACTGGTGTTCTCTCAAGGGATTAAAAATATGTTATAGTTGTGAGAATTAAGAAGGCATCAGTCTCTTCTTGAGCAGGCAGCACTAGGATGGTATCTTTGAGGGGTAAGGAGGGGGAAACTTTATGTTCAACTCTTAGGATTCCTAAAATGTAAAGTGGATTAGCAAGCATATATTTTTTGGCTTGTCCTTAAGACTCTTAATTATGAAACACAGCTCTTTCAGAAAAGACATGTGACTGGACAAGTAATAACTGTATTTTTCATCTTAATATAATAAAAATATATCCATCAAATCCTGTAGTTAAGAAACATTGTTTGTATTATCCCATGAGATACACTGCCCATCAACATAACTTAGTGACATCTTTCTTCATCATTGTCATCATACTTATCAGTCCAGTGATACATACTGCAAGGACAGCCATTTCCTAAAGAAGATGCTAGTCTACACGAACAAGATATAGACACACACAATGTCAAGAATTTTAAATGAACACTGAACAACCAAATCAATTTATGTCAAGTTGCAAAAATCTTGGAGGTAAGATACTAAATTTCTAACAAATGAATGTAAATCTGAAAAAGAACTCATCAGCAAAATGAAATGCAGCAGTTCCATTTTCGTGGTAGAGAATATTTCTCTCCTTTTAGTAAAAAACTAAAACTCTTTAAAGTGAAGTCGCTCAGTCGTGTCCAACTCTTTGCAACCCTGTGGACTGTAGCCCACCAGGCTCCTCCGTCCATGGAATTCTCCAAGCAAGAATACTGGAGTGAGTTGCCATTTCCTTCTCCAGGGGATCTTCCTGACCCAGGGATTGAACCCAGGTCTCCCGTATTGCAGACAGACGCTTTAACCTCTGAGCCACTGAACTTCCTGATGTTCAAGCTGGTTTTAGAAAAGGCAGAGGAACCAGAGGTCAAATTGCCAACATCCGCTGGATCATGGAAAAAGCAAGAGAGTTCCAGAAAAACATCTATTTCTGCTTTATTGACTATGCCAAAGCCTTTGACTGTGTGGATCACAATAAGCTGTGGAAAATTCTGAAAGAGATGGGAATACCAGAACATCTGATCTGCCTCTTGAGAAATTTGTATGCAGGTCAGGAAGCAACAGTTAGAACTGGCCATGGAATGACAGACTGGTTCCAAATAGGAAACGGAGTTCATCAAGGCTGTATTTTGTCACCCTATTATTCAACTTATATGCAGAGTACATCATGAGAAACGCTCGACTGGAAGAAACACAAGCTGGAATCAAGATTGCCGGGAGAAATATCAATAACCTCAGATATGCAGATGACACCACCCTTATGGCAGAAAGGGAAGAGGAACTCAAAAGCCTTTTGATGAAACTAAAAGTGGAGAGTGAAAAAGTTGGCTTAAAGCTCAACATTCAGAAAATGAAGATCATGGCATCCAGTCCCACCACTTCATGGGAAATAGATGGGGAAACAGTGTCAGACTTTATTTTTCTTGGATCCAAAATCACTGCAGATGGTGACTGCAGCCATGAAATTAAAAGACGCTTACTCCTTGGAAGGAAAGTTATGACCAACATAGATAGCATATTCAAAAGCAGAGACATTACTTTGGCAACAAAGGTCCGTCTAGTCAAGGCTATGGTTTTTCCTATGGTCATGTATGGATGTGAGAGTTGGACTGTGAAGAAGGCTGAGCACCGAAGAATTGATGCTTTTGAACTGTGGTGTTGGAGAAGACTCTTGAGAGTCCCTTGGACTGCAAGGAGATCCAACCAGTCCATTCTGAAGGAGATCAGCCCTGGGATTTCTTTGGAAGGAATGATGCGAAAGCTGAAACTCCAGTACTTTGGCTACCTCATGCAAAGAGTTGACTCATTGGAAAAGACTCTGATGCTGGGAGGGATTGGGGGCAAGAGGAGAAGGGGACGACAGAGGATGAGATGGCTGGATGGCATCACTGACTCGATGGATGTGAGTCTCAGTGAACTCTGGGAGTTGGTGATGGACAGGGAGGCCTGGCGTGCTGCGATTCATGGGGTCGCAAAGAGTTGGACACGACTGAGCGACTGATCTGATCTGATCTGAAAACTCTTAAAAATACTAATTATCTCAGTGTATTTCCAGTTGTTGCTTAGTTGCTCAGTCATGTCTAACTCTTTTGTGACTGCATGGGCTATAGCCTGCCAAGCTCCTCTGTCCATGGGATTTTCCCAGGCAAGAATACTGGAGTGGGCTACCATTTTTCTACTCCAGGGTATCTTTCCAACTCAGGGATCAAACATGCTTCTCCTGCTTGGCAGGTGGATTCTTTACCACTGAGTCACCAAGGAAGCCCATATTTGCAATACCACGTATAGATTAATTCAATAAGTCTCCAAGGACCTTTGTGCAGCTAGTGAAAAACATAACTATTTTTACTTTAATGTTCAGTTTATCAAATCATGTATCTGATTCTAAACTATTCTACTTACTAGAATCACTTCACAGAGTTTTGGCCTAAATTTGATATCTTCCCAGGTTTGTGATGTTCACCAGAACAGTCAAGTGCACATGTTTTGATGGAATTTTTATTAAGTTGAGGAACTTGATTTCTTCTCTCAAAGTGCTTCAACTCTAAACTTTTACAATCCATACCTTTTACACAGGTATCACTTTTGTGCTCCTTAACTAAAAGATACTTTAAAATATATTTTATTGTGAAAATTTCAAACAACAAAAGTGCAGCAAGTACAGGAAACTCTCATATGCACATTCCCTACCTTTAACACTTGTCAATATTTTGTCATATTTATTTCATCAGTTTCCTCCCTCCCCTATTATTTATTGAATATTTTAAAGCAAATTCAAGATGTCATGTAATTTCACCCTTAACTACTTAAGAGTGCATCTACAAAGGTAAGGGTATTTAACCTCAGTACTATTATTGAAGCTAACAAAATTAACAATTCTTTGCTATGATCAATTCTCAGTCCACATTCAAAGTATCCTTTATTTCACGTCCTGCATTGGCAGGCAGGTTCTTTACCACTCGCACCAGCTGGGAAGCCCTTATTTAATTTAGTTGGTTCAAATAAGTATCAGAACAAATCCACTCAACTCTATTTGTTAGGTCTTTTAAGTTATTTTTAAGTCTTTGAATCTAGAAAAGTATCTTTTTATTTTTCATTCCTCTGACTTGTTGAAGAAACCAGTGAGCAGTCCTGTGGAATATCTGCAACATGTATATGATTAATTGCTTCCTCATGGTATCATAAAACTGATTCCTTCTCTTCAGGAATTTCCTATGCATTAGAAATTGGTGTTAAAGGCTTGATTTGATTCAGGTTCAATATTTGGGGGAGGAGATTGAAGAATGCCACAAAGGAGATGCTGTCTCCTTAACACTGTGTTACATCAAGAAAGTACAGTTGGTTACCTCACTTTTAAAGGTGTCAAGATTAATCTACATGTTAAGGGATTGGTCAGCTTGATTCCCTTCATTATAAAGTTATCCATAAACATCCATCGACGAGCATTATCTAAATACCGTCATCCCTCAGGATAACTAATGGATACCCAAATCCTCAGATGCTCATATCCGGAATATCATGTGGCAAAGTACAGTTGGCGCTCAGTATACAAGGATGCAGAACCTCCAGATATGGAAGGCCAACTGTAAATTATTTAATCAGTATTTACAAAATGGTGATTCTGCAATAGTCTTACTCTTCCATATTAATTAGGTAGAATCTTCTTCGTTCCTTTATTCACAGGTTTATGCAGTTAAATCAAAATAAAATTTATAAAGGGCAGGATAAATGCTTAATTCCTTTTTTAAATTGCCCATATTTAAAGGAATGAGCTGATGTCCAAGCAATATTTGATAGTTTCCAATGAGTTTTGGTATCTTTCTCTTTTTCATACCTTTCTTCTCCTCGTCCTACCATTAGAAACACAGCTTTAAACTTCAAATATAGTTGCTATACAATATTATATAAATTAAAGGTTTACAACAGAGTGATTCACAGTTTTTCAAGATTGTACTCCATTTATAGTTATTATAAAGCAGTGAGTATATTCCCCCTATTATACAATATATCCTTATAGCTTATTTTGTACCTAATAATTCTCTACTCCTATATTGCCTCTCCCATCTTCCCTCTCCCCACTAGTAACCACTAATTTGTTCTCTATATCTGTGAGTCTGCTTCCTTTTTGCTATATTCACTACTTTGTTGTATTAGATTCCACATATAAGTGAAAGCATATAGTATTTGTCTTTCTCTGTCTGACATTTCACTTAACATAATGCCTTCCAAGTCCATCCATATTGCTACAAATGACAAAATTTCATTCTTTTTTATGGCTGAGTAGTATAGTATTCCATTATGTAAGTATGTATGTGTGTGTGTGTGTATATATATATATATATATACATTCTTTTGTTGATGGACACTTACGCTTAGGTTGCTACCATATCTTGGCTATTGTAAATACTGCTGCTATGAACACTGAGGTGAATGTATCTTTTCAAATAAGTGTTTTTGTTTATCAGGTATACACCCAGGAGTGAAATTGTTGAGTCATATGGTAGTTCTATTTTTAGTTTTTTGAGGAACCTGCATGCTGTCTTCCTCAGTGGTTGCACCAATTTACATTCTTAGTGCAGGAAGTTTCCCTTTTCTCCACATCCTCACCAGCTTTGTTATTTGTATTCTTTTGATGATAGCCATTCTGACAGGTGTGAGATAATATCTCATCGTGGTTTTGATTTGTATTTCCCTGATGATTAGCAATGTTGAGTATCTTCTCATGTGCCTATTGGCCACCTGCATTTCCTCTTTGGAAAAAATGTCTTTTTAAGTCTTATGCCAATTTTTTAATTGGACTGTTTGGTTTTTGGATGTTGAGTTATATGAACTGTTTATATTTGTTGGATATTAATACCTTATCAAGTCATATCATTTGCAAGTAGTTTTCCCCATTCAGTAGGTTGTCTTTTCATTCTGTCAGTGATTTCCTATGGTGCACAAAACCTTTTAAGTTTAACTAGATCCCATTTGTTTATTTTTGCATTTATTTCTTTTGCTTTAGGCAAAAACTATGCTGTAATTTATGTCAGCATGTTCAGCCTATGTTTTCCTCCAGGAGTTTTATTGCTTCCAGTCTTACATTTAGGTCTTTAATTCACTTTAAGTTTATTTTTGTATGTAGTGTTAGAGAATATTCTAATTTCATTCATTTGCATGCAGCTGTCCAGTTCTCCCAGCACAACTCACTGAAAAGATCATCTTTTCTCTATTCTATATTCTTTCTTCCTCTGTCATGTATTAATTGACTATAAGTGTGTGATTATATTTCTGGAATCTCTATCCTATTCCACTGATCTATATGTCTGATTTTTTTGTGCTACTACCATACTGTTTTGATTACTGTAGTTTTGTAGTATAGTCTGAAGTCAGAGAGGGTGACTCCTCCAGTTCTGTTCTTTCTCAAGGTTGTTTTGGCTGTTCAGGGCCTTTTGTGTTTCCATATAAATTATAAAATTACTTGCTGTAAATCTGTGGAAAATGCCATTGGTATTTTGACAGTGACTGCATTGAATTTGTACATTGCCTTGTCTACTCTCACCACTTTTATCCAAGATAGTTTTGGAAGTACTAGTCACAGCAAAGAAAAAAAAGTAAAAGGAATCCAAATTTAAAAGGAAGTAAAACTGTCACTGTTTGCAGATTACATAATTCTATATACAGAAAATCCAAAGATGCCACCAGAAAACTGATAAAGCTCATCAATAAATTTGTAAATTTGTAGGATACAAACTAATATACAGAAATATATAGCATTTCTATACACTAACAAAAAACTGTCAGAAAAAGAAATTAAAGAAAAAAATCCCATTTGCTACTGTAACAAAAAGAATACAATATCTAGGAATAAACCTACTATGATGCTGGAGAAGACTCTTGAGAGTCCCTTGGGCAGCAAGGCAATCAAACCATTAAATCCTAAAGGGAATCAGCACTGAATATTCATTGGAAGGACTGATGCTAAAGCTGAATCTCCAATATTTTGGCCACATGATGCGAACAGCTGACTCATTGGAAAAGACTCTGATGTTGGGAAAAACTGAAGGCAGGAGGAGAAGTGTACAACAGAAAATAAGATGGTTGAATGGCATCGCTGACTCAATGAACAAGTCTGAGAAAACTCAGGGAGATAGTGATGGACAGGGAAGCCTGGAATGTTGCAGCTCATGGGGTCACAAAAAGTTGGACATGACTTAGTGAATGAACAACAACAACAACGGGGTCGTGTACTCAGAACTTCTTTGAGTCTGAGTCCTGTACTCAGAAAACTTTAAGACACTGATGAAAGAGACTGAAGATGACAGAAACAGGTGGAAAGATATACTATGTCCATAGAGTGGAAGGATTAATATTGTTAGAAACACAGCTTTTTTACATTCAGTATGATATAATCAACATTGTAATCTTAATATTGAACAAAAGGAGTCTCTTCATGTTGCTTCCTGTTTTATCATAACCCCATTAATCTTTGATAGCTTCTTTGGCTCCTGGCACAATGAGATATTACAGGTTCACCTTCAACATTTTCTGCCCCCTATATGGAATCAGCCATTTACTCGAAGGAGCTCTGACTCCTCTTAGTAGAGGAATCTCAACACTACAATTTGGGCATTCTGTATGCTCATTGCTCCTGGGTTGTCATACTTCCATGCCTTTTCAACGAACACAGCTGGGGAATACTTACTTTTTAAGAGAAGAAAAAATGTTGTTAGTTCAGTCTAATATTCCAATTGGAATTTAGTCACAGGATTTTTATTTAATGTCATTGATTCTCTCTCAGTCTCTCTCTCTGAATACTTTGATTTCTAACAACATTAACATAATTGTTCTCTTTTTCCTATTATAAGCATTATATGTAAATATAATATAAATAAATATAATATTCAAAATAACATCACTGATATATTATCACTAACAAAAAGTTGACAGTAGGTTAAGATTTCTTTGCATTTCAGAAAGTGAAAGTGAAAGTCGTTCAGTGCTGTCCAACTCTTTGCAATCCCATGGACTATACAGTCCATGGAATTCTCCAAGCCAGAATACTTGAGTGGGTAGCCTTTCCCTTCTCCAGGGGATCTTCCCAACCCAGGGATCAAACCCAGGTGTCCCACATTGCAGGCGATTCTTTACCAGCTTAGCCACAAGGGAAGACCAAGAATATAGGAGTAGGTCAGTCAGTCAGTCAGTTCAGTCGCTCAGTCGTGATCTTCCCAAAACAGAAATCTAACTGGGGTCTCCTGCTTAAAGACGGATTCTTTATAAACTGAGCTATGAAGGAAGCTGACCTTTCTGCATTTCAGAATCTATAGTCAAAACACTGCTTTAAGGACAGGGCAGTAATTATTTTCCCTGGATGGTTATGTTAGAAGATGAACTTTTAAATTCTCACTTGGCAAGATTTACTATAATCCATTATTGCATCCTGGGCTTCCCTGGTGGCTCAGTTGGTAAAGAATCCGCCTGCAATGCGGGAGAGCTGGGCTCAGTCTCTGTGTTGGGAAGATCCCCTGGAGGAGGGCGTGGCAACCCACTCCAGTATTCTTACCTGGAGAATCCCCATGGACAGAGAAGCCTGGTGAGCTGCAGTCCATGTGGTTGCAACGAGTCGGGCACGACTGAGCAACTAAGCACACAAACACACACATTACTGTGTCATAAGATATTGACTTGTCAATATTATTAAATTTTATGCATTTATCATTATTATTTCTAATGGTAGGGTCAGTTAGAGGTTGTGTCTCCAAGAAGATGGAGATTGTGTCAGCTTTAGCCATTCAGTTCAGTTCAGTTGCTCAGTCTTGTCTGACTCTTTGTGACCCCATGGACTATAGCATGTGAAGCTTCTCTATCACCAACTCCTGGAGCTTGCTCAAACTCACGTCCATCGAGTCAGTAATGCCATCTAACCATCTTGTCTTCTGTCATCCCCTTCTTCTCCTGCCTTCAATATTTCCCAGCATCAGGGTCTTTTCCAGTGAGTCAGTTGCTTGCATCAGGTGGCCAAAGTATTGGAGTTTCAGCTTCAGCATCAGTCCTTCCAATGAATATTCAGGACTGATTTCCTTGAGGATTGACTGGTTTGATCTCCTTGTAGTCCAAGGGACTCTAAAGATTCTTTTCCAACACCACAGTTCAAAATCATCAATTCTTGGGTGCTCAGCTTTCTTTTTGGTCTCACATCCCCACATGACTATTGGAGAAACCATAGCTTTGACTAGACAGACCTTTATTAGCAAAGTAATGTCTATGCTTTTAATACCCTGTCTAGATTTGTCATAGCTTTTCACGTGTCTTTTAATTTCATGGCTGCAGTCACTATCTGCAGTGATTTCAGAACCCAAGAAAATAAAGTTTGTCAGTTTCCATTGTTTCCCTCATTTATTTGCCATGAAGTGATGGGACCAAATGTCATAATCTTAGTTTTCTGAATGTTGAGTTTTAAGCCAGCTTTTTCACTCACCTCCTTCACCTTCATCAAGAGGTGCTTTAGTTCCTCTTTGCTTTCTGTCATAAGGATGGTGTCATCTGCATCTTGGAGGTCATTGATATTTCTCCTGGCAATCTTAATTCCAGTTTGTGCTTCATCCAGCCTGGCATTTTGCATGATGTACCCTGCATATAAGTTAAATAAACGGGGTGACAATATACAGCCTTGACTTATTCCTTTCCCAATTTGGAACCAGTTCATTGTTCCATGCCTGGTTCTAACTGTTGCTTCTTGACATGCATATAGGTTTATTAGGAGGCAGGTGAGGTGATCTGGTATTCTCATCTCTTTCAGAATTTCCCATAGTTTGTTGTAATCCACACAGTCAAAGTCTTTAGCATAGTCAGTGAAGAAGAAGTAGATGTTTTTCTGGAATTCCCCTGTTTTTTCTATGATCCAATAGATGTTGGCAATTTGTTCTCCGGTTCCTCTGCCTTTTCTAAATCCAGCTTGAATATTTAAGTTCTTGGTTCACATACTATTGAAGCCTCACCTGAAGAATTTTGAACATTACTTTGTTAGTATGTGAGATGAGTGCAATTGTACAGTAGTTTGAACATTCTCTGGCACTGCCTTTCTTTGGGATTGGAATGAAAACTGACCTTTTCCAGTCCGTGGCCACTGCTGAGCTTTCCAAACTTGTTGGCATATTGAATGTAGCACTTTCACAGCATCATCTTTTAGAATTTGAAATAGCTCAACTGAAATTCCATCACCTCCACCAGCTTTGTTCATAGTGATGCTTCCTAAGGCCCACTTGACTTCACATTCCAGGATGTCTGGCTCTAGGTGAGTGATCACACCATTGTGGTTATCTGGGTCATGAAGATCTTTTTTTGTATAGTTCTTCTATGTATTCTTACCACCTCTTCTTAATATCCTCTGCTTCTGTTAGGTCCATACTATTTCTATCCTTTATTGTGCCCATCTTTGAATGAAATGTTCCCTTGATATCTCTAATTTTCTTGACAAGATCTCTAGTCTTTCCCATTCTAATGTATTCCTCTATTTCTTTGCATTGATCACTGAGGAAGGCTTTGATATTATTTGGAACTCTGCATTCAAATGGCTATAGCTTTCCTTTTCTCCTTTGCCTTTTGCTTCTCTTCTTTTCTCAGCTGTTTATAAGGCCTCCTCAGATGACCATTTTGCTTTTTTGCATTCCTTTCTCTTGGGGATGGTTTTGATCACCACCTCCTGTACAATGTTATGAACTCCTGTCCACAGCTCTTCACGCACTCTATCAGATCTAATCCCTTGAATATACATTGTTACTTACACTGTAATCATAAGGGATTTTATTTAGGTCATACCTGAATGGTCTAGTGGCTTTTCCTACTTTCTTCAATTTAAGTTTGAATTTGCAATACAGTCTCTTCTTTATCTCATGGAGCTAATTTATCATCTTGAGCACACAGTCAAGCCCTGGTCTTCCTTGGCTATTGTGTATGATCACTGATGCTGATTCACAGCTCAATTGTCTTCCGGACTGGTTACAATGTGTGACCACCAGTACAACTAGTGTTTGGTGTGACTGCTACTTATACCAGTAACAATAAAAGTACTCCTGAATCCCTGTGTTGGCTGGAAAGGAGTACCTATCTATGCTTCATAAGCAGAGGCACACTCAACTATATTAGCATTTGCCTTTTTTTTAAAAATAAAAAATTAGACATTCTCTATTCCATTCACTCTTCTGTTGCAACTATAAAGTTGTAACAACTCTTTTGTATACTTTATGTTATTATGAATTCATATTTGATGTAATCAACAAAATAATGATTATTGTGACTTATACAGACTCAACTCATTCCAGTTGGCCACAATAATCATCATTATTATTTTGATGCTTATATTACTACAATTTTAGCACTGCCACAATAACCTTTAAAATGTCTCTTTTCTAGCAAAACTTTTTCCAAAACTATCTAAATTGTTCTTGCCCTAAGACCTGGAATAGGCTATCCCATAGTGTCTTTATTCCTTTCAGAGTAGAATAATATTTGTATCAGATACAATCTCTGCACAACTCTTTTCTATTTGCTTTACCATTTCAATTATCACTGGCACCTTTCCAAAATGCAAGATTTCTGCTTCTCTGTGCCTGAGGGCTTTTTCTGGTGACCGGATTCTACTTCTTGATTGGTAGGCTGTGCATGCCAGGGAATTAACACCACCTGGGAGCAATGCTCAACCCGTGACTCAGAAAGACTGAATATAAATACTCCAACTCCTGCATCCACAGGTGCGATAATTCTGTGACTTAAATTTCACATTGACTCCCAGAGTTCCAAGCAGTAATAACTTGCAAAATATGTATCCTCTATCAGCTTTCTTCCATCCCTATCTCATTTTGTGGTTCTTCTCTTTGCACTGGAATCTTTGCTCCAGTGTCTGCCTCTAGAACAACCTAGATCACTCAGTACTAATGTAATGTATTACATCAATAGTATAATGTGACTGTAGTGACATAGCTGGAAAATATATGTCCTTTCCCTGGTTGCTCAGATGACAAAGAATCTGCCTGCAATGCAAGAGACCCTGGGTCAGGAAAATCCTCTGGAGAAGGGAATTGCAACCCACTCCAGTATTCTTGCCTGGAGAATTCCAAGGACAGAGGAGTCTGGTGGGCTACAGTCCATGGAGTTTCAAAGATTTGGACACAACTGAGTGACTTAACACTTTTCCCACTAATTAACCCTCATTTTATTTTCCAGTTTAAACTTTTATGCTGCAAGACTCTACCTTTCTCACAGTATGTGGTTTCATGGACATATTACACTTTCTTCTACTTCAACAAAGGGTTCTTAATAAATGTCTGATCATGGCAATGTGATAATGATAGGAATAATATCTATGATTTGAACAGCTAAATCTTTTCAAAGAATTCATTTGAAATTCAATCAACATTTATGAGGGTCTTAATGTGTCAAGCACTGAGGTAAGAGCTAGGAACACAAATGTGAAAAAGCTGACATTAGTAAATAAATTAGATATTTGCCTGTCAGAAAGTTGGAAAAATAAAAAGGCCATGTTTTGACATTTATAATCCTAAAAAGGTCACATTTTCATATAAGAATGGTTCTTTTGTATACCCACCACCCCCCCCCCCCCAAAAAAAAGAAGGAAAGGCAATTTAGGAGAAAGACAATGGTGCTATTTTTTTCCCATACTTATGGATACTTCTGTTAAGGAACTTTCTTATCCTCAAATCTTTTAAAAATCCTTATTAACCTTAGAAAAAATTTTTTTACACAAGATGTTAACTGAATTCATAATCAACAGCAATACAAAATTCCTATTAGCATTTCAAAAAAAAATCCTATCAAAAGTTTCTTCTCTACTTGACAGTTGTATATTTTAAAGACTTCGGAGAAGCAAGTTTTATGTGTATGTAAACTAGACTGAACTGCAGAGTATGCAGGGCAAATGCAAATTCAACACTAGGGTATTTAAAATATATATTTGTACTGATAATTACAAGGAGGAAAGCATACATTTCTTCTACTTACTTCCAGACAATATAGAAATATATTTAATACAATATAATATAAACATATTTCATATAGAAATATATACATAATTCCCTAGGAAACATATTCAGAATGAATGTCTACATAGGGAAAGGCCTTGGTTTACCAATTCTCACCTTAAATTTATTTTCAAATTTACAATTACTTCTTCTAATTATTGGAATCTTCTATGGTATTTATTTTCCAGAGAAACATCACTTATTACTTAAAACACTTTGGTTCCTATCTATTTTCTGTTCCCGACATATTCCTCTTATTTGATTCCCTTTATCATTTCACTACTTTGAGAAATAATGTGTGCTACCTATGATGTAGTAACATCTTTAATCCCTTTTCCAAAATTATGCTTAAATAAATTAACCTTTGACTGATATATTTGGCAGTAGCAGCAAATTCACATGACAACGAATGTTGACTGATCCTATCTGAAAATACAGTGTATCCTTGTATTTGCATGCTGCTAGTCAGCATTAAAAGGTGTGAAGATCTTGTTTTCTCTTGTTCTCATTTTTTAAAGTGACATTCATGGGCCTATCCCTCGTGTCCTAGTAAATAAATTTAAGTTTGATATTATGCATTCAATACAGAAATGCAGAAATAGGAAGAAGTAGGAAAAACAGTATACTGCTTATCAAGATATGAACCTGTGCTTCATTTTTTATATTGACTTATTTTCTCCTGGCATTACTTAATTTTTTATTAAACAGAATTTGATTTTTAGAAGAGTTTTAGGTTCACAGAAAAACTGAGTGAAAGGTAAAAACATTTCCCATAAACTCCTGCACATATACATGTGCATAGCTTCCCCCACTATCAATGTATTCCACCAGCATGGCACATTTTTTGCAGTTCATCAACTGATGACCCTACACTGACATGTCATCATCAAACTCCATAGTTTACATTATGGTTCACTCTTGGTGTTATACATTCTATCAGTTTGGACAGATTTATAATGCCTCCAGAACATGTATAGTTGGAATCATACAGTATGCAGCTTTCCCAGGCTGGCTTCTTTCATATAGTAATATGCATTTAAAGTTTCTCCATGTCTTTTTATTGCTTAATGATTCCTTTCTTTATAGTGGTAAATAATACTCCATTCCATTCCACAGTTTATCCATTTGCCTACTGAAGGGCCTCTTGGTTGATTCCAAGTTTTGGCAAGTATGAAGAAAGCTGTCATAAACATCTAAGAATAGCTATTTGTGTGCAGGTGAATTTTCAACTCCGTTGAGTAAAAATCAAGGAATATAACTGCTAAATCATACGATAAGAACATGTTAGTTTTACAACAAACTGCCAAACTATCTCTCAAAGTGACTTGTACCACCAGCAGTGAACGAGAGTTCTTGTTGCTCCACAGCCTGCCAACATTTGGTGTCATCAGTGTTTCTGATTTTGGCCATATTCTAATAGGTATGTAGTGGTACCTCACTGTTGTTTTAATTTACAATCCCCTGATTACATAAAATATGGGGCATATTTTCATATTCTTATTTGCCATCTGTATAAACTCTCTGGTTAGGTGTCTGTTAAGTTGTCTGCCAGTTTTTTAATCAGGTTGTCTGTTTTCCTATTTGTTAAATTTTAAGTGTTCTTTGTATATTTTGTAAAATAGTCATTTATCAGACATGTATTTTCCATATATTTTCTTCCAGTCTGTGGCTTGTCTTTTCATTCTCTTGACAGTGTCTCTTGCAGAGCAAAAATTTTTTAATTTGATGAAAAACAGTTTATCAATTGTTTCTTTTGTAAATTATGCCTTTAGTATTGTAGCTAACATCAAATCCAAGGTCATCTAGATTTTCTTTTATGTCGTCTTCTAGAAGTTTTATAGTTTTGTGTTTTACAGTTAAGGCTTTGATCATTTTGAATTAACTTAATGAAGAGTATAAGTTAGTGCCTAATTCATTTTTTTCTTGCATGTGAATGTACAGTTTTCCCCATACCATTTGTTCAGAAGACTATCTCTGCTCCAGTTTATTGCCTTTTTCCTTTGTCTAAGATCAGTTAATCACATTTTTGTGGTCTATTTGTAAGCTCTTTAGTCTGTTCAAATGATCTATTTGTCTGTTTTTTCATGAATATCATGCTGTCTTGATTACTGCAACCTTATAGTAAGCTTGGGAGAAGGTAATGGCACCCCAGTCCAGTACTCTTGCCTGGAAAATCCCATGGGTGGAGGAGCCTGGTAGGCTGCAGTCCATGAGGTCTCTAGGAATTGGACATAACTGAGCGACTTCATTTTCACTTTTCACTTTCATGCACTGGAGAAGGAAATGGCAACCCACTCCAGTGTTCTTGCCTGGAGAATCCCAGGGACGGGGGAGCCTGGTGGGCTGCCATCTATGGGGTCTCACAGAGTCGGACACAACTGAAGCGACTTAGCAGCAGCAGCAGCAGCAGCATAGTAAGCTTGAAGTTAAGTAATGACAGTTCTTTAACTTTGTTATTCTCTTTGAATACTACATCAGCTACACTGGTAGCTTTTGCCTCTTTTGCCTCTCCATGTAAACTTTAGAATCATATTGTGGATATCCAGAAAATAACTTGCAAGGATTTTGACCAGGACTGTGTTAAGTCTATGGATCAACTTGGGAAGAATTAACGACTTGACAATATTGATTCTTCCTGTTCATGAACATGTAATATTTTCATTTATTTAGTTCTTTCATCAGTTTGTAGTTTTCCTCATTTTCTAGATTTTGCACATATTTTGCTAGACTTAAACCTAAGTATTTCATTTTTGAAGGTGCTAATGTAAATGATTTTCTGTTACTAATTTCAAATTCTACTTTTTAATTTCTGGTATATGAGAAAGCAACTGACTTTTGTGTATTAACCTTGTATCCCACAATCTTGCCATAATTGCTTAGTTCAGGTGCCCAGATCAGGTGGGATTCCTCTTACATATATTTTAGACATTATTCATGCCCTGTGTTAGCTGTGGTCTGTCCTCCCTTTTCAGTCATCCTACAAGCAGCATACATCCAACCTTTTAGCCATTTTAGTTCTTTTCTTGAGGTCCATTTACTAGACTTGTATATAATATCCCAGATGCAAAGGGATAATTGCTTTATTCAAGACTCAGGACAACTTCTATTAGAAAAACAAAAGTGGTGTGTGGTAACTGACTCAGAAGCCTGCATCTACAGTATTATGTATAACACTGATAATGTCTAAAACTGATCAATCAAGAATCCCAGAGTAATTACATTATTTAAATGTATTCAAGTAAAGCTAGAGGATCATGGATAAATGAATAGAAAATGGTTGCCTCTTAAGATGATCAGAAAGAAAGGAAAGATTGAATCAAAGAACTGCTATTGCTTTAAGTTTTAGTCTTATTGTACTTTTCAGACTATACACATATATATTTTGCTAACAATTAAAAAAAATAAACTAGCATAGTAAATGTAGGAGAGGAACTTCATCTGCTTTTGTTTTGCTCACACAGATATGTTAGGATATGTATCAATTGACCAGGCTATTTGAGTCATAAATAATATATAATCAAATGAAAAATGGATATTTACATTGTCCACCTCCTTTAGGTTACTTTTTATCTCTTAATTTGAAAATATTGAATAATACGTTCTCTTAAGAAGAAATCTTTGTCTTTTTCTTCTTAAGAAAAATATTCACTCATCCTTCCTTTGGATTTTTGTCCCAAGCCATCTCTTTCTCTATAGCAAACATTTGTCACTCACCTCCCAATCTTATAGTTCATTTTTCATAAATTCATGTGCTTCCTCAGAGAACTCCAAATAATTAGGCATATTTTCTCTTTATAGTTATATTTAAATTTATTCAATGTATTTCAATATTTCTCCCAACTGGCTATATTTATTTAAATGATTTTAAATTAAACCTCCCTGTAAATCCTATTCTTTTGCTCCATGAGGCACAGATGTCTTTCCTTCACCATTTTTGATCAGTATTGGTACTTTGTAGAAATGGCCAAACTTTCTCTCATTTACCTTTATGATACAATTGCATTCATCTCACATGCTAGTAAAGTAATGCTCAAAATTCTCCAAGCCAGGCTTCAGCAATACGTGAACCATGAACTTCCAGACGTTCAAGCTGGTTTTAGAAAAGGCAGAGGAACCAGAGATCAAATTGCCAACATCCGCTGGATCATGGAAAAAGCAAGAGATTTCCAGAAAAGCATCTATTTCTGCTTTATTGACTATGCCAAAGCCTTTGACTGTGTGGATCACAATAAACTGTGGAAAATTCTGAAAGAGATGGGAATACCAGACCACCTGACCTGCCTCTTGAGAAACCTATATGCAGGTCAGGAAGCAACAGTTAGAACTGGACATGGAACAACAAAGGTTCCAAATAGGAAAAGGAGTACGTCAAGGCTGTATATTGTCACCCTGCTTATTTAACTTATATGCAGAGTACATCATGAGAAACGCTCGACTGGAAGAAACACAAGCTGGAATCAAGATTGCCGGGAGAAATATCAATAACCTCAGATATGCAGATGACACCACCCTTATGGCAGAAAGTGAAGAGGAGCTCAAAAGCCTCTTGATAAAAGTGAAGAGGAGAGTGAAAAAGTTGGCATAAACCTCAACATTCAGAATACGAAGATCATGGCACGTGGTCCCATCACTTCATGGCAAATAGATGGGGAAACAGTGGAAACAGTGTCAGACTTTATCTTTTTGGGCTCCAAAATCACTGCAGATGGTGACTGCAGCCATAAAATTAAAAGACGCTTACTCCTTGGAAGAAAAGTTATGACCAACCTAGATAGCATATTAAAAAGCAGAGATATTACTTTGCCAACAAAGGTCTGTCTGGTCAAAGCTTTGATTTTTCCAGTGGTCATGTATGGATGTGAGAGTTGGACTGTGAAGAAAGCTGAGTGCCGAAGAATTGATGCTTTTGAACTGTGGTGTTGGAAAGGGCTCTTGAGAGTCCCTTGGACTGCAAGGAGCTCCAACCAGTCCATTCTAAAGGAGATCGGTCCTGGATGTTCTTTGAAAGGAACGATGCTAAAGCTGAAACTCCAGTACTTTGGCCACCTCATGTGAAAAGTTGACTCATTGGAAAAGACTCTGATGCTGGGAGGGATTGGGGGCAGGAGGAGAAGGGGACTACAGAGAATGAGATGGCTGGTTGGCATCACTGACACGATGGACGTGAGTTTGAGTGAACTCCGGAAGTTGGTTATAGACAGGGAGGCCTGCTGCTGCTGCTAAGTCGCTTCAGTCGTGTCTGACTCTGTGAGACCCCATAGATGGAAGCCTACCAGGCTCCCTCGTCCCTGGGGTTCTCCAGGCAAGAGTACTGGAGTGGGTTGCCATTTCCTTCTCCAATGGGTGAAAGTTAAAGGGAAGTCGCTCAGTCGTGCCTGGCGTGCTGCCATTCATGGGGTCGCAGAGTTGGACACGACTGAGCGACTGAACTGAACTGAACTGTAATAACTCATTGGTTTGCTCCCTTTGCAGCCAGACCTTGTCTGGCCCACTTCTATGCATTGTCTCAAAACCTCTGCACCCTGAGCACTGACCTATAGCTCCTTTGACAGTGTCTTCAGCTCTCTGATGAGGGCTGTGTCTCTGGATAATGTAAACTGTCATCCATCTATTGTAACCTCACAGTAGGCAGCAATAAAGAATCAAAATAAATTAACCTCAGTTGCTATGTGCTGCAGTACATTGTCCAGAAGTTGTTCCTAATTCCTTCTTTTCATGAAATTTAAAGACAGCATGACACCAGCAAAGCAAACCATTCACCTTTATCCTCACAGCTAAAAATACCTGTCCCAAATGTAAGTTTAAAATTGAGAAAATGAACTTTCTTTCAACTGAGAGGGTTAATGTTTTTAAGACACAAAAACTAGTCCTAAAATTTATAGGCTTCAAACAAGAGATGAGAGGCCACATCATTCACAAAATAACAACTCTTATTACTGACACAGTCTGGTCTCTTAAAACATTATATATGAGAAACAAAATTTATAGAATAAATTAGATATTGTTTTTAAGAACAAAAGATTTTCATTATTTGAAAGCCTTAATTTCAAAATGGTTTTAGAAAATGAGTTCCCCAGACATTTAAGATTTTCTTCTCTTCATAGATCATTGACCACTCTAGCTACTTTAATAAGATGGTAAAGGACAGAGACTTTGCTCTAGTTAGGTGAAAAATGCCATTGGTAATTTGATAGGGATTGCACTGACTTTGTAGATTGCCTTGAGTAGTATAATCATTTTGACAATATTGATTCTTCCAATCCAAGACCATGGTACTATCTTCCATGTTTGTGTCATCATCCATTTTTCTTCAGTGTCTTAAAGTTTTTGGAGTATAAGCCTTTTGCCTCCTAAGGTAGGTTTATTCTTATTTATTCCTAGGAATTTGACACAATGGTAAATGGGATTGTTTGCTTAATTTCTCTTTCTGATGTTTCATTGTTAGTGTATAGGAATATATGAGATTTTTGTGTATTAATTTTGTATTCTGCAACTTTACCAAATTCATTGATGAGCTCTAGTAGCTAAGGTATGCAATATTCCAAAACAATGGACTATTACTCAGCCATTAAAAATGAAATAATGCCATTTGCAGCAACATGGATGGACCTAGAGATTATCATACTAGGTGAAGTTGCCAGATAGACTAACATCATATGGTATCACTGGCATGCAGAATCTTAAAAAAATTATACAAGTGATATTCAAAACAGAAATGGACCCACAGACATAGAAAATAAACTTATGATTACTAAAGGGGAAAGGTGGAGGAGGAATAAGTTTGGAATTTGGGATTAATATATCAGATCAGATCAGATCAGTCACTCAGTCGTGTCCGACTCTTTGCGACCCCATGAATCGCAGCACGCCAGGCCTCCCTGTCCATCACCAACTCCCAGAGTTCACTCAGACTCACATTCATCGAGTCAGTGATGCCATCCAGCCATCTCATCCTCTGTTGTCCTCTTCTCCTCTTGCCCCCAATCCCTCCCAGCATCAGAGTCTTTTCCAATGAGTCGACTCTTCGCATGAGGTGGCCAAAGTACTGGAGTTTCAGCTTCAGCATCATTCCTTCCAAAGAAATCCCAGGGCTGATCTCCTTCAGAATGGACTGGTTGGATCTCCTTGCAGTCCAAGGGACTCTCAAGAGTCTTCTCCAACACCACAGTTCAAAAGCATCAATTCTTGGGTGCTCGGCCTTCTTCACAGTCCAACTCACCAACTTGCACATCCATACATGACCACAGGAAAAACCATAGCCTTGCCTAGACGAACCTTTGTTGGCAAAGTAATCTATACACACTACTATATGTAAAATAGATAACCAACAAGGACATGTTGCCTAGCACAAGGAACCAGCTGAATCACTTTGCTGTCCACCTGAAACTAACACAACATTGTAAATCAGCTATACTTCAGTTTTAAAAAAAGGACACAGAATTTTAAATCTACTCTACTGTGAGGCATTGCTAATTGATGACATACAAAAAAATTCCAGTTTCCAAAATTAAACGGACTCAAATTTTTAAACACAAATTATTTTATTAAGAAGAGGTCACATATTTGTCCAAAAGCAGATAGCTTGTCTCTAGTCTTTTTCTCTTCTATTTTTTTCCCTTTCCTTTTTTGAACACTTTTTTTGAGGCAAATTTAAAATTTCAGGAATATCACATAAAAATCTGGACTCCTAGCTTCTCCTCAGAAAAATCTGGGGTCTGGCAACTCACATTTCCACCAGCAACAAGAAGGCAGAATTCAATAGCTACGTCCTCTTTCATGTGCAGCATGAGCACTCCAGTTCCCAGAGACCTCTTCATATACTATTGCACACCAGATCCAGCCAAATTTATTCATGGAAATGACTTGCTTAATGTCTTTAGGCATTTATTTGATATTATGAGTGTCAGTTTCCTAAATAAATTAGTTATGATACTCAATTGAGTTAGTTATGGTACTTAGGGCGATGATCTTAATAGCAACAGTAAGTCTTAACAGTTACTATTATTCTATTTAATGGTTAATTACTTTTTATCAACAAATAGTAATTTTACATTTAAATTAATAGTGGTAGAAATAAAACTCTTATTCAGTGTAAAAACAAATAAATAAATTGAAGGGTTGTGTAACTCAGTTTAAAACAAACTAGCCAAATAGTATTTTTCCTTGTTTTACTACTAATTTGATACTGTGTATTAGTCTCCAGGGCTGCTGTAACAAATTACTTGGTCTCTTAAAAGAACAAAATTTTATTTTCTCACAGTTCTGGAGACTAGAAGTCTGAAATCAAGGAGCTGGCATCATCATGCTCCCTGAAGAGTCCTTCCTTGCCACTTCAGCTTCTGGTGGTTCCTGGTGTCCTTGGTTTGTGGCAGCAGGACCAGTCTTTGCCTTTGTCTTCACATGCCCTGCTCCTCACAATGTCTGTGCTTCTGTGTCCTTTCTCTTATAAGGACACCACTCATTGGATTTAGGACCAATTCTAAATTCACATCTATATCTTGAGATTCTTAACTTGATTACATCTGCAAAACCCTATTTCTAAATACAATCACATTTATAGTATGAGAAGGGAGGGAAGGGTTAGGAGTTGAACATGTCTTTATTGAGAAGTACAGCTCAACTCACTATATACTGACTTTTCACAGATTTAAATAAATTCTGTCTTATTTTGGTTTAAGTATTTAAGCTCTAGTTATTTTCCAATTTAATTCACATATTTAATAAAATCAAGGTATAAATATAAAATTTTACTTTGGTTTCAAAACTAGGATCTCTGCTGAATTATAAATATAATTAGTTGCATCTAATAAGCCAGTTCTAAGACATACACACACACACAAATTGAAGTAAAAAAAGGAAGTCTTACAGTTTAAGCCTTAGTTTTTAATTCAGAATAGTTATCACATTTCTCTCTTTGATCTGGGTTTTTCAAGATGAGTGCATGGTCCCTGCAATGGATGCTGGAACAAGCTAATGCAACTCTGACGTTGTGAGAACCAACTGTTAAGTATTGAGGAATTTTAAAAGCTGGTAGTAGCTTGAAATTGGTCATCAGTTCAGTTCAGATCAGTCACTCAGTTGTATCCAACTCTTTGTGACCCCATGAATCGTAGCACGCCAGGCCTTCCTGTCCATCACCAACTTCTGGAGTTTACTCAAACTCATGTCCATCAAGCCGGTGATGCCATCCAGCCATCTCATCCTCTGTCGTCCCCTTCTCCTCCTGCCCCCAATCCCTCCCAGAATCAGGGTCTTTTCCAATGAGTCAACTCTGCACATGAGGTGGCCAAAGTATTGGAGTTTCAGCCTTAGCATCAGTCCTTCCAAAGAACACCCAGGACTGATCTCCTTTAGGATGGACTGGTTGGATCTCCTTGCAGTCCAAGGGACTCTCAAGAGTCTTCTCCAACACCACAGTTTAAATGCATCAATTCCTCGTCGCTCAGCTCTCTTCACAGTCCAACTCTCAAATCCATACAGGACCGCTGGAAAAACCATAGCCTTGACTAGACAGACCTTTGTTGGCAAAGTAATGTCTCTGCTTTTGAATATGCTGTCTAGGCTGCAATCACCATCTGCAGTGATTTTGGAGCCCCCAAAAATAAAGTCTGACACTGTTTCCAGTTTCCCCATCTATTTGCCATGAAGTGATGGGACCACATGCCATGATCTTAGTTTTCTGAATGTGGAGCTTTAAGCCAACTTTTTCACTCTCCTCTTTCACTTTCATCAAGAGGCTTTTGAGTTACTCTTCACTTTCTGCCATAAGGGTGGTGTCATCTGCATATCTGAGGTTATTGAGATTTCTCCTGGCAATCTTGATTCCAGCTTGTGCTTCCTCCAGCCCAGCATTTCTCATGATGTATTCTGCATATAAATTGAATAAGCAGCATGACAATATACAGCCTTGACATACTCCTTTTCCATAGTGGAAGTATTTACTCCACAAAATCTGGCAAATGCTACAAATCAGGGACCCTCCCCCCAGGAGCCTGATGTTAAACAATTACCAGAACACTACTGCCTGCATATTATCAAGTGGTCCATGGTGGTCTGGCAGTTTCAAAAGAAAAAGTAAGTATTTAGTTTTGTTCACCTACACTTCATAAATGCCAAATGCAAGATTAATTATTACCACCCCCTAAATATTGTTCTTCTTAATCATCATTATTTCCTTACGTTATATTCAAGAGAAGCAAGAATAGCTATAGTCAAAGTTAACAAGTTGAATTAGTCTCAGCTAAGGAATTTTCACATCTTTTGCATAAAGTTGGTATTTTAAATTATTGTCATAGTGTTGTATTGTATCAACAAAAATAGATCAGTGACTTAGAGTAATTCAGAAAAGCATAAAAGTGATGACAAATGGTAACAGAAATATTTCAGTTCAGACTATCATCATATATGAACATTGTGTGCATTTGCACTCAGTTGCTTCAGTTATAAGGGACTCTTGCCCACAGTAGTAGATATAATGGTCATATGAATTAAATTCACCCATTCCTGTCCATTTTAGTTCACTGATACCTAATATGTCCATGTTCAATCTTGCCATCTTCTCCTACTTGACCATTTCCTATGTACCTTGATTCATGTACGTAATATTCCAGTTTCCTATGAAATATTGTTCTTTACCACATCAGACTTGACTACCACATCAGACTTGACTTCCACCACCAGACACATCCACAACTGAACGTAATTTCTGCTTTGGTCCAACCGCTTCATTCTTTCTGGCTGCTATTAGTAATTGTTCTCTACTTTTCCCCAGTAGCATATTAGACTCCTTCTGACCTGAGGGGCTCATCTTCCAGTGTCATACATTTTTGCCTTTTCATACTATCCCTGGGGTTCTCCAGACAAGAATGCTGGAGTGGGTTGCAATTTCCTCCTCCAGTGAACCACATTTTGGCAGGACTCTTCCCTATGACCCACCCATTTGGGTGTCATAAAGGTAAAGGTGGTTTACCTTTATAAGTAATATGAAATGCATATTTACTAAATATAAAATGAAATGGAAAAAAGAATGCCAGCTATTGAAAGAACAGGTGTTCATATGAGGTTTTGAGAAGTTGGACAAGATAAAAGTATTTCATCTTCTTAAATTAATAATACCAGGAAATGACTTATCTTATTCAAAGTGGTGTGCTCAAGATATCTGTTTAAAATACATCCTGTATCTTGAATAGTCTGAATTTATCACCTTGTGGCCAAAACAGAACAATTTTGATATTGAGACTGGGGATATCAGGATTTCTTTAAAAGTGCAAGTGGTGGGACATTCAACTTGACCACTAAGAGTTCAATGCCAGCCAGAGAAAGAAATCTGACTTTTTTTTTAAATTTTATTTTATTTTTAAACGTTACAATATTGTATTAGTTTTGCCAAATATCGAAATGAATCCGCCACAGGTATACCTGTGTTCCCCATCCTGAACCCTCCTCCCTCCTCCCTCCCCATACCCTCCCTCTGGGTCGTCCCAGTGCACCAGCCCCAAGCATCCAGTATCGTGCATCGAACCTGGACTGGTGACTCGTTTCATACATGATATTACACATGTTTCAATGCCATTCTCCCAAATCTCCCCACCCTCTCCCTCTCCCACAGAGTCCATAGACTGATCTATACATCAGTGTCTCTTTTGCTGTCTTGTACACAGGGTTATTGTTACCATCTTTCTAAATTCCATATATATGCGTTAGTATACTGTATTGGTGTTTTTCTTTCTGGCTTACTTCACTCTGTATAATAGGTTCCAGTTTCATCTGACTTTTTAAAAACAAAATACAAACCTTGCATTAGAAAATGGGTTGTACTTTCAAAGCTGGGTATCATCTAAAAAGTAAATTGGAAAACCACTGGCTATATCTACCAAATTGAAGATTTTAGGTTTTGTGTGTAACTTTGCCTATGTAGCATCTTTCAGAAAGCTCAAAATAAGTTTCAGTGGAAAATTTCTTCATATTTCTGGATCGACTATGCAGTTGAAAATCTGGAACTACGTGACAGTGCCAACAAACAGTTGCTGCCATTTCCAAGAACCTATAATTATGATGAAAGAATTTTTAATTTAGTGGAAATAAAGACAAAGAAACTCAGAGAAGGCAATGGCAACCCAGTCCAGTACTCTTGCTTGGAAAATCCCATGGATGGAGGAGCCTGGCGGGCTGCAGTCCATGGGGTCGCTAAGAGTTGGACACGACTGAGCGACTTCACTTTCACTTTTCACTTTCATGCGTTGGAGGAAGAAATGGCAACCCACTCCAGTGTTCTTGCCTGGAGAATCCCAGGGATGGCAGGGCCTGGTGGGCTTCCATCTATGGGGTCTCACAGAGTCGGACACGACTGAAGCGACTTAGCAGCAGCAAAGACAAAGAAAAGGAACCAGCTGCTTATAGAACATGACCTACAGCTACAGCCTTCATACTGAATAAATACATTCAAGTAAAATCTTGCAAACAGCATTATCCCTCTCACAGATATGATAAAGGGAGTAATATAGTGCCTGGTTAATGGCTCAGGCACCAAAGTCTGGATTTGAGTCCCATTGAATCAGCTGCATGGCTTTGAACAAGCTACTTAACTTTTCTATGCCTCAATTTCCATCTGGGAATGATCATAATAATGCCAATCTCGAAAGATTAATATGACTATAACATGAATTAACATATGTAAGAAACTTAGTGCCTGATATTCAATAAAACGTCTTAGTACCTGGAATATAATAAAGAATATGTACATAATAAGACCTCCCAGGTTAACGTGATAACTTGATGGATTTGAAGACACAACAACCAATGAGAAGCACAATGTATATGCAAAAACTTTTATAGCTTGAAGACTAGACACATGATTCAGTGACGTGTCTCTAAAACCTAATGCATTCAGTTAAGCCTACTGAAAATAAAGGGTCAAAGGAAACTGTCATACAAAAATAAAACAAAGGGCTTGAAAACAGCACGTTCTATTCCTTACACATTCTCTTTTACCTTTGTGGACATGCCTTATTTGCTTAATAAGCAACCCCCTTTGTCACATCCCTGAATGTTTACAAACACCAAACTTGTGAAGTCTAAGTTTAGACCATTATTAAGTGTTCATTGAGATGATCTTTATAGCTTTACAGGAGTTCAAACAAGATATCCTTACAAGATCATGCCAGTCCGTTAAAATCTAGTGTTGTTTTCATTTAATTATATATTTCCAGATTTTGCTTTAATAACAGATCTTAGGTATGGAATGCAATGAAGTGTAGGGGAGAAAAGAGTAAAATTGGTCAAACTAAACCTGAATTCTGGATATTGAACTTTAGACCTTTGTGAATATGAGCAAATCAATGAAGCCTTTGAAGCTTCTTTTCCACATCCAGAAAAATAAGCTCTTTGCAAGAAAAACTACAGTGTTATGAATACAAAATTAAATACAGAAGTAACTGCCTGAAGTGCTGTTAAAATAGGTGTTTCCTATAGTTTTGACAGCATATTCTTTCAAAACCTCTTGAGATGATAATGGTTTTATAAATTTTCTATGATAAGTAAAAAAAATTCAGACTTTCCTCTAACATGATCAAATAAGATAGTTTTAACCACTTAAAATAGTTTTTATTTTTTTAGCATCACAATTTGTTTTTGTTTGTGTCATCTATATTTTTAAAGTTATTGTCATCTGTGGGAAACCCTTTTCAGTGTGTTTCCTGTATGTGCTCTATGATCTCAGCATATTTCTTGTTTTCCTGTCTAGAGTCTAACCTAACATATTCACTGACTCAGTGATATCCATTAATCAATTTATCCTAGAGTTATGTTATCATCAATTTCAGTACTCATATCAAATTAAAATATTTTCCCAATGTGTTCATATGTTGTATTCCTCTTTATTAATTGCATTATTAAACTATTCAAAAGGCTAATTCATTGCTTCTACTCAAAATTTATCCTGGAAATTATTCCTACAGTGGGATAATAACTTAGTAATGTAAGAAAGTGACGGCAAACTTCATATATATATTATGCAAAACTCAAGCTGAATGTGTTCTTGACTCCACTTCCCTTTAACTGGATCCCCAGAATAATTCTGGCCACTCCAATGCTGCCTAATACTGAAAGTGTGACAGAGAGTGAGTGGATGTAGTAAGAGATAGCAATCTTGACCTATTGCTGTTAATGATATCTAATTTTTTTTAAATTTACAAAAGCATTTGACAATGCTAACATTGACTTGGGACCACTCCCAGGGTTTTGGAAAGCTCTTGTGCAGATGAAGCTTAAGTTTCACTGACTTCATAGTAAATCTTTCCCTTAAGATTTAACCCATTTACCCACTAAAAAAAAAATCTCAGACCTCACTACTTCTAACAACTTTAAGAGCAACTGATACAAATAGGCTCTGATACAGCTGATACAACACATACAAATAGGATAAATATTTGGTGAACAGATAAAAGAGGTTGCACTATGATTAATACAATTAATGAGAATTCAATTAGCCAATTTGGTAAAAAATATAGGAAGAGATTTTCAATATACTAGACAAAGCAATATGATGTAATGGTAGAGCATGAGGTCTGGGGCCAAGATTCCTAGCTCCATTATATAAAGGCTGTGTATCTCAACCTTTTCTGTGCCTCAGTTTCCTCTTCTAAAAAATGCAGATAATACTAGTAACCTGCCATGTAGGGTCATAAGGATTCCATTTATTGATGCATGTAAAATGCTTAACGACTTTTAATACACAGTAAGCATTTGCCAAGTGTCACTATTTTTCTCTTAGAAACAAAGACCTTCCTTTCCTGTTTTCAAAAATGTTTTGAGGTAGCATAAACAAAACACTTCAAAAGACTAAAATACAATTAATACCTGGGATAATCAAATGATGTGTAAACTAAAGATAAAAATAATAAACATCAGAGATGAAATCAGTAAGTGAAATGAAAAATGTCATATAAAAAAGTTCCTTACAGTTGATGGAAGCAGGGAGCCAAATTTGCCTCTATGAATCCTGTAAAGCAGCCCACTCTGCTGAAGAACACCTTTGAGATACAGCAGCAGCCAAATTTCTACAATCTGTCCTGTTATTTGGCAAAAGATACCAGCAAAAATTATTAGTACTTAAACATTTCTCTGTCTTTCTCATCCTCTTCAGATTACACATTATGGGAGAGACATTTTAATTAGTCAAATGTTCCTAAAGGAACTCTGCTGCTCAGTGATCGGTGAAAATTTATCAAGCAGATGCTAACAGTGATTGGGTAGGCTGGATTGGAATGAAAGGAATATCTCATTTTTAGGGCTTCTTGTGATTTCGTAGGATGGAGTGAAAAAAAGGTCACGGGACCAGAAGAAATGCAGAAAATGAGCATCCAAACCTAACATTTCTCAACATTTTCCTTTGCAAAATAAAGATGAGAAACTTTAAAGTTATTGTGTATGACCAACTAGTTAGGATAAAGAGTTTTAAATTTTCATAAAGCCCTGCAGATTTTCATTGTGCTAACCCAAAGAATCTTGAGAAGCTGTAACATATTTGCTTTCCAGAATTATAGTTCTCTCATCTAAAAAAAATGAGTATACTACCCAAAGCAATTTATAGATTCAATGCAATCCCTATCAAGCTACCAACAGTATTCTTCACAGAGCTAGAACAAATAATTTCACAATTTGTATGGAAATACAAAAAACCTCGAATAGCCAAAGCAATCTTGAGAAAGAAGAATGGAACTGGAGGAATCAACCTACCTGACTTCAGGCTCTACTACAAAGCCACAGTTATCAAGACAGCATGGTACTGGCACAAAGACAGAAATATAGATCAATGGGACAAAATAGAAAGCCCAGAGATAAATCCACGCATATATGGACACCTTATCTTTGACAAAGGAGGCAAGAATATACAATGGATTAAAGACAATCTCTTTAACAAGTGGTGCTGGGAAATCTGGTCAACCACTTGTAAAAGAATGAAACTAGAACACTTTCTAACACCACACACAAAAATAAACTCAAAATGGATTAAAGATCTAAATGTAAGACCAGAAACTATAAAACTCCTAGAGGAGAACATAGGCAAAACACTCTCTGACATACATCACAGCAGGATCCTCTATGACCCACCTCCCAAAATATCGGAAATAAAAGCAAAAATAAACAAATGGGACCTAATTAACCTTAAAAGCTTCTGCACATCAAAGGAAACTATTAGCAAGGTGAAAAGACAGCCTTCAGAATGGGAGAAAATAATAGCAAATGAAGCAACTGACAAACAACTAATCTCAAAAATATACAAGCAACTCCTACAGCTCAATTCCAGAAAAATAAATGACCCAATCAGAAAATGGGCCAAAGAACTAAATAGACATTTCTCCAAAGAAGACATTCAGAGGGCTAACAAACACATGAAAAGATGCTCAACATCACTCATTATCAGAGAAATGCAAATCAAAACCACTATGAGGTACCATTTCACACCAGTCAGAATGGCTGCTATCCAAAAGTCTACAAATAATAAATGCTGGAGAGGGTGTGGAGAAAAGGGAACCCTCTTACACTGTTGGTGGGAATGCAAACTAGTACAGCCACTATAGAGAACAGTGTGGAGATTCCTTAAAAAACTGGAAATAGAACTGCCTTATGATCCAGCAATCCCACTGCTGGGCATACACACTGAGGAAACCAGAAGGGAAAGAGACACATGTACCCCAATGTTCATCGCAGCACTGTTTATAATAGCCAGGACATGGAAGCAACCTAGATGTCCATCAGCAGATGAATGGATAAGAAAGCTGTGGTACCTATACACAATGGAGTATTACTCAGCCATTAAAAAGAAAACATTTGAATCAGTTCTAATGAGGTGGATGAAACTGGAGCCTATTATACAGAGTGAAGTAAGCCAGAAGGAAAAACACCAATACAGTATACTAACACATATATATGGAATTTAGAAAGATGATAACAATAACCCTGTGTATGAGACAGCAAAAGAGACACTGGTGTATAGAACAGTCTTATGGACTCTGTGGGAGAGGGAGAGGGTGGGAAGATTTGGGAGAATGGCATTGAAACATTTAAAATATCATGTATGAAACGAGATGCCAGTCCAGGTTCGATGCAGGATACTGGATGCTTGGGGCTAGTGCACTGGGATGACCCAGAGGGATAGTATGGGGAGGGAGGAGGGAGGAGGGTTCAGGATGGGGAACACATGTACACCTGTGGTGGATTCATTTTGATATTTGGCAAAACTAATACAATTATGTAAAGGTTAAAAATAAAATAAAATTTTAAAAAATTGAGGCAATTCCTAAGTTGTCTTTTTATTGTTGCCACTGTTTCAAATTCTCTTTAAAAAAAAAAAAACACACACACACACAAGCCTCTAAATGTTTGTGCGCCCTCTAAGATAACAATCCCCAAGTAATACTTCAAACTTGATGTTTTCTATTACAGCTTAAAAAGAACATCTAACTTCTACTTGAATTACTACTTCAGTTAAGCCTATTAATGTAAATGAGGATACTCTCTGGAATCATATAGGTTTGCTAAGTACTGTTTAGCTGCAGAAAGAATATGAGCCATTCTTGTAGAACTTAGAATCCGTTAAAATAATTTCACTATGTATGGTTTTAAATGTGCCTAAGATGGAATCAAGATTGCTGGGAGAAATATCAATAGCCTCAGATATGCAGATGACACCACCCTTATGGCAGAAAATGAAGAAGAACTAAAGAGCCTCTTGATGAAAGTGAAAGAGGAGAGTGAAAAAAGTTGGCATAAAGCTCAACATTCACAAACTAAGATCATGGCATCCAGTCCCATCACTTCATGGCAAATAGATGGGAAAACAGTGGAAACAGTGTCAGACTTTATTTTTGGGGGGCTCCAAAATCACTACAGATGGTGACTGCAGCCATAAAATTAAAAGACTTGGAAGAAAAGTTAGACCTAAACAGCATATTAAAAAGCAGAGACATTGCTTTGCCAACAAAGGTCTGTCTAGTCAAGGCTATGATTTTTCCACTGGTCATGTATGGAGAGTTGGACTGTGAAGAAGGCTGAGCACCAAAGAATTTATGTTTTTGAACTGTGGTGTTGGAGAAGACTCTTGAGAGTCCCTTGGACTGCAAGGAGATCCAACCAGTCCATCCTAAAGGAGATCAGTCCTGGGTGTTCTTTGGAAGGACTGATGTTGAAGCTGAAACTCCAGTACTTTGGCCACCTGATGAGAAGAGCTGACTCATTGGAAAAGACCCTGATGCTGGGAAAGATTGAAGGCGGGAGGAGAAGGGGACGACAGAGGATGAGATGGTTGGATGACATCACCGACTCAATGGACATGAGTTTGGGTAAACTCCTGGAGCTGGTGATGGACAGGGAAGCCTGGCGTGCTACAGTCCATAGGGTTGCAAAGAGTCGGACACAACTGAGTACTGAACTGAATTGAAAATGGAAATCAGAGTGCCAATTCTGGATTTTTTGGCTGTATTCCTGGGCATACTAAGAAAATAACTTTAAAAAAATTCTCAGAAGTATTTTTCATATCCCCAAACCAAGGAAAAGTTGGTTATGGAAATGAAACTTTTGGGAGGCTTCTTTGGAATTAGTAGCAATTACAACCACTGATTTTTACCAGCACACCAGAAATGAAATACCTCCTTAAATTAAATTTGCCTTTCAGGGAAATTGTTTTAAATTTTTAACTGGTGGTAAAATATATATAGCATAAAATTAGCCATTTAAATAATTTTAAGTGTGCAATTCAATGATATTAATTACAGTCACCATGTTAAAAAATCATCACCACTATTTCCAAAACATTTTCATGGCCCAAAATAGAAAGTCTGTAACCATTAAGTAATAATTCTCCTTTTCTCCTCTCTTGCTCAATCCCCTGTTAACTTCTCATCTATTTTCTACCTCTATGACTTTGCCTATTCTAGAAAACTTCATATAATTACAATCATACACTATAAATACACCACATTTTGGTTATCCATTCACTGGTTGATGGACATCTGGGTGTTTATACTCTTTGGCTATTGCTAATAAGGCTGCAATGAATACTGGCATACAAGTATCTGTTTGAGTTCCTTTTATCAATTTTTTGGAGTATATACCTCAAAGTGGAATTGCTGGATCATATGGTAATTCTATGTTCAATTTTTTGAAAAAACACCAAACCATTTTCCACAGTAGTTACAAAATTTTATATTTCCATCAGCATTGTACAAGGTTTCTCACATCCTTGCCAACACTTGTTATTTTCTGCATTTTCAAAATTATTATAATAGCCATTCTAGTAGATATGAAGTGATATCTCATTGTGGTTTTGATTTGAATTTCCCTAATGTCTAAGATGATGTTGAGCATCTTTTGTCTATTTTGTAAAGTCTTTTATCCATTTTTTAAATAGAGTTCTCCTTTTCTTGCTGAGTTATAGGAGATCTTTATATATTTAGGGAAGTATGCTGCTGCCGCTGCTGCTAAGTCACTTCAGTTGTGTCCAAATCTGTGCAACCCCAGAGACTGCAGCCTACCAGACTCCTCTGTCCCTGGGATTCTCCAGGCAAGAACACTGGAGTGGGTTGCCATTTCCTTCTCCAGTGCATGAGAGTGAAAAGTGAAAGTGAAGTCTCTCAGTCATGTCCAACTCTTCGAGACCCCATGGACTGCAGCCCACTGCAGGCTCCTCCATTCATGGGATTTTTCAGGCAGGAGTACTGGAGTGGGGTGCCAACCCTTACCATATATGTGAGTTGCATTTTCCCACATCCTGTTGGCTGTCTTTTAACTTTCTTACAGTGTCAGACTTTATTTTGGGGGGCTCCAAAATCACTGCAGATGGTGACTGCAGCCATGAAATTAAAAGACGCTTACTCCTTGGAAGGAAAGTTATGATAAACCTAGATAGCATATTCAAAAGCAGAGACATTACTTTGCCAACAAAGGTTCGTCTAGTCAAGGCTATGGTTTTTCCTGTGGTCATGTATGGATGTGAGAGTTGGACTGTGAAGAAGGCTGAGCACCGAAGAATTGATGCTTTTGAACTGTGGTGTTGGAAAAGACTCTTGAGAGTCCCTTGGCCTGCAAGGAGATCCACCCAGTCCATTCTGAAGGAGATCAGCCCTTGGATTTCTTTGGAAGGAATGATGCTAAAGCTGAAACTCCAGTACTTCAGCCACATCATGTGAAGAGTTGACTCATTGGAAAAGACTCTGATGCTGGGAGGGATTGGGGGCAAGAGGAGAAGGGGAAGACAGAGGATGAGATGGCTGGATGGCATCACTGACTCGATGGACGTGAGTCTCAGTGAACTCTGGGAGTTGGTGATGGACAGGGAGGCCTGGCGTGCTGCGATTTATGGGGTCGCAAAGAGTTGGACACGACTGATCGACTGATCTGATCTGAATGTAACTTTGTTTTTTAAAAAATATGATTTACATTTTTCTCTTTGATATAAAAGAGAATATGAAATAATTTAATATATTAATTACAGCAGTTATTGAAAGTGCTATAAAGAAAATGAATTTTCCTCTCAACTGACTCATTATTCTTAATGTGGAAGACATTAATTAACCTTGTTTCTTATATGTATAAATGAAAACTGGTTTTAATTAGAGTTATTTTTACAATAAAGAGGTTTTCAGAGTAAAAAAAAAATGACATCATAGGAAAAACTAAAGCTTTGTTTCATTTATAGAACTGTTTAACCTATGCCTGAAGATTCATTTACTTTATTGGAGTTAGTATTGATTACAAGAAGATCTATTATATCAGAGGAGGGAATTGTATAAGATTAGCAGGAAGAGAATATATTAAATTAACAAATTCAAGAAAATATGCATAGGCACGTAATATACTGTGGAAAAAGAGAAAATATAAAGAAATTGAATATTATTCTCCTCCTTGGGACCACAAAAGTTAGATGAGTTAAGAACACAGTTGGAATTTACCCAAATGCACAGAGCATATAACACCAAACATGCAAGCTCTACTGTTGGTTTTTTACCATGACAGTTCCTCCTCATATTATAAATATCATAAGTGAGAAAAGCTACAGGCTCTTGCATTTTATAGTAATCAAGGATGGAGGTAGCCCCATTCAGGAGAAAGAATGGGAAAATGTTTAAAGAGAGACAAAGGATAGGACCAAAGAAGAGGCTCTTGATTGTAGATAAAAAGGATTATAAAGAGCCTGTGTGCTAAAGAACTTCACCTTTGTTAGAAAACCTTTAACAAAAGTTTTTGCAAGCATGGAGAAAAGAATTAACCATGAAGTATTGTAAATTACATTAGGAAAACAAGCCAATAAAACAGAGAGCTGATGAAAAGTTATGACAGTCTTCATATTATTTCAGACTTGAGGTCTCTTGGCAAATTTTGAGAAGATAGAAAGATACCAGGCTTGATAGAATCACTGATACTCAGCTTTCAAGCATCCCCCAATGCAGTATATCCCCCTAAAAGTACACAGAGTGATAGTATCCTAATCGCATTGTCACTTGAAAAATTAACGTGGCAGAACCTGACAATTTGCCACAGTATTTAAAACTGGAAAAATGTTTTCTAGGGAATGTATCTTTTTCTATATCTAATAAATGAATAATCCCTCAAATAATTCTCTAAAATAGATATAAGGCATATGTCAAATTATGCTCCAACTAAAGGTAAGATAATAACTCATAAATATCTAATATTTTATTCTTTGGGGGTCCTAGGGCAAAAGAGCATGCACATGCATGGAAAATATACTCACAGTAAAAACTTTGCATGATTAAAAAATACAACTAACTCAAAGAAAGTGGAAGGAGATGTTATTGATACTAGCAGGGTCTGAACACAGCTAAACCAGTCAAAATGTTTTGTTACAAATATGAGTGTATGTGGTAAGAATGTATGTCATTTTAAATAACGAATCCCAATATATCCCAGAATACACAGATTTTTTTTTAATTGAAATATAGTTGATTTACAATCTTGTGTTAGCTTCAGGTATACAGCAAAGTGATTCAGTTATATATATATATAATATGTACATATTATATAACACTATAACACAGTAAGTCTTTGTTAGTTACCTGTTAGATTGGTGCAAAAGTAATTGCTTTTTTTGCATTCTTGAAATTTGCCATTTGCTAATGGAATACATTCTTAAATAAATGTGGTTTTGTTATGCATCATTTTAATGCACATTTCTTGCTTTATGTTTTTTGCCAATGACTTATCACTTGCTACTTATTTTATATTTATTTTAGACTATGGAAATGATGTTAGACAAAAAGCAAATTCTAGCAATTTTCTTATTTGAGTTTAAAATGGGTTGTAAAGCAGCGGAGACAACTTGCAATACCAACAACACCTTTGGCCCAGGAACTGCTAACAAACCTACTATACAGTTGCAATTCAAGTTTTGCAAAAGAGACAAGAGCCTTGAAGATAAGGAGTATAGTGGCCAGGCATCATAGGTTGTAAACAACCAATAGAAAGCAATCATTGAAGCTGATCCTCTTACACGAAGTTGCAAAAGAACTCAGCATCAACCATTCTACGATCGTTTGGCATTTTGCAGTAAACTGGAAAGGTGAAAAAGCTTGATAAGTGGGTGCCTAATGAGCTTACCGCAAATTTTAAAAAAATTGTTTTTTAAGTGTCATCTTTTCTTATTGTGTGCAACAAGGAACTATTTCTCAATTGGATTGTGACATGTGACAAAAAGTGGATTTTATACAACCAGCAATGACCAGCTCAATGGTTGGACCAAGAAGACATTCCAAGTTTAGTTCAGTCGCTCAGCTGTGTCCAACTCTTTGCAACCCCATAGACTGCAACATGCCAGGCCTCCCTGTCCATCACCAGCTCCTGGAGTGTACTCAAACTCATATCCATTGAGTTGGTGATGCCATCCAACCATCTCATCTTCTGTCGTGCCCTTCACTTCCCACCTTCAATCTTTCCCAGCATCACACTTGAATAAAAAAAAGGTCATGGTCACTATTTGATGGTCTGCTGCTGGTGTGATCCACTACAGCTTTTTGAATCCTGGTGAAACCATTATATCTGAGAAGTATGCTCAACAAATCAATGAGATGCACTGAAAACTGCAAAGCCTCCAGCAAGCATTGGTCAACAGAAAGGGCTCAATTCTTCACACCAGTACCTGACCTCATATCACACAACTAATGCTTCAAATGTTGAATGAATTGGGCTACAAAGTTTTACCTCATCCACCACATTCACCTGATCTCTCACCAACAGACTACCAGTTCTTCAAGCATCTCAACAACCTTTTGCAGGGAAAGTACTTCAACAACCAGCAAGATGCAGAAAATGCTTTCCAAGAATTCACTGAATCCTAAAACATGGATTTTTATGCTATAGGAATAAATCAATTTATTTCTCATTGGCAAAATGTGATTATAATGGCTCCTATTTTGATTAAGATGTCTGAGCCTAGTTATAATGATTTAAACTTCACTGTCCATATCCACAATTTCATTTGTACCAATCTAATATTTCATATATCAGATCAGATCAGTCGCTCAGTCGTGTCCGACTCTTTTCAACCCCATGAATCGCAGCATGCCAGGCCTCCCTGTCCATCACCAATTCCCGGAGTTCACTGAGACTCACGTCCATCAAGTCAGTGATGCCATCCAGCCATCTCATCCTCTGTCTCCCCTTCTCCTCCTGCCCCCAATCCCTCCCAGCATCAGAGTCCTTTCCAATGAGTCAACTCTTCGCATGAGGTGGCCAAAGTTCTGGAGTTTCAGCTTTAGCATCATTAGTGTGTATATGTTAATTCCAAACTCTTAATTTATCCTTCTCCTCCATTTCCCTTTTGGTAACTATAAATTTGTTTTCTATGCCAATGAGTTTATTTTTGTCTGTACATACATTCATTTGTATCATTTTTTTAGATTCCATGTATCAGCAATATCTTATGATATTGTCTTTTTCTGTCTGGCTTACTTCACACAGTATGATAATCTCTAGGTCCATGTTGCTGTTCAGAATTAGTTGTATGTGGCAAGTATGAATGTCATTTTAAATAACAAATCCCCCAAAATATCCCTGAATACATGAATTTTCATCTTGTTCTATGTGAGGAAGAAAAGCCTCTTCACACAAATGTGCAGTCATCAATAAAATACAGGATAAACCCAGTAACTCAATTAAAATTCTATGCCTGAGTAAGTATCTACATGCATGTGTTTATGTGATTAAACATGGCCATTCTCTCCACCATTCCAACACTGCAATATGTATATAGCCCCAGGGCATATCTTATGTTTACTGGATATTGTTGCTTACTTAATATTGCTTTAAGGTGATGGGGAAAGATCATATCCCTATAAACAAGTGGGGAGTCTCTCTTGCCCCTGAAAAGTAGCAAAACTAGTTCTGAGACCAGCTGATTCTTGAAATACAGTATCTCTAGGTCCCACACTTCTCATTTCAACTTGAAGGAGTCAAATCAAGATTAAGAACAGTCCTAGATGTTGAAGAAGAAATTTCTAATGACACTTCGAGACACAGACTAGTCAAAAACATTCTGAGGTAGGTCACAGGCTGAAGAGAGATAAGAAGCCAGATTTATGAGCCAGGTTATTTCCTCACCCATTACCAACTTTATCTCTTTCCTTTTCTGTTTTCTCATGTGTTTGGTAAACCTATTTTCAAACATTATTTTCTGGTGTATGTAAAAATTCAAGCTCCATGCAGGGAGGGGTGTTTACTTAGAACAGTACCAAGAGTACACTAGGCAATTAACAAATATTTAATGAATAATAACTGTGTTCATCATGTAAAGGGGAAATTAGGGACTGTTTCTATAGTCATACTTTAATCCATAGTTTATGGAAAGAACATTCCTGAAACCAGAGAGTGGGGGCAGCAATACTGGTGAAAAAACTAAGGAGAAATTCAATCTAGGGGGAAGGAATCATGGCTCTAAAAGAACACCATTTTTCCTATTGTGAGGCTTATTCTTTAATTGCCAGCCTGGAAGAAGTTGGTTTTGATTTAAGACAGCTTTGTGTTTGGAGGCAGGGTGAGAGCAGCAAGTGAGTGAGCCCACAGAGCTGCATTATACAAGTGTAATCAATAGCACAGGTCAGGCAAAAAGTGAGGAGGAGCGCAAGGAAGCAGTTTAACTATAGTCTATATGGGACTCAGGAGGTCTTAGATCTGTTTCCAGTCCTAATCTAGCTTCTAGTGGGAAGTAAAGAGGCATGATGTTAGGCCTTTCATACATGCCTTCTCATTTAATCCCACAATAACTCTTTAAAGATAAATGACATGGCACTTTGCTAAAAGGAACACTGATGCTGGCAAAGATTAAATACATTCTTTAGATGATAGAGCTAGAGAATGATTGTGCCTGGATTCAAAATTGGATCTGTCCAATTCCAGTGTCCACTTTTGTTACTCCATGATTCAATATTTTCAGTCTGGCTAACTCCCAAATCTTACACTCTGATCATTTTCACCTTTAACCGAACTGATATAATAGTAAAATAATTTCAACATAGAAGTGTGCTGTCTCTAAATCATTATTTTTTGTTTGTGTAAAGGATATGGATATGAGCCTCTGCACCAAGGAAAAGTTGTTCAGCCACCCACTCATGTCCAACTCTTTGTGACCCATGGACTGCAGCACACCAGGCCTCTCTGTCCCTCACCATCTCCCAAAGTCTGCCCACGTTCATGTCCATTGCATCGGTGATGCCACCCAGCCATCTCATCCTCAACATCCTCTTCTCCTTCTGCCCTCAATCTTTCCCAGTATCATGGACTTTTCCAATGAGTCAGCTGTTCCCATCAGATCACCAAAATACTGGAGTTTCAGCTTCAGCATCAGTCCTTCCAAAGAGTATTCAGGATTGATTTCCCTTAAGATTGACTAGGTTGATCTCCTTGCTGTCCAAGGAACTCTCAGAAGTCTTCTCCAGCACCATAGTTCAAAGGTGTAATTCTTCTGCACTTTGCCTACTTTACGGTCCAGCTCTCACAACCGTACATGACCTGCTGGGAAGACCATACCCTTGACTATACAGACCTTTGTTAGCAGAGTTATGTCTCTGCTTGTCAACACAATGTCTAGGTTTGTCATTGCTTTCCTGCCAAGAAGCAAATATCTTCTGATTTCATGGCTGCAGTTACCATCCACAGTGATTTTAGAGCCCAAGAGGAAATCTGTCACTACTTTCACCTTTTCCCCCCACTATTTGCCGTGAAGTAATGGGACCAGATGTCATGATCTTAGTTTTTTTTTTTTTTAAATATTTAGTCTTAAGCTGGCTCTTTCATTCTCCTCCTTCACCTTCAAGAGGCTCTTTAGTTCCTCTTCACTTTCTGCCATTAGAATGGTATCATCTACATATTTGAGGTTGTTAATGTTTCTCCCACCTATCTTGATTCCAGCTTGTAAATCATCCAGCCTGGCATTTCTTATGATCTGCTCAGCATACACATTAAACAAACAGGGTGACAGCAGACAGCCCTGTCATAATCCTTTCTCAATCTTGAACCAATCAGCTGTTCCATACAGGGTTCTAACTGTTGCTTCTTGACCAATATACAGGTTTCTCAGGAGACAGGTAAGATGGTCTGGTATTTCCATCTCTTTAGGAGATTTCCACAATTCATTATCATCCACACAGTAAAAGGCTTTGGTGTAGTTGAAGAAACAGAGATGGATGTTTTTCTGGAAGTCCCTAGCTTTCTCTGTGGTGCAGTGAATGTTAGCAATTTGATCTGTAGTTCCTCATCCTTTTCTTAATCCAGCTTGGACATTTGGAAATTCTTGGTTTGCATAACATTGAAGCCTAGCATGTAAGATTTTAAGCATGACCTTCCTATCATGGGAAATGAGTGCAACTGTCTGATGGCTAGCACATTCATTAGTAATACCCTTCTTGGGAATTGGGATGAGAATTGACATTTTCCAGTCCTGTGGCCACTGCTGGGTCTTCCAGATTTGCTGACATATTGAATGCAACACCTTGATAGCATCATCCTTTAGGGTTTTGAATAGTTCTACTGGAATTCCATCACATCCACTAGCTTTATTAACAGAAATGCTTCCTAAGGCCCTCTTGACTTCGCTCTCCAGAAAGTCTGATTCTGGATGGCTGACCACACCATCATAGTAATCTGGTTCATTTAGTTCTTTTTTGATACAGTTCTTCAATGTATTCTTTCCATCTCTTCTTGATCCCTTCAGCATCTACTAGGTCTCTATCATTTCTGCCCATCTTTGGGCAAAATATTCCCTTGATATCTCCAATTTTCCTGAAGAGATCTCGAGTCTTTTCTCTTCTGTTGTTTTCTTCTAGTTTTATACACTGTTCACTGAAGAAGACTTTCTTGTCTCTTCCTGCTGTTCTTTGGAAATCTGTGTTTATCTTTTCCTTTCTCCCTTGCTTTTCGCTTGTGATAAAAAGTTAGAAAATAAAGCCAAAAATTGTCCACAGAAATGAAGAGGTTGATTTCAATGTCAAATTTAATAGGAGTGATAACTTCATTCTAACTGTTCCTTTCTTATGTGGTTTCTAAATTTTTTTTCACATAAATTTAGCCTTAAGGGGAGGAAAAAAAAAAACAGAGACATTTCCCCCATGTATCTTTAAATGCCTTTGCTAGCCTATGGAAAATATTCCGTGTTTATCAAAGATTCATTCTAGGCAGAGCAGTATGCCTTGGAGCTAAGTGCTTCTTCATATGGCTATATTCTTGGAGTGCTGCTGATTAATACAAGATTCTACCGTGTGAATCATTAAAATATGGAAGACTTTGTATAAACTTCCTATGGGTCCTCTTTTCACGGTTCATTTATTTTCACCCAATTTGTTTCTTCCCTATGCATGGCTCCTATGCCTTATCTTTTTTTCTTTTTTTCCCTTATCCTCTATTTTTGTGTACTTTAATAACAGAGAATATATTTGGGGCACTGAATTTTAAGGATACTGAAAGATACAGCAACTTCGTATGTAAAACGATGGAGTACCATGAATAATTGTTGGCTTTGGAATAAAAATGAAGTTCCAAGAAAGCTGAGCTGAAACAGCCTCATAATTAATACAAAGAATTTAATTTGGCTCTGGATCTGACTCTGTCTCTAGTTGTCCAATACTCAGGAAAGTAAATTTGAGGGTGGATGGTTGATGCACATATTTACTGAGGACCTACTATGTACCAGATTCTGTGCTAAGAAGTACTTTATGCATGCTAACTCATCATTCAATGCCTCTGTAAAGTAGTTACTTTTATCCTCATTTTATACTTGACAAGACTGAGCCTTGGAGAGGCTAAATAATCTGCCTCAAATTACACTACTAGAATTTGTTACAGGTATGATGTGAACCTTGGTGAATTAGGTTCTAAACTTTTACTTTTTATTTCCATAAGGAAAGACACTATTTTAGTTAACTGCATCTTTGAATGTCATCATCAATAATTATATATTTTACACACAGAAGTGTGTGTAAAATGAATGCTGCTGCTGCTGCTAAGTCACTTCAGTCGTATCCGACTCTGTGCAGCCCCATGGAAGGCAGGCCACCAGGCTCCCCCATCCCTGGGATTCTCCAGGCAATAACACTGGAGTGGGTTGCCATTTCCTTCTCCAATGCGTGAAAGTGAAGTCGCTCAGTCGTGTCCGACTCTTAGCGACCCCATGGACTGCAGCCCACCAGGCTCCTCCGTTCGTGGGATTTTCCAAGCAAGAGTGCTGGAGTGGGTGCCATTGCATTCTCCGTGTAATATGAGTATGTATAGCTTAAAGGATCATAACATAATGAACAATCACATATCCAGATTGAGAAAAAGAATTTACCAGCATATCAGGAGTCCTTTGTGAGCTCCTGCTTAATCATAATATTCTCTTTCCCCTACAAATGTTATTTCTCTTCTGTGTTATTCATTTGTGTTTATCATTTTTGCACCTGTATATGTACTCCTAAACATATTTTATTATACTTTGAAAAAAATTAATCCCAAGAATAAGTCCAATTCATAAGAAAAGTCAATAATGCCACAATTAGAACAAAATTCCCAAGAGAAGATAAACAAACAGTTTCTAGGGCATAATCTGAATTCAGCCTCACCAAATGTTAACAGAGACCACTAGGGAAATCAGTAGACAAGGTGATAGATGAATGTGGAAAATATACAGTTTATCCCAGTTGGGTAGATGGCAGACTTGAAGTACATCCTGGGACAGGACAAATGAGAAAAGTTAGCTCTGTGTTTTCTACTTCAAGATCACCATTGTCTACCTTCAGTTCTCAGGAACATATCTAAGAAAAACATTTCTGTGGTGCAACTCTGATGACCATATCTGACCCAGATAGCAGTTTGGAAGGGAAAGTAGAAATTTCACCAGTACATGGTCGGACAAGATAGCATAGAATTCTCACTTGGACATTCCGTCCCAGGTGTAAAAGAAGGAATAGTGGTAGTAGAGTAGACAATTCAGTATCTGCCCACCATAGGTGAGACAAAGACTGGAATTTGAGTCCTGCCAAGTTATAAAGGCATGTAAGCCCCTTGAGTTTTCCACTAATATCCCAGAATCCATGTCTCATGAATATAAATTAAGCTCAAGAATTAAAATATTATCCCTAAAATTAAGGGCAATATCTAAATACACTTTTATGAAGAAAGCATAAAGCTGGATCTCTATGCATTCAAGTTAGCTCTTATGTGAACAAACCCAACAATCTTCAGAGGAAGATATCAAAATTCAATGTCTCTTATAACATATCAGCTATAAAATACAGTATACAATAAAAACATATCCAGACATGTGAATAAACAGAAAAATATGGCACATAGGCAAGAAAAATCACTCAATAAAAAGACACCTACAGAAAACCCAGAAATTATACTTAAAAGATAAGGGTTTTAAGATAACTATGATTATTATGTTATAACATAAATGAAAAAAGTTACTATAGTGAAAAAATATTTAGAAAATTTCAGGAGGGATTGGGTAAAATTCTAGAAGTGAAAAATACAATATATAAAAAGAATATTTGAAAAGATTAATGGTAGATTGGACACAACAGAAGAAAAGATCAGTGAACTTGAGCATGAGTCATTAGAAGTCAACCAAACAGAAGCACAAAGAGAAGGAAAAACAAGCCTCAGTGACATATGAGGCATATCAAGCCATCTGATATATATTTAACTAGAGTTTCAGAAAGCAAGGAGAGTAAAAAGAAGGCAGAAAAATATTTGAAGAAATATTGACTAAAAACAATTCAATATTTTATCAAAGACAGCCAACCACCAACCCAACAAGTCTGGCAAATCTCAAGGAAGAGACCTCATCCATTTGAAGACGTTTATGCCTTTTGCAAGGTACTTGCAGATGACACCACCCTTATGGAAGAAAGTGAAGAAGAACTAAAGAGCCTCTTGATGAAAGTGAAAGAGGAGAGTGAAAAAGTTGGCTTAAAGCTCAACATTCAGAAAACTAAGATCATGGCATCCAGTCCCATCACTTCATGGCAGATAGATGGGGAAACAGTGGAAACAGTGTCAGACTTTATTTTTTTTTTGGGGGGGGGGCTCCAAAATCACTGAAGATGGTGACTGCAGCCATAAAATTAAAAGACTCTTACTCCTTGGGAGAAAAGTTATGACCAACCTAGACAGCATATTAAAAAGCAGAGACATTACTTTTTGCCAACAAAGTTCTGTCTAGTCAAGGCTATGGTTTTTCCAGTAGTCATGTCTGGAATTGAGAGTTGGACTATAAAGAAAGCTGAGCACCAAAGAATTGATGTTTTTGAAGTATGGTGTTGGAGAAGACTCCTGAGAGTCCCTTGGACTGCAAGAAGACCCAACCAGTCCATCCTAAAGGAAATCAGTCATGAATACTCATTGGAAAGACTGATGTTGAAGCTGAAACTCCAATACTTTGGCCACTTGATGTGAAGAGCTGACTCATTTGAAAAGACCCTGACGCTGGGAAAGATTGAAAGGCGGGAGAAGGGGAAAACAGAAGATGAGATGGTTGGATGGCATCACCATCCAATGGACTCATTGGATGACTCATTCAATGACTCAATGGACATGAGTTTGAGTAAACTCCAGGAGTTGGTGATGGACCGGGAGGCCTAGTGTGTTGCAGTCAATGGGGTCACAAAGAGTCAGCCATGACTGAGTGATTGAACTGACTGACTGATGCCTTTTGCAAAATTTTTTCTAAAAGATGTAAACCATTTTCATATTCAATATCTTTATCATACAGAGGTATGGAAAAAATGAATATTTCTATTGTCAGATGGATTACTTCCAACCCAAACACTTTCATGTTTTTTGCTTTGTCAGGAAACTTGGAGGTGAATATAGTAGAAATTGTAGCAACTAAATTATTATCAAATTATTATATATCCTCCTTCTAAAATCTCTTTTTCTGTTCCTAGTGCCTCCCTCCAATAATCCAGAGCTTCCCAGGTGGTGCTAGTGGTAAAGAATCTGCCTGCCAATGCAAGCGACACAAGAGACACAGGTTTGATCCCTGGGTCAGGAAGATATCCTGAAAAAGAAAATGGCAATCCACTCCTGTATTCTTGGCTGGAAAATCCCATGGGCAGGAGAGCCTGGCAAGCTACAGTCCATGGGTCTGCAAAGAGTCAGACATGACTAAGCACAAAAATTACCCAATAATTTATGTGTGTTTTATGTCAGAGAGACTCCATAGTAGGTGGATTTGGGAGTTCACTAGACCTGGCTAGAACAAAGAGTCAGACATGACTGAGCAACACAGCACAGACCTGGATAGGAATGGATCCTAAACCATCTTCACTGTGACTTGATTCCACTGTACCTAAATTTCTTAATCTGTGAAAGGAAGGTAGTAAGAATACTTCTTTTACCTCCCTTACACCATTGCTGGAGCATTAAATTTTAAAATGAATGTAGAGCCCACACACCCTGGTACAGAGTGTGATCTCATTTAATGCTGTCTATGGTTATTTAGTCATTTCAAATAATGCATGGGGAGTAGTTGTCACATAAAATGTAAATTAACAACAATAATGTACACTCTAGTGCAAAGCAAGCCTTTATAATAATATGAGGAATTATGAAATTAATGAGAGATTCTCAGTCTCTGGAATAAATACTGGCCCAACATACATGATGACCTGAAATAATCCATTAATTTTCTGGATAATAGGAACTGTGCAAACAGTGAACACTGCATTTGTTCATGGAACAATTGATAGACATTAACATTAACAGGCTTCAGACATCTTTGGTTAAACCCTTCATTTTGTCATTAAGAAAATATATAATTTGGTGTATTTTTAATGAACTGAATCTTTTTTTTTAAACTTTACATAATTGTATTAGTTTTGCCAAATATCAAAATGAATCCGCCACAGGTATACATTAAACTTGATAATTTTTTTTATTTCGTAGAGTACTATAGTACTTCCTGTAGACCCTTTTCCAACTTATAGGTTCCCAGTTTCCAACTTATAGGTTTTGAAAATCACTAAATCTGAAAAAAGTATTTGTGAAATAGGAATAATAGCATCTTCCCTGCCTACCTCACAAGTTATGAGAATTAATGTGAAATATTTTAGAAAAAATATACATGGACATGGGAAATTATTACCCTCATTATTTTTCTCTGTATATTTCTTTTCATCAAACAAAATCCTGGTATCAATCTTCTTAGACAGTAAGAGAATTTATATTATACAAAATATATTTACTTGGTTTTATTTTTAAAGGAAGAAAAAGCAGGGGAAAAAGACTATCAAGGAATATCTTTTACCTGTGCTTTTTAAAAATAAAATATGAATTTGAAGCCACTACTTAAAGCCTGGGTGTGAGGAAAAGTGCATAGGATAGAAACAACATTTGACCTTTTACTAGAATGGGGATAAGTTTTCTGGACCCAGAAAAACTAGTAAATGATAATAGCTCTGTTATGAAAAGAAACCAAGCAGAAAACAATGATTCCATTGTGAGGAGAGCTTTTAGTTCTCTTTCCACACATAAATGGATTGCTTCTTGATCCACACTCTTTAATTCTACCACTCCAACAGCCTCTTCTATCCGCAATGAACAACACTGCGTGATACTAGAAGAGAAGAGATGGACTAGCTTACTCTCAGACATAAGCGTTTTCTGGGCAAGTGTTTATAAACCATAAACCATCTTTACTAAGTATCAGTTGCTATAAGTTATTTATTATATTTTAGACATGTCCTTTATAATTCACATTGCTTCAGAACAAAAGACATTTTTTAAAAAGAACAAGAAATTATGCTGGGAGCTTCTACCTATGTGCCAATGGACTCCAAAATTTGGTGACTCTAAACTGGATCACACTTCTGACTGCCAGACACCTGATTCTGCTTCAAATTCAACATACCCAATATTAAATTCATCATCTTTTCCTCCCATCCAAGCCTACTCTCTTTATGTTTCTTATCTTTACCTAACGATAAAACTGTTATTATCCTATTGATCTCTTGATGGAACTGTTATCTTTCATTTTATTCAAGTATAATTGATAAATAATAACTGTATATATTTAAAGTAAACTAAGGACTTCCCTGGTGGCTCAGACGGTAAAGCGTCTGCCTACAATGTGGGAGACCCGGTTCGATCCCTGGGTCGGGAAGATCCCCTGGAGAAGGAAATGGCAACCCACTCCAGTATTCTTGCCTGGAAAATCCTATGGATGGAGGAGCCTGGTTGGCTGCTGTCCATGGGGTTGCAAAGAGTCGGACACGACTGAGTGACTTCACTATCTATCTAAAGTAAACAAGTATACATTTTAATGTTTTGATATATGTATGCATTGTGAAATGATCATCACACCAAGCTAAGTAACATACCCATCACCACATGTAATTACCATTTCATTCTTTCCTTCCTTTGTACAATTCTTCTTTTTTCTTTCTCTCTTTTTTTGTGTGTGTATGTGTGTCTATAATGAAAAAAATTCAGATGTAGCAAATTTTCAACATACAACACAGAATTATTAACTATAGTCACCTTTCCACGTATCTCCAAAATTTATTTTCTTGCAGACTGAAACTAGGTCTCCTTTGACCAATGGCTTCCCTGATGGCTCAAGCAGTAAAGAATCTGCCTGCAATGTAGGAAACACAGGAGACATGGGTTCTATTCCTGGGTCAGAAAGATCCCCTGGAGGAGGAAATGGCAACCCACTCCAGTATTCTTGCCTGAGAAATCCCATGGATGGAGAAGCCTGGTGGGCTATAGTCCATGGAGTCACAAAAAGTTGGACACAAATGAGCACACGATGGATGAATGGATAGGTACCCTTTGACCGCCTCCCTATTTTTTCCTTTACCTTACCACTGGCAACTACCATTCTACTTTCCTCTTCTATGAATCTGACTATTTTAGAGCCCACATATAAGTGAAAACATGCAGTACTTACCTTCTGTGTCTAGTTTATTTCACTTAGCACAAGTTCTTCCAAGTTCACTCATGTCATTGCAAATGGCAAATTTCCTTCTGTTTTAAGGCTGAATAATATTCTATTGTGTGTGTGTGTGTGTGTGTTTCTTTATTCATTCATCTGTCAACAAACATTTAAATTGTTTCCTTACCTTAGCTATTGTGAATAATGCAATCACCTCTTAATGGGCTTTTCTTTTTCCTCATCCTAATACATTATCCATACTGCTCCAAGTCTGATTTTTCTAAAACCCTAATCCAATTATAAATAACTGCAGTGTTTTGAACCCCTCAGTGATTCCACAATGCCTGTAACGAGAAATCTGATCTCCTTAGTTCAGTTCAGTTCAGTCGCTCAGTTGTGTCCGACTCCTTGCGACCCCATGAACTGCAACATGCCAGGCCCCCCTGTCCATCACCAACTCTCAGAGTTAACTCAGACTCACATCCATCAAGTCAGTGATGCCATCCAGCCATCTCATCCTGTGTCATCCCCTTCTCCTCTTGCCCCCAATCCCTCCCAGAATCAGACGCTTTTCCAATGAGTCAACTCTTTGCATGAGGTGGCCAAAGAACTGGAGTTTCAGCTTTAGCATCAGTCCTTCCAATGAATATTCAGGACTGATTTACTTTCGGATGGACTGGTTGGATCTTCTTGCAGTCCAAGGGACTCTCAAGAGTCTTCTCTAACTCCACAAAACAATTCTTTGGTGCTCAGCTTTCTTCACAGTCCAACTCTCACATCCATACATAACCACAGGAAAAACCATAGCCTTGACTAGACGGACCTTTGTTGGCAAAGTAATGTCTCTGCTTTTGAATATGCTATCTAGGTTGGTCATAACTTTTCTTCAAAGGAGTAAGTGTCTTTTAATTTCATGGCTGCAGTCGCCATCTGTAGTGATTTTGGAGCCCCCCAAAATAAAGTCTGACACTGTTTCCACTGTTTCCCCATCTATTGCCCATGAAATGATGGGACCAGATGCCATGATCTTTGTTTTCTGAATGTTGAGCTTTAAGCCAACTTTTTCACTCTCCCCTTTCACTTTCACCAAGAGGCTTTTTAGTTCCTCTTCACTTTCTGCCATAAGAGTGATGTCATCTGCATATCTGAGGTTATTAATATTTCTCCTGGCAATCTTGATTCCAGCTTGTGCTTCTTCCAGCCCAGCGTTTCTCATGATGTACTCTGCATATAAGTTAAATAAACAGGGTGACAATATTCAACCTTGATGTACTCCTTTTCCTATTTGGAACCAGTCTGTTGTTCCATGTCCAGTTGCTTTCTGTTGCTTCCTGACCTGAATATACGTTTCTCAAGAGACAGGTCAGGTGGTCTGGTATTTCCATCTCTTTCAGAATTTTCCACAGTTTATTGTGATCCACACAGTCAAAGGCTTTGGCATAGTCAATAAAGCAGAAATAGATGTTTTTCTATAACTCTCTTGCTTTTTCTATGATCCAGCAGATGTTGGCAATTTGATCTCTGGTTCTTCTTGAAAATCTGGAAGTTCACGGTTCACATATTGCTGAAGCCTGGCTTGGAGAATTTTGAGCATTACTTTACTAGTGTGTGAGATGAGTGCAATTGTGGGGTAGTTTGAGCATTCTTTGGCATTGCCTTTCTTTGGGATTGGAATGAAAACTGACGTTTTCCAGTCCTGTGGCCACTGCTGAGTTTTCCAAGTTTGCTGTAATATTGAGTACAGCACTTTCACAGCATCATCTTTCAGGATTTGAAATAGCTCAACTGGAATTCCATCACCTCCACTAGCTTTGTTCATAGTGATGCTTTCTAAGGCCCACTTGACTTCACATTCCAGGATGTCTGGCTCTAGGTCAGTGATCACACCATCATCATTATCTTGGTCATGAAGATCTTTTTTGTACAGTTCTTCTGTGTATTCTTGCCACCTCTTCTTAATATCTTCTGCTTCTGTTAGGTCCATACCATTTCTGTCCTTTACTGAGCCCATCTTTGCGTGAAATGTTCCCTTGGTATCTCTAATTTTCTTGAAGAGATCACACTGAAACCATAATCACAGAAAACTAGCCAATCTAATCACACTAGGACCACAGCCTTGTCTAACTCAATGAAACTAAGCCATGCCTGTGGGGCAACCCAAGACGGCGGTTCATAGTGGAGAGAGCTGACAGAATGTGGTCCACTGGAGTAGGGAATGGCAAAACACTTCGGTATTCTTGCCTTGAGAACCCCATGAACAGTATGAAAAGGCAAAATGATAGGATACTGAAAGAGGAACTCCCCATGTCAGTAGGTGCCAAATATACTATTGGAGATCAGTGGAGAAATAACTCCAGAAAGAATGAAGGGATGGAGCCAAAGCAAAAACAATACCCAGCTGTGGATGTGACTGGTGATAGAAGCAAGGTCCGATGCTGTAAAGAGCAATATTGCATAGGAACCTGGAATGTCAGGTCCGTGAATCAAGGCAAATTGGAAGTGGTCAAACAAGAGATGGCAAGAGTGAACATTGACATTCTAGGAATCAGCAAACTAAAATGGACTGGAATGGGTGAATTTAACTCAGACAACCATTATATCTACTACTGCGGGCAGAAATCCCTCAGAAGAAATGGAGTAGCCATCATGGTCAACAAAAGAGTCCAAAATGCAGTACTTGGATGCAATCTCAAAAATGACAGAATGATCCCTGTTCATTTCCAAGGCAAACCATTCAATATCACAGTAATCTAAGTCTATGCCCCAACCAGTAATGCTGAAGAAGCTGAAGTTGAATGGTTCTAGGAAGACCTACAAGACCTTTTAGAACTAACACCCAAAAAAGATGTCCTTTTCATTATAGGGACTGGAATGCAAAAGTAGGATTCAAGAAACACCTGGAGTAACAGGCAAATTTGGCCTTGGAATACGGAATGAAGCAGGGCAAAGACTAATAGAGTTTTGCCAAGAAAATGCACTCGTCATAGCAAACACCCTCTTCCAACAACACAAGAGAAGACTCTATACATGGACATCACCAGATGATCAACACCGAAATCAGATTGATTATATTCTTTGCAGTCAAAGATGGAGAAGCTCTTTACAGTCAGCAAAAACAAGACCAGGAGCTGACTGTGGCTCAAATCATGAACTCCTTATTGCCAAATTCAGACTTAAATTGAAGAAAGTAGGAAAAACCACTAGACCATTCAGGTATGACCTAAATCAAACCCCTTATGATTATACAGTGGAAGTGAGAAATAGATTTAAGGGCCTAGATCTGATAGATAGAGTGCCTGATGAACTATGGACGGAGGTTCATGACATTGTACAGGAGACAGGGATCAAGACCATACCCATGAAAAGAAAGGCAAAAAAGCAAAATGGCTCTCTGGGGAGGCCTTACAAATAGCTGTGAGAAGAAGAGAAATGAAAAGCAAAGGAGAAAATGAAAGATTGAAGCATCTGAATGCAGAGTTCCAAAGAATAGCCAGAAGAGATAAGAAAGCCTTCCTCAGCGATCAATGCAAAGAAATAGAGGAAAACAAGAGAATGGGAAAGACTAGAGATCTCTTCAAGAAAATTAGAGATACCAAGGGAACATTTTATGCAAAGATCTCCTTAGAGATCTCCTTATATGTGAAACACAATGTCTTGTCTTCTTCCTCTTAACTTTTCTAGCTTCAACATCCTGCACATACTTTGTGTTTCAGCCAGAGTAAAAGTTAAAGTTCCTCAAACACTTTAACTGTTTGTACTGTTACAAGCTCTCCTGTGTTTTCACATAGTTTTCCCACTGCCCAGAATGCCTTTTCCATTTCCCATACCCACACACTACAACATCCTCTTACTAAACTTTTACTCATCCTCCACTGCACTGCTAAATACTTCAGTCATGTCCAACTCTGTGCGACCCCATAGATGGCAGCCTGCCAGGCTCCCTCGTCCCTGGGATTCTCCAAGCAAGAACACTGGAGTGGGTTGGCATTTCTTTCTCCAATGCATGAAAGTGAAAAGTGAAAGTGAAGTCGCTCAGTCATATCCGACTCTTAGCAACCCCATGGACTGCAGCCTACCAGGCTCCTCCATCCATGGGATTTTCCAGGCAAGAGTACTGGAGTGGGGTGCTATTGCCTTCTCCAACTCATCCTCCATGCCCAACCCAAAGTTTATCCATTATGAAGCTTTCCCTGATGTGCCAGAAAAGAAAATTCCTCCTCTGAGCTACCTTGATACCGTGGACAGAGTATCCTTGTATTATTGCTCTCAACAGATTGTATCATAATATCTTTTCACATCACTGTTTCCTTATTCTAGACATTAAACTCCTTAGGATTAGAAAAGCATATTATTTGCATTTATTTCTCAGTGCTTAGCCAATTCATTGCATAGATTAAGTTCACAGTATCTGTTGAATACATAGTAAATGAAAATTTAAAATATCACTTGCATAAGAATAGCACTTTCATATATATTTTAACCCTCACCAGAGCCCTGGGATGTCAGTGCCACATGGTTACTGTTGTGGAACAATTAGAAAGAGCAGTGGTACTAACAAACCGATGTAAAAAAAACGTCCTTTTGTTCCAGGTCTAAAGGTCCAGTGGATGGGTACTATGATCATGGCTGACATGACTCACTGAGTTATGTTAAAGTACTTGATGTTTATTCCCCTTTAAGTTTGATTATTATAAGTCAATGCTTATCCTGCAGAAAGATATTTTTCTTTTCCCAACTGTTAAGAGACTACCAGTAGCCTGAGGTAAAGTTCTCTCTTCTTCCCAGAACATAGATCACACTATACTGGCATTTCTTCTTCACTTTTCTGTTTCTCCTACTGCCTATGATCTCCTGAGGAAAAGAATTGTTTGCATCCCCAGCACTAATCACAGTGCCATATTCAGTGGGCTTTCATGAAATGTTTTGAGAAAGAAAAAGAAGTAGCAGAAGGAAGTGGAAGGAGAGAGAAAAAAAGGAAAGGGAAGAGAAAGCAGTCATTTCTGTTCTTTAAAGTAAGAAATGTTAACACTATTTCATTTTTCAGATAAGGAAGCAAAAGAAAAGATGAAGTGTCTAAGACTACCCCTGAACTGATGTACTGGTTAGGCTGAGACAAGAACTCCATTATCCCATGTCAGAGTCCAGGGAGCACATAACCTGGCATCTGAAAAGGAATAGGCACCCACAAGTTGATATTTCCTTTTCCTTTTCCATTGAGACTCTCTCTCATTTGACAAAGACAGTTGCGTGCTGCAATTTTTTTCTAATTACTCATGAATAAAACCAGAGTTCTGCTGAGTATACTCAGAGGACTTTAAAAGAAATGCCTTATTCATAGTATCCTTTTAAAAATTAGTTACAGGTTTTCTTGTTCTTTTTCCATTCCAAAATTCCATCCTTGACTGGTAATGTAGAGGACAGGAAAGCTGTAAAATTAATAAGCTGAACATCATAAGAGGTCAGTGGAACATTATTTCCACTAAAGTAATTTATAGGAAATGAAATGCAGGTTACCTTCTTTCTTTGGCTATTACTCTTTTTTAAGAGTTAAGAAATTTTAAGAAATTTTTAAGTTATTAAACAACACTGAAATTGTGTTTCAGCAATATGTAGAGACTACATTTGCTTCCCAGCATATCTGCCTACAACATACACATCTCATTTTACACTCTAGGAAAATGTCCCTTCTCTGGATTCCCATAGCCTCCTCCAACAAATACATTTACTACATTATGTGTGCATCTGGGCTCAGTCGTGTGAGACTGTCTGCAATCCCATGGACACTAGCCCTCCTGGCTCCTCTGTCCATGGGATTTTCCAGGCAAGAATACTGGGTGGGTTGTCATTTCCTCCTCCAGGGGATCTTCCTGGTCCAGGGATCAAACCCACATCCCCTATATTGGCAGGTGGATTCTTTACTACTGAGCTACCTAAACTCATATTTTAACCCATAGATTATTTTCAACTGGTTCTTGAACCCTTTGAAAATAGTGAAATATAGGCACTGTAAACTATTTGCTTGAATCAATGAGGATTGTATGTAAATATTTAATTTTTAAATTTTGTGATAAAAGTGTATTCTCATTGTACTGTGTCTTCTCTCTGACCCTACTTTTCTCCTGGACTGTACCTCTCTTACATTACAAACTATGAATGCATTAGAGGCATCAGTTCAAGAGTGAGTTGGCAATAACGTGTATTAGAGTCAGATGATTTCAATCATTTAGGTCTACTTTGAAACATACAACACCTAGTATGTAAGGTTTGGTCAAGTAAGAACATATCCTAGTGCTCCTATTCTAGTTAATTTTGATAAAGGAAAAAAATTCACAATAGCTTTATTTATAATAAGGTCAAAATTAAGAAAATAAACTGTGGGGAATTCCCTGGCAGTCCAGTGGTCAAGATTTCACCTTTCAGTGTAGGGAGTGGGGGTTCAATCCCTGGTCAAGGAGTTAAAATCCCACATGTCTTGTGGCAAAAACAAACAAACAACAAAAAAACACACATACACACCAAAATATAAAACAGAAGCAATATTGTAACAAGTTCAATGAAGACTTTAAAAATAATCTAAAAAAAAAAAACAAAACAAAAAAACTCTACCAATATAACTGTTTCTAAAAAAGAAAGTAAAATGTAACATGATGATAATAGATAACTTTTATATTCACCAGCCCAGAAACTACTTGATTTCCCTTTGGAGAACTGCTTCCCAACTCAGATATTATGTAATTTTCTCAGGTTGGCCCTACTACTGCATTTCAAGGGACTTTATGGAACTATATGAACCAGGCCTAGGAATCAAGCAATAGCCATAGTGATTAGTTCAGTAAGGAGCTTGGAATCTGATAATGCAAACAGTCATAGGAAGTGTGTTAGAACCGCTGTGAAATAAAAGTTATCTTCTTGTAGTGGTTGCTAAGAGGATGGCATATGCATATGAAAATGTTGGCCACTACTGAAAGGAGAGACTTGCGTTAAAATGGAGCCAACAGTAAGCAAGACAGAGAATAGTAATGACATTGCTTGAACCCCTGAATATAACCATTCATGACTTTTCAGTAATGGAAGCCAATGAACTTTCCTTTTTGTTTGACTACATATGATTCTACAACTACAATCTGAAGAGTAATAACTAACAAAGTTATGGTTTTGTCATAATTTATAAAATATATTGAATAGTATTAAATCCCATAGGCTCAAATGTTCTGACCTATCCATAATCCATGATCCATAAAGCAACATCCATAGCAATGAGGAAGCAATGTTTCTAGCTTATTATTCCATGGAAAGAATTTAAGCATTTACCATGTTACCATGGTAAGATTTGCCATGTTTTCTCTCTGGTTCTGTATGATTTAGAAACATTTATGTTGCCCTTGTCATTGAGTAATGCTTACAACTAGGAAGAATGGACCATTCTGTTATTTTAAGATAGGTTTTCCTATATATTTCATAAACAAATTTCTTAGAGTTAAAGCAGTGTTTACACTGCTTGATAACCATAGTAAACTATGCCAATAACCTGTGGTTGATTAGCATATGATGAAATAAAGGAGAGGGGTACCATCACCCAATGCTATAGCTTTCTGATTATTAGGATCACCTATGGCACTTGCAGAGACATTACTTTGCCAACAAAGGTCCATCTAGTCAAGGCTATGGTTTTTCAAGTAGTCATGTATGGATGTGAGAGTTGGACTGTGAAGAAAGCTGAGTGCTGAAGAATTGATGCTTTTGAACTGTGGTGTTGGAGAAGACTCTTGAGAGTCCCTTGGACTGCAAGGAGATCCAACCAGTCCATTCTAAAGGAGATCAGTCCTGGGTGTTCTTTGGAAGGAATGATGCTAAAGCTGAAACTCCAGTACTTTGGCCACTTCATGTGAAGAGTTGACTCATTGGAAAAGACTCTGATGCTGGGAGGGACTGGGGGACTCCTGATGCAGGAGGAGAAGGAGACGACAGAGGATGAGATGACTGGATGGCATCACTGACTCAATGGACATGAATTTGAGTGAACTCCAGGAGTTGGTGATGGACAGGGAGGCCTGACGTGCTGCAATTCATGGGGTTGCAAAGAGTCAGACATGACTGAGTGACTGAACTGAACTGAACTGATGGCACTTGTAACTTATATCTAGTTGGTCATGTCATGTCTCTAGAATTCAGCCTTTTTGTAATTAGTCATTCATGTTGTTGGGCTAACTGAGATTAAAAAAGAAACAATTTCAGAGAAAGAAAAAATAAAATAAGAAGAAAATTTATTTCAGTTTAAAAATTTTCCAAGTTTACATATAGCTTTGTCTAATGGTAGAAGCAATCCCAGTAAGAAACATTATTTCTTTCTTCATTCATTAATTTAGGTAATATTCATTTAGCATAGCCACGAAAAGAACATACTCCTGTGTTTGTAGGGGAAAGGAAATGATAAAAAATGTGCTTTTACAATACAAAGAGGAGTTGCTCTATGCAAACCTTAATACTAAAAACTACCACATATTGTCAATAGATCAGATCAGATCAGTCACTCAGTCATGTCCGACTCTTTGCAACCCCATGAATCCCAGCACGCCAGGCCTCCCTGTCCACCACCAACACCCGGAGTTCACTGAGACTCACGTCCATCGAGTCAGTGATGCCATCCAGCCATCTCATCCTTTGTCATCCCCTTCTTCTCTTGTCCCCAATCCCTCCTAGCATCAGAGTCTTTTCCAATGAGTCAACTCTTCACATGAGGTGGCCAAAGTACTGGAGTTTCAGCTTTAGCATCATTCCTTCCAAAGAAATCCCAGGGCTGATCTCCTTCAGAATGGACTGGTTGGATCTCCTTGCAGTCCAAGGGACTCTCAAGAGTCTTCTCCAACACCACAGTTCAAAAGCATCAATTCTTCGGTGCTCAGCCTTCTTCACAGTCTAACTTGCCAACTCACACATCTATACATGACCACAGGAAAAACCAACCTTTGTTGGCAAAGTAATGTCTCTGCTTTTCAATATGCTATCTAGGTTGGTCATAACTTTCCTTCCAAGGAGTAAGTGTCTTTTAATTTCATGGCTGCAGTCACCATCTGTAGTGATTTTGGAGCCAAGAAAAATAAAGTCTGACACTGTTTCCACTGTTTCCCCATCTATTGCCCATGAAGTGATGGGACCAGATGCCATAATCTTTGTTTTCTGAATGTTGAGCTTTAAGCCAACTTTTTCACTCTCCACTTTCACTTTCATCAAGAGGCTTTTTAGTTCCTATTCACTTTCTGCCATAAGGGTGGTGTCATCTGCATATCTGAGGTTATTGATATTTCTCCCAGCAATCTTGATTCCAGCTTGTGCTTCTTCCAGTCCAGCGTTTCTCATGATGTACTCTGCATAGAAGTTAAATAAGCAGGGTGACAACATACAGCCTTGACGTACTCCTTTTCCTATTTGGAACCAGTCTGTTGTTCCATGTCCAGTTCTGACTGTTGCTTCCTGACCTGCATACAAATTTCTCAAGAAGCAGATCAGGTGGTCTGGTATTCCCATCTCTTTCAGAATTTTCCACAGTTTATTGTGATCCACACAGTCAAAGGCTTTGGCATAGTCAATAAAGCAGAAATCGATGTTTTTCTGGAACTCTCTTGCTTTTTCTATGATCCAGCAGATGTTGGCAATTTGATCCCTGGTTGCTCTGCCTTTTCTAAAACCAGCTTGAACATCAGGAAGTTCATGGTTCACATATTGCTGAAGCCTGGCCTGGAGAATTTTGAGCATTACTTTACTAGTGTGTGAGATGAGTGCAATTGTGCGGTAGTTTGAGCATTCTTTGGCATTGCCTTTCTTTGGGATTGGAATGAAAACTGACCTTTTCCAGTCTTGTGGCCACTGCTGAGTTTTCCAAATTTGCTGGCATATTGAGTGCAGCACTTTCACAGCATCATCTTTCAGGATTTGAAATAGCTCAACTGGAATTCTATCACCTCCACTAGCTTTTTTGTAGTGATGCTTTCTAAGGCCCACTTGACTTCACATTCCAGGATGTCTGGCTCTAGATCAGTGATCACACCATCATGATTATCTGGGTCGTGAAGATCTTTATTGTACAGTTCTGTGTATTCTTGCCACCTCTTCTTAATATCTTCTGCTTCTGTTAGGTCCATACCATTTCTGTCCTTTATCGAGCCCATCTTTGCATGAAATGTTCCTTGGTATCTCTGATTTTCTTGAAGAGATTTCTAGTCTTTCCCATTCTGTTGTTTTCCTCTATTTCTTTGCATTGATCGCTGAAGAAGCCTTTCTTATCTCTTCTTGCTATTCTTTGGCACTCTGCATTCAGAGGTTTATATCTTTCCTTTCCTCCTTTGCTTTTTGCTTCTTTTCTTTTCACAGCTATTTATAAGGCCTTCCCAGACAGCCATTTTGCTTTTTTGCATTTCTTTTCCATGGGTATGGTCTTGATCCCTGTCTCCTGTACAATGTCACGAACCTCATTCCATAGTTCATCAGGCACTCTATCTATCAGATCTAGGCCCTTAAATCTATTTCTCACTTCCACTGTATAATCATAAGGGATTTGATTTAGGTCATACCTGAATGGTCTAGTGGTTTTTCCTACCTTCTTCAATTTAAGTCTGAATTTTGCAATAAGGAGTTCATGGTCTGAGCCACAGTCCGCTCCTGGTCTTGTTTTTGCTGACTGTATAGAGCTTCTCCATCTTTGACTGCAAAGAATATAATCAATGTGATTTCAGTGATGTCCATGTATAGAGTCTTCTCTTGTGTTGTTGGAAGAGGGTGTTTGCTATGACCAGTGCATTTTCTTGGCAAAACTCTATTAGTCTTTGCCCTGCTTCATTCCATATTCCAAGGCCAAATTTGCCTGTTACTCCAGGTGTTTCTTGACTTCCTACTTTGCATTCCAGTCCTCTATAATGAAAAGGACATCTTTTTTGGGTGTTAGTTCTAAAAGGTCTTGTAGGTCTTCCTAGAACCATTCAACTTCAGCTTCTTCAGCATTACTGGTTGGGGCATAGACTTGGATTACTGTGATATTGAATGGTTTGCCTTGGAAATGAACAGGGATCATTCTGTCGTTTTTGAGATTGCATCCAAGTACTGCATTTTGGACTCTTGTTGACCATGATGGCCACTCCAATTCTTCTGAGGGATTCCTGCCCGCAGCAGTAGACATAATGGTCATCTGAGTTAAATTCACCCATTCCAGTCCATTTCAGTTCGCTGATTCCTAGAATGTCGACATTCACTCTTGCCATCTCTTGTTTGACCACTTCCAATTTGCCTTGATTCATGGACCTGACATTCCAGGTTCCTATGCAATATTGCTCTTTACAGCATTGGACCTTCCTTCTATCACCAGTCACATCCACAACTGGGTATTGTTTTTGCTTTGGCTCTATCCCTTCATTCTTTCTGGAGTTATTTCTCCACTGATCTCCAGTAGCATATTTGGCACCTACTGACCTGGGGAGTTTCTCTTTCAGTATCCTATCATTTTGCCTTTTCATATTGTTCATGGGATTCTCAAGGCAAGAATACTGAAGTTGTTTGCTATTCACTTCTCCAGTGGACCACATTCTGTCAGATCTCTCCACCATGACCCGCCCATCTTGGGTTGCCCCACAGGCATGGCTTAGTTTCATTGAGTTAGACAAGGCTGTGGTCCTAGTGTGATTAGATTGACTAGTTTCCTGTGAGTATGGTTTCAGTGTGTTTGCCTTCTGATGCCCTCTTGCAACACCTACCATCTTACTTGGGTTTCTCCTACCTTGGGCATGGGGTATGTCTTCACGGCTGCTCCAGCAAAGCACAGCCATTGCTCCTTACCTTGGACGAGGGGTATCTCCTCACCGCTGCCCTTCCTGACCTTCAGTGTGGGATAGCTCCTCTAGGCCCTCCTACGCCCGCACAGCCACCGCTCCTTGGACGTGGGGTTGGTCCTCCTGGTCAACACCCCAGCCTCGGGCGTGTGGTAGTTCCTCCCAGCCGCCGCCCCTGGCCTCGGGCTTAAGGGCATGGGGTATCTGCTCCCGGCCACCGCCCCTGACCTCAGACGCGGGGTAACTCCTCTCATCACTGCCCCTGACCTTGGACGCTGGGTATCTCCTCTCGGCCGCCCCCCCGCCCCCCAACCTCGGATGAGGGGTAGCTCCTCTCGGCTGTTCCTGCGCCATCACAGTCTGGTACTCTTGGCCACTGCCCCTGACCTTGGACATGGGGTAACTCCTCTTGGCCTCTGCCCTTCGGGCATGGGGTCCTCCTGGCTTCTGCCCCTGACCTCGGACGTGGGGTGGCTCCTCTCGGCTGTGCTTAGCGCGCCGGTCACAGCCGATACTATATGCTAAATTATTTTTATATATTATCATATCTAATTCTAATTACAATCCTATAATTTATTAATTGCTGTACCCCCATTAAAATGAATTTTTATTTTAAAATGTCAATAGAAAGTTTTTTTAAAAGACAGCAATTGTCAAGTAGAATACATGTCTCACAAACAAAGAAAAATACAAAGTGATGAAAACTATGAAGGAAAAGTAAACGACTAAGAGAGCAGATCTGGGAGACGGAGGAGTGTGAAAAATCAGAGTTTCACCACAGGAAAAGGAAGCAGTTAATTCCACTCAGTTTAATTAGAAAGTATACCAAAAGGCATAGGAACACCTATGAGTTTAAAATTAATTATCTTGGGAAAAGCTGGCCTTCAAGTATTAACAGAAGTTTTTAAGGTAAACAAATATTTCAAAAAAAAAAAAAAAATCACGGCATCTGGTCCCATCACTTCATGGCAAATAGGTGGGGAAAAAGTAGGAACAGTGAGAGATGTTATTTTAGGGACCTCCAAAATCACAGTGACTGCAGGCATGCAGAAATTAAAAAATGCTTGCTCCTTGGACGAAAAGCTATGACAAGCCTAGACAGTGCATTAAAAAGCAGAGACATCATTTTGCCAACAAAGGTCCATCTAGTCAAAGCAGTGGCTTTTCCAGTAGTTAAATAAGGCTGTGAGAGTTGGACCATAAAGAAGGCTGAGTGCTAAAGAAAATTGATGCTTTCAAGCTGTGGTGCTTGTGAAGACTCTTAAGAATTTCCTGGACAGCAAGATCAACCCAGTCAATCCTAAAGGAAACAAACCCTGGATATTCATTGGAGGAATGGTGCTGAAGCTGAAACTCCAATACTTTGGCCACCTAAGGCAAATAGCCTATTAATTGGAAAAGACCCTGATGCTGGGAAAGATTGAGGGTGAAAGGAAAAGGGGATGACAGAGGATGAGATGGTTGGATGGCATCACTGACTCAATGGACATGAGTCTGAGCAAATTCAGGGAGATAATGAAGGACAAGGAAACTGGCATGCCACAGTTCATGGGGTCACAAAGAGTTGGACATGACTTAGCTACCAAACAACAGCAATATTTCAAACTGAAAAACTAGAATGTACAAAGAAAACAGGAAGATTTTCTGTTTGAGGAGTGGTGAGCAGCCCAGTGTGACTATAACACAGGGGACATGGAGAATGACAAAATATGAAGTTGCCAAGCCAGTTTATTAGGGTTTCTTGTGATAAGGAATATGAACTGTAGCATACAGGCAAGTAGTTCTCAAACTTCAGTACACATAAAAACATTCTAGGAGTGCTTGGAATCCAGTCCCATGTGAACCAGGAATCTGCATTATAATACTCAAGTGATACTAGAAACAATGATACTTAGAAACAATGTGGCAAATGGTGAAATCATCGAATATGTGTCATTAGTATGATGACTTTATTAGACATTATCAGTTGGTTTTAGATGACTAACTCTGGCATCACTGGATTGGGTTAAAATTATAGACTGGAAACTGGGAGACTGGGTTAGGATATTCAGAGGCCATTAGCAAAATGTAGTTGAAAGACAATGAAAACCTGAGTTAGGGAACCAGCAGCAGAGACAGACACCGGAAGCAGTTTTAAAGACACCGGAAGTTGAATGAAAAAGAATGTTGATTAATTAAAAGTTGGTAAAAGGCAGGAAGGAAAGAGAAAAAAAATGAGAAAAATAGAAACAAAGATCCCATTTTCAAAAGACAAGACTGGGTGTTTTGAGGCCCTGTTAGTAACTACTCAAACAGGAGTTAAAACCATTAATCAAAATGGTAATATAACAACTTGCTTCTGTGAATAAATTTCTGAGTCAAGCGAGCAGTTTGACCCAAGAACAGCTGCCTTCAACACACTTCTACTCCTGAAAGTCTTCCAAACTCTAAAATTCATGCCTCCCCAGTCTGTCAATTTATCCCCATACCTTGTAAATGTCTTCTTTGTTAAGGAAATTGTCTTGCTAGCATCATTCTTTTTTACTCAGAAACAATATGACTGTCTAACAGATGAATGGTTGAATCCATAGTAGGTGGTAGTATAATCCATACTATGACATTTTACCTAGTTCTTAAAAAGAACAAGTTAAATCTCTGTCTAATAAGTCTCTATCCAATAAATTTATCTGCTTCTTTTAACTATTATAAGTTAGTTTCTTCCTTTTACAGGAAGAAGACAATGTACAAAGAAAAGGAAACTGACATTTATCGAGTGACAGTTATATGCCAAGCATTTTGAATGATACTTTCACTTTAATCTTCAATTATTTGTTTTTGACTTGGTGAAGTACTTTAATTATTGTTTTGCATGTGAGGAAATGAAGAAACACAAAATCATAAAACTAATCTATAGATCCTTGGTGGCTTTCCTGGTGGCTCAGAAACTAAAGAATCTGCCTGCAATACAGTGGATTGCAAGATATTGCAGATGCAAGAGACCTGGGTTCATTGCCTGGTTTGGGAAGATCCTCTGGAGAAGGAAATGACTAACCACTCCAGTATTCTTTCCTGGAGAATCCTACGGACAGAGGAGCCTGGAGGGGTACAGTCCATGGGGTCACGAAGAGTCTGATACAACTGAGTGACTGACACTAATCTAGATCCTGATCCAGGTTTTGACCCCAGGACTTGTGATTCTAAGTCTAGTGATTCTCCTGGATTTGAGCTCGATAAAAACTAGCTGAGATAGTAATCTATGAGGAAAAAGCCTTCAGGAAACAGATAATAAGCTTGTCTTATATATGTTAAAGATGGAGATTGCTAAAGGACACTGAGAGGAAATGAGTAATAAACAGTTTAAACAGTTGGAAATAAAGATGAAACTCAGAAGAGAAGTTGGGTCAAGAATAATATACTTGAGAGAAACTTTTATGCTGATGCAATGTTAAATGCTAGTCAAAGTGATAGAGGAGAAATAAACAACAAAAGAAAGTGGACAGAAATTCATTCTTTAAGGAGAGAATCAGAGAACATATAGTCACATATGAAGTTAGAGGAGGAAAGCTTTAATAAAGAAGGATATGATCGACAATGTTATTGGGTTGGCCAAAAATTTCATTCAGGTTTTTCTGTATTATCTTATGGAAAAACCCAAAAGAACTTTTTGACCAACTTGATATATGTTGTGGAGAAGTAAAAGAGGATGAGAAATTTTTTTTTTCCTCTTTTTATTTTTTTAAAATTTTATTTTATTTTTTAACTTTACAATATTGTATTGGTTTTGCCAAATATTGAAATGAATCCACCACAGGTATACATGTGTTTCCCATCCTGAACCCTCCTCCATCCTTCCTCCCCATACCATCCCTCTGGGTCGTCCCATTGCACCAGCCCCAAGCATCCAGTATCGTGCATCGAACCTGGACTGGTGACTCGTTTCATATATGGTATTATACATATTTCAATGCCACTCTCCCAAATCATCCCACCCTTTCCCTCTCCCACAGAGTCCAAAAGACTGTTATGTATATCAGTGTCTCTTTTGCTGTCTCATATACAGGGTTATTGTTATCATCTTTCTAAATTCCATATATATGCGTTAGTATACTGTATTGGTGTTTTTCTTTCTGGCTTACTTCACTCTGTATAATAGGCTCCAGTTTCATCCACCTCATTAGAACTGATTCAAATGTATTCTTTTTAATAGCTGAGTCATACTCCATTGTGTATATGTACCACAGTTTTCTTATTCATTCATCTGCTGATGGACATCTAAGTTGCTTCCATGTCCTGGCTATTATAAACAGTGCTGTGATGAACATTGGGGTACACGTGTCTCTTTCAATTCTGGTTTCCGAGGATGAGAAATTTAATGATGTTATTGGAGTAAACAACTACTACATCTTTCTTGATTTCTATGAGTAATTTCAATCAAGTGACAGGAATATAGACCCGATTTCTATGAATTAAAGAGCAAAATGATAGGGAAGGAGAGACAGAAAGTGGCTGAAGGAGAAAATACGATTCAGGGAGAATTTGGTTGCTGTTTGCAGAATAGTAAGAGTTGGACCATATTTGTAATCAAGAGGAAACCAGTGAAGATGCTTTATAATTAGATAGGAGCAGAGGTGGAGGGATTAAGCCTTTGTGTGTGAACTGCTCTTATGAAGGAAAAATGGAAAGATGGCTGAAGTAATGGATAGGTATGCCAGTGAAGGGGAAGAAATTAAGGGATAATCTTCCTACTAATAAAGAAAATCAATGCTTCAAGTTTTTTTAATTTTATTTAATCAGAACAGTTTTTCTTAAGGGGATATATTAAACTTCAAAATTAGATGTATTTGTGTCAACAAATAAAGGTGGGAAATTGAGGAAAATTAGATAGTATGGAAATGGTAGGGAAAGAATTAGGGGAAGGGGAATTCAATTCCAAGGGAAAAATGGGGAGATAAACTTTGTGTATAGAAGCCAAAAACTTGTGAATACAAAGATAACAATTACTCTGACATTCATTATGATTTTGGACCAATTCTTTAATTTCTCTATCCTTGGGAGTTTACAGCCTAATTATTAGCTTTCCCAACTATGTAACTATGGGGCATGTCAAGTATTGTACATATCGACATTGTATAGTACATTGTACTGTACAATTGTACAGTAAGTATTGTACTAATACTACAATTAGTATTCTAGTAGAATACTAATATTTGCCTATCTGTCAAGAGTAAGGCACAAAAATTAATTGTTCAGAGCCTGTGGATGCATATAGTGATGAGTCTGAAAGGAGCAAGGAGGTAGAAATTTACAGAGAAACACTCTTAATCTGAATATATTAATGGTTTTAAAAATATATATTGTTTCCACTAAATCCATTTTATTCACTTCTCCATTTCATTTCAGGCACTTTTATTCAATTGTTTCTATGATTTCCAATGAAAAGAGTTTGTCAAAATTTTCTTGCAATTTACTTTTTCCAATTTCATCACGGTTCATTAGAAAAAAAGGTGCACTGACAAAAGAGGTTCAGTATTAGAGATTCATCATTTCAAGTTTTTAGACAAAAGCGAAATTTTCTATAAATGGCCTAGGGCCATTAATAAGTAGTAATCCATTAATTGTTAAAAGGAACCAGAAATGGAAATGTGATGTGCAGATAAACTGATTTAAAACTAATTAGATCTCCTGAATAGCCCACAAACTGTCAGTGAGTGCAAAGAACTCCACTTAAATTAGAATTCTTTATGGAATTCAGTTTAATAGAAGAGCTAGACAAAGCTAGAAGTGGAACCATCAGAGGAGAGCAGGTGAAGAAATCATTTCATTTATGTATAGTTTATTAAAGTTGTGACTGTGGTCACTTGTTCTGTGATTTGTCTTGGTTTTATAACATTTTGAATGTCATTTTTAATATACACTTAAGTAATGTTGACAGACAAATCCTAAGGAGTTACCTACTAGAAAAAAAAACAAAACCACTGATTCAGAAATATCAGAGAGAAATATCACCAATTTGGTGATACTACCAAATTGGCAGTGTTTGTGTTCATCTGATAACTTTTAGTTTAAAATACTGAATGACAGTTGGACAAGTGCTAAAAAGATTAAATCCTTATGACAGGAAATAATTGACTTACTTGTTCTTCTATAGCTATAGCTATAAAAGAACCACAGCTCTTTTAGCTATAGAAACAAAGTCAATAATTAAGGTGTAGCTTACAACATTGCATTTTGAAGAAAAAGATATTTTCTCTGCTGCAGGAAAGTTCAATATGGAGCCATTAAGGAAGCACACACAATTCCATCATCAGTGGGGATATGAGTATACATGATGCACATGTGACAGCTCACTTACCTGACCACCAAACAGTTCAGTCACTAAATATAACACTCAGCACTAAACTGAGTGCTCAAAAATAAAACAAGTGCTGTTAGATAACAGAGTCTCAGATCTGTTTACCAGACAGGGCCATTTCCTAGGGAGGCACCAAGAGATCATTAATATCATGTGTTTATGCCAATGAATATCATCTCTTTCTTAACAATACCTGAAGACACTTTTTAAGGACTTTTAAGGATACCAAAAGGAATTGAGGAAAAATAAAACAGTCCAAACATAATTATAAATTAAATTAAAAATATGTTATAATTATTTAAATATAAATTTTATTCTTAACTCATTTATTCTCTATTCATTCTAGGATATAGATACAGCCTTAAATAACAGACAAATATAATCATTTCTTTTTTTTTTTTTTTTTTCAGGTTCTGGTCCTGATCCTAGTTCTCTTCTTATTCTTAACTTTGAGTCTTATTCAAAATTCAAGAACAATCAACCAAACTTTCTGAACAGCTGACCCATGTCAGGCATTGTGCTGTACCCAACAAAATCTAGTTATGTTGTGATTTCCTGAGTTTCTTGATCTATCATATTGTTCATGCCAGATTCACTAGTTCTTTCTGGGTCATCATTGAAATAATAGTTATAAACAACTTTCTCTCTCTGAAAATACTCTAGGTTTAAGTGATAGATATAAATGTGGAGGTTTTTGTTCATTTGTTTGTATGTCTGTCTTATCTTTAAGAACACAGTGGTTAATTTTTTGCCATCCCTATTATTAATATTTCCTCTTCCTTACTCTACCTGGTCTTAGTGCCCATTGTTTTAGCCTCACCTCTTTTTTCCTTTCCCCTTTCCCCTTCAATTCATCTCTCCAAATCCACTGCCACAGACAGATTTCTGCCAGATAGGTCCAATTGTTCTAGGCAGGACACTGCCACCCTGCCTCTCACAATATTCTAACAGAGAAAATCAAAGAGCCTAAAGTCTGCAGCTTAACTAAGCTCTTATTTAAGGATGAGTACAACTCTCTCAAGACTAGTATATATGAGTTAACAGCTTGAAAATGCCAAATAAATTCAGCTTTATCTTAGGATGGCAAACTCAAACCTCTACCTTAAAACTGAAACTTTTATAATGGCCTAAAGCCCATGGCACTAAATTGAAATCTAAGAGCCAAGAAAGATAAAATCTGCAAATTTAGAAGATAAAATGGATTACTACAAAGCTGTGCCAAATGTCTATTCAATGTGTGTTACAAATTAGAAGGGAACTTATTCCAATAAACTCATACTGAGTAGTCTGAGAATAATGAAGAAAATTAAGAAAAAAAAAATTGACTTGAAACTAGTGTTCAACCAAGAGGAATATGTTCTTTTTCCCCCTTCTTTTTCTTTTTAAAAATGTGTTTAAACCTAGATCAGCAGACCTTGAAATAACCTTGGGGACATGAAATTGATCACTGCCTTGAATGATTCTGTTGTGCAAAATGTGAACCTCATTTACTCTTGTTGTTCAGTCGCTCAGTTGTGTCTGACTCTTTGTGACCCCATGGACTGCAACACGCCAGGCTTCCCTGTCCTTCACTATCTCCTGGAGTTTGCTCAAACTCATGTCCATTGAGTCAGTGAGGTCATCCAATCATCTCATTCTCTGTTGTCTACTTCTTCTCCCTTCTATCTTTCCCAGCATCAGGGTCTTTTCCAATTAGTCAGGTGTTTTCCAATGAGTCGGTTCAGTTGGCCAAAGTACTGGTGCTTCAACTTCAGCATCAATCCTTCCAGTGAATATTAAGGAGTGATTTCCATTACGATTAACTGGGTTGATTTCCTTGCAGTCCAAGGGACTCCCAAGAGTCTTTACCAGCATCACGGTTTGAAAGCATCAATTCTTGGGTACTCAGCCTTTTTTATGGTCTAACTCTCACATCCATACATGACTACTGGAAAAACCATAGCCTTGATTATATGGACCTTTGTCAGAAAAATAATGCCTCTGCTTTTTAATACCCTGTCTAGGTTTGTCATAGCCTTTCTTCCAAGGAGCAAGAAATAGCGCCTTGTGTTTTAATTTCATGGCCGCAGTCACCACTGACAGTGAATTTAGAGCCCAAGAAAATAAAGTCGGTCACTGTTTCCATTGTTTCCCCATCTATTTGCCATAAAGTGATGGGACCGGATGCCATGATGTTAGTTTTTTGAATGTTGAGTTTTAAGCCAGTTTTTTCACTCTCCTCTTTCACCTACTTCAGGAGGCTCTTCAGTTCCTCTTCACTTTCTGCCATAAGGGTGGTGTCATCTGCATATCTGAGGTTATTGGTATTTCTCCTGGCAACCTTGTTTCCATCTTGTGCTTCATCCAGCCCTTATTAAGAGATACTTATTTAATATTTTATCAATTCCTTGGTTGTGCCATAGAGATCCAATGATGAGGCAGACACAGGCTCTGCCTCTGGAATTCACTCACCCTTTGGGATGGTATGTCAAGAAAGAATCACAGAATGCTAGAAGCATCCCTGGAGATGGTTCTCCATTCATTCCCAACAGTTGGAAACAATTTTCCACTGTTTTCCAGAGGAGATAACATCTATGCTAAAACCAGAAAGATGAGAAGGAAATAAATTATTTCTATTTTTAGATCCTTGAGATTCTATAACCTTGACATTATTTCCCAAACATTTTAATATAGAGATGAGAGAGACAAATAAAATTGTTTTTCTCTGCCCAACGTCATCACCCTGATCAGCATTAACACTTCTTCCAAAGTGGGAATAAGAGAGAAGCAATGACAAATTGAGGGAGACGGGTGAAAGTTTCTGGAACAGATTATACCTAATTATAGAGGAGTTCTGTATTCTGAGAACAATACACACACACACACACACACACACACACACAAACACACATTTTATTTACAGTAAATACCCAGAAACTTTCAATCTAAAGAGGAAGAATTGATACTGGGCTCTGTAGAGAATTATGTGAATGAAGGTTGATTTCACTACTATAGACCTTACAGAAAGAAAAGGTTTTGATTTTTCAGAATTAGTATGAGACTCTTTCTCTAAAGTTCCTAAAATTTTGATGCATTCCTTCTGCTTCACCGTAATTCCCTAATTACTTAAACTCATATTCAGGAAAACCATAGCCAAGTATACTGACAATTGTAGCTAGCCACAGGATCATTAGTAATATGAATGTTTTAGGGGAAAGCTCAGATCATTAAATGCAGGCAAAAATTTTGCAGATACCACTTCTGCCAACAGCCCCATGAAAGATCTCTCTGAACTTAGCTAAAGAAGCTCTACTGATTGATCAGTAACAAGGTTAAAGTACAAATAAAAGGTGGCACCTGAAGAAGATGATGTTTAGGGAAATGTACCATTCTCTTAACTAAATATCTGTTATCATATATATCCTGGATTATTACAACAAATAGTACATCATCTTACTGCTTGTTCCATAATAAATTTATTTTGCTGACTTTAAAACTCAATGGTCCTTTAAACACTTCAGCCTTCTCAATCGCAACTGCTCTTACTACTTTAAATCCATTATCACTCAGAGTTTTTGCAAATTAATACTCCTTACATCAAAATTTCTCTCTGACCACCTTTCCTTTCACAAATCTTCACTGACTTGTTCTACTGAACCTGCTTTTTATACAAATTGAACACTGTAACATCTATATCCTTAGTTCCTCCAAATTCTTCCACCTTAAGTGAAGAGGAGGTATAAGAGGTGGCCACCACCCTACCATGCAGATGCTTTACGTACAAACCAAAATCAATCATCTTTCAACACAAACCTACTATTCTTTCAATTTCCCCTATCCTTATAAATTATAGAAGCTTGCTATGTGTCAGGGCTTCCCTTGTGGCTCAGCTGGTAAAGAACCTGCCTGGAATGCGGGAGACCTGGGTTTGATCCCTGGGTTGGGAAGATCCCCTGGAGAAGGGAAAGGCTACCCACTCCAGTATTCTGGCCTGGAGAATTCCATGGACTGTATAGTCCATGGGGTCACAAAGAGTCGAACACGACTGAGCAACTTTCACTCACTCACTCATGTGTCAGGCACTGTGGGTAGAACAATGTAATAGAGTGAGCTATTTGATACCATAAGAAAGCCCAAATTTCTGTAGCTTTAATCAGTGAATATTAATTTCTCATTCACAGCACAATCCAGTGAAGGTCAATGTGGTGGTATGTGGGCAGGCTTTACTCTACACCATCATTCAGAAACCTGGCCTTCTTCCCTCTAGTGACTCTGGTCACTAGAATTACAAGGATGGTTTTATAGGAGAGGTCCGGGGATGGAATCCCTCTCTTCTACCTATTTCTTATTGTCCAGAAGTCTGTCACAAGGCTTCATCTAACTGAAAGAGGCTAGAAAATATAGTCCAGAATGCTCAAGAAGAAGAGATATGTGTGGTGCACATCTAGCAAGGCTCTGTAACCAGTAATGAACAAATCCAAACTCTGATAATTAGCTTAAATACTACCGTGGAGAAATAAGATAATAAAGAAAACATGCATCATGTCAGTTAGTGATGAGTGCTACAAAGAGAAACAATCTAGGGTAAGGAACACTGGAGAAAGCCCAGAAATACTGTGTTTCATCAATCCTAAGAACATGTTTTTCTTTATATTTAACATCTCTGAAGTCAGGATGCATCTTACAAAACTGTCATATCTTTGGTTAATTGGCAGTGCTTTTCTTTCTGGATGATACCTGAAATAATGATGCATTTTACTAAAAACGGCATATGAAATAAGATTTTTTTAAATATAGAGTCATCAGGGAAGACCTTTCACATTGACTTGTCACCAGAGATCTGAATGAAGAGAGAGATGTAACTATATTAATACCCAGGGCCAGAGATCTCGGAACAGAGGAAATAGCACAGATGTTTGAGGAAGAACAGAGAGACACCACGGTGACTGAGTGGAGCAGGGGAGGTAGACAACGGAAGAAGGGGAGGCTGGAGGAGTAAAGTGACTGGTGACCTTCAACAATTTTACTTCACTGAGCCTTAGTTTTCTGAACTGTGAAATAAAGACAATAACACCTACTTGAGAGGAAGGTGTGAAGAATAAATAACATAGTCAAGGAATAGAAGAGCAGACATGGCACAGACATCTTCCATTCCTCACCCCCATAAAATGAGGACCAATCCAGCAATCTTTTGATCCTCTTATACTACCTCTAGCAGAGTAGTGACAATAATATATTTTGAATTCTCTAATATAATTTTAGGCTTCAAATTTTAAGCTTTTAACATAAGTCCTCATTATTCAAGCATGTTGTTTCCTATTAACTAACAAAAGCTATGCTTACAATCTTTGGAGCCTTTCTCTCACAACAGATTCTCAAAGGAAGGCTCTCTAAGTGCCACACTAGAAAAAGCTCAATTTTTTTTCAAAGATGAAGCATTCACTTTTTTTTCTTTTCTCTCTATATATGTAAACTTGACAAGAGAAGAACAAGAAAATGTGTGAGGAATGGAGATTAGTAAATCCTGAAAAGGCTTTCCTATTTTTGTATAAAATTGTATTCCTATCTCTTACAACTTCATTGTTGCACCTCAATTTAGTCTTCTATCTTAGTTGTTGATTTTAATTCACCAGGAAAAAAGTTTTGCTGCTAAAACCAAACATTCTAAGCAACTATGCGTGCTAAGTTGCTTCAGTCATGTCTGATTCTTTGCAACCCTATGGACCATAGCCCACGTGGCTCCTCAGTCATGGGATTCTCCAGGCAAGAATACTGGAGTGGGCTACCATTTCCTTCTCCAGGATCATCCCAACTCAAGGATTGAACCCCCATCTCTTATGTCTCCTGCACTGGCAGGCAGGTTCTTTACCATTAGCCCCACCTGGGAAGCCTTTAAGCAACTATACCATTGATCAAATGTAATAAACACTTGGGCCAGTGACCTCTGTAGAGAAATTAATTTGTTATATTTTACTCTGAGATATTCAGGCCTGATTTCAAATACTAGATCACACTTCAATCAAATCCTGATTATATCATTTCCAGGGACACAAATTTTTTATACATTCATAAGGTATACCATGAGCACTAAGAACTGCACAGCATACTACTTTAAAAAATCATACTTTTTCTACTTAAGAAAACCTACAAAATGACCCTCTATGAACATGTGTCCATTCATTCATTTCATTATGTATTAAAAACATATACTGAGAGCCTAATGTATATAAAAGATACAAATATTGAACAAGGCTACTACTTCCAAGAAATCAATATTCTAGCATTTGTTCACCAAAAATGTATTGTGCCATGAATTGTGCTAGTGATTTAGAAGTAAAATAGCTGAATTCAACATGGTAGTTAATCTTAAATACTTCACTGCTAATGGGATAAATATTTAAGTGAATGATTAGAATACAATTTTATTAATACAGAAAGACTGTAGAAATGAAACATTGAGAAAGTGGGTAATGCATGATGAGCTGAACTTTTGCTCCATAATTTAGAAGTGTCTGGAATGTTAAGTGAATTTTTTTTTTTTTTTTGTAATTCTAACCATAAAGAAAACCTTAACAAAAGTAAAATTAAAAGGTGAAACTATTTCACAGTCCTTCATTCTATATTTTTCATGGTTAAGTTACAGATCTGTCTCAATCTCTCAACAAACAGGAAGTGAGAATTCTGCAATGGTTGGACAATAAAAGTCAAGAAGCCTGGGACCTCAAACTGCCTTGGCCAGGTCTCATCACTGTGTGTCCTGGGGCAAAACTGTTCACAATCTTAATTTCTGTGCTGATTAACCAAGGGAATTAGGTGAAATTATGTCTAAGGTGTTTTCCATTTCCAGTATTTTCTCTCAGCTCGTAATAGATTCTTTTAGTGCTGAAGGTTAGCTACAGGAAGGCTGTGTATTATATCAACAGAGTGGTTTTTTAAGTTGTGCGTTTCCTGGTGGCTCAGATAGTAAAAAACCCACCTACAATGCAGGAAACCTGGGTTTGATCCCTAGGTCAGGAAGATCCCCTGGAGAAGGGAATGGCTACCCACTCCAGTATTCTTGGCTGGAGAATTCCAGGGACAGAGAAGCCTTGTGGGCTACAGTCCATGGGATCAGAGAGTGGGACACAACTGAGTAACTAACACATACTTATTTACATCTCTATGAACAAATAACCTAGTTTATAAGCTTATTCATCTAATAAAAGAGTTCTATAATCTGTCTTGCTAAGGTTCTTTTGGAAGAGTTAGAGCTTCTGGGTATTGTAGGAAGCCCTGTTGGAGTAAATCTTTAATACAAATTATATATTAGAAAAAATTTTAATTCATTTTATAATCACAGGCCAAAATATCAATTCAAGTTCAACAACACTTTTGCTTTCTGGCATAACTGATTACAAATCATTGGTAATTTTATGAATCAATTTGAACACAATATTAAGAATTTTGACTAGCTCCACAAATAAGTGTTTAATATTTACATCCCAAGAGATTATATATTTCATTTCTATTCTGATGGAGACTCAAATTTATTTCAAACATAGACATTCTACTCTGGTAAAGGAGCCATCTGATCATAATGGTCTAATAAAAAGACTGAAAAAGCCTAACTTAATTCTTTTCCCAAGCTCTTTTATTTCCCATTTTACTTAAATTATTCCTTTGGAAAGCCAGATTTTAAAATACATTATCACTCTCTGACTTTTCCCCAACAAATTAAATTGTCAAATATTTCTGTGAGACATATTTATATAAATGTTTATAAGCAAAACTAATGAACCAGAAAAACCAAGTTGCTAATAAATTCTATATTTAATGATGAGACACAAGAATTTGAAACTTTTAGGAAAAGGAAGAAAAGTACTGAATTTATCTAGCTTTTCAAATTTAGCATTTTGATATTTGGCAAAACTAATACAATTATGTAAAGTTTAAAAATAAAATAAAATTAAAAAAAACAAATTTAGCTTACATTTTAAATAAAGAAATATGATATTATAATTTAGCAACTGGCATAAAACAAGACACCAAAGTTCTTGTCCTAATAATGCCTCATATCTAAGGATTATAGAGTGAGTTTCAGCATGCCTTTTAACAATCTTTCAAAATATTACCCATAGACAACTTCGGAAGGATGCCATTGGCAATGAAGAAAAAAATTTCTCTAGACAATGTATAGTATCAAAGGCAAAAGAATGTGAAATATGAAAATATAAAGTGAGATTTTTAACCAAAGAAAATGTAAAACCTGAAGTAGCTAAGTCTAAATTAACTAACATTTACCCCTGTGATATTCATATCCCTTGACTCCACATCCTCACCCCAAATTCAGCAGCAACAGCACCCATTGCCTCAATAGAAAGAAAAATAAAATTTATTCCCGGCTTTTGAATTTCAAAATCTTGGAATCTGAGGACAAAAGGAAAGGATTATCATAATGAAACAACTCATAAGAATCCTAGTAAAGCTAAGAAATTTAAAAATAAGAGTTCCTAGGACTGGAGAGATCAGAGGTGACAGGGCCTGCCTAAACACCTAGGTCCAGGTGTGTTTGGGTAAGTCTGTGCTCCAATTTCTAGGCAAGGCCTGAGAAAGCAGCAAAACTCCAGAGTTTACTACATCTCCTGTGGTGCATGTGAGAGGACTGTGTGAGATAGACAGTCTTCATCAGATGGTGTCTTAGACACCTGTGACACTAAGGGGCTCAGGAATACAGAATGCTTCCTATGTTCCCAAGAACAATGGAGAAATGGCTCAGAGAACCAGCTGCTTGGTAAAGCGTGAGGAAGGACCCACAAATAACCAGTATGACCAAAGAGTAATGAGGTCATTCCATCAAATGCTGATATGGGCGCCCATATTTTAAAGGGCCAGATGTGGTCTCCCAGTGATTTGTCTTATGAAAATCTGCTAGAACTTCAATCCTAGATAAAGGCAGTTACTGAGAAGGAATGCCACAGTGACTAAAACTATGGTTTTATCTTTCCATTAAATTGAGTCTCAAGTTAGAAATTTTAAATCTTACAGAAAAATAAAGCTAATAATTTGTACAAGTCTGTATTTTGGGGCTGAGGGCTGTACCTGCTAAATGGAATGAACTCTGTCTCATTCTCACTTAGGTCATGCATTGGCCTCAGACAAGGGCCTAAGTGGGGGTGGCACAAGATTGGAGCAGTGAAGTGGAGGAAACAAGCAATGGTAACCTTGCTATAGTTCTGCCTTAATCTCAAACCTCCTATATATGTACTTCTGTGTGCCTCTTATTGAGCCACAATCAAATTTTGGGTTAAGAGTTTTACAGAAATTATCTCTTTCCTCACTGCAACCTTTTTTCTCATTAATAGGGTAGAGATGAGGAAATGGACGTTTGGAAAGTTATAGTCATTCAAGTTCACACAGTTAAAAGTGAAAATTTAAACCAGTTTCCTTGGTTCTGAGGACCATGCTATTTCTAACACCTACGTGTTACCTCTAACAACAGAGTGCAGATTGAATTTTCAGGGAAATGTAACTGATGGGAGGTGGGGGGGGGGGTGGCGGGGAATAATACTAGAACTAGATTTGAGAAGAATCAGAATTTTCCACAGGAGTGTGTAAAAGGGGATTTCTGATTTTTGGGTAGGATGATGCCAAAGAAGGGGCTTTTTTTCATTTACTCATTCAGTCAACAAATATTTTTGAGCACCTATGATATGATATGATATGACATGATATGACCTATGATAAAATACTGTACTCCAAACAGGGTTATAACTGTAAGTGCCCACTATGGAAGGCACTCTAGTACCAGATGCTTACTCAGGCTACATACTAAGAACCATGCCCATCCTTCTTCTCACTACTCTGCTCTGGAAATCAGAACTGCTTCAGAATACCTGGAGTGAGCAGGCAAGGGGGACAGAGAGCACACTCACTGCCTGAAGAAGGAGGAGAACTAATGACTTGTCTCCTGAGTAGTCTCCCTGCCTCCAGTCCTACCCATTCTTCCTTCTTTCTGCCAGGAAATACTGTTCCTAATACATATATTTTACCAGTTAAACTATACCATTTAAATATTCTACTTGCTTGCCTGATCCCATACAATGAAGTTCATGGTCTTTAGCTTGAATTCAAGGCCCTTCACTGTCTTTCCAGGCCTCCATCCTCCAATTTGTCCTCCTTTTCAACTACACTACACTATTCTCTTTGTGCAAGCTGTATCTCACTGTCTAAATGCCCTTCCCAACCTTCTATTTTGGGCATTTTTTCATATGTCCCAAGATTCTAACTCCTCTAGGAAATCTTTCAGGAGTCCTCTCTGTTTGTGAAATCAATAATTCCTCCTTCTGATTCTAGATAGCAATTTCCTTACAATTCTATGAAATGTAGACATAACTTATTTTCATCAATTATGTCAAATGGGCAACACTGATCAGAAAGACTGAGAGGGGAAAAAGTCTGCTAGAATCAGGGTTATAAGAAATGGAATGTATGAAGTCAGTGAATTTAGAGGAACATGTATAGGTCAGAAAGAACTTGCAGAGGAACATATTAAAAATAAAAACTAAAAAAAGAGGGAGAAGCTGAAGAATATTTACAAATATATGACCAGAAAATTAAGGTGTCCTAAGAACACTGTTATACTCCATAGAGCACCTGGGGTTGAAATTCTCAAGGTTCACAGTCAGTTTTCTTGTTAACAGACATCTGTGCCATGCCACAGACATTAGGATGGGAGAAAACCACACACTAACAAAGTCATAATGAAAGGTATACATAGCTATAAGGTATGTATAGCTATACATAGTCTGGTTATCCTCATCTTTTTGCAAAGGTCTGGAGAGAGGTTTTGAGGGATTTGCGTCCCCCCTCCCCCCCCCCCAAAAATACAATTAGATCCTGAAGGATGAATTTTGGATCATATATTATGATATGAACCATGAGTCATGTACAGATATGAAAGTTGGAACATGAAGAAGGCTGAGCACCAAAGAATTGATGCTTTGAACTGTGGTACTGGAGAAGACTCTTGAGAATCCCTTGGGCAGCAAGGAGATCAAATTTGTCAATCCTAAAGGAAATCAACCCTGAATATTCACTGGAAGGACTGATGCTAAAGTTAAAGCTACAATACTTTGGCTACCTGACAAAGTGCTGACTCATTGGAAAAGACCCTGATGCTGGGAAAGCATGAGGGAAGGAGGAGAAGGGGGTGAAGGAGGATGAGATGGTTGGATGGCATCACCAACTCAATGGACATGAGTTTGAACAAACTCTGAAAGGTGGTAAAGGACAGGGAAGCCTGGTATGCTACAGTTCATGGGGGGTCACAAAAAGTTGGATGTGACTTAGTAACTGAACAACAACTATTATGATATAACTCTTTTTGGTTTGCAAGCCCAAGATATTTTCTGGAAACTGCATCCTATCACTCTTCCATGTGCTTTGTTGATGTGGATAATGTCAAGTATTTCTTCAAATCTATGATGTCTCATCTATTCTACTCATCAGCCTTATTGCCTGGAAAAAAACTTCAAGCTAGATTTTGACTTTAAGCATTTTACACAGATTATTTCTTTCTTTACTTCAACTGGAAAATTGCAGAAGTCCATTTCCCAGTGACTTAGGTTAGGGATTGGAAAGGTTATGTCAATTCACAAAGATTTCTCAAGGCATCTTTGCTACATTGGGCAGGGTTTTTCTGGTCTCTGCAGAGACACTGATAAGACAACTTGACCTGCACTGAGAGGAATTTCAGGGAGACTAGAATAGTGTTTGGCATGAAAAATGAAGAAACACACTAATCCAATCTCCACAATGGGGTGTCAATAAGAAATGCAACATTTATTTGTGCTAGTAAATGCTGTAATTTATTACAGCAACAGGTTCAGAAATGGACAGAAACTTTCATGGCCCTGAAAGAATCTGGGGAGAGATGCATAAATACATAGAACTAGAGTCATCTCTGGAAGTGGAAGAAAGGGGAAAGCTGCCCAAGGGCTACAACAAGAAGGTGATGAGTGAATCAAAAAGGACCAGGAAGGGAAGAAAGCTTGCACACTCTAGCAGATCAGTACAGCAAACTCTGCCCAGGCCATTTGAACAGTGGACGTGCAAAGTAGCAGTTAACCCAGGGGAAGTAGTAGTCATGCCATGTCACGAGGAGAGGCCTTCAAGGACAAAACAGGGGAAGGCTTTGCCCCTTTCTTCCTGGTACCCAAAAAAGAAAGTGGTTGCAAACCATAGTATGCAAACTATGGCCACTGGAAAATATCTACCTCTGTCTCTGTGTCAAGGCTGTCTCTCTGGGTATTGTTCCCAGGATTGATCCCAGGATGATGAATCAAAGATGATGATCAGAATCTCTAGCAGTTCACTGAGGACTAGCATCTTAATCACTGGACTGTCCTAATCAAGTACATCGAAGATAAGAGAGTGGCTAAAGAAGGTGAGACACTGCATAAGATAGCCTACATCTTTGACAGTTGACCTGTCTATATACAAGAATACAGAAGGAATCTGAGAACTGTAGCAATAAAAGGTTAAAAAGACAAGGGAAAGTGGATGAATGCCAAATGTTTTAAGAGGTGAGAGTGGGGAAATGCTGGGCTTTTATTGATCCTCTAAGAAGGAACAACCTGAAAAAACATTAGTTTCAGTAAAGTGTTTTAAAGTAAAAGTTTTGAAACTTTAAGTGCAATGCTTGCATGTTGACATATGGCACAAACCAACACAATACTGTAAAGTAAGTGAAGTGAAAGTCGCTCAGTCATGTCTGACTCTTTGTGACCCCATGGACTATATATATAGTCCACAGAATTCTCCAGGCCAGAATACTGGAGTGGGTAGCCGTTCCCTTCTCCAGGGGACCTTCCCAACCCAGGAATTGAACCCAGGTCTCTGGCATTGCAGGTGGATTCTTTACCAGCTGAGCCACCAGGGAAGCCCGAAAATACTAGAGTGGGTAGCCTATCCCTTCTCCAGCGGAACTTCCCAACCCAGGAATCAAACTGGAATCTCCTGCAAGACAGGTGGATTCTTTACCAGCTGAACTACCAGGGAATCCCATATTATCCACCAATTGAAAGTAAATTGGTGGATAATATGAAAAATAAATTTTCATTAAAAAGACAAAATCTTATGCTCTAAGAAACTTTTTTTTTTTTTAATGTGTGTGGCTTAAATCTCTCTCCCTGCAGATAACAAACTAGATTTGAGACTGTGTAAATGTACTAAAGAGAGCCAACTGGGTCCAATTAATCTTCCAACTTTCATTGCTTTGAAACTTTTCTTTTAGTAAAAGTATAGTGAAGTATTTCTGAAACTTCTTTATTAAACAAACCAGGTAGAAAGATTAGAATTTGGGCTATGTTTATAAGAATTTTTAAAGCTTATGTATTTTTTTTTTAATTTTATGGATGGACATTTGTCAACCAACATCGCCTGTTCTATCACCCCCTGGTTGAATATCAGCCCTGTCTACAATGACGTATTTGAACAAGGAATGATGAAATCAGTCATCTTTGCTTTGAACATGGTTAATATTTCACTATTATTTTGGCAGTGATTAACCAACAGTTTCATCTGCTTTTTAAGGCCATATACAATAAACTGTTATTAGTAACAGAAAAGAAAAAAATGAACTGAAGTGATCTTGAAACAACTGATCTACTGATCTCTTGTTATTAATTGACTCATGTTTCTAAATTACTATTTTTTGTGTGTTTGGCTTAAGTTGATTTTTAGAAATGTGACTCATTAAATAGCAGCACAAAAATAGGTAAAGGTAGAAAATCTTCCTGTAACACAGAAATGCAATGGCATTATATGTTTAATAATGGTTATCCAAGAATTATTCTTCAAGGTTGAAATTTTGGGAGAAAATTCTTTGAAGATGGTTTTGCAGTCTAGGTTTGAGCTATGGAATCTATGGCTTCTAAATTAAAGGAGTCCTGACCAGTCTTCCCACTATCTGTAATAAAGTATGATGTTTAAGAGATTTACAACTACAAATTGGAAAGGCCCTTTACTTAGGAAATTTAAACTATTTAAAAAATCAAAATTTTAAGTTAATTTAAAGCTAAAGAATGTGAAAACAGCAGAAATATCTATTATAATAAAATATAAATTAGATACTTTTAATTGGAAGATTTCTTTAGTTAATTTTCTAATTGAATAGATAAGTATATTTTTTGAAGGAAGAGGAATAGATTAATTTGCATAAATTTAATTTTAAAGGAAGTTATACAATGAAAAAATTTTTAAATAAAAATTAAAAAATGTAAACAGAACACATTGGTCATAGCAAAACATCCTTTTCCAACAATTCAAGAGATGACTCTACACATGGATATCACTGGATGGTCAATACTGAAATCAGATTGATTATATTCTTTTCAGCCAAAGATGGAAAAGCTCTATACAGTCAGCAAAAACAAGACCTGGAGCTGATTGTGGCTCAGATAATGAGTTCCTTATTGCAAAATTCAGTTCCTTATTGCAAAAAAAATAAATAGCAATTAGATTGAAGAAAGAGAAACTGAGGCCATTTAGGAATGATCTAAATCAAATCCCTACTGATTAGACAGTGGAGGTGATGAAGAGATTCAAGTGACTAGATCTAGTAGACTGAATGCCTGAGGAACTATGGACGGAGGTTTGTAACACTGGAGAAGGCAATGGCACTCCACTCCAGTACTCTTGCCTGGAAAATCCCATGGACAGAGGAGCCTGGAAGGCTGCAGTCCATGTGGTCGCTGAGGGTCGGACACGACTGAGCGACTTCACTTTCACTTTTCACTTTCATGCATTGGAGAAGGAAATGGCAACCCACTCCAGTGTTCTTGCCTAGAGAATCCCAGGGACGGGAAAGCCTGGTGGGCTGCCATCTATGGGGTCACACAGAGTCAGACACGACTGAAGTGACTTGGCAATAGCAATAGCAATAGCAAAGGAGTTAGTGACTAAAAAACATCCCAAAGAAAAAGAAACACAAGAAGGCAAAATGGTTGTCTGAGGAGGCCTTACAAATACCTAAGGAAAGAAGGCAAGCAAAAGCAAGAGAGAAAGGGAAAGATATACCCAATGGAAAGCAAAATTCCAGAAAAAAGCAAGGAGAGATAAGAAGGACTTCTTAAATGAACAGTGCAAAGAAATAGAGGTGAACAATATAATGGGAGAGACTAAATATTTCTTCAAGAAAATTGGAGAAGTCAAGGGAACATTTCATGCAAGAATGGGCAAGATAAAGGACAGAAACAATAAGGACCTAACATAAGCATAAGATATTAAGAAGAGGTGAAAAGAATACACAGAACTATACAAAAAAGATCTTAATGACCTGGATAACCATGATGGTGTAGTCACTCATCTAGAGCTAGACATCATGATTTGTGCAGTCAAGTGGCCCTTAGGAAGTATTACATGAACAAAGTTAATGGAGGTGATGAAATTCCAGTTAAGCTATTTCAAACCCTAAAAGATGATGCTGTGAAAGTTCTGCACTCAATATTCCAGCAAATTTGGAAAGCTCAGCAGTGGCCACAGGACTGGAAAAGGTCAGTTTTCATTCCAATGCCAAAGAATGTTCAAACTACTGCAAAATTGCACTCATCTCATATGCTAGCAAAGTAATGCTCAAAATTCTCCAAGCCACACTTCAACAGTACATGAACTGTGAACTTCCAGATGTTTGACCTGGATTTAGAACAGCCAGAGGAACCAAAGACCAAATTGCCAACATCTGGATCATCAAAAAAGCAAGAGTTCCAGAAAAACATCTATTTCTGCTTTATTGACTATGCCAAAGCCTTTGACTATATGGATCACAACAAACTGTGGTAAATTTTTAAAGAAATGGGAATAACAGACCACCTTGCCTGCCTCCTGAAAAATCTATATGCAGGTCAAGAAGCAACAGTTAGAACTGGACATGGAACAACAGACTGGTTTCAAATAGGAAAAGGAGTACGTCAAGGCTGTATATTGTCACCCTGCCTATTTAACTTATATGCAGAGTGTATCATGCAAAATGCTGGGCTGGATGAAGCACAAGCTGGAATCAAGATTTCCAGGAGAAATATCAGTAACCCCAGATATGCAGATGACACCACCCTTACGGCAGAAAGTGAAGACGAACTGAGGAGCCTCTTGATGAAAGTGAAAGAGGAGAGTGAAAAAGCTGGCTTAAAACTCAACATTCAAAAAATGAAGATCATGGCATCCCATCCCATCACTTCATGGCAAATAGATGGGGAAACAATGGAAACAGTGAGAGACTTTATTTGGGGGGGCCTCCAAAGTCACTGCAGATGATGACCATGAAATTAAAAGATGCTTGCTCCTTGGAAGAAAAGCTATGACCAACCTAAACAGCATATTAAAAAGCAGAGACACTACTTTGCCAACAAAGATCCATTTAGTCAAAGCTACAGTTTTTCCAGTAGTCATGTATGGAAGTGAAAGTTGGACTATAAAGAAAGCTGAGTGCCGAAGAACTGATGCTTTTGAACTCTGGTGTTGGAGAAGACTCTTGAGGGTCCCTTGGACTGCAAGGAGATCCAAGCAGTCAATCCTAAAGGAAATCAGTCCTGAATATTCATTGGAAGAACTAATGTTGAAGCTGAAACTCTAATACTTTGGCCACCTGATGCGAAAAACTGACTCCTTGGAAAAGACCCTGATGCTGGGAAAGACTGAAGGCAGGAGGAGAATGGGACAACAGAGGATGAGATGATTGGATGGCATCATGGACTCGATGGACATGAGTTGAGCAAGCTTTGGGAGTTGGTGATGGACAGGGAAACCTGTACTCCACGAGGTCACAAAGAGTTGGACATGACTGAATGACTGAACTGAACTGATATATATATATATATATATATATATATGTATATATATTTTTTATCAGATTCTCTTCCATTATAGTTTATTACAAGATATTGAATATAGGCCCCAGTGCTATATAATAGGTCCTTGTTGTTTATTTTATACATAGTAGAGTGTGTCTGGTAATCCCAAACTTCTAATTTATCTGAAGGACACCAGGCATGCCAGATCAGTGATTTTAACTTTGGTAGCCATGAGTTTGTTTTCTAAGTCTGTGGGTCTATTTCTATTTTGTAAATAAGTTCATTTGTCTCATTTTTTTATAGTCCACATATACATTATATCATATGATATTGTCTTTCTCCATCTGACCTACTTCATCAGTATGATAATCTCTAGATCCATCCATGTTGCTGCAAATGGCATCATTTCATTTTTATGACTGAGTAATATTTCATTGTGTTATATACACATGGCATACTTATTTTATTTTCAGGAAGAGGAAGAGGAGGGTGAAGACTAGGCAGGGGAGAAGGAGTATGAATAGGAGAAAGAGAAAATTATATAAGAAATAAGATCAGGATGACACAGCCTATTCAACATTGTAATATAAACTCCCCTGATACAGTAAGATCTGGAGCAGGAATGATGAATAATAAATGAAGAGGTATAAGGAAAGATTGGAAAGTAAAGATAAAGCTGCCCATTTGTGAGGATAATATAAAAGTCAATCTAGGAAATACAAGAGAATTGAAGGACAAGCTTACTCACAATAGCAACAGAAACCACAAAGTACTTAGGAAGAGATCTAACAGGAAATGCAAGATATCTGTGGAAAAAAACTAAAAAACTCTTCTGAAAAATATGAGTTTGCTAGGTGTAAATATAACATATTTTTGGGCAGGAAGGTTGCTTATTGAAAAGATATCAATACTCCCAGGATTAGCGTATTAATTCAATGCAGTGTAATGAAAATACCATAACAGCTTTCATAAAGTTTTTGCCAGACTTTTCTTAAGATATAGTGGGAAAAAAAGCTATAATCATTTTAATGCAAATAAAAGAGATATCTATCTACACCAGCTAGAAATCAAGACAAGTTCTAAAATCAAAGTAATTAAAATAATATGGTCTAGGTGCAGGAACAAAGAGATCAGTGAAACACAACAGAGCATCCTTAAACTGAATCATGTATGTAAATAAGGGAACATAAAATACGATAAATGTGATAACGTCAATCATCTTCATTCCAAACTTCAGAATATTCCCATAGTATAAAAATATGACCAGAAAAATGCAAGTAAATATGATTATGATTTTGAGGTAATAACACAAGAAAGTAAGTCCTACAGTTAAAAAATATCTGAATTTTTAAGGATAGCTTAAAATAAAAAAGAGCAGTAAATATTTACAATATATATAATAACTTAATATGTAGCAGTTAAAATAAAAATATATTAGTAATATGAATTCACATATATCTTTTCTAAGACATATTGTGAAATCAAAAGCAAGTTGTAGATAAGCACCAAAAAACAAAACTACGTGTCTTTACGCATGCATGTATGTTTTGGTAAATACAAAGAAAAAAATCTGGAAGGAATACACCAAAGGGATAACAGAGTTTATTTCTTGGGGAGAGGGTACTGAATAATGATTTACAGGTAGTAGTGAGGTATGCAAAATAACAGGCCCCCAAAATGTCCATGTCCTAATTCTTGGAACTTGTGAATATGTTAGATTACATAGCTGGAGAGATTAAGATTACATATTGAATGAAGGTTACTAATCAATGATCTTAAAATATGGATATTATTCTGGATTATCCAGTCAACCAAATGTAATCACAAAGGTGGAAGAGGGAGGTGGAAGAGAGAGAACCAGAGAGACAGCAACATGAGAAGGATCTGACTTGAGGTTGCTGGCTTGGAAGATGGAGGAAGGGGCTACAGGCCAAGAAACGTGGATGGTTCTAGAAGCTGGAAAAGGCAAGGAAATGAATCCTCCCCTAAGGCCTCTGAAAGGAACACAATCCTGCCAACACCTTGGTTTTACTCTAATGAGACCCATTTCAGGCTTCTGACTTCCAGAATTATAAAATGCGTTTGTAATGTTTAAGCCACTAAATTTGTGGTAATTCATTATGACAGAAAGCAAACTTATACAAGTGGTAAAAAAAGAAAAAGTTTGCCTCGCCTGTAGTATGTCAGCTTTTAAATGTAGAAAAGTAATTGATGTGTAATTTCAAATTATGTATAAGCTTATTCATGTGTAATTTCTTTTTCCAGATAAAGGAAAAGGTAGTAGCTAGATGTCACTGGCTGGTACTCAGTATGCAGATATTATTATGATTATTTTGTGCTTATTTGTGTTATTTGTTCATTTAATGCTAATGCAACATGACATAAATTGGCACTGATTATCAAAAAGAGGAATGTCAACCTAAGCAGTAAAGGAGTTTTGAAGTTCATTCTGAAGACCTGTGCATTCTACAGCTGATCTCAAGACACTACAGTTCAGTTTTTCAACTTCACACCTCAATATCTATTATAGATAGATAAATTGTGTGAAAAATTACCTAGTATTATATCTGTTGATTTCTTTGCCAGCAAAACACAAACTATCAGGAAAAAACAGTTTAAAGACCACATGCAATTTAAGAACATAAAAACATTCATCTTTTCTCAACACTTAGATGTTAAGCAAGGGACAAAGACAAATCCAGATCCAAACGCTTTAGTGAACAAGTGGTGCTGGTTTTTAGCATCAGCACAATCTATCCCCACTCTGAAGCTATAACTTGAGCAGCTGCTGTGCTTTGTGAGGCTGCAACCTAATTCATTTGATAATTACAATTACCAAATCCAGGCTTTGCTGACTACAGAGTTCAAAAGAACAGCATGGAAGGAAGACCTCCTGAGAACTTCAGAATCCATCAGTAAACTCTTGAAGCAGTTTAAAGAACTAGACAATTTCGACTGAAAAAGCAATAGTTTTTGTCATTTATACATGTATGCAAGATTTATATTCTCCTTATTCTAAAACAAGTACTTGAGAAAAGTTATAAATATGCAATCAGGAGCCAAACAAGTTGCTAAAAGGAAAGTGATAGATGTTACTATACCAACTTGAGAAGAGTGAGCAAAATTGGGAGCACTATATTTACTCTGGATTTCCTGGCAACTAAAACAAAAAAAGAAAAGCTCTGAAATGGCACTATTAGAAATGTTCATTTCTTTCCAATTTTCTTATTGTTTGATAGAAGAAATCATACCAGTCATTTTTTCTGAGATAAAATTTCACTTGGCTCTAATGTTAAGGGAGAATTTGTGGCATATAAGTGAGAAACACTGGCTAAATCAGTGTATACATTTGTCAATCAAGTAGCCATCTATAAAATGGACTGTATACATGATACCAAATCTTCATTCCACGAAATTATTTCCCCAGAGTGTTGGGATAATACCATTCAGCTATTCAGGTTTCAAATATTTTAGACAAGCAGCCCCAACCCTTTTGGCACCAGAGATCAGTTTCATGGAAGACAATTTTTCCACAGACTTGGAGCAGGGATAATAATTTCAGGATAATTCAAGCACACTGAAGAGCAGCTGTAAATACAGATGAAGCTTCACTCGCTCACACGCCAGTCACCTCCTTCCTTGCCGGAGTGCTGGACAGAGGATGGAAGGTGAAGCATGAAGTCCAAAGAACAAGGCAGAGTTAGGGCATGAGGTAATGAAAGCCAAAACCAAAATGATAACAATTAGGCTAACTAGAAAGAACTATAGGTAGAGATCATTTTGACATAAGATTTCCTGGAGCTTAGTGTTATATAATGAAATATGGCAGTAAAGAGAAGACATCAGTGTTGGGAATACAAGGAGGGGGTAGGAAAGCTAATATGTGGTTAGCTACAAGCCCTGACTCAAAAGTTGAACTCAAATTTATGCACTTGAAATATACTGTTTCAAAACCTCCAAGTTCAGTGACCTAACAACAAATTATCCAATACCAAGCCCTTGAATTATTCACAGTAGTGATATCCAATCATTTTGTTATAATTATATTTGAAGGTAATAACTCAGAGGAAAAGTGATGGTATGTTTACAGACAAATAAAAGGGTGTAAATAATAATCACTAAATGAAAAATGGGCAAATATTTAAGAGAGTATGTGCAGGTGAGTTTTATAGCCAGGAATTATGTGAAAGAAGATGAAAAAAACAAGGAATTAGAAGTAATAAGGGAAAAGAAGAATCAGAGCTATGGGTTCATAATTTCTACAAAGGAATCTAATTGAGTTGCCAGCAAAATTCTGAGTTACCTAGATTAGAATTCCCCACAAAGGTGACCTAAAACCAGCTACTTGATGAGGTTTTGGCAAGTGGGAATTAAAGTGTAATGGATACTGAAATTATCATCTCCATCTCTATGGAGAAGATTATTGGATGCCAGGACAATAAAAGGAAGGGATTCAGGCAGTCTACCATTTTAAACTTAAGTTGACAGGTAAGAGAGGAGAAACTTAAGACAACGCCAAAGTTTAAACATAAATGACTGGGAGAATAATGATGCTATTAGCATAAATAGCAAACTCCAGGAGGAAGTTTGGTTTGGAGAGAAACATGAGTTTAAGTTTAAACCAACTGAATGTGAAATGGCAGCAGGACACCCAAGTGAAAATTTACTGCCAAGCCCACAGGACAGGACAGGACTTTAGGAGATCAATAGAGCTTTGGAAATCAGTTTCAAAGGAGGGATATTAAAGCCATGAAATTCTGAGGTTAAAAAAAGAGAAAAGATAAAAGAGGGTCAAGGAAAAAGCCTAAGGAAGTTCCACATTAGCAGCAGAAATAGGAAAAAGAGTCTTAAAAGAGGCTGATGAAATATCTGAGACGCATTAAGAGAACCAAAACAAAGACATCAATAAAGAAGCTTGTAAATATGAGAAGTGGTGAATACAGTCAAAATAAACTGAAAGGGTGAAGACTGAGGAAAAGTCACTGTATTAACTTGGATCTAGATGCAGCTAAATGGTTTATACAAAGGCAAGTTTTTTTCCTTTAAATTGGTAATCTAGAGGACAATGATCCTGCTTTATAGGGTTGTTAGAAACCCAATCTCTTGGTAACGATAACCCTGCATGCGAGACAGCAGAAGAGACACAGATGTATAGAACAGTCTTTTGGACTCTGTGGGAGAGGGAGAGGGGGGAATGATTTGGGAGAATGGCATTGAATCATATATAATATCATATATGAAACAAATTGCCAGTTCAGGTTCGATGCATGATACAGGATGTTTGGGGCTGGTGCACAGGGATGACCCAGAGGGATGGTACAGGGAAGGAGGTGAGGGACACGTGTATACCTGTGGTGGATTCATGTAGCAGTATGGCAAAACCAATACAATATTGTAAAGTAAAACAAAAAAACAAAAAACAAAAACAAAAAAACTTGAACTAATAAAAAATAAAAAAATAAAAAAAAAAGAAACCCAATCTCTTTATTGCTCCTAGGATATTGCTCTCTTCTGTATGGTTCCTGATAGCTTTTCACAATATTCTCATCCTAGGAAACCATATGGAGAAAGAGAAGGAACGAGGTGTGACCTCGAAGGGACATACATCACTTTCCTTCACATTCTTTTGACTAGAACTTACTGACATGGCTACAGTTAGCTGAAATGTAGGCTATAGCTGAATATTTATGTATATAACTAAAAATTCCATAATAATTGAAGAAGAGGAGGGCAGATATTCACTGTCACTGTCAGTGAATTTCCTTGAACTTCACTCTGATTTAGATGACCATTCTCCATAGTCTCAAAATAAATGGTTCTAGTATTTACCACATTGATCTGAATTATTTTGTTTAGATATTTTTCTTTTCAGACAATCAGTACCTTGAGGGCATGTAATTTGACATATTAATCTTTATATTCTTTCTCTCAAAGATAGTACCTGGTAATCATACATGATAAATAAATCAATAATATTTGATGAACAGATAAAACAGACAACATTAAAAGTAGATACTATATTGGTACAACTTTTATAATTTAAGACAAAGAATGAAAAAATATTTCCTCTAGTGAATGTACAAATGTTCAGGAATTTTTTTAAGATACCATCAAAAGCTTCTGTTTTGAAACTCCCTTGAAATAATTAACATAAAAAAAGAAATAATTAACATAATAAGCTCTGTGACTTAGACAAGGAAGAAAAAATTTCAGAGGAGAAAACATTTAAATGAATTGATTAAAACAATAAGTAAGGAAAGTACAGGCTGTTCAATATCCATTATGTGGATACACACAGTAAAAATCTGTGTCTGTGACTTGCAATTTTATTTATCCTTTACTAAAAACTGCCCTACCCATAGATATTCTGATATAGACAATCCTGAACTTTTTCATGGGTAAAACATAGTATAAGGGTATTTATTCAGAAGTAATAGTATTTAGAATCTGTCACTAAATGACATTTTTAAGTGAATGAAACACCATAAAATGTATATTTATGACTAGATTGACATGCAGATTTCAACTGGAAGGACCTCAGTTTGTGGTGAAAACAACTTTCACCTACAATAGTAAGTTGCCTTGAAATCAGGAGGTTCTTCTAGGTGAACAGCTAACAGAGCCAACACTTGGCTTTCAATATTTCTTTGCCCATCTGGAAATATATACCCTAAGCTCAAAAACTTTAAAACCAACTTGAAGACCCAGGAAAGACTCAGGGGCAAAACTAGGTTAAAGCCTGAGACCTATTTTAAGAAAAAAAAAAAATTATTCTGCAGTCAGTTGATAGTATTCTATACAATGAATTAAAACAAAAAATCCACATGCAAAAACTAGCACTAGAAATATCCTTCCTAATATTGTAAAGATATCTCTTCTCAGCAGCCAAAATTACAATGTTGAAATATTAAAGTCAGTCTCATTAAAGTTCAGAATAAATAAAAAGGTTCTGGAAATTTTGAGAAGCACATTAAGAAGTTGGGAGAAAAATATACAAACAGCTCATACAACTAAAAAACAAAATAAAAAAATGGGCAGAAGATTTAAATAGACATTTCTCTGAAGAAGACATCCAGATGGCCAATAGGCACATGAAAAGATGCTCAACGTCGCTAATAATTAGAGAAATGCAAATCAAAGCCAATGAGGCAGCATGTCACAGAGGTCAGAATGACCATCATCAAAGTCAACAAATATTAAGTGCTGGAGAGGATAAAAAGGGAACTCTCCTACACTGTTGGTAGGAATGTAATTTGGCATAGCCACTATGAAAAACAGTATGGAAGCTCCTTATAAAACTAAAAATAGCATTACCATATGATCCAGCAATCCCACACCTGGGCATATAATTGGAGAAAACTCTAATTCTAAAAGATACATGCATCCCAGTTTTCATAGTAGCAGTATTTTATAGCCAAGACATGGAAGCAACCTAAATGTCCACCAAAAGATGAATGGATAAAGAAGATGTAGTACATACATACAATGGAATATTACTCGGCCACAAAAAAAAAGAATGAAATAATGCCATTTGCAACAACAGGATAGACTTAGAGATTGTCATATTGAATGAAGCAAGTCAGACAGAGAAAGACAAATGCCATGTAATACTGCTTATATGTGTAATCTAGAAAATTAACTTATTTACAAAACAGAAATAGAGTTACAAATGTAGAAACTTATAGTTACGAGGGGTAGGGGAGAGGGATAAATTGGGAGATTCAGATTAACATATACACACTACTATATATAAAATAGATAAGTAATAGATATATATAGTAATACATATATAGATAGTAATAGATATATACCTACTGTATAGCACAGAGAACTGTACTCAATACTCTATAATGGCCAATTGGGAAAAGAATCTAAAAAAGTGGATATATGCATATGTAGAACTGATTCACTTCATGGTACACCTGAAACTAACACAACATTTTAAATAAACCATACTCCAATAAAAATTACAGTAATAAATAAAAAGTTATTTCTAATTCAAAAAAAGAAGATGTGTTATATAATAAATATATGGTGGAATAGTGTGAAAGTCGTTCATTCATGTCCAACTCTTTGTAACTTTCTGCAACTCTGTATAGTCCATGGGATTCTCCAGGCCAGAACACTGGAGTAAGTAGCCTTTCCCTTCTCCAGGGATCTTCCCAACTCAGGGATTTAACCAGGCTCTCCCACATTGTAGGTGGATTCTTTACCAGCTGAGCCACAAGGGAAATCCAAGAACACTGGAGTAGGTAGCCTATCCCTTCTCCAGTGGATCTTTCCGACCCAGGAATCAAACCAGGGTCTCCTGCATTGCAGGTGGATTCTTTACCACCTGAGCTATCAGGGAAGCCCTAGTGGAATATTACCCAGCCATAAAAAGAATGAAGCAATGTCATTTGGGTTTTTTTTTCCTCTATTTTTAAAAATTTATTTATTTTAATTGAAGGCTAATTACTTTACAATAGTGTAGTAGTTTTGACATGAATCAGCCATGGGTGTACATGTGTTCCCCATCCTGAACCCCCATCCCATCTCTTTCCCCATCCCATCCCTTTGGGTCATCCCAGTGCACCAGCCCTGAGCACCCTGTCTCATGCATCGAACCTGGACTGGTGATCTGTTTCACATATGATAATATACATGTTTCAATGCTATTCTCTCAAATCATCCCACCCTCGCCTTCTCTCACAGAGTCCAAAAGACTGGTCTATACATCTGTTTCTCTTTTGCTGTCTCACATATAGGGTTATCATTATCATCTTTCTAAATTTCATATATATGTGTTAGTATATTCTATTGGTGTTTTTCTTTCTGGCTTACTTCACTCTGTATAATAGGCTCCAGTTTCATCCACCTCATTAGAACTGATTCAAGTGTGTTCTTTTTAATGGCTGAGTAATATTCCATTGTGTATATGTACCACAACTTCCTTATCTGTTCATCTGCTGATGGACATCTAGGTTGCTTCCATGTCCTGGCTATTATAAACAGTTCTGCGGTGAACATTGGGGTACACGTGTCTCTTGAAATTCTGGTTTCCTCGGTGTGTATGCCCAGCAGTGGGATTGCTGGGTCATATGGCAGTTCTATTTCCAGCTTTTTAAGGAATCTCCATACTGTTCTCCGTAGTGGCTGTACTAGGTTGCATTCCCACCAACAGTGTAAGAGGGTTCCCTTTTCTCCACACCCTCTCCAGCATTTATTGTTTGTAGACTTTTTTATGGCAGCCATTCTGACTGGCATGAGATGGTACCTCATTGTGGTTTTGATTTGCATTTCTCTGATAATGAGTGATGTTGAGCATCTTTTCGTGTGTTTGTTAGCCATCTGTATGTCTTCTTTGGAAAAATGTCTGTTTAGTTCTTTGGCCCACTTTTTCATTAGATTGTTTATTTTTCTGGTATTAAGATGCATGAGCTGCTTGTATATTTTGAAGATTAATTCTTTGTCATTCTTCAATATTGAGTCAGTCATGCCCTTACTATTCCTCCCAAGGAAGCAACCCTAGGAACTACTGAGAAGGTGTGCCTCCCCACAGTGTCTGCCTTACTGAACAAACAGAACCTACTGAAAATTGTTGTTGAAATCAGAGCTGTCAGGTTTTGTTAGCATCCCAAGTCTTTTAAAGTCTGACTAAAAATTATGCAAATGACTAAAATCTAAGTTCCTAATAAACAGAGCAAGGAAAGAAATACCTGATGGAGAGTTTAAAAACAAAATCCTGTCCTTCAATCCCACATTCTCCTCCTTTATTTTATGTAGGTACAATAAGAAAAAGTTATTGGCAATCAATTGTAAAAATTGCTGTTAATTATGTACAAGTGTTAGCTTTTGTTATTAGCTGTATCTCAGCCAAGTGAGCTTTCTGATTTGTAGTGTTATTCTTTAGTTTGTCACAATAAAAAGAAAAAGTAAACTGTACTTCAATAAAAAAAGATATTGAGGGGGCAGTCTCAAGATGGCAGAGGAATAAGATGGAGAATCCACTTTCTCTCCCACAAATTCATCAAAAGATCATTTGAATCTTGAACAAATTCCACAAAACCACTTCTGAATGCTGGCAGAGAACACCAGGCACCCAGAAAGGCAGCCCGTCTCTTCAAAAGGAGGGATTTGACTGCTGGCTTGATTGCTCTCTCCCCTTTTGACTCTCCCTTTTCTCCTCCAGGTCACCTCTATCTCCTTCATCCCTCTTCTCTTCTCTGCATAGCTCTGTGAATTTCTATGGGTGTTCTGGGCTGTGGAGCACTTAGGGATTTGATTACTGGCTAGACTATTCTCTCCCCTTTTGACTCCCCCTTTTCTCCCACTGGTCACCTCTATCTCCCTCCTCCTTATTCCCTTTTTTATATAACTCAGTGTATCTCTCTGGGTGTTCCTGGCTGTGGAGAATTGTTTCACCATTAACCTAGGGGTTTTATCTTCTGTTCTGTGGAGAAGTCTTGAGGCTACTGTAAGAGAAGGACAAAAAGCCAGAAGCAGAAGGCTTAACTTCAGAACTTTAGAACATCAGAGAACTCCTGACTCCAGGGAATATTAATAGGCAAGAGCTCACCCAAAAGTCTACACACCTACACTGAAACCAAGCTATACCCAAAAGCCAATAAGTTCCAGTGAAAGTCACACCATGCTAATTCTTCAGCAAAACAGGAACACAACCCTGAACATTAAAAGACAGGCTGCCCAAAGCCATGCCAAACCCACAGACACCTCAATACTCTCTACTGGACACTGCATTGCCCTCCAGAGAGCAGAGATCCAGCTTCACCCACCAGAACACAGACACAAGCTCCCCCAACCAGGAAACCTTGACAAACCACTGGGCAAACCCCCCCAACCCCCAACAGGGAGCAGACTCCACAATTAAGAGGAACCACAAACTTTCAGCCTGCAGAAAGCCAAAGACAGCAAAGTGAAAAGGCAGAGAAATTTTGTCATGTTCCTTCAGCAGGTGAAGGAACATGACAAAAACCCACCAAACCAAGCAAAAGAGGAGGAGATAGGGAGTCTACCTGAAAAAGAATTCAGAATAATGACAGTAAAGATGATCCAAAATCTTGAAAACAAAATGGAGTTGCAGATAAAGAGACTAGAGACAAGGATTGAGAAAATGCAAGAAATGTTTAACAAGGGCCTATAAAAAATAAAGAAGTCAATCACTAGTGAATGATGCAATAACTGAGATTAAAAGCACTCTGGAGGGAACCAACAGTAGAATAACTGAGGCAGAAGAGAGGATAAGTGTGGTGGAAGATAGAATGGTGGAAATAAATGAAGCAGAGAGGAAAAAAGAAAAAAGAATCAAAAGAAATGAGAACAGAGACCTCATTCTGAGGACAGAAACCTCAGAGACCTCTGGAACAATGTTAAATGCCCCAACATTCAACTCATAGGTGTCTCAGAATAAGAAGACCAAAAGAAAGGGCATGAGAAAATACTTGAGGAGATAATAGTCAAAAACTTCCCTAAAATGGGGAAGGAAAAGCAACCCAAGTCCAAGAACCCCAGACAGTCTCAAAAAAGAAGAAACCTAAGGAGAAACACCCCATGACACATATTAATCAAACTAACAAAGATTAAACACAAAGAGCAAATATTAAAAGCATCAAGGGAAAAGCAACAAATAACACACAATGGGGTCCCCATAAGGATAACAGCTGATCTTTCAATAGAAACTCTTCAAGCCAGAAGGGAATGGCAGGGCATACTTAGAATGATGAAAGAGAAAAACCTACAACCAAGATTACTCTACCAAGAAGGATCTCATTCAGATATGAAGGAGAAATCAAAAGCTTTACAGACAAGCAAAACCTGAGAGAATTCAGCACCACCAAACCAGCTCTTCAACAAATGCTAAAGCATCTTCTCTAGATAGGAAACACAGAAAAGGTTTATAAAAATTAACCCAAAATAACAAAGTAAACGGTAATGGGATCCTACTTATCAATAATTACCCTTAAATGTAAATGGGTTAAATGATCCAACCAAAAGACAAAGACTGGTCAAATGGATGCAAAAACAAGACTCCTATATATGCTGTCTACAAAAGCCCCCACCTCAAACCTAGGGACACATACAGATGAAAGTGAGGGGCTGGAAAAAGATATTTCATGCAGATCATGGAGAGCAAAAGAAAGCAGGAATAGCAATATTCATATCAGATAAAACAGACTTTTAAATAAAGACCATGATAAGAGACAAAGAAGGATGCTACATAATGATCAAAGGATCAATCCAGGAAGAAGACATAACAATTATAAATATACATGCACCCAATATAGGAGCACCTCAATATGTACGGCAAATGCTGTCAAGTATGAAAGGAGAAATTAACAGTAACATAATAAGCATGGGGGACTTTAATACCCCAGTCACATCTATCAGATCAATCAAACAGAAAATTGGCAAGGAAACACAAGCTTTAAATGATACTATGGACAAGTTAGACCTAATTTATATCTATAGGGCATTTCACCCCCAAAATAATGGATTTCACCTTTTCCTCATGGAGTGAGAAGTGCACACAGAACATTTTCCAAGATAGATCACATACTGGGCCAAAAATCTAGCCTTGGTAAGTTTAAAAAAAAAAAATGAAGCTATTTCAAGCATCTTTTCTGATCAAAATGTGGTAAGATTAGATGTCAACGATAGGTAAAAAGATGGAGGCTAAACAACACACTTCTGAATAACCAACAGATCACAGAAGAAATCAGAAAGGAAATCAAAATATGCATAGACAAATAAAAATGAAAACACAACCCAAAACCTATGGGATTCAGTAAAAGCAGTGCTAAGAGGGAGGTTCACAGCAATACGAGCTTACCTCAAGAAACAAGAGAAACATCAAATAAACAACCTAATTGTACACCTAAAGCAACTAGAAAAAGAAGAAAATAAGGACTCCAATATTACAGAAGGAAAGAAATCACGAAAATCAGAGCAGAAATAAGTGAAAAAGAAATGAAGGAGACTACAGCAGAAATCAACAAATCTGGTTCTTTAAGAAGAGAAATAAAATAAACAAACCATTAGCTAGACTCATCAAGAAAAAAAGGGAGAAGAATCAAATCAATAAAATTATAAATGAAAATGGAGAAATCACAACAGACAACACAGAAATACAAAAGATCATAAAAGACTACTATGAGCAATTATACACCAATAAACTGGACAACTTGGAAGACATGGACAAATTCTTTAAAAAGTATAACATTCCAAAACTGAACCAGGGAGAAATAGAAAATTTTAACAGACCCATCACAAGCATGGAAATTGAAACTGTAATAAAAAATCTTCCAACAAATAAAAACTCAGGACCAGATGGCTTCACAGGTTAATTCTACTAAAAATTTAGAGAAGAGCTAACACCTATCCTACTCAAACTCTTACAGAAAATTGCAGAGGAAGGTAAACTCCCAAATTCATTCTATGTGGCCGCCATCATCCTAATACCAAAACCAGAAAAAGATGCCACACAAAAAAAGAAAACTACAGCCATTATCACAGATGAACATAGATGCAAAAATCCTCTACCAAAATTCTAGCAAACAGAATACAATAACATATTAAAAAGATCATACATGATACCAAGTGGGCATTATCCCAGGGATGCAAGGATTCTTCAATATTTGCAAATCAATCAATGTGATACACTATGTTAACAAATTGAAAGATTAAAATCATATGATTATCTCAATAGATGAAGAGAAAGCCTTTGACAAAATTCAATACCCATTTGTGATTAAAAAAAAAAACTCTCTAGTAAGCAGGCATAGAAGAAACATATCTCAACATAATAAAAGTCATATACAACAAACTAACAGCAAACATTATCCTCAATGGTGAAAAAATTGAAAGCATTTTCTCTAAAATCAGGAATAAGAAAAGGGTGCCCACTCTCACCAGTAGGATTCAACATAGTTTTGGAAGTTTTAGCCACAGCAATCAGAAAAGAAAAAGAAATAAAAGGAATCCAGATTGGAAAAGAAGAAGTAAAACTCTCACTGCTTGCAGATGACATGATCCTCTATATAGAAACCCCTAAAGACATCACCAGAAAATTACTAGAGCTAATCAATGAATACAGTAAAACTGCAGGATGTAAAATTAATACACAGAAATCCCTTGCATACCTATACACTATCAATGAAAAAACAGAAAGAGAAATTAAGGAAACAATCCCATTCACCATTGCAATGAAAAGAATAAAATATTTAGGATTTTTAAAATAAATTTACCTAAAGAAACAAAAGACCTATATATAGAAAACTATAAAACACTGATGAAAGAAATCAAAGATGACACAAATAGATAAATAGACCATGTTTGTGGATTGGAAGAATTAATATACTGAAAATGAATATATTACCCAAAGCAATCTACAGATTCAATGTAATCCCTATCAAGCTACCAATGGTATTTTTCAGAGAACTAGAAAAAATAATTTCATAATTTGTATGGAAACACAAAAAAACTCGAATAGCCAAAGCAATCTTGAGAAAGAATAATGGAACTGGAAGAATCAACCTTTCTGACTTCAGACTATACTACAAAGCTACAGTCATCAAGACAGTATGGTACTGGCACAAAGACAGAAATATAGACTGATGGAATAAAATAGCCCAGAGATAAATCCACGAACCTATGGACACCTTATCTCTGACAAAGGAGGTAAAAATATACAATGGAGAAAAGACTATCTCTTTAACAAGTGGTGCTGGGAAAACTGGTTAACCACCTGTAAAAGAATGAAACTAGAACACTTTCTAACACCATACACAAACATAAACTCAAAATGGATTAAAGATAAAAGTGTAAGACCAGAAACTATAAAACTCTGGAGGAAAACATCAGCAGAACACTCTCTGACATAAATCACAGCAAGATCCTCTATGATCACTTACCAGAGTAATGGAAATAAAACAAAAGTAAGCAAATGGGACCTATTTAAACTTAGCTTTTGAACAGCAAAGAACTATAAGCAAGGTGAAAAGGCAGCCTTCAGAATGGGAGAAAATAATCACAAATGAAGCAACTGACAAAGAATTAATCTTCAACATATACAAGAAGCTCATGCATCTCAATACCAGAAAAATAAACGAACCAATCAAAAAGTGGGCCAAAGAACTAAACTGACATTTCTCCAAAGAAGACATACAGATGGCTAACAAACACATGAAAAGATGCTCAACATCACTCATTATCAGAGAAATGCAAATCAAAACCACAGTGACTACCATCTCATGCCAGTCAGAATGGCTGCCATAAAAAAGGCTACAAACGATAAATTCTGGAGAGGGCATGGAGAAAGGGGAACCCTTTTACACTGTAGGTGGGAATGCAACCTAGTACAGCCACTATGAAGAACAGTATGGAGATTCCTTAAAAAACTGGAAATAGAACTGCCTTGTGACCCAGCAAGCCCATTGCTGGGCATACACACTGAGGAAACCAGAATTGAAAGAGATACATGTACCCCAATATTCATTGCAACACTGTTTACAATAGCTAGGACATGGAAGCAACCTAGATGTCCATCGGCAGATGAATGGATAAGGAAGTTGTGGTACATATACACAATGGAATATTATGCAGCTATAAAAAGAATGCACTTGAGTCCATTCTAATGAGGTGAATTGGAGCCTATTATACAGAGTGAAGTAAGTCAGAAAGAGAAATTTCAATAAGTATATTAATGTATATATATGGAATTTAGAAAGACGGTAAAAACGACCCTATATGCAAGACACAAAAGAGACACACAGATGTAAAGAAAAGACATCTGGAATATGTGGGAGAAAGTGTCCAGTTCAGTTCAGTCGCTCGGTCATTTCTGACTCTTTGCAACCCATGAACCACAGCATGCCAGGCCTCCCTGTCCATCACCAGCTTCTGGAGTTCACCCAAACCCATGTCCATTGAGTCGGTGATGCCATCCAACCATCTTATGCTCTGTCGTCCCCTTCTCCTCCTACCCTAAATCTTTCCCTCAATCTTTCCCAGCATCAGGGTCTTTTCCAATGAGTCAACTCTTCGCATAAGGTGGCCAAAGTATTGGAGTTTCAGCTTCAGCATCAGTCCTTCCAAAGAACAACCAGGACTGATCTCCTTCAGGATGGACTGGTTGGATGTCCTTGCAGTCCAAAGGACTCTCAAGAGTCTTCTCCAAGTTCAAAAGCATCAATTCTTCGGTGCTCAGCTTTCTTTAACGTCCAACTCTCACATCCGTTCATGCCCACTGGAAAAACCATAGCCTTGACTAGACAGCCCTATGTTGACAAAGTAATGGCTCTGCTTTTTAATATGCTGTCTAGGTTGGTCTTAACTTTCCTTCCAAGGAGTAAGCATCTTTTAATTTCATGGCTGCAATCACCATCTGCAGTAATTTTGGAGCCCAAAGAGATAAAGTCTGACACTGTTTCCACTGTATCCCCATCTGTTTGCCATGAAGTGATGGGACCAGATGCCATGATCTTCGTCTTCTGAATGTTGAGCTTTAAGCCAACTTTTTCACTCTCCACTTTCACTTTCATCAAGAGGCTTTTGAGTTCCTCTTCACTTTCTGCCATAAGGGTGGTGTCATCTGCACATCTGAGGTTATTGATATTTCTCCCAGCAATCTTGATTCCAGCTTGTGCTTCTTCCAGCCCAGCATTTCTCATGATGTACTCTGCATAGAAGTTAAAGAATCAGGGTGACAATATACAGCCTTGATGTACTCCTTTTCCTATTTGGAACCAGTCTGTTGTTCCATGTCCAGTTCTAACTATTGCTTCCTGACCTGCATACAGGTTTCTCAAGAGGCAGGTCAGGTGGTCTGGTATTCCCATCTCTTTCAGAATTTTCCACAGTTTATTGTGATCCACACAGTCAAATGCTTTGGCATAGTCAATAAAGCAGAAATCGATGTTTTTCTGGAACTCTCTTGCTTTTTCCATGATCCAGCGGATGTTGGCAATTTGATCTCTGGTTCCTCTGCTTTTTCTAAAACCAGCTTGAACATCTGAAAGTTCACGGTTCATGTATTGCTGAAGCCTGGCTTGGAGAATATTAGGCATCACTTTACTAGCATGTAAGATGAGTGCAATTGTGTGGTAGTTTGAGGGAGTTGAAGTAGTTGAGGGAGAAGATGAGGGTGGGATGATTTGAGAGAATAGCATTGAAACATGCATATTACCATATGTAAAACAGATGACCAGTGCAAGTTCGATGAATGAAGCAGAGTATTCAAAACTTGCTCTGGAACAACCCAGAGAGAAGTGGTGGGAAGAGAAGTGGGTTCAGGATGGCCAGACACATGTACAACTGTGGCTGATTCATGTCTATGTATGGCAAAAACCACCACAATATTGTAAAGTAATTAGCCTCCAATTAAAATAAATATATTAATTTTTAAAAAGAATTTGAAATAAAATACTAAGAGTTTAATTCATGAATAAAATACAATTATACATCCAGAAATTACAGGAAATCATCAAAAAATTTATAATTAATCAGAGAGTTTTAAAACATAGCTGAGAATAGCTCTATATAGACATATATATTTGTATGTGTATATATACCTATATACATATACTATATAATATGGTTGGTTTAGTTGCTAAGTCATGTCTGACTTTGCTACCTCATTGACAATAGCCTACCAGGCTCCTCCGTTCATGGGATTCTCCAGGCAAGAGTACTTGGGTGGGTTGCCATTACCTTCTCCAACTATATAATATATGTAGGTTTAAAACAAATCAGCAATATTCAGTTAGAAAATATAATAAAAACAAGCTTCTTCACGTAATAGTAAAGCACAAACAAAACCATATAGTGTACAATATCTAGGAGCAACCTTCATATGATATATATGCTCTATATGAAGAAAATGGCAAAACATACTTGGACAAGAGGGCTAAATATATCTTATTTCTATGTCATAAATTTATATATTATTGTCTATTATAGATATTACATGGAGATATCAATTCTTCAGGTTTAGTATAGTTGAATATAAGTTGGTTTAATATAATTCTGTCAAGCTCAATATTGAAGATATAACTCAAATAAGTCAATAAGAATATAAAATTAAAATTGGGCAAATTTTGGCTTATAAAAGACTCTCTGAACACAATCATGAAAAACAAAAGCTACAAAAGATAAAAGTGTAAAATTTCTATATCAAAGTTACATACACATATAATGGCAAAAAGTAAATGGCAAAAAAAGATTGTCAACACTTATGACTAAGAACAACACATCTCTATGGAAGACTTTGGTAAGGGCTGCTGCTGCTGCTGCTAAGTTGCTTCAGTCGTGTCTGACTCTGTGCGACCCCACAGATGGCAGCCCATCAGGCTCCTCCGTCCCTGGGATTCGCCAGGCAAGAACACAATTTATATCTATTTATGCTTCTTTGCTTCAAGAACCCATGTTGTGCTTGGGGCAACAATGTGTCCAACTATTTTCTTTACTCTGATAGTTAGAGGTAGCCATTAACCAAGTCTGGCCAATAAAATTTAAGCAAAATTTCCTGGATGGCGTTCCTAGGAAAAATATGCTTTCCTTATCAAAAAGAAGAGTCTCAGAATGGATAATTTTGCTATCCATTCTTCCCCTCTTACCTCCTGAAATATGAATCTGATGCCTAGAAGTAAAAAAACTATTTTTTGAACATGAGAAAATAAAAGTCACATGCTAGTGTGAGTCAAGTTCAGTTCAGTTCAGTCATTCAGTCATGTCCCACTCACCGCGACCCCATGAATCGCAGCACACCAGGCCTCCCTGTCCATCACCATCTCCCAGAGTTCACTCAAACTCACGTCCATTGAGTCGGTGATGCCATCCAGCCATATCATTCTCTGTTGTCCTCTTTTCCTCCTGCCCCCAATCCCTCCCAGCATCAGAGTCTTTTCCAATGAGTCAACTCTTCGCATGAGGTGGCCACAGTACTGGAGTCTCAGCTTTAGCATCATTCCATCCAAAGAAATCCCAGGGCTGATCTGCTTCAGAATGGACTGGTTGGATCTCCTTGCAGTCCAAGGGACTCTCAAGAGTCTTCTGCAACACCACAGTTCAAAAGCATCAATTCTTCGGCACTCAGCTTTCTTCACAGTCCACTCTCGCATCCATACATGACCACTGGATACCATAGCCTTGACTAAATGGACCTTTGTGGGCAAAGTAATGTCTCTGCTTTTCAATATGCTATCTAGGTTGGTCATAACTTTCCTTCCAAGGAGTAAGTGTCTTTTAATTTCATGGCTGCAGTCACCATCTGCAGTGATTTTGGAGCCCAAAAAGATAAAGTCGGACACTATTTCCACTGTTTCCCCATCTATTTTCCATGAAGTGATGGGACCAGATGCCATGATCTTCGTTTTCTGAATGTTGAGCTTTAAGCCAACTTTGTCACTCTCCACTTTCACTTTCATCAAGAGGCTTTTGAGTTCCTCTTCACTTTCTGCCATAAAGGTGGTGTCATCTGCATATCTGAGGTTATTGATATTTCTCCCGGCAATCTTGATTCCAGCTTGTGCTTCTTCCAGCCCAGCATTTCTTATGATGTACTCTGCATAGAAGTTAAAGAATCAGGGTGACAATATACAGCCTTGACAAACTCCTTTTCCTGTTTGGAACCAGTCTGTTGTTCCATGTCCACTTCTAACTCTTGCTTCCTGACCTGCATACAAATTTCTCAAGAGGCAGATCAGGTAGTCTGATATTCCCATCTCTTTCAGAACTTTCCACAGTTTATTGCGATCCACACAGTCAAAGGCTTTGGCATAGTCAATAAAGCAGAAATCGATGTTTTTCTGGAACTCTCTTGCTTTTTCCATGATCCAGCAGATGTTGGCAATTTGATCTCTGGTTCCTCTGCCTTTTCTAAAACCAGCTTGAACATCTGGAAGTTCGCGGTTCACATATTGCTGAAGCCTGGCTTGGAGAATTTTGAGCATTACTTTACTAGCGTGTGAGATGAGTGCAATTGTGTAGTAGTTTGAGCATTCTTTGCATTTCCTTTCTTTGGGATTGGAATGAAAACTGACGTTTTCCAGTCCTGTGGCCACTGCTGAGTTTTCCAAATTTTTTGGCATATTGAGTGCAGCACTTTTACAGCATCATATTTCAGGATTTGAAATAGCTCAACTGGAATCTCATCACCTCCACTAGCTTTGTTCATACATCTACTACTGCGGGCAGGAATCCCTTAGGAGAAATGGAGTCGTCATCATGGTCAACAAAAGAGTCCAAAATGCAGTACTTGGATGCAATCTCAAAAACGACAGAATGATCTCTGTTCGTTTCCAAGGTAAACCATTCAATATCACAGTAATCCAAGTCTATGCCCCAACCAGTAATGCTGAAGAAGCTGAAGTCAAACGGTTCTATGAAGACCTACAAGACCTTTTAGAACATCCAAAAAAGATGTCCTTTTCATTATAGGGGACTGAAATGCAAAAGTAGGAAGTCAAGAAACACCTGGAGTAACAGGCACATTTGGCCTTGGAATACAGAATGAAGCAGGGCAAAGGCTAATAGAATTTTGCCACGAGAACGCACTGGTCATAGCAAACACCCTCTTCCAACAACACGAGAGAAGACTCTACACATGGACATCACCAGATGGTCAACACCGAAATCAGATTGATTATATTCTTTGCAGCCAAAGGTGGAGAAGCTCAATACAGTCAACAAAAACAAGACCAGGAGCTGACTGTGGCTCAGGTCATGATTTCCTTATTGCCAAATTCAGACTTAAATTGAAGAAAGTAGGGGAAACCACTAGACCATTCAAGTATGATCTAAATCAAATTCCTTATGCTTATACAGTGGAAGTGAGAAATAGATTTAAGGGCCTAGATCTGATAGATAGAGTGCCTGATGAACTATAGATGGAGGTTCATGACGTTGTACAGGAGACAGGGATCAAGACCATCCCCATGGAAAAGAAATGCAAAAAAGCAAAATGGCTGTCTAAGGAGGCCCTACAAATAGCTGTGAAAAGAAGAGAAGTGAAAAGCAAAGGAGAAAAGGAAAGATAAGCATCTGATGCAGAGTTCCAAAGAATAGCAAGAAGAGATAAGAAAGCCTTCCTCAGCAATCACTGCAAAGAAATAGAGGAAAACAACAGAATGGGAAAGACTAGAGATCTCTTCAAGAAAATTAGAGATACCAAGGGAACATTTCATGCAAAGATGGGCTCGATAAAGAACAGAAATGGTATGGACCTAACAGAAGCAGAAGATATTTTAAAAGAGGTGGCCTGAAAACACAGAAGGACTATGCAAAACAGATCTTCGCAACCCAGATAATCACGATGGTGTGATCACTCACCTAGAGCCAGACATCCTGGAATGTGAAGTCAAGTGGACCTTAGAAAGCATCATCACGAACAAAGCTAGTGGAGGAAGTATCAAGAGAGAAGTCTAATTCCTTGAGTGCCTGCATCAATCCTGAAATGCCATTGCTGAAACTTCCCATGTGAGGAAAAATACTCTCATTTGATTAAGGTAGAGTAGTTGGTTTCTGTTATGTGTACTTAAACTGATAAATAAAAGATAAATGCTCTACTAGGGAAAAATGAATTTAACACACAAAATATAGTTTTAAAACTATAAAAGTAAAAAAATAAAAAGTATGGAAAATCACTAATAATAATAATAAATTTAAACAAGCTGCCAGTATTAAAAGGTGAAGATACAAGAATTTAAAGACAAAGGATAACATTCAGTGTGGTGGTAGATGTGGAAACTGTCATACATGGCTCGTGAGAGTATACATTAGTAAAATTATTCATAAAGCATTTTTTCAGTACATCTCACTACACATTAAAACATGCATGTTCTTTGATTCACAGTTCCAAATGTAAGAATAAAGCTATAAAATTTCTAAAAGAAAACACAAGAGAAAATCTCTGTGACCTTAAGTTACATGATGAGTTTTTGGACACAACACTAAAAGCATACTCTGCAAAGAAAAAAATTAACAAGCTGTATTCTATCCAAATTAAAGACTTTTTCTCTGTGAAGGACATCATGAAAAGAATGAAAAGCCAAGCCACAGGCCAGAAGAAAATATTTACAGATCACATATCTGATCAAGGTATCTCCAGGTCAGATAAAGAACTCAACTAAATAATAAGAAAAGAATATGAGAAAAAATAAGGGGTAAAAGAACTGTACAGTCACTTCATCAGAGAAGAAATATGGATGGCAAATGAATATATGAAAAGATGCTCAACATTATTAGCTAAGGAAATGCAAGTTAAAATAACAATGAAATACCAACCATGCACTTATAAATATTGTTTCAATTTCAAAATAAAACCAAAGAGAGCAAAAAATAACAACTGTTGATGAGGATGCTGATCAATAGGAATCTCTCATTCATTGAAAGCAGGAATGCAAAATACTATACAATACAAAATACTGATACAATGTCATTTTGGAAAATAGTTTCTTATACATATAAACATATACTTACAATGTCGACAAAATCTAGAGCACACTCAGAATGAATAGACTACACACAACAAACAGAACAACACACAACTGGATAAATCTCACACTGTTAAGGGAGAAGCCAAATACAAATAAATACATATTGTATGATTTCATTTATATAAATTTCTAAAAAAGCCAAAACTAATCTATGGTGTCAGAACAGTTCCTGCCCTGGAGAGTAAGGTAGTTATTTGCACATAGGATGGATTTATAAGAAGACTTTTGGAATGTTGATAATGTTTTGCTTCTTGATCTGGGGACTAGTTACATGAGTACAATCATTTTGTGAAACCATAAGCTGTATGTGTATTATTTACAAACTTTTTCATATGTATGTCCTTCTTCAACAAATTATTTGCCAAGAGGGGACAGGAGGTTGTTTAAATCATGATTTATCCATGCAATGAAATATTCTTCAACAATTAAAAATATTACAGTATGTTATTGATATGAAAATATAAGTAAATTATGAAATAATGTATGACCTTATTTTGTAAAAAGTTTAAAAGTATATAAACAACAAAATATCTGGAAGACTATAAACTCAGTTGCTAATTTAGATTGGGTCATGGATGCTTTGTGTTCTTTGCACTAGTATTCATTATTTAATTCTTATGTGATGCTGCTGCTGCTATGTCACTTCAGTCGTGTCCAACTCTGTGCGACCCCAGAGACGGCAGCCCACCAGGCTCCCCCGTCCCTGGCATTCTCCAGGCAAGAACACTGGAGTGGGTTGCCATTTCCTTCTCCAATGCATGAAAGTGAAAAGTGAAAGTGAAGTCGCTCAGTCGTATCCAACGCTTAGCGACCCCATGGACTGCAGCCCACCAGGCTCCTCCATCCATAGGATTTTCCAGGCAAGAGTACTGGAGTGGGGTGCCATTGCCTTCTCCCACTCTTATGTGATGAGCATATACTAATTTTACATAACAAAAATTTTACTTCATATGAAATCTTAAAAATGGGTTCTTATACTACAAAATATAAAATATTATATAATAATTAAATAGCATAGGAGTGGATATATAAATGGAAAAGAATAGACAGAATTCTCAATAACAGAACTCTTCCTGTGGTAAAAGTAGTGCTATAAATATACATAAAAGGAGGGATACATTATAAATAGCACCAAGAGAACACTTTGGAAAAAAATAAATTTATATATACTCCATGTAAAGAAATACATCCCTTAAAAATCTAGAAGTTTTAGAAACAGCCAAGCAACAAAAACAGAACAATATAGGTAAATATCATTCTCTGATTGTGAAGGAACATTGTAAAAAAGACTATATAGATTCGGCTACAGTAAATTAAAGGTTGTTTGTTATACTTCAAAAGATAACATCACCAAAATTAAATGCAAACAATAAACTGGGAACCATGTTGAATATAAATATGGCATATGAACAATATGTATAGCAGTGGTGGTGGCTTAGTCACTAAGTCATGTCTGATTCTTGTGACCCCATGGATTATAGCCCACCAGGCTCCTCTGTCCATAGGATTTCCCAGGCAAGAATACTGGAGTGGGTCATCATTTCCTTCTCCAGGGGATCTTCCCAACCCAGGAATCAAACCTGTATCTCCTCCACTGCAAGTAGATTCTTTACCAGCTGAGTCACCAGGGACATCCCTATGTATAGTAGAGTAGATACTTAATACCTAAGAGAAACCTGTAAGAAATTATTTTAGATGTCAATTGAAAAGTAGGAAAAAAGAATGATAATCATGAATAATAGAAAAGAAAATGTAAAATGTTTAATAAACACATGAAGATGGCTACATGAATCACAAAATATCCCTTCCCCAAACTAATGCAATCAACAAAACTAAACAAAAGAAAAATGGGATGGAACAAATCTGTTTTCAGCAGCAGCAAACAAGCAAGAAAAAATTCTGATCTAATGTTAGACAAGTGCTCCAACTTTCGGTCAACAAGTAAAAGAAATCACATTTGGTTCCCTATCAGAAACAAAATAGGAGAAAATATATGAAACCATTGTTTTCAAGACAGCAGTCATCAGACAATAAGAGATAGTGATCTCTGAGAAATGGAAAACCAATTAGGGGAATCCTAAAACTGCTTTAACACCATTCACAACAGTATATAATATACAGTATAAAATATACTTAAGGATTAAGGATTATACTTGCAGAATATATGCAAGATGTTTAGACTGAAACCACAAACATTGCTGAAAGAAATTAAAGAAGAGCTAAATAAAAGGAAAGAGATACTGTGTTTATGATTTAGAAAAAGACTCCATCAAAAGTGTCTAGTCATCATTTCTAATTCCATCTTTCCATTCTCCTTATATTCTTTTTTAAACTTCTCATTATAAAAAATGTCAAATAAAATCAAAGAAGAATAGCATAATGAATCCCATAGATTCATTACTCAATTTCAACAGTTATAAACTTCATTATAATTCTAGTTTCATCTATGCTGCTAACCACTTCCCAACCATCCAGCCCTAACCCTAACCCTAATCTTCTGTGTCATAGATTTCATCTGTAAATATCTAAAAATAAGGCCTCTTTTAAAAATCATTTGTTGTTGTTTAGTCACTAAGTTGTGTCTAATTCTTTTGCAAGCATGTGGACTGTAGCCCACCAGGTTCCTCTATCCATGGGACTTCCCAGGCAAGAACAACTGGAGTGGGTTGCCATTTCCTAATCCAAGAGATCTTCCCAACTCGGGGACAGAGTTCATCTCCTGCATTGGCAGAAGGATTCTTTACCACTGAGCCACCATAATCACAACATAATTTCATCTCAAAACATTAACTACAGTACCCTAATATGATCAAATAGATCATCAGTGTTCCAATTTTCCAAGTTATCTCAAAAATATTTCTTTTATAGTGTGTTGCTTGATTAAACTGAAGTATATGTTTTCACTTGCTTATTATGTATCCTAAATAGGATCACTTCAGATCAAATCAGTTGCTCAGTCATGTCCAAGTCCTTGTGACCCCATGAATCCCAGCACGCCAGGCCTCCCTGTCCATCACCAACTCCCGGAGTTCACCCAGACTCACGTCCATCAAGTCAGTGATGCCATCCAGCCATCTCATCCTCTGTCGTCCCCTTCCCATCCTGCCCCCAATCCCTCCCAGAATCAGAGTCTTTTCCAAAGAGTCAACTCTTCGCATGAGGTGGCCAAAGTACTGGAGTTTCAGCTTTAGCATCATTCCTTCCAAAGAAATCCCAGGGCTGATCTTCAGAATGGACTGGTTGGATCTCCTTGCAGTCCAAGAGATTCTCAAGAGTCTTCTGCAACACCACAGTTCAAAAGCATCAATTCTTTGGCACTCAGCCTTCTTCACAGTCCAACTCTCACATCCATACCTGACCACAGGAAAAACCATAGCCTTGACTAGACGGACCTTTGTTGCCAAAGTAATGTCTCTGCTTTTCAATATGCTATCTAGGTTGGTCATAACTTTCCTTCCAAGGAGTAAGCTTCTTTTAATTTCATGGCTGCAGTCACCATCTGCAGTGATTTTGGAGCCCAGAAAAATAAAGTCTGACACTGTTTCCACTGTTTTCCCATCTATTTCCCATGAAGTGATGGGACCAGATGCCATGATCTTCGTTTTCTGAATGTTGAGCTTTAAGCCCACTTTGTCACTCTCCACTTTCACTTTCATCAAGAGGCTTTTGAGTTCCTCTTCACTTTCTGCCATAAAGGTGGTGTCATCTGCATATCTGAGGTTATTGATATTTCTCCCGGCAATCTTGATTCCAGTCTGCGTTTCTTCCAGTCCAGCGTTTCCCATGATGTACTCTGCATAGAAGTTAAATAAACAGGGTGACAATATACAGCCTTGACAAACTCCTTTTCCTGTTTGGAACCAGTCTGTTGTTCCATGTCCACTTCTAACTCTTGCTTCCTGACCTGCATACAAATTTCTCAAGAGGCAGATCAGCTGGTCTGGTATTCCCATCTCTTTCAGAATTTTCCACAGTTTATTGTGATCCACACAGTCAAAGGCTTTGGCATAGTCAATAAAGCAGAAATCGATGTTTTTCTGGAACTCTCTTGCTTTTTCCATGATCCAGCAGATGTTGGCAATTTGATCTCTGGTTCCTCTGCCTTTTCTAAAACCAGCTTGAACATCAGGAAGTTCATGGTTCACATATTGCTGAAGCCTGGCTTGGAGAATTTTGAGCATTACTTTACTAGTGTGTGAGATGAGTGCAATCGTGCGGTAGTTTGAGCATTCTTTGGCATTGCCTTTCTCTGGGATTGGAATGAAAACTGACCTTTTCCAGTCCTGTGGCCACTGCTGAGTTTTCCAAATTTGCTGGCATATTGAGTGCAGCACTTTCACAGCATCATCTTTCAGGATTTGGAATAGCTCAACTGGAATTCCATCACCTCCACTAGCTTTGTTCGTAGTGATGCTTTCTAAGGCCCACTTGACTTCACATTCCAGGATGTCTGGCTCTAGGTCAGTGATCACACCATCGTGATTATCTGGGTCATGAAGATCTTTTTTGTACAGTTCTTCTGTGTATTCTTGCCATCTCTTCTTAATATCTTCTGCTTCTCTTAGGTCCATACCATTTCTGTCCTTTGTCGAGCCCATCTTTGCATGAAATGTTCCTTTGGCATCTCTGATTTTCTTTTAGAGATCCCTAGTCTTTCCCATTCTGTTGTTTTCCTCTATTTCTTTGCATTGATTGCTGAAGAAGGCTTTCTTATCTCTTCTTGCTATTCTTTGGAACTCTGCATTCAAATGTTTGTATCTTTCCTTTTCTCCTTTGTTTTTCGCTTCTCTTCTTTTACTTTATATTTAATTGTCCAAACTGCAACATATTTGTGAGTGAAAAGGACCACTAATAATAATCATGCCAGAAAATAAGGATAAATCAGGATGATCACAGGCAAACTGAAATGTGTGGTCACCATGTTCTTAAATCTGTTTTAATCTATATGATTCCACTTTCTATTCCCCCTCCACCCCCCCCCCCACCCCCGCCGCCTTTCTTGTTCCCTTCCATCCGGTGGCAATATATGTATTGAAGAAACCAGTCCCTTTATTCTGTATAATTTCCCAGAGTCTGAATTTTGCCCATATTGTTCCTCTCTTACATGCATTTCCTAAAATATAGTAGGTCCAGAAGCTAGACCTGATTCTGATTAATTTTGACAAGAATACCTCTTAGGAGATGTTCTTTTCTCTCTCAATCCCACACCAGTCTTTTCTCTGAGCCCTCAAACAAAACTGCTTTGTCAAGGTTCCTTTAATTCCTTAGTGAGTGAAGTCGCTCAGTCGTGTCCCACTCTTTGCGATCCCGTGGACTGTAGCCCACCAGGCTCCTCTGTCCATGGGATTCTCCAGGCAAGAGTACTGGAGTGGGTTGCCATTTCCTTCTCCAGGGGATCTTCCCAACCCAGAGATTGAACCCAGGTCTACTGCTAAACCCAGTTCTCATCTTATTCAGCTGATATCTTACTCCTGGCTGATGCCCTTTCTTCACTTGGTTTTTAAAACTCAACCACAGTTTGCTTGTCCTCCACCTTCACTAATCTTTGCTTCTTAGTCTCTTTTTCAGAGTTCCCTCTTTTCTCTGGCCTCTTAATGTTGGAATACCCCCAGGGTTCAATTATTGATCCTTCCCTTGTTTTACATTCACTCCCTTGATGAGATCATCCAGACTCCTGGCTTTAAATGCCATCTATATATTCTGACTGGCTTCCTAGGTGTCTCAGGTGGTAAAGAATCCACTTGCTAAGGCAGGAGACACAGATTCAATCCCTAGGTTGCGAAGACCCTCTGGAGTAGGAAATGGCAACCCACACCAGTATTCTTGCCTGGGAAATCCCATGGACAGAGGGGCCTGGTGGGCTACAGTCTATGGGGTCACAAAAGAGTTGGACAAGACTTAATGACTAAATAGCAGCACCAGTATATATGCTGACAACTTCCAGCTCAGTGCTATTCCAGAACTTCAGGCCTGAAGTTACTTATGTAACATCTCCACTATGATGTCTCGTTTGATGATACAACTCCATTTTTATTAGTTTCTCAGTCATAAAATCTTGTAGTCTTCCTTAACACCTCTCTCCTATATCCCACATCAAATTCATCAGGAGCTTTTGTTGGATCTACCTTCAAAATATATTAAAAATCTAACCACTTTGCACTACCTCTTCAATTACCACATTAGTTTAAGTTGCCATCATCTCTCATCCGGATTATTGCAATAGCCTCCTAATTGATCTCTCCATTGTACTCTTACCTCCAGTATTTATTAAATAGTAGTCAAATGATCCTTTTAAAATGGATTGTGTCATCAGTTTGCTCAAAACTGTCCAGTGGTTCCTCTTTTCATTCAGAGTAAAACCCAAAGTTCTTATAATGTCCCACAAGGCTCTACATCTCACATGTTTACACTGATTTCCTCTCCCTCTACACTCCTCCTCACTCACTCATCCTGTTACAGTCACACAGGTTTTCTTGCTGCCTCAAAAACACAATCAGATACATTCTCATTTGAAGAACATTTATTCTAGATGTTCCTTTTTTATGAAACATTCTTCTCCCTGATATTCCTTTGGCTAAGTCTATCCTGAAAAAATCAACTTCTCAATGAGACCTACTTTGACCTCCTTTTATATACTTCCCTGGTGGCTCAGACAGTAAAGCGTCTGCCTACACTGTGGAGACATGGGTTTGATCCCTGGGTTGGGAAGATCCTCTGGAGAAGGAAATGGCAACCCACTCCAGTACTCTTGCCTGGAAAATCCCATGGACAGAGGATCCTCATAGGCTACAGTCCATGGGGTCACAAAGAGTCGGATATGACTGAGCAACTAAACTTTCTTTCTTTCTTTCTTTTCTATATACTATAATCTGGACCATAATTTTCCCAGAACCCCCTGTTCCCTTACTTTTCTTAAATTCCACTTTTCACATTATTTACATCATCTAGTTATTGTATAATTTACTTATTTTTATATGTATTGTTTACTGTGTATCTTCTCTCACCAGAACATAAGCTTCTTAAAGGCAGAAACTTCTTTTTTGTTCTTTGATGATCCCTCAGGCTTTCACAGTCTAACCTATGATAAGCTCTCCATGTAGTGAGTCAAATGCTGAATTAATGTTGAATAAATGAATGAGTACTGTTACTGTTATTACTATGTGAACACTTAATTTCAGCAGGACAAGTATTTGGGAGCTTGCTGCAATGGACCAAGTGGGAAATACTGGTATAATGTGGTAGCAGTGGTGATGGAAAGAAGTGACACACTTAAAACATAGTTTGGAAACATTTACAATGATTGGGAAGAATCAAGAATAATCCTTAGATTTCCTGGATTGGCTAATTATAAGGTGGCACAGTGATAAAGAATCCACCTGTAATGCAGGAGAGGCAGGTTCAATCCCTGAGTTGGGAACATGCCCTAGGGGAGGAAATGGCAACCCACTCCAGTATTCTTGCCTGGACAGAGAAGTCTGGAGGGCTACAGTCCACAGAGTTGCAAAGAGTCAGACACGATTGAGCATACATGCAGCATAATATGTTATGAAATGGTGAAGAGGTGAGAAAAACAGATTAGGGAAGTGGATCAAGAGTCTGTATTGAATGGTAAGTTTGAGATGCCTGTGAGCCATCCAAAAGGTAATTACAAGAAAGTAGTTATACGGAGAGTCAAAATTAAGGCTCTTGGCTATGTTTACAGAGTTTGGAAATATTGATATAAGAAAAGAATTTAAACCTATAGGAACAGAAAGGTGAGAAGAATAGATATATTCCAATCATCTCCTCAAGAGGCTTTTACTCTGGTTCTTTGTTGTTGTTCAATTGCTAAGTTCTATCCGACTCTTTGCACCCCAAGGACTGTAGCCCATCAGGCTCCTTTGTCTGTGAAATTTCCAGGCAAAAATACTGGAGTAGATTGCCATTTCCTTCAGGGCATCTTCCCACCCAGGGATAAAACCTTCATCTCCTGCATTGGCAGGAGGATTCTTTACCACTGAGCCACCAGGGAAGCACTATACTAGCCCTTCGATCAAGGTAAAGCTACTGAGAAGAAGCACTCAGGGAGGAAGGAGAAAAACAAGATGAAATTGCATGGTAAGAGCCAAGAGACAAAGATGTTCCATGAAGCTGGGGAACATCCGCTGGCTTTTGTAACAGAAGCACCATTCATGGTAGATGCAATCTCAGTGGAACAGTAAGAGTGGAAGCCAAATAATATTTCTAGTATGTCACTATGCCTCTTTGTTTTTGTCACAACAGGAAGCGAAAGTCCTATAATCTTCAATCAAATCAGGTCAATCCAATTACACACTTACCCACTCAAGGGTAACAAAATATAAGTGGTAGAGAATAGAAAGTAATGTGGATCCAAAGTTCCCTATAGAATCTGGAGAGCTGAGTAGGTATGCTGGGCTGGTAGTAGAACAACTGGGATGACCTAGCATCATAGAATCTAAGAAGTGGAGAGAATAATGAAGGATCATCCCAGAGAAAGAAAATGCAAGGCATGCATATCTATTCTAATCGATCATAGTATTTCTTCCTCATGAGCTGCAACAGTGTCAGAGGACCACAGTGCTCCAGCCAGCCCTTACCAGATGATCACAGTTGGCACGGGAATTAAACCCATTCACTATCCCTATCGCAAATCCCAAACAAGTCTCACCTCTAATCCTTTTTACTTCACCTCTACAAAACCACAGGTAATCATTTAGCTTCGGCTTCAATGGAGGTAGGAAACATCTATCTTCTTTTGAGATTGAGTCAAAAGCTGCTCCCACTGCTTTCCACTCCCTAGAAGTTACTGCAACTACATGAGCCACCGTAATTTTTTGTCCTCACATGTCAAACTTTCAGGTATTTAAAGACAGCTGTTTATTTTCCCTAGAATTTTCTCCTCTCCAGTAGAAACAAATTTGTGCTGTTTGTGCTTAGTCACTCAGTCATGTCCGACTCTTTGTGACCCCATGGACTGCAGTCTGCCAGGCTCCTCTGTCCATGGGGCTTCTCCATGCAAGAATACTGGAGTGGGTTGTCATGCCCTCCTTCAGGGAATCTTCCCAACCCAGGGATCAACCCAGGTTTCCTGCAATGCAGGTAGATTCTTTACCATCTGAACCACCAGGGAAGCCAAGAAAAAAATTGGGATCTTTATCAAAGGATTTAGTTCCTAGTTTAATGCTACTTTATTCACTTTTAGCACTCTCATTTGCCTGAAAAGTATATGCCCTCCACCATCATGCTTTACATACTCAGACTGAACTAAAAAACTGGAATATCTGCCTTAAACAACAAATAGATAAAAAGCTTCCTTATCTAACTTATGTAGAGTCCCATCTACCAGATGCTAGGAGTTTTCCCCTAACAACAATGGGGGAGTAAAAACATGGTCTTAAGAGCTCCATGGGGATAAAGGGAGATCATGCAAAGAGGCATAAATTCCAGCTGTTGGAACTTAGGCAGTCTAACTACTGAGTGGAACAGATGATACATTACAGGACGTTTTCCCTTGGGTCATGTGAATTTTAGGATCAAAATATCTAGCAGAATAAAAATAGGTCCTGAATAAAACTACAACATACTGAAGATGAATAAATATGACTCTAATAGCCTAATAAAACAGATTGCATTATCTTTTAGTTAGTTTTTACATAAATGAAATACTATTATATATTAACCTCCTCTCTTAAGAATTTTAGAGGAAACTTTTTTTACTTGATTTTTCAAGGTCTCTTACAAGTTAATTTATTAGAGCAATTATGGTTAATCAAAACAAAATCATACATGATTTCCAAATAGATTTCAAAGTTAAGGGCAAGAACTATGTTTTTCCTTTCTTGTATTAAATCCAATGATTGTAATATAAAGGATACTCAAATTATGTGCTTATTAACATAAAAATGATTATGAATAAATGAAAATTTATTTTAAAGCCTAAGAAATGACAAACTTTTGGTTAGTCTTCAGAGTCTTTATTATTGGGTCTGCAGAACAACCAAAAATTTCAAATTGTTCCTTGGAAATTGATCTACTTACTTCTCATATATTCCACTAATAACCAATAAGCAGCTTATACAAATCACATAGAAAGGCACTGAGACTTTCCATTTGCGCAAGACAAGAGGAAGATCCCATTTCTTAATCTCCTCTTCTCTTCCTTGGCTTTCCTGTCTTTGCTAGTAGCTTCTTACGATCACTAGCAGTTTCTCTTAAATAGCATTCTGTTACTTGGATACCTCAACTGCAGCCATCTCTTTATAGGACATCATGAATGTTTTAGTTAGTTTGGGTTGAGAATTTCTAAGCCTTGCTTTTTTCCTTTTCTTTATTCACCACTTGACCCCATTGTTTCAGTTTCCAGTAAGTCTTGTCACTTCTACTAATAAGAATGGAGTCACACTGCCTTAGCTCCCATACCTCAAGAGGAACAGGTCTGCGAGCTATATATAAAGCTTTAAATTTATAAAGCTTCTTGAAAAAGAAGTTACGAAAATTACTTCTTTTTGATTTAGTAGTAGTGAAGTCGCTCAGTCGTGTCCGACTCTTTGCGACTCCATGGACAGTAGCCTACCAGGCTCTTCAGTCCATGGAATTCTCCAGGCAAGAGAACTGGAGTGGGTTGCCATTTCCTTCTCCAGGGGATCTTCCTGACCCAGGGATCGAGCCTGGGTCTCCAACATTCCAGGCAGATGCTTTAACCTCTGAGCCACAGTAGCTAAATAATTTGAAAAATTAAAGTACTTGCTAAGGGTCAGTTTAGGGAATCTTGGCTTTAATTTTTGAGATAACTTTTTATCAAAATGAAAAATCCTTGGGATAAGGGCAATTTCAAACTATGGGAAAGAAACTAGGGAATAATTTGTTACAGCCTTAAGATACAGAGCAAAGGATGTTATTACTTTGGGTAAATAAAGTTTGAGCTTCACTTACATGAATTGCTACATCCCTTCACCTTTGGCCAGAAGATTCTTCTTATAAAAGTATCTGTGTTATTATGCTATTTCATGCTGCAAAGACAGAAATATTTTATGTTAGATATCTCTTCAAGCTTATGACACTCCAGTTTTATTAGTATTTTTCATGATAATCCTCATAATCATATATGTATTCACACATGATTTGGGGTTTTCATTTATCCATTTGCATGCACCCTTGTGAGATGTGAGCTTCCTTTTTTAATTCTTTATTACCAAAGAGGATCATACATTTTCCTTCAAAATAACCCAAAGAGAATCATAACATTTTAATGCTGCAAAGTTCCCCAGAGGTCATATACTTCAAGATCTTCATTTTACAGATGAAGTAACTGAGGCCCAGAGGTTAAATGCCTAGGCAACTATTACAGAATGCAATTTAAATGGCACTGCAAGCTTCAAAGCAACTCATTCATTGGCCTGCAAAGATCCTACCTCTCCCACCTGGTCCAAAATTCCCATCAGTTTCACAATGCCTAACACTTAAAGTACTTATATCAATTAATCAATAGGGACTGGATAAATGGAATCATTGTTCTTTTATGGATATTCTTAACATTGGGGATGGAGTGAACTAAGCACAATTTGTCTTTGATAGCCCTTTCCATCTCTTTCTTACTCTCTTGCTTTTCTCTTCTACAGCCTCAGAGGACTCTAGCTTCTGAAGCCAGCTCCCATCACCACGCCTAATGGGGTTTTTAGTTCCCAGGAGTGACTCACATATTTCTACATTACCTCACCGACTAGCCAAACTTATTTGATGTGTGTTCTATTAATCTACATAACCAGGATCTGCTATGGTAAACTACAATCTATAGGCCACTACTATTTTCCCCTATCTTTCAAATAACTCACTAATCTCTAACTTGCTAGCACATCAAATATTGAGGCATACTACAAAGACTTCCTGGAGAAGGCAATGGCACCCCACTCCAGCACTCTTGCCTGGAAAATCCATGGACAGAGGAGCCTGGTGGGCTGAGGTCCATGGGGCGGCGAAGAGTCAGACACGACTGAGTGACTTCCCTTTCACTTTTCACTTTCCTGCATTGGAGAAGGAAATGGCAACCCACTCCAATGTTCTTGCCTGGAGAATCCCAGGGATGGTGGAGCCTGGTGGGCTGCCATCTATGGGGTTGCACAGAGTTGGACACAACTTAAGCGACTTAGCAGCAGCAGCAGCATAAAGACTTCCTGGGCTTCCCTGGTGGCTCAAACAGTAAAGAATCTGCTTACAATGTGGAAGACCCAGCTTCCATCCCTGGGTCAGGAAGATGCCCTGGAGAAGGGAATGGCAACCCATCCCAGCATTCTTGCCTGGAGAATTCCATGGCCAGAGGAGCTTGGCAGGCTACAGTCCCTGGAGTCACAAAGAGTCAGGCATGACTGAGTGACTAAGACACACACACACACACACACACACACACATACACATAAAGACTTTCTATATCTCATGGCTTTAAATATTGATCCTTTAAATGGAATAATTCTAGAACAGCAATGACTCAGAGACAGAGATATCCCTTTTGCAAATGCAGCCCTTCAATGGTGTACATCAGCTGCCCATAGCTGTCTACCATCAGAACCTAACAGTAACTTTTTCTCTATGACATTCTCCTGTGTCAGTTGCAAGGACTCAAGTGAGGAGCATTTTAGTTCTTCATGCAAAAAAAAAAAAAAAGCTTCTGAACTTTTTCTCTGGGTAATCTAATTGGTCTCTAGAGTGCCCTGTGTGTGTATGTGGTAGTTGCTCAGTTATGGCCGACTCTATGTGACCCCATGGACTGTAGCCCTTCAGGCTCCTTTGTCCATGGAATTCTTGAGGCAAGGATACTAGAACGGGTTGCCATTCCCTTCTCCAGAGGATCTTCCTGACCCAGGGATTCAACCGAGGGCTTCTGCACTGCAGGTGGGCTCTTCACCATCTGAGCCACCACATGTTATTCATTCTTTCTGATATATGTTTGATTGGGTCTGGTCTTTTAAGGCCAGTTGAAGTTTCTTGAAATTAATAATGTAGACAATTATGCTTACCCAGCAACAGTGAAAACAATAATTATAATAACAAAATATTTACTAAATATTTCATATGTGTCAGTTTGCTAAAAATTCTTTATATGCTTTGTCTCATGTAATCATTTCAACAACACTTTGATCTGTATGCTATTAATATCTTGTATTTTGTTGATGTGGAGACTGCTGGATGTGTGATCTTGGGAAAAATTACTTAGCTTTTTTGGGTTTCTCTAAAATGGGTAATAACAATTTGATTGAAGATTCAATGTAATATCCACATATGATGTTTATCATGGTGCTTGGCTTATAGGAAGTGTTTCAAAAATGATAGCCTTTATTGAGGAAATTGTTCTAGTTCATATAGCTAGAAAGTGGTAGAGCCAAGGATCAAAGCAGGGCAGTCAGCCTCCAGAGATATACTTTACTGTTTCCAAAATGGTAAGTACAAAGTATTTATGAAGGTGGTTATTATCAAACATGCCTAGATTCTGAAACAAAAACAGCTATCTCTGACAATTTGTTTTTCCCAAAAGAACTTCAATTTAATCATTTAATTCCTTAAAATTTTATTTTTAGTTTTTTAATATCCTTTAACAAATTTGTTGACTGTATAGAGCTTCTCCATCTTTGGCTGCAAAGAATATAATCCATCTGATTTTGGTGTTGACCATCTGGTGATGTCCATGTGTAGAGTCTTCTCTTGTGCTGTTGGGAGAAGGTGTTTGCTACCACCAGTGCATTCTCTTGGCAAAACTCTATTATCCTCTGCCCTGCTTCATTCGTATTCCAAGGCCAAATTTGCCTGTTACTCCAGGTGTTTCTTGACTTCCTACTTTTGCATTCTAGCCCCCTATAATGAAAAGGACATCTTTTTTGGGTGTTAGTTCCAAAAGGTCTTGTAGGTCTTCATAGAACCGTTCAACTTCAGCTTCTTCAGCATTACTGGTTGGGGCATAGACTTGGTTACTGTGATATTGAATGGTTTGCCTAGGAAACGAACAGAGATCATTCTGTCGTTTTTGAGATTGCATCCAAGGACTGCATTTTGGACTCTTTTGTTGACTATGATGGCTATTCCATTTCTTCTAAAGGATTCCTGCCCACAGTCATAGATATAAAATTCATCTGAGTTAAATTCACCCATTCCAGTCCATTTTAATTCGCTGATTCCTAGAATGTAAGGAGCTGACTGTGGCTCCGATCATGAACTCCTTATTACAAAATTCAGACTTAAATTGAAGAAAATAGGGAAAACCACTAGACCATTCAGGGATGACCTAAATCAAATCCCTTATGATTATACAGTGGAAGTAAGAAATAGATTTAAGGGACTAGATCTGACAGACAGAGTGCCTGATGAACTATGGACGGAGGTTCGTGACATTGTACAGGAGACAGGGATCAAGACCATCCCCATGGAAAAGAAATGCAAAAAAAGCAAAATGGCTGTCTGGGGAGGCCTTACAAATAGGTGTGAAAAGAAGAGAAGCGAAAAGCAAAGGAGAAAAGGAAAGATATACGCATCTGAATGCAGAGTTCCAAAGAACAGCAAGAAGAGATAAGATAGCCTTCCTCAGTGATCAATGCAAAAAAATAGAGGAAAACAACAGAATGGGAAAGACTAGAGATCTCTTCAAGAAAGTTAGAGATACCAAGGGAACATTTCATGCAAAGATGGGCTCGATAAAGGACAGAAATTGTATGGACCTCACAGAACCAGAAGGTATTAAGAAGAGGTGGCAAGAATGCACAGAAGAACTGTACAAAAAAGATCTGCACGACCCAGATAATCATGATGGTGTGATCACTGACCTAGAGCCACACATCCTGGAATATGAAGTCAAGTGGGCCTTAGAAAGCATCATTGCCGGGAGAAATATCAATAACCTCAGATATGCAGATGACACCACTGTTATGGCAGAAAGTGAAGAGGAACTAAAAAGCCTTTTGATGAAAGTGAAAGTGGAGAGTGAAAAAGTTGGCTTAAAGCTCAACATTCAGAAAACGAAGATCATGGCATCCGGTCCCATCACTTCATGGGAAATAGATGGGGAAACAGTGGAAACAGTGTCAGACTTTATTTTGGGGGGCTCCAAAATCACTGCAGATGGTGATTGCAGCCATGAAATTAAAAGACGCTTACTCCTTGGAAGGAAAGTTATGACTAACCTAGATAGCATATTCAAAAGCAGAGACATTACTTTGCCAACAAAGGTCCGTCTAGTCAAGGCTATGGTTTTTCCTGTGGTCAGGTATGGATGTGAGAGTTGGACTGTGAAGAAGGCTGAGTGCCGAAGAATTGATGCTTTTGAACTGTGGTGTTGCAGAAGACTCTTGAGAGTCCCTTGGACTGCAAGGAGATCCAACCAGTCCATTCTGAAAGAGATCAGCCCTGGGATTTCTTTGGAAGGAATGATGCTAAAGCTGAAACTCCAGTATTTGGCCACCTCATGAGAAGAGTTGACTCATTGGAAAAGACTTTGATTATGGGAGGGATTTAGGGCAGGAGAAAAAGAGGATGACAGAGGATTAGATTGCTGGATGGCATCACCGACTCAATGGACATGAGTTTGGGTAAACTCCAGGAGTTGGTGATAGACAGGGAGGCCTGGCTTGCTGTGATTCATGGGGTTGCAAAGAGTTGGACACAACTGAGCGACTGAACTGAACTTAACAAATTTAAAAGACTGCAGTAGTAGTCTTACAGTTATTTAAATACATTATAAATGCTTACACATAGATGCTGACAAAGAAAAACTTTAGTTCACGACAAAATTAACAAAAGCATACGCTTGTACAAAGGTAACCGATTTTTCTTTTTTTCATTGATGTATATTTGATTTACAATATTGTGTTAGTTTCAGGTATACAGCAAAGTGATTCAGTTATATATATATTTCAGACTATTTTCTATCATAGGTTAGTATAAAATATTGAACATAGTCCCCTGTGCTATCCTGTAAATCCTTGCTTTTTATCTATTTTATGTATAGTAGTTTGTATCTGTTAATCTCATACTTCTAATTTATCTCTCCCCTTGTCCCTTTGGTAACCATAAGTTTATTTTCTATGTCTGTGTTCTGTCTGTGAGTCTGTTTCTGTTTGTATACAGACATATTTGTATAATCTTTTGGATTACATGTGTCTGACTTACTTCACTTAGTATGGTATCCTCTAGGTCAACCTATGTTGCTGCAAATGGCAATATTTCATTGTTTTTATGGTTGAGTAATATTCCTATATATATGCCATTACAAGGGCCCTCACCAGGCAGGTAGCTCAGTCGTGTCTGACTCTTTGTGACCCCATGGACTGTAGCCCACCAAGCTCCTCTGTCCATGGAATTTTCTAGGCAAGAGTACTGGAGTGAATTGCCATTTCCTTCTCCAGGGGAATCTTCCCAACCCAGGGATCAAACCCAGGTCTTTCGCATTGCAGGCAGATGCTTTACCATCTGAGCCACTAGGGAATCCCTTCTGAAACCAGTTAGTTGTCTGTTGATGGGCACTTGGGTTGCGCCCATGTCTTACTATTGTAAATACTGCTGCTATAAACATTGGGGTGCATGTATCTTTTGGAATTAGAGTTTTCATCTTTTTCAATTATATGCTCAGGAGTGAGACTACTAGATCATATTGTAGCTCTGTATTTAATTTTTTTAAAGCATCTCCTTACTGTTTTCCATAGTGACTGCAACAATTTACATTCCCATCTACAGGGCAAAAGGGTTTCCTTTTCTCCAAATGCTCTCCAGCATTTATTATCGGTAGACTTTCTGATGATAGCCATTCTGACCTATGTGAGGTGGTACCTCACTGTGGTTTTGATTTGCATTTCACTAGTAATAAGTGATGTTGAGCATCTTTTCATGTGCATGTCAGCCATCTATCTATATCTTCTTTGAAGAAATGTCTATTTAGGTCTTCTGCCCTAACAATTTTCACAGAACAGGAACAAATTATACTAAAATTTATATGGAGCTTTGAAAGACCATGAATTGCCAAATGAAATCCTCAGGGAAAAGAACAAAGCTGGTGTCATAACACTTCTAGATTTCAGACAATATTACAAAGCTACAGTAATCAAAGCAGCATGGTATTGGCAAAGAAACAGACATATCAATCAGTAAAACAGAATAGAGGCCCAGAAACAAACCTACACACCTATAGTCAATTAATTTATGACAAGGTAGTTAAGAATACACAACGGAGAAAAGACAGTCTCCTCAGCAAGTGGTGCTGAGAAAGTTGGAGAGCTACATGTGAATCAATGAAATTAGAATACTCCCTCACACTATACACAAAAATAAACTCAAAATGGTTTAAATACCTAATTATAAGACATAACACCATAATAACTCATAGAAGAAAACATAGGCAAAATATTCTCAGACATAAATTATAGAAATATTTTCTTAGATTCAGTCCCCAAGCAAAGGAAATAAAACAAAAAAGAAACAAATTGGGCATAATCAAATATAAAAAATTTTATACAACAAAGGAAACCATCAACAAACAAAAAGACAGACTACTGAACGAAAGAAAATATTTGCAAATAATACAACTAACAAGGGGTTAATATTCAAAATATACAAACAGCTTATACAACTTAACATTAAAAAAACACAACCCAATCAAAAAGTGGACAAAAAGAAACTCACCTTTTGTTTCAGCAGAGGTTCAAAAATTTTGGAAAGAAAACTATGTTTAAAACAATCTCTGACGAGCAAATGTCCTCTTAAAGTGGGATTTTGGGAAGTTAGGTAAGCTTTATAATTGGTCTTCAGATAAATTGATAGTCCTTGGTTGACTATAAAAAGGCAAGAAGAATTTTAGGGAAGTTTCAAAAAGAGATAAGAGTGTTAGTGTTGTAGGTAGAGGATCATCAGTGGCCTAGCATTTCTTGGAATAAGTGGAGTTAATAGTGGCTGTTATGGCAAGTCATTTCTCAATATTTACAACTTATCTTCATCAGAACCCTGTGAGGAAGATAGGATGGTGATTATTACTCCCTCTATTGCCACTGAAGAAATAACAGCTGATGAATTAAAGTTCTAAGGCCACACAGCTATTAAAGTGATAAACAACTTTGATTAAAATCTAGGTTTTCTCATTTCTTGTTCATTGTTATTTACCATATAACACTAATTCCATATTTCTTTTGCCAGTTTATTTTTTGATTACAAAAAATTTTGATTGAGAAATCTAGGAATTCTTTAATATGGAATCAAAATATATTTTCACTATGCACTAGAGAAATTACTTGGTAATCAGTTTATTCCCACTGGCCATTAGAAGGGAGTTTATTTTCAGAAGATAAAAGCTACATGCATGTGTTATTTAAAAGTTTCTCCTGTTGACATCTGGAAGAATGATTTGCTAATCTGATATTTTTTCTCCTCTAAATATCTCTTAAAATTATGTACAAACTGTGCAAATCTATCCACTTTATACAAAAAATGTATTTTATATATAAGATGCAGCTTTCTTATCTTTAACATTTTAAGGCTTACTCTGCACTTCTTATTCCTCCTTGATAGCCAAAGATACTGAGTGTGAAGAAATCTTTCTTGTAACTGGTTAAGTGGTCAGTTAAACATATAGGGACTTTCCCCTCTACATAAAATCTTTTCTCCATTTTTGTAAAGTCAAGTCTTCAAGCAATTTGTCCTTGCTCAAAGATAGCATGACAGACTGGAGAGCCCTGAGTGGACTGAGGTCATTTAAGTGCCCAAACAACAGACCAAGCACCAAGAGACTTGCCTACTGGATTTAATTTGCATAGCTCATATTCTTAAGGCTTTTGTGTGTGTCAAACAATGAGTCTTAGTAACTGCAGAAGGAGATACAGGTTGGGACCACCACAACCTCCATTACTTCATCCTCTTTCTCTCTACCTCTAGTTTCATCGTGTGAAGATTATTGATGCTGGCAAGTGAATAAAAAGAATCAAAGTCAACATTTCCAAGAAAATTATATCCAATTTCATTACTGAAATTAGTGGTAATTACTATAAGCCATTTTTGGTAATGCAAATACATTTTCTGGAAATTGCAAAGAAACTGTAGATCAAGATTTAAAATAAGAATCTATAAGGGAAGTCAAGTATAACCTCTTGGGTTACTGTTTCACTCAATTGCTTATTTCTTAAGAAAGGAATATGGTTTACATTTTATACTAGCATGAATCAAAGAAAAATAAGATAAGGATTCCAAAGTAGCAAAACTATAAAGGCAAACTAAACCTTTTCTGTTTTTAATGTGAATAGTTTGGGGAAAGAAGAAGAAAAAAGACCAGTGAGCTGCCTGTTCCTGAGGCAGGCAGGCAGCACTGAGGGAAACAAGCCAGGCACTCAAGCCAAAACATTCCAAAGAGGGAACACGACTGCCAGGAAGTGCTTTGATTTCAGGCTAAAATTTTTGTAGATTAATGGAAGAAAGGTAAAGGATTACTTAGGAGCTAAAGGATTAGTGAGGAGGTAATGGATTGTACCTTAAGCATTTATCTCTACAATTCTTTTTGCTAAATTGTCATCTTTAAAATAGTGGTAGTTGAGCTCAACTACTCAAAAGCAAAGCTGATTTTTTATATAAAATATAAATACATAGGAAAATAATAATTATATCATGGAAGCACAAGAACACTACAACTTAGAAATCCTAGGGAATGATTCTGTAACTTAAGCCTTTCCCTTTGGAACTAACATCAGTAGGAGCTCTTGTTACCTGGTGGCAGTATTTCTAGGTAGCAAACTAATCTCTTTGAAAATATAATATAACTTCTTGAATATGGAATCTAAAAGTAAAGACATGAAGTAATGTCTCATGGATTGACAAGATGTATCTTTTTTTTTTTTTTTTTTTGCCTAGGTTCATTGATGATATGTTTATCTGAGGTCTCCCTTCATTTCCTCCTCCCCACCTCCGCCCAAATTAGTTAAATCTGAAAGTTTTATTGTAAAGACCTAGCCTAAAATTTCAAATATGTTTAATTGACTCAGGTGAGAACTCTACAAAGTAGTTGGATGATCAATTTGTAGAGAAGTTAATTGGCTCATTAAATAGCTAATTAATTTAATTATATAAGACTCAGTTAATAGGGATGTAAATTGATACAAGTGGAAATGACACACAGTTGTGGATGAGTCTTGTGGTAAAAGTAAAGTATGATGCTGTAAAGAACAACATTGCATAGGAACCTGGAATGCTAGGTCCATGGTAAATTGGATGTGGTCAAACAGGAGATGGCAAGGGTGAACATTGATATTTTCAGAATCAGTGAACTAAAATGGACCAGAATGGGCAAATTTAATTCAGATGACCATTATATCTACTACTGTGGGTAAGAATCCCTTAGAAGAAATGGAGTAGCCCTCATAGTCAACAATAGAATCTGAAATGCAGTACTTGGGTGCAATTTCAAAAATGACAGAATGATCTCGGTTAGTTACCAAGGTAAACCATTCACCATCACAGTAATCCAAGTCTATTCCCCAACCACTAACACAAAAGAAGCTTAAATTGAATAGGTCTATGAAGATCTACAAGATCTTCTAACACACACACACACACACAAAGACATCCTTTTGATTGTAGGGGAATGGAATGCAAAAATAGAAAGTCAACAGATCCTAGGAGTAACAGGCAAGTTTGGCCTTGGAATACAAAATGAAGCAGAGCAGAGACTTACAAATGTTTGCCAACAGAACATATTGGTCATAGCAAACACCCTGTCCCAACAGCACAAGATACAAGTCTACACATGGACATCACCAGATGGTCAATACTGAAATCAAATTGACTATAGTCTTTACAGTCAAAGATGGAGAAGCTCTATACAGTCAGCAAAGATAAGACCTAGAGCTCATTGTGGTTCAGATCATAAGCTCCTTATTGCAAAAATCAGACTTGAATTGAAGAAAGTAGGGGAAAACACTAGGCCATTCTGGCATGACCTAAATCAAATCCCTTATGATTATAGAATGGAAGTGACAAATACATTCAAGGGATTAGCTCTGATAGAGTACCTAAAGAACTATGGACGGAGCTCCATCACATTGTACAGAAGGTGGTGACCAAATCCATCCCCAAGAAAAAGAAATGCAAAAAGGTAAAATGGTTGTCTGAAGAGGGCTACAAATAGCTGAGAAAAAAGACAAAGGAAAAGATATACCAACCTGAATTCAGAGTTCCAAAGAATAGCAAAGAGAGATAAGAAAGCTTTCTTAAGTGAACAATGCAGAGAAATAGAGGAAAATAATAGAATGGGAAAAATGAGAGATCTCTTCAAGAAAATACAGATACCAAGGGAACATTTCATGCAAAGATGGGCACAATAAAGGACAGAAATGGTAAGGGCCTAACATATGCAGAATAGATTAAGAAGAGGTGGCAAGAATACACAGAACTGTACAAAAAAGTCCTTAATGACCCAAATAACCATGATGGTGTGTGATCACTCACCTAGAGTCAGACATCCTGGAGTATGAAGTCAAGTGACCCTTAAGAAGCATTACTAAGAACAAAACTAGTGGAGGTGATTGAATTCCAGCTGAGCTATTTCAAATCCTATAAGGTGATGCTGTTAAAGTGCTGCACTTAATACACCAGCAAATTTGAAAAACTCAGCAGTGGCCACAGGACTGGAAAAGGTCAGTTTTCACTTCAGTCCCAAAGAAGAGCAATGTCAAAGAAAGTTCAAACCACCACACAATTGCGCTCATTTCACATGTTAGTAAGGTAATGCTCAAAATCCTTCAAACTAGGCTTCAACAGTACATGAACTGAGAACTTCCAGATGTAGAAGCTGGATTTAGAAAGAGCAGAGGAATGAGAGATCAAATTGCCAACATCTGGTGGATCATAGAAAAGACAGGAGAATTCCATAAAAACATCTACTTCTGCTTCATTGACTATGCTAAACCCTTTGACTGTGTGGATCACAATAAACTGTGGAAAATTCTTTAAGAGATGGGAGTGCCAGACCACCTTATTTGTCTCCTAAGAAACCTGTATGCAGGTCAAAAAGCAACAGTTAGAACCAGACATGAAACAATGGACTGGTTCAATATTGGGAAAGGAGTAAATCAAGGCTGTATATTGTCACACTGCTTATTTAACTTATATGCAGGTTACATCATGCAAAATGCCCAGCTGGATAAAGCACAAGCTGGAATCAAGATTATCAGGAGGAATATTAAAAACCTCAGATTTATGCAGATGACACCACCCTTACGGCAGAAGAACTAAAGAGCCTCTTGATGAAGGTGAAAGAGAATGAAAAAGCTGGCTTAAAACTCAGCATTCAAAAAACAAAGATCATGGCATCCAGTCCTATCACTTCATGGCAAATAGATGGGGAAACAATGGAAACAGTGACAGACTTTATTTTCTTGGGCTCCAAAATCACTGCAGTTGGTGACTGCAGCCATGAAATTAAAAAACACTTGCTGCTTGGAAGAAAAGCTTTGCAAACCTAGACTGTGCATTAAAAAGCAGAGCCATCACTTTGCCAACAAAGGTCTGCATAGCCAAACCTACGGTTTCTCCAGTAGTCATGTATGGATGTGAGAGTTGGACCACAGTGAAGGCTGAATGCTGAATAATTGATGCTTTTGAACTATGGTGTTGGAGATGGCTCTCGAGAGTCCCTTTGACAGCAAGGAGATCAAATCAGTCAATCCTAAAGGAAACCAACCCTGAATATTCATTGGAAGGACTGATGATGCAACTGAAGCTCCAATACTTTGGCCACCTGATGTGAAGAGCCAACTCATTGGAAAAGACCCTGATACTGAGAAAGATTGGAGGCAAAAGGAGAAAGGAGTGACAAAGGATGAGATGGTTGGATCGCACCAACAACTCAATGTATATGAGTTTGAGCAAACTGCAGGAGATAATGAAGGACAGGGAAGCCTGGCACACTACAGTCTGCAGTCACAATCAGAGACAACTGAACAACCAAACAACAACAATGATTTCATCCATATTGCAACTAAATTGAATAGGCTATGTGGTTCATGTATTTACTGCTCAGTAATTGGCCATTAAGACAAGCAAGGGAGTTAGATCAATATAGTGTAGTAGGAGGAGGCACAACTCATCTACCCCCACCCCACAAACACATCAAAAATACATCAACACATGGAACAATTTTCACTGAAAACTAGCTAGAGGTTGGCAGAAAGGTTCCTATACAACCATGGCTGTAAGAAAGATCCACATGGAACTGGGGAGAAAGAGAAGAGCATTTGGGTCAGGACCTGTGCCTCTGAAAGGGGACTCAGAGGAAAAGGGAGATTACATGGGTGAAGATCCCTGAGAAATAAGCAGTTGGAGCCACATATTGGGCACCCCAGCCATAAGGTACAACAAAAGGAAGACAAACCCCTTGGCTTTTTGGAGGGCCAGTGGGACTAACAGTAGAGCTGTAGGAAGAGAGACCCCGCTCAGGAAGAGTGTACCTGCACTTCCTTGCTACAATGCAGGGCGAAGAGCATGTCTTAAGAATGCAGGGGTGGCTAACTGCATTTCTTGCTACTATTCCAGTACATGCCCTGGCCTGAGCTGAGTGAATGCCCAGCACCTCTTGCCTCATGTGACAGCTCTACACTGAAGCAAAAGCTGCCATGACTGGGGAAAGACCTCAGCCATGAGATTCTGAGGTGACTCAAACTCAAAGTGGTGTCTGAGCAGAGAGGGGGCAATCACTGCTGGCATTTACACTAGCAGTATATCAGATGAGTTACCTAAGTACCAAAGGACTGTAGCTGTGCAGTGCCCCAGACTTCACCAACTGCCCAAGCCAGCCCCTCTTGCTCCAGTGCTTCTGGGAGTGGAGAGAGCTCACACTTCAAGGGTACTGAACCATATCAGATCCAATCCTCAGGGTTTCTGCTCCAGCAACTTGTGACCTGACCCCACCCCTAACAGGGTTGTGATGGCCATTGACCAGAAAAGGAGCCCCAGACCACATCAGACTCTGGTTCTAGCTACTCTATCTCAAGTTCCACAACCTACCAAAGTGATACCCACCAGCACAACCTAAGGAAAGACACAACTTGTGTTCTCATAAAATTCAGTTCTCCTACCAAAACCGCTGGGTACATACAGACTGTATAGGGCTACTCCACATAAGGATATACCTTCAAGACTACAATAGGCAACTGTTTTACCTTATTTCCTAGAGACATAGAAAGTTAATTAAAATGAGAAAACAGAAGAATTTGTCTCAATTGAAAAAGCAAGAGAAAATGTCAATAAAAAACAACTAATAAAACAAATAAGCAATTTACCAGATTAAAAAACTCAAAACATTAGTTAAAAGGATGCTAACTGAATTAGAGAAAAGAATAGATGAACACAGTGAAAATTTTGACATGGATCTACAGAACACAAGAAGAACCACTCAGAACTGAAGAATATAAAAACTAAAATGAAAAACACACTGGAAGGAATGAATAGCTGACTAGGTGATACAGAAAAGGAAGATAAAATAATGGAAATCACCCAATAAGAATGTAAAAGTAAATAAACATCTAAAAATTAGAAAAGTTTAATGAATCTTTGGGATAACATCAAGCTTAACAACATTCCCATTATAGGATTCCCAGAGGAAAAGAAAAGGAATTTGAAAATGTACTTAACAAAATCATGGCTTAAAACTTCCCAGACCTGAAGAAAGAATTCAGTGAAGTTGCAAGATACAAGATTAATATACAGAAATCTATTATACTAATAATAAAATATAAAATATAATATAAAAGTATATTACAAATACAATATATAAAAATATATAAATATAAAAATAGGAAGTAGAAAAGCAATCTTATTTAAAATTTCAATCAAAAAACGTGAAGTATTTGGGAATAAACTTAACCAAGGAGGCAAAAGAGCTATACTCTGAAAACTACAATACACTGATGAAGAAATTTGAAAATGATACAAAGAAATAGAAAGATATCATATATTCTTGGATTAGAAGAATTTATACTGTTCAGATGTCCATGTTAACCAAAGCAATCAACAGATTTAATGAAATCCCCATCAAAATACCAATTACATTTTTCACAGAAATACAACAAATAATCGCAAAATTTATAGGAAACTACAAAAGCCCCTAAATCGTTAAAGCAATTCTGAGAAAAAAGAACAAAGCTGGATGCATCATGCTTCCCGATTTCAGACTATACTGCAAAGCTGTAGTAATCAACAACATAGTAAGGCACAAAAACAGACATATTGATCAGTGAAGTAGAACAGAGAACCCAGGTGTAAACTCATGCACCTATGGTCAATTAATCTATGACAAAGTAGGCAAGAACATACAACGAGGAAAAGACAGTCTCTTCAGTAAGCAGTGTTACACATAAAAGAATGAAATCAGAACATTTTCTTATACCATGTACAAAAGTAAGCTAAAAATGGTTTAAAGATCTAACAGTACAACCGGAAACCATAAAACTGCTAGAAGAAAACACAGGGAGAATATTCTTTGACGTAAATTTTAGCAACATTTTTTTTTGGATCTATCTCCTAAAGGCAAAGGAAACACAAGCAAAAGTAAACAAGTGGGACTTAATTAAACTTGAAAACTTTTGCACAGCAGAGAAAACCACTGGCAAAGTGAAAAGACACCTCTTGGATAGGAAAAAATATTTGCAACTGATATGACTGATAAGGGGTTAATACTAAAATATATAAACAGTTCATATAATTCAACATCAAAAACAAACAAACAAACAAGCAATCCACTTAAAAAATGGGCCAAGGACCTGAATAGACATTTTTCCAGTAGACTAACAAGCACATGAAAAAAATGCTCAACATTGCTAATCATCAGATAAATGCAAATCAAAACCACAAGGAGGTATCACCAAATGACTATCATTAAAAATTCTACATATAACAAGTCTTGGCAAGGATGTCAACAAAAGGGAACCCAAGTACACTGTTGGGAGAATTGTAATCTGGTGCAGCCACTATGGAAAACAATATGGAATTCCTCAGAAAAAAAATAAAGGAGTAATAAATATATGTAATAATTATATATAATAAAGGGTAATAAATTACCCCGGAGAAGGCAATGGCAACCCATTCCAGTACTCTTGCCTGGCAAATCCCATGGACGGAGGAGCCTAGTAGGCTGCAGTCCATGGGGTCGCTAAGAGTCGGACACGACTAAGTGACTTCACTTTCCCTTTTCACTTTCCTGCATTGGAGAAGGAAATGGCAACCCACTCCAGTGTTCTTGCCTGGGGAATCCCAGGGACGGGGGAGCCTGGTGGGCTGCCATCTATGGGGTTGCACTTAGCACTTAGCAGCAGCAGCAACCATATTACCCAGCAATTCCACTGCTAATATATATCTGAAGAAACCAAAAGCACTAATTTGGAAAGATACAGGCACCCTGATGCTCATAACAGCATTATTTACAATAGCCAAGATGTGAAAGCAGTATAAGTACCCCTCAACAGATGAATAGATAAACATGTGTCATATACATACAATGGATTATCACTTGGTCATAAAAAAGAATGAGATTCTGCCATTTGCAACAACATGGATGGACCTAGAGAGTATTATGCTTCAGTGAAATATGTCAGACAAAGGCAAATACTCTGTATTATAACTTATATGTGGAATCTAAAAGATAAAACAACCAAACATATATAACAAAACAGAAACAGACACACATATATAGAGAACCAGTGAGAAGAGAGAAGAGGGTACAGGAGAGTTAGGGATATGGGATTAAGAGACACAAATTATTCTCTATAAAATAAGTAAGGGGCTTCCCGGGTAGTCCAGTGGTTAAGATCCACTTGCCAGTGCAGGGGTATCAGTTCAATACCTGGTCTGGGAAGATTCCATATGCTGCAGGGCAACTACACCCGAGGGCCCTGACTATTGAGCCTGCACTCTGGAGCATGAAGGCCATAACTACTGAAGCAGGCTCACTTTAGAACTCGTGCTCCACAACAAGACAAGCCATTGCAACTAGAAAAAGCCTGTACACAGCAAGGAAGACCCAAAGCAGCCATAAGTAAATAAATATATAAAGGCTTCCCAGGTAGTGCTAGTGGGAAAGAACCTGCCTGCCGATGCCGGAGACGTAAGAGACATGGGTTCGATCCTTGGGTTGGGAAGATCCCCTAGAGGAAGGCATGGCAATCTAGTCCAGTATTCTTGCCTGGATTATCCCATGGAGAAAGGAGTCTGGTGGGCAACAGTCCATGGGGTCACACAGAGTCAGACACGACTGAAGTAACTTAGCATGCACACACACATATACATATTTAAATATAAATGAGCAACAAGAATATATTTTATAGCATGGGGAGATATAGCCATAATTGATAATAATTTTATATGGATTATAATCTATAAAAATATTGAATCATTTAAAAAAAAGAAGAGCAAGCAAGAATAATGAGCATAGAACTTATCTGTGAAGACTCTAATATGACATTGTGAGGGCTTTGATTAGTGATCAAAAGCATACATATAGGTCAGGATTTTCTCTTTCTTCTATATTACTTTTCCCATAACACATAACTTTCAAATCACAAGTTAGGACTGAACTTTTTCAGGTTCAAAATTAGTGCCGAAATTTTGGCTGTCTATTAATTTTTGGTTGTCCCTTCAATAGTAAACTCAAGATCAAATACAAGAAAAAAAAACTATAAACATATACTTAAGTTGAACCGTGTAAGGAATTTTCATTTACACCATTAATTTAATCTTCACAATCTCCCAGTGTGAAAAGTATTATTATCCCCTTGGTCTAGAAGAGGAACTTCAGGCTTAGAGAAGTCAAGGAATCAGTCAAACATGCAGGGGTATTAACTGACAGAAGCAAGAGTCTCCTCCAACCACTCCCCTTCTCCAATAGACTTAAATTTTATATTTAAAAATAGAAATAAATTTTTCCTGATGGAATGATCAGTGTAAAAATTTAAAGTACATAAAATTAAAGGATCGCCTCTCTGTCAATTTACACATGCACACACATGTATAAACATACACTCACATCCCTAAAATGACTGCCTAGCAATCCTGGCAGCTTACTTCTTCCCTCTGAAGAAGCACCTCTGACTGTTAAATTCTTTAAATTTTTACTGAGCTGTAGTCAAATCTGCTCAAGACTATAAAACGCTTCCTCTATGTTGAAAGCTTTTCTAATAATGTATATGAAAACAATTCTCGTGCCCTCACTTAGAGTTTTTTTCCTCATACCCAGTCCCTTCAACACTCACTTTCTCACACACACACACGTGCACAAATGAAAGGACTTCAAGATCTATGTTTTTCCTGGATTACACCTTGAAATTGAACATAATATTCCAGATACAGAATGATCAGCTGCAAAATATTTTACTGTCTTAACTTGGACATTCTATTTTAAAGCACTTTATTGACCATATGACTTTAAAATCTAAGTGTGCATTTACTTTCTGGGCATCTATATAAAAATTTTCACTTTTAATGAGTTTATAGCCAATTGAAACCTCTAAGCAATTTTGCCAGATCTCCTTCTTTCTATATTAAAAAACTTTTTGTCTTAATCTAATTAGGTATCCTCTTTTTTAAGTGAATCAGTTCTATGATCTAGTACATTATTAGTTGTCCCTTCCAAATTATATCATTTCCAATTGAACCCATTCACCTCCTGTGTCTTTAGGTCACTAATAAAAATGTCAAGCAGATCAGGACAAAATTCACAGCCCTGAAATTTGTCACTCAAAACATCCTTCAAACTTGATATCCATTATCAGCTGCTTTTATGTGCCATGCAATGTTGTGATAGACAAAAATCACTCGTGGCATTGGTCTTTTGAATTAGTTTAAATTCTCCATATTTTATACAATGATTATAGCATAAGATATTATAAAATTATATAGTGATTATATTCAAGATGACACATGGACCATCAATTTTTTTGTTCCTAGTTATGTATTTATTACAGGGTATATTAGAAAAAAATGTTATTACAAATCTGTGGCCTTAAAGATATTTTCATTTTGGATGAGGTTATGTTTAAATAAAAAAGGTCTGGTGACAAAGAAAAATGTAGGTATATAAAAGTAAACATGGCGTGTGAATATGACAAAAAATAAAGGTATTAATAAGCAAATGACTAAAAATAGAGAAAGTCTGGCATAGAGTTTTATAGTTTTCAATACACAAAACTATCATCTGGCCCACATAAAACCAGAACAGAGAGTACAGGCATTTGATGATGTCTCACAGAATATACAGCCATTGAAGTAAAGTGAAGTTGCTCAGTTGTGTCCGACTCTGTGACCCCATGGACTGTAACCTACAGGCTCCTCCATCCATGGGGTTTTCCAGACAAAAATACTGGAGCGGGTTGCCATTTCCTTCTCCGGGAGATCTTCCCAACCCAGGGAATGAACCCGGGTCTCCCGCGTTGTAGGCAGACGCTTTACCATCTGAGCCACCAGGGAAGTCCATTACCATTATTCTCAGTCAATAAGTCTCAAGAAACACAGGAAAAGAGTGACATACAATTTTAACTTGTCCTAAGCAAAACTAGGAATCAATATCTGCCTCTTATTCTTTATGAAATTAGGCAGAGTTAAAATATAACAATAGAAAAACTTTTAAATAAAAATACTTTTCAGTGTTTTTCCTAAAGTGCTCACAAGCCATCTGTCTAATAATCTGCTCTACAATTTGGCCTAATGCTTGTGAACCTACAATTTCTAGATATACTTTTACACCCACTGTGAAAATTAGAACATTGCCTATCTCCAGTCTTTTGACACTTCTGTTACCCAAAATTCCTCTGAGATACTTGGCAATAGCTCCTAAATCACAAGTGGATTTTTTTTTTATTACTCTGAGATGGATGCATTTCATCTGACCCTAAGGACTTGAATTAATTTATACCATCTGCATGCTCTCATCAATTAGTCAATTAACATTCTGAATATTCACTAAGTTTTGAGCAATACTTGTTTCCCCCAGGGAATTGAGAGTGCAGCAGGGAAGAAAGACATGTAAATAAATATGTATTTATTTCAACATAACAAGTGCTAGAACAGAAATATTTACAGAATGCTATATAGATACAGAGAAAAAACTAGCAATCCGTGTGTGGCTTTTAAAATGTAGAGATACGTGAGTTTAGTCTGAAAGACTGTCCATGAGTTTCCCCAGGCAAAGAGAGGCATTCAAACAAAAGGATTAGTAAGTTTAATATTCAGGAAACACTAAGAGGTTTGACAAAGGTGAAGCTCAAAACACATGAATGGAATAGACAGATGAGATGAAAGAAAAGTTCAAAACATACCATGAAGGGCTTTATATGTCATGGTAAGAAGTCTGAACTTAATTCTATAAATTATAGAGAACCAAAAACAGTTTTTAAGTGTGGAAAGGCATGATTTATTTAAAAAGAAAATAACTGGCAGGAGTATAGAAGTTGTCTTCTTTACTTGATTGGAGGGTGAGAAGGGAAAATGTGTGCCAAGCAATAGCAAGAATTTTAAGGAGGCTGCTGAGATAATGCAGGCAAGCAATGAGAACCAGAATCAAGGTGCTATCCTATCCTATTTGGGATTTCAATTTCTCATCAGCATATTCTGCTAATTTAATAATTAATTTTGATATTAGGTTGGTGCAAATATAATTACGGTTTTGAACCATGAATCAAAATCAAGACTCAAACACATCTTTATTAGTCAGAATAGGAACCATTTCAATCAACACATTTTTGCCAAAGAAAAATAGTTTGTTTATTCCTGCAGCATAAAGATCCATGCTTCAGGATTCCGCAAATTCTTGGAAAGCATTTTCTGCATCCTACTGGTTGTGGAAGCATTTCTCTGCAAGAAGTTGTTGAGATGCTTGAAGACCTAGTAGTCTGTTGGTGAGAGGTCAGATGAATATCATGGATGGCAAAACTTTGTAGCCCAATTTGTTCAACTTTTGAAGTGTTGGTTGTGTGATGTACAGTCGGGCACTGTCAAGAAGAATTGGGCCCTTTCCGTTGACCAATGCCAGTTGCAGGAGTTGCAGTTTTTGGTGCATCTCATTGATTTGCTGAGCATAATTCTCAGATGTAATGGTTTTGCCAGGGTTCAGAAAGCTGTAGTGGATCAGATGGGCAACAGACCACCAAACAGTGACCATGACCCTTTCTTAGTGCAAGTTTGGCTTTGGGAAGTACACTGGAGCCTCTTCTCAGTCCAATCACTGAGCTGGTCATCACCAGTTGTCGTGTACAATCCGCGTTTCGTTGCACATCACAATCCAATCAAGAAATGGTTTGTTGTTGTTGCGTAGAATAAAATGATACTTCAAAATGATTTTTTTAATTTGCTATTAGCTCACCCATTTATCAAACCTTTCCAGTTTGCTTCAAATGCTGAATGACCATACAACAGTCGATGTTGAGTTCTTCAGCAACTTCTCATGTAGTTGTAAGAGGATCAGCTTTGATGATGGTTCTCAATTGGTTCTTGTCAACGTTCAATAGCTGGTGACTATGCTCTTCATCTTCAAGGCTCTTGCTAATAAAAGAGGTGGGACACAGAAGATTGGCATGCTGCAGTCCATGAGGTCGCAAAAAGTCAGGCAAGACTTGGTAACTGAACAACAACAAATACAAGAGGTGAAAACAATATAGGGGACTAATTCTACTATTTCTTCATCACCTATTATTAGAATTTTCCCCAAGTGAGAATTAGCTATCACTTTCCTTTATTATATTTATTCTAAATGTAATTACAAATATTTACATTTATTCCAACATTATGTAAAAACTTTTGAACAATCGAAAGCCAAAATTTTGTTAGAATTTTATATAAACTTCAAACTATCTTAGGCTTTTATCTTTCCTGACACTATTGTTATAGGTTTCTGTTATCTTTCTCTTTGAATTTGATTACATATATGTGATAAAAATTTGCTAGATCCACACCCACCAGCTTCTGTTTCTACCTCCTTATAATTTACTAATAGCATGCATAAGTGCTCATGTCAGACATGACGTCTGACTCTTTGTAACCTCATGGACTGTACCTGGGCAGGCTCCTCTTTCCATGGAATTTTCCAAGCAACAGTACTGGAGTGGATTGCCATTTCCTACTCCAGAGGATCTTCCCAACCCAGGAATTGAACCCGCATTTTCTGCATTGGCAGTTGGATTTTCCTTTTTTATCACTGTGCCACCTGGGAAGCCCATAATTTACGAATAGCACTCACAGATTCTAGGCAGAAATGCATATATCTAGGCTAAAATGTGCATTTCCCTGTTTTAATTACCACTAGGTGTAACCATCTGACTAATTTTGACCAACAGAAGTAAAAGGAACTAGTTTGTGCAACTTAAGAGTATCCTTACAGTGTGCAGACATGATGTTCTTCCTTTCTTTCTTGATGTATATGTATGAAGTATGGTTGAAGTATAGAAGTGACGACTGGAGCTGGAGCAGCTATATTATACCACGAGGTGACTTTGAAAATAGTGTCTACATGCAACAGAACCACAAAATAGGCTGAGTCCATGAGAAAATTATAGAGCATAGTCCATAGTCATGGACTACCCACCTACAGATTTCAGCAGAAAAGAGAAATGAATTTCTATCCTATTTAAGCTACTATAACTTAAAGTTCTTCACAGCCAAGCCTAATCCCTAAGTGATAGGTATCTTTTAAATTTTAATCTCTTCCATCTTCTTTTAATGATCATAAAGTGAAAGTAGAAGATAAATCAAAAACATCACTGGCACGAGATAAGTCTAGTTACAATCTGTCACCATGTGAGTATATTACAAAATTATTTGAAAGTGAAGATGTAGTCACTCAGTCATGTCTGACTCTTTGAGACCCCATGGACTGCAGTCTGCCAGGCTCCTCTGTCCATGGAATTCTCCAGGTAAGAATACTAGAGTGGGTTGCTTCTCTTCTGCAGGGGATCTTCCTGACCCAGGGATCGAACCCAGGTCTCCTGCACTGCAGGCAGATTCCTTACCATCTGAGACACCAGGGAAGCCCATGTAATTATTTACTACAATATATTCCCTCACCTTTCATTTCATACCCATGACTCATTTATTTTTGCAGCTGAAGATTTTTACCTCTTAATCTCCCTCATTTATTTCTTTCCTCCTCCTGCTCCTCTTTTCTCTGGCAACCACCTGATTATTCTCTGTGTTTATAACTCTGTTTCTGCTTTGTTATATTTATTCATTTGTTTTGCTTTTTAGATGCCACATAAAAGTGAAATCATATAGTATTTGTCCTTTTCTTTCTGACTCATTTCAGCTAGCATAATACCCTCTAGATCCATTCCTGTTGTTTCAAACAGTAAGATTTCATTCTTTTTATGGTTGAGTAATATTCCATTATATATATATAGTATATTATATATATATATATATATATATATATATAGAGAGAGAGAGAGAGAGAGAGGCACTTATGTGCTTTCATATCTTCTGTTGTTGTTAAGTTGCTAAGTCATGTCCGACTCTTTGCAACCCCATGGACTACAGCATGCCAGGCTTCCCTATCTTGACTATTGCAAATAAATACTTCAATGAACATAGGAGTATATCTATCTTTTTTAATTAGTGTTTTTTTTTCTTCATATAAATACCCAGAAATGGAATTGCTAGATAATATGGTAGATCTATTTTAATTTTTTGAGGAATCTCCATACTGTTTTTCATAGTGGTTACACCAATTTACATTTCCACTAACATTTGTATGAAGGTTCCCTTTTCTCCACGTTCACCAATACTTGTTATTTGTTTTGTTTTTTATAACAGCCATTCTGACAGGTATGAGTGACATCTCATTGAGGTTTTGAGGGTTTGCATTTTCCTGATGATCAGTGATGTTGGGCATCTTTTCATATGCTTATTGGATATTTGTATGCCTTCTCTGGAAAAATGTCTATTCAGATCAACTACTCATTTTTTATTCAAGTTGTTTGGTTTTGGGTGGGTTTTTTGATGTGGCATTATATGAGTTCTCTGTATATATTATATATTAATCCTTTGTGAAATATATCATTTGTAAATATCTTCTCTTAAGTAGGAAGTCTTTTCATTTTGTTGAGAATTTCTTAGCTGTGCAAAAACTTTCAGCTTGATGCAGTCCCATTTGTTTATTTTTACTTTTCTTTCCTTTGCCTAAGGAAACTATCCAAAAAAAATATTATTATGAACAATGTCAAAGAGCATACTGCCTATTTTTTTTCTAGAAGTCTTATGAATTCAGGTATTACATGTAAGTGTTCTTCTTTGAATTTATTTTTGTGCATGGTATGAGAGAACAGTCTAGCTTGATTCTTTTGCACGTAGCTGTCTAGTTTTCCCTACATCATTTATGAGAAGGCTGTCTTTTCCCCACTGTATATTCTTGCTCCCTTCATCATGTTAATTGACCATAAGTATGTGGGTTTATTTCTGGGTTCTCTATTCTATTCCATTGATATATGTCTTATTTGTACCAGTAGCATATTGTTTTGATTATCATAACCTTGTAGTATAATTTGTAATCAGGGAGCATGACACCTCTAGCTTTCACCTTCTTTCTCAAGATTGTTTTGGCTATTCTAGGTCATTTGGATTGCCATTCTTTCTTTTAAATTTACTGGTCAAGGAAATCCATTTATCTTTTCAAAAAACTCTAAGAAATATACAGTCTTAGAAAGATATTTCTAAATTCAGACTGCATGGATTCAAATATGGCTATATTACTAAATGTCTGTGTGCCACTTGGAAAATTACTTGTTTTCTAAGCCTCAGTTTCTTTATCTATAAAACTGGGATGAATTGTGAGAATTAAATGAGATATTCAATATAACACACTTGTTACAGTATCTTGTATATTAGTAACTGTTCAGTAAATAACAACTATCACTACATAGCATGATTTAGTGATCCAGACATTTTCTCATTTTCTTTCTTTGGTTTTACAAACTTGAAAACAATACGGTCCCTATTATTCATGGTCATTCACACTTTTACACCTACAAGCAATTTTCTCTCATTGATCAGATTAAGCTCAGACTACAGGCTTATTCACTGTTTCCTCAACTTTGGGGGAAAAAAATCAAAGCACACTACCACTCTTTTGGCTTCTTTGAAAGGTGCCTCTTCATGCCATTTCATTACTCAGTTCTAATTCTAAACCCCATCCCACTCTAATCTTAATAACTACATTCTTGTCTTAATATTTTAAGGTCACTTTCTTCATTACTTATGTTCTGCATCGATATGGAGACATTTAAGGCCAAAGGTGTTATTAATGACCCTCTTCTTTACGTTCTCCAGTAAAAATACATCTCTTCCACTATGGATCTATCAGTGTTAGACCCACTGTCCTGTATATTATTTGGATTTTAAGTTTTTGAATAAACATTATATCTCTATCTCTAAATTCCTTTTAAATCTGAATTGAAAACTCTTTGAAAACTTTGCACATTTTCTTCCAGATTTTGTAAGATATATTCCAACTTTCCCAAGTTCTCAATTGGTCTGGAAAAGCTATTTCTATCCCATGACACTATATATTCAGTTAGCTATTTACTTCTAATAACTCTTTTTTTTTTTTTCACCATTTGATTTCTCCAGGATTCCAAAGTCACTTATCAAGTATTCTATACTTCTTTTGATGGTTTTGTTTATCACCAAAAGTGAGTAATGGTCAGCAGTTTCAAGGTCTTTTAGGTTTTCTATCTTTCTAGTAAATTTTCATGTGGCTACAGCCAAACACATCTTCAGTAAAGAGTAAATAAACATTCATCATTAAGACTGCTTAATGATTATTATAGGCTTTCTTAAATTAATAAACTCCTCTGAATTTTTAATGCTAATTTTTTAAAAAATATGAAAACAATTTCAATGAGGCTTTCAATCACAGAGCTAACAAGTAACTTAACCATAATTAAAAAGGAACATTCTTTCTTCCACACTATACTATCACAAAATTTAAACAACTCCCAGCCCCAAACTCTTAAAAATCTAGTCAGAGACTAAAATTAATACATATAATAATATAATAAAATTAAAGACTATAAATTATATTATGCTAAGTTGTAAAAATCATTACAGACTAAATATAATGTCAGTACTAAAATAGACACAATACTGTAAGAAAAAGAGATTGCACAGCTCAAAAAGATTAGTAATGATTTCATGAAGAGGGTGAAATTTTAACTGTGAATTTAATAATGTGTGCTGTGAGCTCAGTTGTGCACAACTCTTTGTGACCCCTTGGAGTGCAGCCCGGCTGTCCTGGTATTGTCCCAGTAACAATACTGGAGTTGGGTAGCCATTCTTTTCTCCAGGGGATCTTCTTGATGCAGGGATTGAACCCAGGATTCCTGTATTGCAGCAGATTCTTTACCATCTGAGCCATTGGAGAAGCCTGAATTTAAGAATGGTAAATTTAAGAATGGCGTGCTGAGATTCATGGGGTCGCAAAGAGTTGGACATGACTGAGCGACTGAACTGAACTGAACTGAACCCAACCATTCAATAGGCAATAGCTTAGAGGAAGGTTTACCAGTAACATTAAGGCATCTACTAGGCATTCCCATGACACATTCCTCAGAGAGTGAGGACACCAGCCTAACAGAGAAGGAGTCCTGTTTCATCACCAATGTTGTTTTCTAAGTAAAAATGACTCAAGTATGGTGGACCTTGAGGGTCAGACACTGAGTGAGCAGGACACACCAGTGTTTCCCTAACTGAAACTCTTAAGGCATAGCCCCAATGGTCCACAACATTTTCCACAAGAATTTTTAAATTTTATATTTTCATTTATTTGATTGTCTAAGCAGATATTTATAATTGATAGATTTATCTCTATGACCACCTCAGTATCAACTACTGACAAGAGAGTTCAGTACACACATCTTGTATGTATGTGATTATATTGGTGCTAATTACTTTAATTATTGAAGATTCCTGAGAACAAAATAGAAGTTGATTCAATACATAAATTTTATATTCACATGAAACAAGGTTTAAATTGTGTCATAGAGTAGTGTATGAATAAAGGTTCTGAGACGACTCAAATGGAAAAACTCAAAAAAACTCATAAAATGACATTGGCATAGTAAATGCAAAAAGCCAAGCTATAAAATCAATACTGTATTCACATGGTGGCAGAGTCTGGTTTCAGCAAAACATTATATATCTTATTAAATTTTTCTAATGGAAATTTTACTAAATTTTCACCTTTGCTTATATTAAATATACTAATTTGCTTTTACGCTTGTATAAGAACTACAAACATAAGGGGGTTATATATCATTTTCTGTTAATTTTAATAATAATTTTTCAGCATTGAACATTTATGAAAAAATTTCTTGTCTTTAAAAAGTGGTCTATCTAAAGGACTGGAAATGCATATCTTGATCTGAATGGTAGCTACCTGAATGAACAGATATTTAGAAATCCATTGAACTGGACACAAAATTTACATACTTCACTCTATTATGCCTCAATGAAAAAGTGAAAAAATAAAACTCAAACAAATAAATAAAGCAGTCTGTATATTTCCTGAGTTTGAGGAAACATTGGTACAAAAGCTTTAGAATGCTGCTACTACTGCTGTTAAGTCACTTCAGTCGTGTCTGACTCTGTGCGACCCCATAGATGGCAGCCCACCAGGCTCCTCCATCCCTGGGATTCTCCAGGCGAGAACACTGGAGTGGGTTGCCATTTCCTTCTCCAACGCATGCATGCATGCTAAGTCGCTTCAGTCGTGTGTGCAGCCCCATAGACAGCAGCCCACCAGGCTCCTCTGTCCACAGGGTTCTCTAGGCAAGAATACTGGAGTGGGTTGCCACATCCTTCTCCAGCTTTAGAATAGGCAGATTGAACTCCTACTGCAATTCTGCCACTGAATAGCTGAGTAACCTGAGATAGACTTCTTAACCAGTACAATATATATTTTCTCTATCTAAAAAAATGAGGATAATAACAGATTCTTGTAAGATGTTGTGAGGCTTACAGGAAAATTTTGCAGGTAAAATACAAAAAATAAATAAATAGACAATATATAGCGGCGCTCAGTGAACAATAGTGATAAAAGAAGGAAGGGAGGAAAGGAGGGAGAAGGAAGCAAAGACACTTTGGCTTAGCATGAAACACACGGGCATACGTGTGTACTCACACACAACCATGTACACATGATTTTGAAGGTTTTGAGAAAAGGAGGAAGATAGTAAAAGCAGGTTTTTAAAAACCATGATCTGACAGTATTATTAAGGAAGTGTTAGAGCTGACACCTGGAGAAGGCGATGGCACCCCACTCCAGTACTCTTGCCTGGAAAATCCCATGGACAGAGGAGGAGCCTGGTGGGCTGCAGTCCATGGGGTCGCTAAGAGTCGAACATGACTGAGTGACTTCACTTTCACTTTTCACTTTCATGCATTGGAGAAGGAAATGGCAACCCACTCCAGTATTCTTGCCTGGAGAATCCCAGGGACGGGGGAGTCTGGTGGGCTGCTGTCTATGGGGTCACACAGAGTCGGACACGACTGAAGCAACTTAGTAACAGCAGCAGCAGAGCTGACACCAGGGTTTAGGAAGTCTACTAAAATTCACCATAACTTTCAATAACCAAACTGTGTAAATCAGTAAATTACATATCCTGCAGTGATATTTAGAGAGCTTCAAAAACCATTCGGTCTATCTGGATTTTCCTTCAAGCTTAAAAAAATTTAAGTATTTATTATTTATTAAGTACCTTTTGAACTGCTACAGAACTAATAAAATGGGGCATGATTCTGCTTTCCCAGGAACATATGAGGTAAATGAATAGACACATTAAACAAATTAATAAAATAGAAAAAATTACATACTCATTTCAGATTCAAGTAAAAAAAAAAAAGATATGGACTTTAAAAACTCAGGATATCTATTTTCAACACTGCTCAGATGCCAAAAGTGGCAGAGGAATAGCAGGATTGTATTTCAGATAAGGTGGTCAGCAAAAGTCTCTCTCAGAAGATAACATCCACATAGAAGTAGATGAAGAAGCTAACCAAATGGATGTTCAGAAGAAAAACATTCCAGATCTATGCAAAGAAACAAGTCACGTGTGTTCAAGAAAAAGGAAGAAACAGAATGAGCTAAAGAAAAGGAACAGCAGAAAATGAGAGCAAAGAAATAGTGAGGTACAGATCAAGGGGAACAAACACACCATGATAGGAACACCTCATTGTGTTCTAAATGAGAGGAGAAACAATTGGAGAATTCTTAGTAAAGGAGTAACCTAATCTAACATGATGTTTTCAATGATTACTCTGGCTGCTGTTTTGAGAAGGAATGCAGAGGGAAAGGATAGAGGTGGGGAGAACATTTGGTAAAACAATTCAGTAATTAGAGAGCATATACAAGTTTTCTTCTCTTTTCCCAGTGAAAGAGCCCCTAAAAACCACTCTTAAGGACTGAGAGAACCTTAGAAAAGGAAAGAAAAACACCCCACATCTAGGAGTGGGGTTTTGCTGAACCATAAAATCCAGAGGCCAATCTTGATTTTACCACCAAGACTGCAACTCTGAGACAATGAAACTGATATGAGATCCCTGGCATTTGGGAGTATCTGAGAATAGGAAGATGTATGCTTACCTTCCACCTGAAGATTATAAAGTGTCTGGAGCTACACACGATGGCAGCAAAGAGTGAAGGAGGCAAAGGGGAAACAGCCTATCCTTTCCCCCTGTTGAGGCAAGAATTTGAGTTCCTGTGAGCCAACAGAAGACCACAGAAGATAATCAGGCTCAAGCTACCCCACATAGACTAGTTTTTCCACCAGGAATAGAGAAACTTAGGAAGAAGAAGGAGAAGATTTACCTCTAGGGACAGGGCTGACGTTAGGTCACAACAGCTTAGCTTGAATACACTGGTTGCACAGTAGCTTCTCTTTGCTGCTGTTGCTGCTAAGTCACTTCAGTCGTGTCCGACTCTGTGCGACCCCATAGACGGCAGCCCACCAGGCTCCCCTGTCTCTGGGATTCTCCAGACAAGAACACTAGAATGGGTTGCCTTTTCCTTCTCAAATGCATGAAAGTGAAAAGTGAAAGTGAAGTCACTCAGTCATGTCCGACTCTTCGCGACCCCATGGACTGTAGCCTACCAGGCTCCTCTGTCCATGGGATTCCCAGGCAAGAGTAGTGGAGTGGGGTGCCATTGGCTTCTCTTTAGGGGACACTTAGACTCCCTGGAGAAGGAAATGGCAACTCACTCCAGTATCCTTGCCTGGGAAATTCCATGGACAGAGGAGGCTGGCGAGGTACAGTCAATGGGATCACAAAGGAGTCAGACATGACTTAGCAACTAAACAATAACCACAACAACCAGGTTACATATAAAAGTTTTCATTTTTTCCCATACTCTTCCTTATGTCACCATCTATGCAAGAAGTACAGAAAAGGTAGGAAAGAAGTAAAAAATAAGAACATCTAGTTAAAGAACAAGTTCTGCCCCACTCTTCTTTATTTCATGAACCCTAACTTCTGCTATTCTGTGCCATAAGTATCTCAGAAAAAATCATACCCAGAGACTCGCTTGTCTTCAAGGCCATTACTAGTCATTTCTCATTACAACTTATCTTGAATTATAAGGACTCAAGGTAGTTTGCATAATATTTACAGACAACATGATAGCCAATTAGGGAAACAAAGTTTTTTTCTAAACAGAACTTAGAGAAAAGGTCATTTCTGTCTTCCAACTAAATGTTGCTGTCTTTATTTGATTTTGACAGAATTCATCTGAAGCTGATTACACAAAGTATAACAATGATTTCTGTATACCTGTGGAGAGATTTTTTTTTAAATGAGGCTTTAGAGTTTCAGTTACTCAGTATCCATGCACAGATAGCCATATAAATGAATGATAGATGGATAAATGATACACAGAGAATACATAAATGATAGAGGATATTGATGATTAGTGTGTAAATTATATAGATGACTTGAATGGATATATATTCATTCATTCAACAAGTACTTAACTGAGTATTTACTCTGTGGTAGGCACTGAATATTCAGTGGATTCCTTACAATCCAAAGAGAGAGATATTTTAAAAGTAAACATAAATTATTATACAATTATGAATTCAGATACCTGCTATAAAGCAAAAGAACAAGACACGGTGTGACAAAGAATCATTTACATTTGGGGCATAGGGAAAATGTCTCTGAGCAAGTGACATTTAAGTTGATAACTGAAAGGGAAAAAAGGAACTAGCAGATGAAGAGTTGGAAAAAAGGCCCTGACATGGAAAAGTTTGGAGTTGCTGGAAATTTAGAGAGCCAGTACAACAGGAACTTAGAATAGTGAACAACAGCATAAGATAAAGTTAGATGAAAGGTCAAACATGTGTCTTATGGACATCCAGAGATTTATTAGACTTTCCAAAGCACTTGTTCTAATTTTATTCCAAGTATGATGAGAAAACTTTGATGGGTTTAAACTTTGAAGACCCATATTTAAAAAGATCACCTGGGCTGAGGGTTGTGTGGGACAACTGACTGAATAAGAGCCAAAATAGAGAAATGTAAGGACATTACTGCAAGAAATACTTATGTCTTGAATTAGATGAAAGCAGTGAAAGTATAGAAAACAAAGTCCCTTTTCCTTCTGATTCTACATGCTTGTGAGGGACAAGCTTGTGACAGCTTCAACTACCACTTCTATGCTGATGACTCCCAAATTTGTCTCCCTGGGTGCAATTTCTTTCCTAAATTCCCAACACTCATCTCTCCATATCCAATTGTTTAATGTGCATTTCCTTTCAGACAGCACAAATTCAAATAGCATTCGCCATCTTCCTCTCCAAACCTGCTGCATTTATGACTTCTCATCATTCTCCCCGTTACTTGGCATCAAAACTTTGGCATCACTTTGATGTTTCCCTTTCTCTCCATCTCCCAAGCCTAGGAGAGTGAAGCATTAAGGAGTACATGCTCTGGAGTCATAATACTGGGCCCAGTGGATTGGAACAATGTTACAAGCCATTTACCTGGTATGTAGTTGCCATCACTATGCTCTAGACTCCTGTGTGTCCTGGAAAATGTAGGAATCCTAGCTGATCATGGGACAGTCTGTCCATATCAAATAAACATAGCAACACTGGGTCAGAGAATGAATATCTGATCTTCCTTGGTTGTGAGTGGAGGAAAACTATTTTCCTAAATTGACTACAGTTTTCTCAGTGAATAGTGTGCAGATTACCACAGTCCTTCTTACATTGCAAAAGTCATAAATAGTGAACTATGGTGGCCCTGAAGGAAGATGATCTATTTTTTGGTTTAGATTTTTCAAGAAAATCTAAAAACCAACCCAACTAAAGTTAGAACTGAAGGTTCAGAAAGGACTGACAGAGTCTTGGTAGTTATAAGAAAGTGAGAATAGGTGAGATCACCAAGGAAGAAGACTTTAAGTGAGACAAGCCAATGATTAAAGACAGTACCTGCGCATAGCAGAAATGAGGAAGAACTAGAACCCATGAAGGATTCAGAACAGCAAAGGTCAGATAGAATGGTAATGATCTTCCCTTGGCCTCTTTCAGATCCATTCTCCACTTGTTCTGTGTGGGGAAGAGGTTTATGTATAAGCCTGTAGAGATAAAATCTATGAACTCTTTTCCTCCTGGTTTCAGTTTGATACAGCAAAAATAAAAGAGAAGAAAGAGATGTTGGAGTATTTATCTCTCTGAAAGGTTTCCATGGACTGGACTGTCACCCTCAACTAATGGCCACAGGTCCTTCCAGCAATAGGCCATTATTATTACACCCAGACTTTTGTACTATCCTCCTACCTCCTGCCCCTACACTTTATAAACTGCCACTTTATTATATGAGTGTAACTATGAATAAAAAGGAAAAATTTTGGATTACATGCTTAAAAAGCCAGTTGTTCTTTTGTTGAGTGTGGCAAGAAGCCGTCTCCAGTGGACATCCTTATCCCCATCCTGGTTTCTTTTCAGGGGCTGATTAACTAGGGTTTGCAAGTATTTCAGCTTACTTCAAGGATACAAGCAAGGACCTGACTACATAATCTCAGGAAAGAGTTCCGCTAATGTCTAAAATAATTGGGGGATGAGGAGTGGAGTGGAAGAGTGGCAAAGAATCACAAGGGAGCCAACCTGCTTTTACTATTTTGAGAGACAGGAGATTTTCAAGCTCAGCAAGCCTCCCATTCTGCAGTGAACCTAATTAAAGTAAACAGAATTTTAAAACGAACCAAAGCCAATTAGGCAGCAGGAGCTAACATTCTCTTCAATTATTGTATGAGGTCATCTCTCACAGTTATGTACTGAACACCTTCCTCTTTATTCAATTTATCTTCCCATCCACTTCCCTTGTCAGAGTACTCAAGAAAAAAGAGACCCCAGACTATCTATGGTCTGTGCCAGCCTAAACCTGCCTAGACCATTTCTCTTGCCCTGTGTACAAACAGATGCTATCATACCAAATGGTCAACTCACAACATGGAACTGAGAGACGCAAAGGTAGCGGCTGAAAACACACACACACAAGGAGAGAGTCATGCATTTTTTAATGCTAATTTTGTAGCCAGAACTGATACTTCTTGGCAGTTCATAAACTTATGATACGACTGCTGAGACTACTCTATATCTGAAAACGGAGAAAAGCTACTATTTTCATAATAAAATGAATGGTCCCTGCCAATAATGATATGAACTGTCATATCAATTCTAAGAAAAGTTGGGGGTTTGGAGGTGGGGGGAATAAAGGAGATTAGATACAGCAAATGAAATATACTATCAGTTCAGTTCAGTTGCTCAGTCATGTCCGACTCTTTGCGACCCCATGAATCACAGCACTCCAGGCCTCCCTGTCCATCACCAACTCCTGGAGTTTAATCAAACTCATGTCCATCAAGTCAGTGATGCCATCCAGCCATCTCATCCTCTGTCGTCCCCTTCTCCTCCTGCCCCCAATCCCTCCCAGCATCAGAGTCTTTTCCAATGAGTCAATTCTTTGCATGAGGTGGCCAGAGTATTGGAGTTTCAGCTTCAGCATCAGTCCTTCCAAAGAAATCCCAGGGCTGATCTCCTTCAGAATGGACTGGTTGGATCTCCTTGCAGTCCAAGGGACTCTCAAGAGTCTTCTCCAACACCACAGTTCAAAAGCATCAATTCTTCAGCACTCAGCTTTCTTCACAGTCCAACTCTCACATCCATACATGACTGCTGGAAAAACCATAGCCTTGACCAGATGGACCTTTGTTGGCAAAGTAATGTCTCTGCTTTTCAATATGCTATCTAGGTTGGTCATAACTTTCCTTCCAAGGAGTAAGCGTCTTTTAATTTCATGGCTGCAGTCACCATCTGCAGTGATTTTGGAGCCCCAAAAAATAAAGTCTGACACTGTTTCCTCTGTTTCCCCATCTATTCCCCATGAAGTGATGGGATCAGATGCCATGATCTTAGTTTTCTGAATGTTGAGCTTTAAGCCAACTTTTTCACTCTCCTCTTCCACTTTCATCAAGAGGCTTTTTAGTACACTATAATTATTATGTAAATCCACTAAAGGAAATGTCTGGTAAAACTATAGTACAACTCAAACACAGATATCATAATGCATGTCAGTCTGAAAGTATAGTGGGAAAATTTTATATGTTTTTAAAAATATAGCTCATAGTACACTCAAGGTGATACATCTGAAGATTTGGAAATCTATATAATGTTTGTTAAATAATTCATATATAATAATAATGCATATACAGTAATATTAATGCACCTCATTCAGAATTGGAAAGATTTTGCAATAAATATAATGACATAGAAAAATTGAATATAAAAATAAACTAAATTTAATAAAAGTATATAAAATGTTTCACATCTCAAATTCTTGTTCCTTTTTTTACTCATGTCCATTCATAAAAATCTAGCATGTATAAGTTCCTAAAAGTAGAATCTATATTTATCATGCAATAAAAATGAAAATGATTAAAAAGTGACCAGAAAAAAAGTTAACCACTTGGAAATTAACATTCATGCTTCTAAATAACCTTATGATCAAAGAAGAAATTAAAACTGAAAATTTCTTGAAAGCATGAAAAGATGAACCGTTAACAATATTTATTAGCCAATGAACATTTATTGAGCACCTGCAATGGCAAAAAAGCACTTTGCCAAGCAAGTAAGGATATGAGGACAAATGTGAGGGATTTCTCTGGTCTAATGCTCTCCCAACGGAGCTATTTCAGCTTCCCTGGTGGGTCAGACAGTAAAGAATCTGCCTGCAGTGCAAGAGACCTGGGTTCAATCCCCCGGTCAGGAAGATTCCCTGGAGAAGGACATGGAACCCACTCTAGTATTCTTGCCTGAAGAATTCTATGGCCAGAGCAGCCTGGTGAGCTACAGTCCATGGTAGGGCAGGGGGGCGGGGGGATTTGCAAAGAGTTGAACATGACTGAGTGACTAACACTCTCACTTTCCTGGTGGTCCAGTCGCTAAGACTCCAAACTCCCAGGGAGCCTGAGTTCAATCCCTGGTCAGGAGAAACTAGATTCCACATACCATAACTAAAAGACCCTCTGTGCTGCAGCAAAGATCAAAGATCCCACATGCTGCAACTAAGACCTTGGCACAGCCAAACAAATAAATGTATTTAAAAAAAAAATTTGAGTCCTTCAAGACCATCAGAGACTGTAGTGAAAATATATGCTGAGGACGATGGGAATCCACATTAATTTCAATTAATCACAATACAGAAGGAAAAAAAAAAGCTGCATTTGAATAAATCAGTTCTTGGGGAATGTGCTGGTCTTCATTAGATAGAGAAAGTGAAGGGGAGCAGACATTCCATGCTGCAAGAAGGCACAGAGTCACAGAGGCATAAATGCGGAATGGGTGAAATGCAGAAGTACAACTAAACCTGTTAGAAGCTGAATCTGTAATGGTAAGATTAAGGATGGCATCACAGACACAATGGACACGGGTTTGGGTGGACTCCGAGAGTTGGTGATGGACAGGGAGGCCTGGCGTCCTGCGGTTCATGGGGTCACAAAGAGTCGGACACGACTGAGCAACTGAACTGAACTGAACTGAAAGATTAAAATAAGGTGTGGATGGCCTTAGATACTCAAGCTTCAAAGTGCAAAGCTCCTGAAGATCTGCAAATCATAAGCAGAAGATTCTGACTCAGTAGCTGGCTGAAAGATAGGTTCTGAGAGTCTGCACTTCTAACAAGCTCCCAGACCATGGCAGTAATGCTGGTGTGAACAATCTTTGATCTGCAAGGTAATAAAGGATTTAAAGGTGGAATTCATGGTGATTTAGTGTCCTTGGAGAAAGGCAACGAAATGTAGCCACTGAAAAACAGTCTTTGTAATCAGACAGAATAGGAGTTTAATTACACTTCCTTCACATATTAGCTATGTAATCTTGGTAATTTATCTTTGGAGCTTTAGTTTCCTCACTTATAAAGTGAGAAAATAATTATTAACCCAGAGTATTGTTAGGATTCCATGAGATAATGATTGTAAATAACTTGGGATAGTACACAGCAAAAAGTAAATACTCAATTTGTTGTAACATTACTTCCTGGAGCCTTTAACATGAGAGGGCTCCTTTCCTTTGCTGCTCTCCTTAAGCAGAAAATCACTAATTTTTTCTTCTTTTCTTTTTTTCATTCTTTTTTATGCTGTCTCTCCTTCTTACTGTGTAACTCCCAAAAGAACCATTTAAAAACAAAAGTTATTATGTTTACTACTTTGTTGTTGTTTAGTCACTCAGTCGTATCCAATTCTTTGTGACTCCATGGACTGCAGCAAGCCAGGCTTCCTTGTCCTTCATCATCACCTGGAGCTTGCTCAGACTCACGTCCATTAAGTCAGTGATGCCATCCAACCATCTCATCCTCTGACATCCCCTTCTCCTGCCTTCAATCTTTCCCAGCATCAGGGTCTTTTCTAATGAGTCAGCTCTTTGCATCAGGTGGCCAAAGTATTGCAGTTTCAGCTTCAGCACCAGTTCTTCCAAAGAATATTCAGGGTTGATTTCCTTTAGGATTGACTGGTTTGAGTACCTTGCTGTCCCAGAGACTCTCAAGAGAGTTCCAAAGAATAACAAGGAAAGATAAGAAAGCCTTCCTAAGATGTTTACTATATTTTCACACTATTGGCATTACATTGGAGCTAAACTCAAAGCTTTCTTTGAGCTTTTTTTATTCTTAATTGCAGTATAACATATAACATTGGATTAGTTTTAGGAATACAACATAATTATCTGATATATTTATGGACTACAAAACGATTATCAATAATAAATTTAGTTAACATACATAACCACACATAGTTACAAATTGTTTCTTGTGACAAGAACTTTTAAGATCTACTCTCTAGCAACTTTCAAATATACAGTACAATATTATTAACTATAATTACCATGCTGTACATTAATCACTGACTTTTCTAAACAGTCTGCTATGTGCTAGTACTTCCACATTGCCTCCAGGAACAGACAAATAGTAGAAGGGGAAAAGCAAGGGAAAGATACATGGTTGCATGCTCAGTCACTTTAGTCATGTCCGACTCTGCAACCCAATGGACTCTTTGCGATCTTATGGACTTTAGCCTGCCAGACTCTGTCCATGGGATTCTCCAGGCAAGAATACTGGAGTGGGTTGCCATTTCCTCCTCCAGGGCATCTTCCCCACCCATGGATCGAACCCAGGTCTCCCAAATTGCAAGCGGATTATTTACTGTCTGAGCCACCAGGAAAGCCAGGTACATGGTTAGATGTTTTTAAATGGTTAAAACCTTTAGAGAAAAACAAAAAGTGTATACTGAAATACTATAAAAGATTGGCAAGATTAAGAATTTACAATGCAAATCATTATTGTCCAGGCCAAATGATTTGTGGAATCTTAGTTACCTGACCAGAGATTGAACCCGATCCTCGGCAATTAACGCACAGATTCCTAACCAATGAATAACCAGGGAATTCCCTGTCATTTAATTTTCACTAAAGCACATCAGTTTCAGTTCAGTTCAGTCAGTCATGGCCAACTCTGTGACTCCATGGACTGCAGCACGCCAGGCTTCCCTCTCCATCACCACCTCACAGAGGTTGCTCAAACTCATGTCCATCCAATTAGTGATAACATCCAACCATCTCATCCTTTCTCATCCCTTTCTCTTCCTGCCTTCAATCTTTCCCAGCATCAGGGTCTTTTCCAGTGAGTCAGTTCTTCCCACCAGGTGGCCAAAGTCTTGGAGTTTCAGCTTTACAATTCTTCCAATGAACATTCAGGACTGATTTCCTTTAGGATGGACTGGTTTGATCTCCCTGCAGTCCAAAGGACTCTTAAGAGTCTTCTCCAACACCACAGTTCAAAAGCACCAATTCTTCGGCACTCAGCTTTCTTTATACTCCAACTCTCACATCCATTCATGACTACTAGAAAACCATAGCTTTGACTATATGGACCTTTGCTGGCAAAGTAATGTCTTTGGTTTTTAATACATTGTCCAGGTTGGTCATAGCTTTTCTTCCAAGGAGCAAGTATCTTTCAATTTCATGGCTGCAGTCACCATCTGCAGTGATTTTGAAACCCCAAAAAATAGTTTGTCACTGTTTCCATTGTTTCCCCATCTATTTGCCATGAAGTGATAGAACAGATGCCATGACCTTAGTTTTTTGAATGTTGAGTTCTAAGCCAGTTTTTTTCACTCCCCTCTTTCACTTTCATCAAGAGGATCTTTAATTCCTCTTCACTTTCTGCCATAAGGGTGGTGTCATCTGCGTATCTGAGGTTATTGATATTTCTCCTGGCAATCTTGATTCCAGCTTAGAGTTCACCCAGCCTGGCATTTTGCATGATATACACTTCAGAGAAGTTAAATAAGCAGGGTGACAATATACAGCCTTGACATACTGCTTTTCCTATTTGGAACCAGTTTGTTGTTCCTTGTCTGCTTCTAACTTTTGCTTCTTGACCTGCATACAAATTTCTCAGGAGGCAATTTCTCAGGATTTCATAAGGTGGTCTGGTATTCTCATCTCTTGAAGAAATTTGCACAGTTTGTTGTGATCTATACAGTCAAAGTTTTTGGTATAGTCAATAAAGCAGAAATAGATATTTTTCTGGAACTCCCTTGCTTTTTTGATGATCCAAGAGATGTTGGCAATTTGATATCTCATTCCCCTGTCTTTCCTAAATCCAGCTTGAATATCTGGAAGTTCACAGTTCTTATACTATTGAAACCTGGCTTGGAGAATTTTGAGCATTACTTTGCTAGCGTGTGAGATGAGTTCAATGGTGTGGTAGTTTGAACATTCTTTGGCATTGCCTTTCTTTGGGATTGGAATGAAAACTGACATTTTCCAGTCCTGTGGCCACTGCTGAGTTTTCCAAATTCGATGGCATATTGAGTGCAGCACTTTCACAGCATCATCTTTCAGGATTTGAGATAGCTCAACTGGAATTCCACCACCCCCACTAGCTTTGTTTATTGTGATGCTTCCTAAGGCCCACTTGATTTCATACTCCAGGATGCCTGGCTCCAAGTGAGTGATCACACCATCATGGTTATCTGGGGCATGAAGTTCTTTTTTGTATAGTTCCTCTGTTTATGCTTGCCACCTGTTGTTAATATCTCTGCTTCTGCTAGGTCCGTAACATTTCTGTCCTTTATTGAGCACAACTTTGCATGAAACATTCCCTTGGAATCTCTAATTTTCTTGAAGAGCTATCTAGTCTGTCCCACTCTATTCTTTCCCTCTATTTCTTTATATTGGTCATTAAAGCATATCAAAATGCTCTATAATTAACTCCATTTATAGATGATAATCAATTCCATTTATAGTTATAATTAACTCCATTTATAGTTTATCAGAGTGCCTGATGAACTATGGATGGAGGTTCATGACATTGTACAGGATACAGGGAGCAAGACCATCCCAAAGAAAAAGAAATGCAAAAAAGGAAAATGGCTGTCTGAGGAGGCCTAACAAATAGCTGTGAAAAGAAAAGAAGCAAAAAGCAAAGGAGAAAAGGAAAGATATACTCATTTGAATGCAGAGTTCCAAAGAATAGCAAGGAGAGATAAGAAAGCCTCCCTCAGGATCAGGGCAAAGAAACAGAGGAAAACAATAGAATGGGAAACTAGAGATCTCTTCAAGAAAATTATAGATACCAAGGGAACATTTCATGCAAAGATGGGCTCGATAAAGAACAGAAATGGTACGGACCTAACAGAAGCAGGAGATATTAAAAAAGAGGTGGCAAGAATACACAGAAGAACTGTACAAAAAAGATCTTCACGACCCAGATAATCATGATGGTGTGATCACTCACCTAAAGCAAGACATCATGGAATGCAAAGTCAAGTGGGCCTTAGGAAACATCATGATAAATAAAGCTAGTGGAGGTGATGGAATTCCAGTTGAGCTATTTCAAATCCTGAAAGATGATGCTGTGAAAGTGCTGCACTCAATATGCCAGCAAATTTGGAAACCTCAGCAGTGGCCACAGGACTGGAAAATGTCAGTTTTCATTCCAATCCCAAAGAAAGGCAATTCTAAAGAATGCTCAAACTACCACACAACTGCACTCATCTCACGCACTAATAAATTAATGCTCAAAATTCTCCAAGCCAGGCTTCAACAATACGTGAACCATGAAATTCCAGATGTTCAAGCTGGTTTTAGAAAAGGCAGAGGAACCAGAGATCAAATTGCCGACATCTGCTGGATCACTGAAAAAGCTAAAGAGTTCCAGAAAAACATCTATTTCTGCTTTATTGACTATGTCAAAGCCTTTGACTGTGTGGATCACAATAAACTGTGGAAAATTCTGAAAGAGATGGGACTATCAGACCCCCTGACCTGCCTCCTGAGAAATCGGCATGGAGGTCATGAAGCAATAGTTAGAACTGGACATGGAACGACAGACTGGTTCCAAATAGGAAAAGGAGTATGTCAAGGTTGTATATTGTCACCCTGCTTATTTAACTTATATGCAGAGTACATCATGAGAAACGCTGGGTTTGATGAAGCACAAGTTGGAGTCAAGATTGCTGGGAAAAATATCAGTAACATCAGATATGCAGATGACACCACCCTTACGGCAGAAAATAAAGAACTAAAGAGCCTCTTGATGAAAGTGAAAGTGGAGAGTGAAAAAGTTGGCTTAAAACTCAACATTCTGAAAACTAAGATCATGGCATACGGTCCCATCACTTCACAGTAAATAGATGTGAAAACAGTGGCACATTACTTTGCCAACAAAGGTCTGTCTAGTCAAGGATATGCTTTTTCCGGTAGTCACGTATGGATGTGAGAGTTGGACTATGAAGAAAACTGAGCACCAAAGAATTGATGCTTTTGAATTGTGATGTTGGAGAAGACTCTCGAGAGTCCCTTAGACTGCAAGGAGATCCAACCAGTCAATCCTAAGGGAAATTAGTCCTGAATATTCATTGGAAGGACTGATATTGAAGCTGAAACTCCCATACTTTGGCCACCTGATGAGAAGAGCTGACTCATTTGAAAAGACCCTGATGCTGAGAAAGATTGAAGGCAGGAGAAGGGAATGACAGAGGATGAGATCGTTGGATGGCATCACCGATTCAATAGGCATGAGTTTGAGTAGACTTTGGGTGTTGGTGATGGACAGGGAGGCCTGCCATGCTGCAGTCCATGGGGTCGCAAAGAGTCAGAGACGACTGAGCGAGTGAACAAACTGACAGATGAAAATTCCTGGGTCGTGAAGATCCCCTGGAGAAGGGCATGGCAACATACTCCAGTATTCTTGCCTAGATAATTCTGAACAGACCCTGTTGTCGTGAAGAGTCGGACATGACTGAGCAACTAACACTTTCACTTTCACTTTTCATAGATGACAAAACTAAAGCTTTGAAAAGTTAGGTGCCTTGCCTGAGACTACACAGGTTTAAAATACAGGGGGAGAATTCAAACAATCTAAAGCCAGTTCCCACATGGTTAGTCCCTCCTCTTACTACCTCCCTAGAATCAAATGATGATGTTTGAGAAAATGAGGTAAGATCAAGCCCAAGTCAGTTTTTATGTTAAGAAGTCAGACTTCAACTCCTGATCTTCTAACTATAATGCCTAGCATGAGCCACTACCTATCCCAGCTTCCTGCATTGTGTCTCCAGATAACTGACGGTTTAAGCAATCGATAGAATAATCTGTACATTTCTCTGTTTCATTTTAACAAAACCATAAACAAAGAATTCAATCACTAATTGCAAATGTATAAGTTGGATACTTACTGATTCCTCCGAAGTCTTTCTTTTCCTCAGAAGTTTTGATTTTAGAAGTTTATTAATCCTTCCATCCCAAACACTGGGTAAACCTTGCTGTACTTTATCCTGAAAGTATTAGATCAGTCAATATCTGTCAACACTAGTAAACCAATAGACATAGAATACTAATTTTAGAAGATGAATGTTTGTTTTTTCTTTACCTCTCAAAACAATATAGATTAGTAAAAAATATCAATTGAAATGTGCCAAGTGGGAAAACTAAATGCAGAACTCCTGATTTGCTAAACTTCCTCTGAGATTTACCGTAGTTACTTATAACAAATGGAATTTTGGATAACAATTGCTCTTATCTTCAAAGTTTAAAAACCTCTTTTATCAAAAAGCTTAAAAATGTAACTTTGGTAAAAGAGTGGGTAGACCAAAGGCATTTCATTTAATGCCCGAATTATTTCTGAATATCTTATAACCTTCAGTTCAGTCACTCAGTTGTGTCGGACTCTTTGCGACCCCATGAACCTCAGCATGCCAGGCCTCCCTGTCCATCACCAATTCCTGGAGTCCACCCAAACCCATATCCATTGAGTTGGTGATGCCATCCAACCATCTCATCCTTTGTCGTACCCTTCTCCTCCTGTCCTCAATCATTCCCAGCATCCGGGTCCTTTCAAATGAGTCAGCTCTTTGAATCAGGTGGCCAAAGTATTGGAGTTTCAAGAAGTAATTATTTCAGATCTTAAGGCAGCTGTGTGATTGGACACACCCAGCATTTCTTAACATATGTATTGTCTCTTTCAAGATCTTAATTCTGTAGTCATTCGATATTTACATGATTAATGAACCCTTTTAAGCTCAGAAATCTCAATGAGCAAAGGCCAGATCTGTAGAGAGTCTGCAAATTTCCATTCATACCAGATCAAATTTAGGAATATTACTTCCCTATGGTCTCTATACCTCTCCCCCTTAAACTGTAATTTAAGAATATTAAGTTATAAGACATTTAAGAAGTTTAAAATTGTGCAAACCCCTTCAGAAGACAGGCATATAGATGTAAATTCGAAGGAGTAGCTATAAAAACTTTAAAAGTAGTGCTGCCCATGGTGAGCTACAGTGTATATAATCAACATAAAGGAGTGTTTCAGATCAGATCAGATCAGATCAGTCGCTCAGTCATGTCCAACTCTTTGCCACCCCATGAATCGCAGCACACCAGGCCTCCCTGTCCATCACCAACTCCCGGAGTTCACTCAGACTCACGTCCATCGAGTCAGTGATGCCATCCAGCCACCTCATCCTCTGTCGTCCCCTTCTCCTCCTGCCCCCAATTCCTCCCAGCGTCAGAGTTTTCTCCAATGAGTCAACTCTTTGCATGAGGCGGCCAAAGTACTGGAGTTTCAGCTTTAGCATCATTGCTTCCAAAGAAATCCCAGGGCCCATCTCCTTCAGAATGGACTGGTTGGATCTCCTTGCAGTCCAAGGGACTCTAAAGAGTCTTCTCCAACACCACAGTTCAAAAGCATCAACTCTTTGGTGCTCAGCCTTCTTCACAGTCCAACTCTCACATCCATACATGACCACTGGAAAAACCATAGCCTTGACTAGACGGACCTTTGTTGGCAAAGTAATGTCTCTGCTTTTCAATATGCTATCTAGGTTGGTCATAACTTTCCTTCCAAGGAGTAAGCGTCTTTTAATTTCATGGCCGCAGTCACCATCTGTACTGATTTTGGAGCCCAGAAAAATAAAGTCTGACACTGTTTCCACTGTTTCCCCATCCATTTCCCAAGAAGTGGTGGGACCAGATGCCATGATCGTCGTTTTCTGAATGTTGAGCTTTAAGCCAACTTTTTCACTCTCCACTTTCACTTTCATCAAGAGGTTTTTGAGTTCCTCTTCACTTTCTGCCATAAGGGTGGTGTCATCTGCATATCTGAGGTTATTGATATTTCTCCCAGCAATCTTGATTCCAGCTTGTGCTTCTTCCAGTCCAGCGTTTCTCATGATGTACTCTGCATAGAAGTTAAAGAAGCAGGGTGACAATATACAGCCTTGACGTACTCCTTTTCCTATTTAGAACCAGTCTGTTGTTCCATGTCCAGTTCTAACTCTTGCTTCCTGACCTGCATACAAATTTCTCAAGAGGTAGATCAGGTGGTCTGGTATTCCCATCTCTTTCAGAATTTTCCACCGTTTATTGTGATCCACACAGTCAAAGGCTTTGGCATAGTCAATAAAGCAGAAATCGATGTTTTTCTGGAACTCTCTTGCTTTTTCTATGATCCAGTGGATGTTGGCTATTTGATCTCTGGTTCCTCTGCCTTTTCTAAAACCAGCTTGAACATCAGGAAGTTTACGGTTCACATATTGCTGAAGCCTGGCTTGGAGAATTTTGAGCATTACTTTACTAGCGTATGAGATGAGTGCAATTGTGTTGTAGTTTGAGCATTCTTTGGCATTGCCTTTCTTTGGGATTGGAATGAAAACTGACCTTTTCCAGTCCTGTGGCCACTGCTGAGTTTTCCAAATTTGCTGGCATATTGAGTGCAGCACTTTCACAGCATCATCTTTCAGGATTTGGAATAGCTCAACTGGAATTCCGTCACCTCCACTAGCTTTGTTCATAGTGATGCTTTTTAAGGCCCACTTGACTTCACATTCCAGGATGTCTGGCTCTAGGTCAGTGATCACACCATCGTGATTATCTGGGCCGTGAAGATCTTTTTTTGTACAGTTCTTCTGTGTATTCTTGCCATCTCTTCTTAATATCTTCTGCTTCTGTTAGGTCCATACCATTTCTGTCCTTTATCGAGCTCATCTTTGCATGAAATATTCCTTTGGTATCTCTGATTTTCTTGAAGAGATCCCTAGTCTTTCCCATTCTGTTGTTTTCCTCTATTTCTTTGCATTGATCACTGAAGAAGGCTTTCTTATCTCGTCTTGCTATTCTTTGGAACTCTGCAGTCTGATGTTTATATCTTTCCTTTTCTCCTTTGCTTTTCGCTTCTCTTCTTTTCACAGTGAGTTGTAAGGCCTCCCCAGACAGCCATTTTGCTTTTTTGCATTTCTTTTCTCTGGGAATGGTCTTGATCCCTGTCTCCTGTGCAATGGAATGAGGTTCGTGACATTGTACAGGAGACAGGGATCAAGACCATTCCCAGAGAAAAGGAGTGTTTAAGCTTTTAAAAACACTATTCAGCCAAATGCATACATCTGCAGGCTGAATCTGACAGCAGAAACAATGGTTTGTAATGACTAGTCATATTTCTAATCAAGAGTCCAGTATTATTGATCATTTAATAATTAAAGCTTTTCATCATCAATATCTTTAGATACCTCACAATTGAAAGTTATGGTGTCCATGTGTTATTATTTCAAGTTTCAGTGTTCAGAAAGCTGGATCAAATATTAAAGATGCTAAAAGGAAGTATAAAATTTCTTTTTTTCATTATCTTTTGGGAGTGTTACCTGTAAATTGCATGGACTGAAATGTGCTTGCCTGCCCTGTGAAACCACAGATCTTCCATCATGTATCCAGATCTGATAAAAATTGCTGAGAAGCCAAGATAAGCCAATAAGATGAGAATATCACATGCAGTACTCAGAGGAGGCTACACATAAATGCTTCATGTTTTGGTCCACTTGTAAAGAACTTTTATTTTTTAGCTCAGACTAAAGAAGTTTTGGTAGGAGGTTCTTCAGTTTGCAGATTTTAGTGAACAGTGTAGAGGTAGTAAGCAGTTCCACAGAAAACAGTGTGACTTCTCTTGATTTTTTTAACTCTTATCATACTCACTCCATGATTTTTTAGCCCCAGAATTAGTAATGAAATCTAGATGACTTACTCAATGTGATTTGTATTGGGCTCATAAGAGTCTAAGGCTTTACTAATTTTAATTGTGACTGTGACTATGATTAGGTGATAATTTGAAATCAGTATGACATCATTATTAAGCAAACAAAATTGTTCTTGAAACAAAATTCATTTTGGCAAGACTTTTTAAAAATCTGGCTCCAGGCATAAGATACTGGCATATGTTTTTCACTAAGTTTATTGGTAATTTGTATTTATTTTGTAAAATGTCTATTCATATCTTTGTAAAAATCTTGTTTTAAATCAATTAGTTTAAAAACAATTCATTGTAGTGCTGCTCACGACTTCCTTTTTCAAAAGCAAGCTATACAGAAAGATAAAACATTTTTTTAAAGCCTCTTCTTCCTCTAACTTCTCCTTCACTCCAAATCTTTCTAGAATTTCCTATGGATTTATAAGTTATATATGTGTATAATATAGTTTAAACAAGTTCACTTAAATTGAATTCAATAAATATGAATTCTGCAACTTGTTCTTTGTCATCTCTCAATACCTTTTGCGAGTTTTTTCTTCCAAGTGAGCCATCCAGAATTATCTTTACCAATAATCTTATTAATTTAACTTTTAACTTATTACCATTTTTTGGCTATTACAACCTATGAGAATATATGATTTGTTTTAGTAATACTTTAATATCAAGTATTAACAAAACTACAGTAGGAGAAATGTCACAGATGTTAAGTGATCTCTGTTTTATCACCTATGAAAATTATTCAGTTAGTTATGCTATATTCTAGACTCTAAATGGTAGGCATGCCCAAGTTATATTGTAAATTGACCAAAAACTAATATTATAGTAATCAGTATGCTTGTTTATTCTCTGACTGTCTTACTGACATCATCAGAAATGAGTTCAGCATGCCTTGGTTATTTTAAGCTGCAAAGGGAGATTTGCCAGTATGACAGGCATATTTAAACCTCCATGAAAACTCATGGCTATTTTTTAAACAAAAGGATTCAGAATTCCTTGTTAAGAGCAACAGAAACGATTGTTTCAGCAATTAAAATCCGGAAACCTTTTAAACAAAAGGACACAAATCTTTTTTTAGGATTTTTAAAATTTATTTATTTTTTAATTGAAGGTTAATTGCTTTATAGAATTTTGTTGTTTTCTGTCAAACCTCAACATGAATCAGCCATAGGTATACATATATCCCCTCCCTTTTGAACCTCCCTCCCATCTTCCTCTCCATCCCACCCCTCCAGGTTGATACAGAGCCCCTGTTTGAGTTTCCTGAGACATACAGCAAATTCCCATTGACTATCTATTTTACATATGGTAATGTAAGTTTCCATGTTACTCTCTCCATACATCTCACTCTCTCTTCCCTACTCCCCATGTCCATAAGTCTATTCTCTATGTCTGTTTCTCCACTGCTGGCCTGTAAATAAATTCTTCAGTACCGTTTTTCTAGATTCTGTATATATGCATTAGAATATGATATTTCTCTTTCTCTTTCTGACTTACTTCACTCTGTAAAATAGGCTCTAGGTTCAGCCACCTCATCAAAACTGACTCAAATACATTCCTGTTTATGGCTGAGTAATATTCCATTGTGTATAGGTACCACAACTTCTTTATCCATTCATCTTTCGATGGACATCTAGGTTGCTTCCATGTTCTAGCTATTGTAAATAGTCCTGAATGAACAATGGGATACATATGTCTTCTTCAATTTTGATTTCCTCAGGGTGTATGTCTAGGAGTGAGATTGCTGGGTCATATGGTGGTATTATTGCTGCTTTTTAAAGAATCTCCATACCATCTTCCATAGTGGCTGTATCAATTTCCATTCCCACCAACAGTTTAAGAGCATTCCCTTTTCTCCATACCCTCTCCAGAATTTATTGTTTGTAGACTTTTTGATGATGGTCATTCTGACTGGTGTGAGGTGATATCTCATTGTAGTTTTGATTTGCATTTCTCTAATAATGAGCAATGTTGAGCATCTTTTCATTGTTTGTTAGCCATCTGTATGTCTTCTTGGGAGAAATGTCTGTTTAGGTCTTTTTGCCACTTTTTTTTTGGGTTGTTTGTTTTCTGGCATTGAGTTGTATGAGCTGCTTGTATATTTTGGAAATTAAATCTTTGTCAGTTGGTTCATTTGCTATTATTTTCTCCCATTCCGAGGAGTGTCTTTTCACCTTGCTTATAGTTTCCTTTTCTGTGCAAAAGCTTTTAAGTTTAATCACATCCCACTTGTTTACTTTTGTTTTTATTTCCGTTACTCTGGGAGGTGGGTCATAGAGGATCTTGCTTTGATTTATGTCATCGAGTGTTCTGCCTATGTTTTCCTCTAAGAGTTTTATAGCTTCTGGTCTTATATTTTGTTTTTTAATCCACTTTAAGTTTATCCTTGCATATGGTGTTAGAAAATTTTCTAATTTCATTCTTCTACACATAGCTGTCCAGTTTTCCCAGCATCATTTATTGAAGAGACTGTTTTTGCCCCCACTGTATATTCTTGTCTCTTTGTCAAAAATAAGGTAAGCATAGGTGCATGGGCTTTCTATCTTGTTTCAGTTAAGTTCAGTTCAGTCACTCAGTCATATCCAACTCTTTGTGACCCCAGGGGCTTCATGCCAGGATCCCCTGTCCATCACCGAATCCAGGAGTTTACTCAAACTCATGTCCACTGAGTCATTGATGCCATCCAACCATCTCATCCTTGGTCATCCCCTTCTCTTCCTGCCTTCAATCTTTCCCAGCATCAGGGTCTTTTCAAATGAGTCAGCTCTTCACATCAGGTGGCCAAAGTATTGGAGTTTCAGCTTCAGCATCAGTCCTTCCAATGAATATTCAGGACTGATTTCCTTTAGGATGGACTGGTTGAATCTCCTTGCAGTCCAAGGGACTCTCGAGAGTCTTCTCCAACATCACAGTTCAAAAGCATCAATTCTTTGGTGCTCAGCTTTCTTTATACTACAAATCTCACATCCATACTACAAACCATCACATCCAAATCACTACTGGAAAAACCATAGCCTTGACTAGATGGACCTTTGTTGGCAAAGTAATGTCTCTGCTTTTTAATATGCTGTCTAGGTTGGTCATAGCTTTTCTTCCAATGAGCAAGCATCTTTTAATTTCATGGCTGCAGTCACCATTTGCAGTAATCTTGTTCTGTTGGTCTATATTTCTGTTTCTGTGCCAGTACCATACTGTCTTGATGACTGTAGCTTTGTAGTATAAACTGAAGTCAGGAAGGTTGATTCCTCTAGTTCCATTCTTCTTCCTCAAGACTGCTTTGGCTATTCAGGGTCTTTTGTGTTTCCATATGAATTATGGAATTTTTTGTTCTAGTTCTGTGAAAAATGCCACTGGTAATTTGATAGGGATTGTATTGAATCTGTAGATTGTGTTTGGTAGTATAGTCATTTTCACAATTTTGATTCTTCCTACCTAGGAACATGGAATATCTCTCCATCTGTTTATGCCCTCTTTGATTTCTTTCATCAGTGTCTTATAATTTTCTGTGTACAGTTCTTTTGTCTCCTTAGGTAAGTTTATTCCTAGATATTTTATTCTTTTTGCTGCAATGGTGAATGGGATTGATTCCTTAATTTCTCCTTCTGGTTTTTAATTGTTAGTATATAGAAATACAAGTGACTTCTGTTTATTGATTTTGTATCCTGCAACTTTGTTAAATTCACTGATTAGCTCTAGTAATTTTCTGATACTATCTTTAGGGTTTTCTATGTTCAGTATCATGTCACCTGCAGACAGAGAGAGCTTTACTTCTTCTTTTCTGACCTGGATTCCTTTTATTTCTTTTTCTTTTCTGATTGTTGTAGCTAGGACTTCCAGAACTATGTTGATTAATAGTGGTGAAAGGGGACACCCTTGTCTTGTTCCTGATCTTAGAGGGAATGCTTTCAGTTTTTCACCATTGACAATAATTGTTGTAGGCTTATCATATATGGCCTTTACAATGTTGAGGTAGGTTCCTTCTATGCCCATTTTTTAAAGAGTTTAATCATAAGTGGGTGCTGCATTTTGTTGAAGGCTTTTTCTGCATCTATTGAGATTATCATATGGTTTTTAATCTTTCAATTTGTTAATATAGTGTATCACATTGACTGATTTGCATGTATTGAAGAATCCTTGCATCCCTAGAATAAACCCAACTTGATTATGGTATATAAGCTTTTTGATGTGTTGCTGAATTCTGTTTCCTAAAATTTTGTTGAGGATGTTTGCATCTATGTTCATCAGTGATATGGGCCTGTAGTTTACTTTTTTGTGTTGTCTTGGTCTGGTTTTGGTATCAGGGTGATGGGGGCCTCATAGAATGAGTTTGGAAGTGTTCCTTCCTCTGGAATTTTTTGAAAGAGTTTTAGAAAGATAGGCATTATCTCTGTTATGTCCAACCTAGGTAGCATATTCAAAAGCAGAGACATCACTTTGCCAATAAAGGTTCGTCTAGTCAAGGCTATGGTTTTTCCAGTAGTCATGTATGGATGTGAGAGTTGGACTGCGAAGAAGGCTGAGCGCTGAAGAATTGATGCTTTTCAACTGTGGTGTTGGAGAAGACTGTTGAGAGTCCCTTGTACTGCAAGGAGATCCAACCAGTCCATTCTGAAGGAGATCAGCCCTGGGATTTCTTTGGAAGGAATGATGCTAAAGCTGAAACTCCAGTACTTTGGCCACCTCATGCGAAGATTTGACTCATTGGAAAAGACTCTGATGTTGGGAGGGATTGGGGGCAGAAGGAGAAGGGGATGACAGAGGATGAGATGGCTGGATGGCATCACTGACTCGATGGACGTGAGTCTGAGTGAACTCTGGGAGTTGACGACGGACAGGGAGGCCTGGCGTGCTGCGGTTCATGGGGTGGCAAAGAGTTGGACACCACTGAGCGACTGAACTGAACTGAAATGTTTGATTGAATTCTCCTGTGAAGCCATCTGGTCCTGGGGTTTTTTTTTTTTTGGAGATTTTTGATCACAGCTTCAATTTCAGTGCTTGTAATTCGGTTGTTCATAATTTCTCCCACTTCCTGGTTCAGTCTTGGAAGATTCAACTTTTCTAAGAATCTGTCCATTTCTTCCAGGTTATTCATTTTATTGCCATACGGTTGTTTGTAATAGTGTCTTATAATCCTTAGTATTTTTGCTTTGTCTGTTGTAACCACTCCTTTTTAATTTCTAATTTTGTGGATGTGATTCTTCTCTCTTTTTTTCTTGATGAGTCTGGCTAAAGGTTTGTCACTTTTGTTCTCAAAGAACCAGATTTTAGTTTTATTAATCTTTACTTTTGTTTCTTTCATTTCTTTTTCATGATTTCTGCTCGGATATTTATGATTTCTTCCCTTCAACTAACTTTGGGGTTTTTTGTTCTTTTCCCAGTTGTTTTAGGTGTAAAGTTAGGTTTTCCATTCCATGTTTTTCTTGTTTCTTGACGTAAGATTGTATTGCTATAAACTTTCCTCTTGGAACTGCTTTTGCTGCATCTCATAGGTTTTGAATTGTTGCGTTTTGTCATTTGTTTCTAGAAATTTTTTGATTTCCCTTTTGACTTCTTCAGCAACCTGTTGGTTATTTACAAATATATTGTTTAATCTCCATGTGTTTGTGTTTTTTATAGCTTTTTTTCCCTTTAATTAATATCTAGTCTCATAGTGTTGTGGTTAGAAAATATGCTTGATATGGTTTCAATTTTCTTAAGTTTACTGAGGTTTGATTTGTGACCCAAGATGTGGTCTATCCTGGAGAATGTTCCATGTGCACTTGAGAAGAAGGTGTATTCTTCTGCATTTGGATGGAATGTCCTGAAGATACCAGTGAGATCCATCTTATCTAATGTATCATTTAAGACTCATGATTCCTTATTAATTTTATATTTTAATGATGTGACCATTGGTGTGAGTGGGGAGTTAAAGTCTCCTACTATTATTTAGTTACTGTCAATTTCTCCTTTTATGTCTGTTAGTGTTCTTGCCTGGAGAATCCCAGGGACAGGGGAGCCTGTTGGGCTGCCATTTATGGGGTCGCACAGAGTCGGACATGACTGAAGTGACTTAGCAGTAGCAGTAACAGTGTTTATCATATGTATTGAGGTACTCTTATGTTGGGTACATAGATATTTACAATTGTTATGTCTTCCACTTGGGTTGATTCCTTGATCATTAAGTAGTGTCCTTCCTTATCTCTTGTTATCTTCTTTAAGACATATTTTGTCTGACATGAGGACTGCTACTCCAGCCTTCTTTTTAGATATATGTCCTTTCAGTCTATATAGCTCTTTATGTCTGAAGTGAGTTTCTTGTAGACAACATGTATATGGGTCTTGTTTTTGTATCCATTCAGTCAGTCTGTGTCTTTTGGTTGGAGCATTTAATCCATTTAGTTCATTTGAGTTCAGTCACTCAGCCATGTCGGACTCTTTGCAACACCTGTACTACAGCACACCAGGCCTCCCTGTCCATCACTGACTCCTGGAGCTTTGTTGGTAAAGTAATGTCTCTGTGCTTTAATATTCTGTCTAGGTTGGTCATAACTTTCCTTCCAAGGAGTAATCATCTTTTAATTTCATGGCTGCAGTCACCATCTGCAGTGATTTTGGAGCCCGCCCCCCAAAATAAAGTCAGCCACTGTTTCCACTGTTTCCCCATCTATTTCCCATGAAGTGATGGGACCAGAGCCATGATCTTAGTTTTCTGAATGTTAAGTTTTAAGCCAGCTTTTCCACTCTACTCTTTCTTTTCTATCAAGAGGCTCCTGAGTTCTTTGCTTTCTGCCATAAGAGTGGTGTCATTTGCATATCTGAGGTTATTGATTTTTCTCCTGGCAATCTTGATTCCAGCTTGTGCTTCATCCAACCCAGCATTTCTCATGATGTACTCTGCATATAAGTTAAATAAGCAGGGTGACACTATACAGCCTTGACGTACTCCTTTTCCCTATTTGGAACCAGTCTGTTGTTTCATGTCCAGTTCTAACTGTTGCTTCCTGACCTGCATACAGATTTCTCAAGAGGCAGATCAGGTGGTCTGGTATTCCCATCTCTTTCAGAATTTTCCACAGTTTATTGTGATCCACACAGTCAAAAGCTTTGACATAGTCAGTAAGGCAGAAATAGATGTTTATCTGGAACTCTCTTGCTTTTTTTTTTTTTTCTTTCACTTTTTTTTTTAATTTTTATTTTATTTTTAAACTTTACGTAATTGTATTAGTTTTGCCAAACATCAAAATGAATCCATCACAGGTCGATGATCCAGCAGATGTTGGCAATCTGATCTCTGGTTCCTCTGCCTTTTCTAAAACCAGCTTGACATCTGGAAGCTCTTGGTTCAAGTACTGTTGAAGCCTGGCTTGGAGAATTTTGAGCATTACTTTATTAGCGTGTGAGATGAGTGCAATTCTGTGGTAGTTTGAGCATTCTTTGGCATTGACCTTCTTTGGGATTGGAATGAAAACTGACCTTTTCCAGTCCTGTGGCCACTGCTGAGTTTTCCAAATTTGATGGCATATTGAGTGCAGGTCTTTAACAGTATCATCTTTTAGGATTTGAAATAGCTCAACTAGAACTCAATCACCTCCACTAGTTTTGTTCATAGTGATGCTTCCTAAGGCCCACTTGACTTCACATTCTAGGATGTCTTACTCTAGGTGAGTAATCACACCATCGTAATTATCTGGGTCATGAAGATATTTTTAGTACAGTTCTTCTGTGTATTGTTGCCACTTCTTCTTAATATCTTCTGCTTCTGTTAGGTCCATAGCATTCCTTTCCTTTAGGGTGTCCATCTTTGCATGAAGTGTTCCCTTAGTATCTTTAATTTTCTTGAAGAGATCTCTACTCTTTCCCATTCTATTGTTTTCCTCTATTTCTTTGCACTGATCACTGAGGAAGGCTTTCTTATCTCTCCTTGGTATTCTTTGGAACTCTGCATTCAGATGGGTATATCTTTCATTTTCTACTTTGCTTTTCACTTCCCTTTTTTTCACAGTTATTTGTATAGGCCTCCTCAGACAGCCATTCAGTTCAGTTTAATTCAGTTCAGTCGCTCAGTCGTGTCCAACTCTTTGCCACCCCATGAATCGCAGCACGCCAGGCCTCCCTGTCCATCACCAACTCCCGGAGTTCACTCAGACTCACATCCATCGAGTCAGTGATGCCATCCAGCCATCTCATCCTCTGTCGTCCCCTTCTCCTCCTGCCCCCAATCCCTCCCAGCATCAGAGTCTTTTCCAAGGAGTCAACTCTTCACATGAGGTGGCCAAAGTATTGGAGTTTCAGCTTTAGCATCATTCCTTCCAAAGAAATCCCAGGGCTGATCTCCTTCAGAAAGGACTGGTTGGATCTCCTTGCAGTCCAAGGGACTCTCAAGAGTCTTCTCCAACACCACAGTTCAAAAGCATCAATTCTTCGGTGCTCAGCCTTCTTCACAGTCCAACTCTCACATCCACACATGACCACTGGAAAAACCATAGCCTTGACTAGACAGACCTTTGTTGGCAAAGGAATGTCTCTGCTTTTGAATATGCTATCTAGGTTGGTCATAACTTTCCTTCCAAGGAGTAAGCATCTTTTAATTTCATGGCTGCAGTCACCATCTGCAGTGATTTTGGAGCCCCCCAAAATAAAGTCTGACACTGTTTCTCCTGTTTCCCCATCTATTTCCCATGAAGTGATGGGACCAGATGCCATGATCTTCGTTTTCTGAATGTTGAGTTTTAAGCCAACTTTTCACTTTCATCAAAAGGCTTTTGAGTTCCTCTTCACTTTCTGCCATAGGGTGGTGTCATCTGCATATCTGAGGTTATTGATATTTCTCCCGGCAATCTTGATTCCAGCTTGTGCTTCTTCCAGTCCAGCGTTTCTCGTGATGTACTCTGCATATAAGTTAAATAAGCAGGGTGGCAATATACAGCCTTGACCTACTCCTTTTCCTGTTTGGAGCCAGTTTGTTGTTCCATGTCCAGTTCTAACTCTTGCTTCCTGACCTGCATACAAATTTCTCAAGAGGCAGATCAGGTGGTCTGGTATCCCCATCTCTTGCAGGATTTTCCACAATTTATTGTGATCCACACAGTCAAAGGCTTTGGCATAGTCAATAAAGCAGAAATCGATGTTTTTCTGGAACTCTCTTGCTTTTTCCATGATCCAGTGGATGTTGGCAATTTGGTCTCTGATTCCTCTGCCTTTTCTAAAACCAGCTTAAACATTTGGAAGTTCACAGTTCACGTATTGCTGAAACCTGGCTTGGAGAATTTTGAGCATTACTTTACTGGCATGTGAGATGAGCGCAATTGTGCGGTAGTTTGAGCATTCTTTAGAATTGCCTTTCTATGGGATTGGAATGAAAACTGACCTTTTCCAGTCCTGTGGCCACTGCTGAGTTTTCCAAATTTGCTGTCATATTGATTGCAGCACTTTCACAGCATCATCTTTCAGGATTTGAAATAGCTCAACTGGAATTCCATCACCTCCATGAGCTTTGTTCCTAGTGATGCTTTTTAAGGCCCACTTGACTTCACATTCCAGGATGTCTGGCTCTAGGTGAGTGATCACATCACCATGATTATCTGGGTCGTGAAGATCTTTTTTGTACAGTTCGTCTGTGTATTCTTGCCACCTCTTCTTAATATCTTCTGCTTCTCTTAGGTCCATACCATTTCTGTCCTTTATCGAGCCCATCTTTGCATGAAATGTTCCCTTCCTATCTCTAATTTTCTTGAAGACATCTCTAGTCTTTCCCATTCTGTTGTTTTCCTCTATTTCTTTGCATTGATTGCTGAGGAAGGCTTTCTTATCTCTTCTTGCTATTCTTTGGAACTCTGCATTCAGATGCTTATATCTTTCCTTTTCTCCTTTGCTTTTTGACAGCCGTTAGCTGATATTTAGTATAAGTATTAATGCTATTTATTAATAGTAATAATATTTAGATATTTAGTATAAGTTTACCTATCTACTAATTCAAGAAGACTAAATTGGGTGTACCATCCTATAATTTATTATTTGGATATAGCTTTCAAAGCATTTTTATTGCAATACTACCACATTCAACAAGTTTTTAATGAGCAGCTTCTGTATGCCAATGTTCTGATAGCCTGGGATGCATCAAGGAACAGACCAGATGAACTTTCTTGCCTTTATAGGGCTTACATTTTAGCTTACGTTTTGTGAGATAAATATTATTTACATTTTACATAGGAAGCCATATACAGTCAGATACAGACAATTGCCCTTAGATAAGTTAGTAGGAAGCAGAGTTAGAATTCCAACTCAGTCCTTCTGATTCATGGATTATGCTCTTTACATGCTAAATAGGGAAACAACTACGAGAAAAATAGAAGCTGATGCTAACTCCAATGGCTATTAAATAATGTTGTCATATGCTCTTATTTGTGGTCTTTGATTATGCTAATCATTTTTTTAAAGAAATTAAAAGCTCAATGGCAGTAAATAAGGAATAGGTCTTATGAAACAGATGACTTAGCAGATGGTAGATTGCTCCTTTTCTTCTTGGCACCTCCTGCTGAAATAATGTGATATGCAGGATGGTTAGGTATGTTTGACTTCTTGGGTCTTAACTAGTATATATTTCTGGAACAGATGCTGTTTCCTTATCCCCAGTTCAACAGATTCACAAGTACAATCTGCAGCATTTCCTTTTCTGCCATTCTTGTTTTATCGTGTCCAGTTTTATCAACTCTAATTAAAATATTTTACATTGAAAAATGGCCTAAAATGAGTCAAGATAAGTAACAGCTAAGAAATGATTTTAAGCCATTAAATACTCCCAATAAGATAAATGGTAATCATAACCTTTGGACAAGTCAATATTTCATGTCCTCAAAGCAATAGAATTTATTAGGCAACAACAATGTACAGGCCACTGGGATGGGTACTGTGGGAGACAGTAGGATAAAGAGATGTGAGCTTGGTCTACAAGGATCTTACAGTATAGGAGGGGCTTAAATAAGCATACAGATCATCACAATGCAAGTCAGAGTATGGTAACTTCTATGAGGGTGGTTCAAAGAATGAATCTGGGAATTCAGAGGAAGGAGAACTCATTTATCCTTAGTTGGACTGTGAAGTGCTAAAGCAAGGTAAAGTGAGGGTGAAAGAACTTGATAAGGTCAGACTTTGTAGGATTATGAAGGTTTCTGCAACTAGAAATAATAGAGAGGGCTTTCCAGATAGCAAGGGCTTAACTGTGGAGGTAGGAATGTTCATAGAAAAGTGATTACCTTTGACTAGAGATACAAGGTATATGAATGAGCTGAACTGTGGCTGCCTTGCAAATCAAGGCAAAGCATCTGAGTATAGAACAGGTTGTAAGAGGGAATTATTAAAAGCTTTTCTGCAAGAAGATGGCATGATCCATGCTTTGTTTTAGCAAGATTAGTTTCTCAGGAGTTGGGTTGGATTACATGAGTGAGAAACAGAAGGCAGTGAGACCAATTAGGTGGCCCTTATTATAGGACAGAGAAGAGGTAATGAGGGTCTGAAGGAGATCTGGTACTTGTTAAAGAAAGAAGGCAATCAATAAGAGAGATATTGAGGAGGTATTCACTATAATTTCCTCATTAAAAAGGCAATAGTCTGCACCTTTGTAATAATTGCAAACTAAGACTTGATAAAGGTTGCAAGGACATTAAGAAAATCATTAACTAAAATAGGAACCCCTAGGGTTGGTTAATTTCTTTCCTCTAACTTAATAAACTTCTAGAGAAATTTATAAGCATATATAAATATATAGGGTATCTTAAGCATTGATTCATTATTTAAGTTAAGCTAAAACATAGAAACCTAAAACAGGATTCAAAATTAACTGTAAATGATTTCATATTATGTAATGTAAGATGTCCTTTCATTCTTCACTGTGATAATATGAGCATACAGTGTCACAGAAAGCAGGTGGTATTACGTATTGATAGATTTTCTTCTAAACCGATTTCCAACCAACAGAATTAATAAAAATACATTAAAGATAAACTATCTTATAGTATGTGTCAAGTGTTTTTGAAAAAGCAAATCTCTATCTTTTAGAATGAAATCCCTAAGTAAAAGCATATATATAAATAAAAATTACACATGGAATGATACGTAATGGAATTCAGCATGTGAAAGAATTCTTTCTTCAGAGTTCTGACACAACACCATGGAATGGATCCAGGCCAGGTTCCCCTGGGCCACACACAAAGGTGGAGAGTGGTCAGCTGTTGACTAGTCCAATAGAAGAACTAAATTTGGCTCTTATGCTACTAAATCATGTTCCAGTCAGTCCATCCTAAAACTTCCAGTCTACCACAGAGAAGGAACTGCTTTTACAACTTTAAATTTAAACCACCATAAATAATGTTATTTCATACCCCAGGTTCTAGCCAAATACAACCATTCATTCTTCAGAAACCCTTCTAAATTCCCCATAAAATTCTTCTCACATCTTCATTGCAAGTTATCTTTCCCAACCCTCAGCTCCCATGGCACTCTGTTTGAGCTATGGTTTCAGGTGTGCCATTTTCTAACTTTAAAATATTATTTAAGTATAGGTTATCTTCCCAATCAAATTGTAAGTTCCCCAAGGACAGAGTCAAAGTCTCATTTTCACAGCCTCATGGTACCCAACACTGAGTTCTTACCATGAAAATTACACAAGAATTGTTCATAAAGAAACACCTAAGCCTCCACTTCACAAAGCACTCTGTTGGTTCCTTCAAAAATTAAGAAAAATAAATAACTTGAAGATTCTTTAAAACTCATCAACCTTTTTATGGAAATTTGGATGAAATCTGAGCCTCAGTGTCAATTATGATCACCTAGATCTATCTCTCAAGGAGAGATAAGAAAGCCTTCCTCAGTGATCAATGCAAAGAAACAGAGGAAAACAATAGAATGGGAAAGACCAGAGATGTCTTCAAGAAAATTAGAGATACCAAGGGAATATTTCATGCAAAGATGGGCTCGATAAAGGACAGAAATGGTATGGACCTAAGAGAAGCAGAAGATATTAGGAAGAGGTGGCAAGAATATATAGAAGAACTGTACAAAAAAGATCTTCATGACCCAGATAATCATGATGGTGCGATCACTCACCTAGAGCCAGACATCCTGGAATGTGAAGTCAAGTGGGCCTTAGGAAGCATCACTATGAACAAAGCTAGAGGAGATGATGCAATTGTAGTTGAGCTATTTCAAATCCTAAAAGATGATGCTGTGAAAGTGCTACATTCAATATGCCAACAAGTTTGGAAAACTCAGCAGTGGCCACAGGACTGGAAAATTTCAGTTTTCATTCTAATCCCAAAGAAAGGTAATGCCAAAGAATGCTCAGACTACCACACAATTGCACTCATCTCACACGCTAGCAAACTAATGCTCAAAATTCTCCAAGCCAGGCTTCAACAATATGTGAACCATGAACTTCCAGATGTCAAGCTGGTTTTAGAAAAGGCAGAGGAACCAGAGATCAAATTGCCAACATTCAATGGATCATCAAAAAAGCAAGAGAGTTCCAGAAAAACATCTACTTTTGCTTTATTGACTGTGCCAAAGCCTTTGACTATGTGGATCACAATAAACTGTGGAAAATTCTGAAAGAGATGGGAATACCAGACCACCTGACCTGCCTTCTGAGAAATCTGTATGCAGGTCAGGAAGCAAGAGTTAGAACTGGACATGGAACAACAGACTGGTTCCAAATAGGAAAAGGAGTATGTCAAGGCTGTATATTGTCACCCTGCTTATTTAACTTATATGCAGAGTACATCATGAGAAATGCTGGGCTGGAGGAAACACAAGCTGGAATCAAGATTGCCAAGAGAAATAACAATAACCTCAGATATGCTGATGACACCACCCTTATGGCAGAAAGTGAAGAACTAAAGAGCCTCTTGATGCAAGTGAAAGAGGAAAGTGAAAAAGTTAGCTTAAAGCTCAACATTCAGAAAACAAAGATCATGGCACCTGTCACTTCATGGCAAATATATGGAGAAATAGTGGAAACAATGGCAGAATTTATTTTGGTGGGGCTCCAAAATCACTGCAGATGGTGATTGCAGCCATTAAATTAAAAGACACTTACTCGTTGGGAAAAAAGTTATGACCAACCTAGACAGCATATTAAAAAGCAGAGACATTACTTTGCCAACAAAGGTCCATCATGTATACAAAGGTAGTCATGTATAGATGTGAGTTGGATGGTGAAGAAAGCTGGATGCAGAAGAATTGATGCTTTTGAACTGTGGTATTGGAGATGACTCTTGAGAGTCCTTTGGACTGCAAGGAGATCCAACCAGTCCATCCTAAAGGAAATCAGTTCTGAATATTCATTGGAAGTTCTCATGTTGAAGCTGAAACTCCAATACTTTGGCCACCTGATGCGAAGAGATGACTCATTTGAACAAATCGCCAGTCCAGGTTCAATGCATGATACAGGATGCTTGGGGCTGGTGCACTGGGATGACCCAGAGGGATGGTACAGGGAGGGAGGAGGGAGGGGAGTTCAGGATGGGGAACATGTGTATACCTGTGGCAGATTCATGTTGATGTATGGCAAAACCAATACAATATTGTAAAGTAATTAGCCTCCAATTAAACTAAATAAATTTATAATTTAAAAAAATGAAAAGACCCTGATGCTGGGAAAGATTGAAGGCAGGAGAAGGGGACGACAGAGGATGAGATGGTTGGATGGCATCACTGATTCGATGGACATGAGTTTGAGTAAACTCCAGGATTTGGTGATGGACAGGGAATCCTGGCATGCTGCGGTCCATGGGGTTGCAAAAAGTTGGACACAACTGTGCGACTGAACTGAACTGAACTGAGATCTATATCAGTCTGGATCAATATTTTTCAAGTATGATCAGGACTGTGATTTTTCATATTATTCTTCCTTCCCACCACATCATACTTTCCCCTCCCTGAGGCCTCCATTATATTGTTTTTAGAATAAATAATACAGTATCAACCAAGTACTCTCTTTTTTATAAACTGACGTTTTCATTTCAGATGATCTTGTTTTTTCTTTTAGCCTGTCTTTCTCTGCCTTTATCACAAAAACCTTTTCCTTTTACAAGGATTTCTGTCCTTATGGGAATTAAGCATTATATTTTGAACTATAAATGGAAAAATAATGTTATTATATTGTATTATGGACCTTCTGCTGATATTGCTATTTTTCGGGAGCTGAACATATCTGGAACTCTTTCTGTCTCTTCACAGTGGCTGTTGTATTAATCCTGGCAAAGCACTACAGGTTTCCAATTACTCATTTTAAATCTGTTTGTGTAACACTTTGTATTTAGTGTCTACAGCCTAGTGTAATTGCACTGAAATTGCCAAACAGTGTGGGTGATAGATGGATTGCCACCATCCAGTTTCCTACAGACTCTGATCCAAGGTTTTTAATTTGCTTGCCAGTTCCTCTCTCACTCATGCCTTTGACCACACTAAAGTCTAATAACAAAGAGGAGCATACCAAGCCCTCTTTACATGAAAAATTTAGTGTGCACAGGTGACATGATATTAAGACAATGAAATGAAAATTAGAAATACAAAAAATTTTAAGTTCAGCTAGTGCAGAGAGTTTACCCAATATCAGCATCTGTTTTCCCTCGCAGCTGATTACATATTTAAGGTTTAGGAAATGTCTTTCAAAACTTGAATTACTGATAGTCTCCATCTTTCAACTCAAAGAGCTGTAGAGGAATTATCCAGTTCCATTTGGAACATTAGCTGAAGGTTCAAATTATCTGCAGTATTTATACACAACTTTGTGATTTCTATGGGACATCTCTCTACATTGATGAAATCTTTCAACTATGTGTACATTTTGCTCAAAACTTTCCCATGAAAGGCATCAGAGTAGGCATAGTCCTCACTTTAAAGTTGAAGAAATAATGAAACAAAGCATTAAGTAACTCATAATAGACCCTAATACAGGTAAATAACAATAGTGCTAAACAACTAGGTAGGGCTGTTCTCACTTGCTGACCTACCTTTCTTTTTACTTATAACTTTGAAGAAGGTTTTACCTTCTTTTGTAACTCATATTTTGACTATGCTACAAAGTATAGCAGTATAGAACATCTACAGTTGTTAAGAACATGGCCTCTGAAATTACTAGGTAATATCCCAGCCCTGCTACTTACTGGCCTTGGGAGCTTAGGTAACTGACTTATGTTTCTTTGCCTTGGTTTTCCTTCTGTCAAATTATAATAACAATCTATTTTACTTGTAACCTTGTTATGAAGAGTTAATACATATTGTTGTTGTTTTTCAGTCTCTCAATCCTGTCTAATTCTTTGTGACCCCATGGATTGCAACACACCAGGCTTCCCTGTCCTTCTCCATCCCCCAGAGTTGTTAATATACATAAGATCCATATAAGAGATGTATCTAAAGTCTTTAAACAGTGCCTGACATGTAGTACACTTATTTTTTCTAATAGAGATAATTTTGCATGAGGCAATTCACTTAAGTTGATACTTAAGTTGATATCGCTTAACTATAAGTGATATGAAGTGAAACTGAAAATGTCAGTCGTTCAGTCATGTTTGACTCTTTGCAAACCCATGGACTGTAGCTCACCAGGCCCCTCTGTCCATGGAATTCTCCAGGCAAGAATAGTGGAGTAGGTTGCCATTCCCTTCTCCAGGCAATCTTCCTGATGCAGGGATCAAACCTGGGTCTCTTGCTTTGCAGGCAGATTCTTTTCCATCTGAGACACCAGGGAAGCCCCAAGTAATATCATAGGTTATGTGATTTGGTAATCACAGCCCTTACTGAATTTCTAGCCAGTTGTCAGAAAACTGGATTTCCTATTATTAGGGAAATGAAGAGGATTCAGGCTTTTGATAATCTAAGCCATGCCTATATAGCCAGGTATCTGAGTTCACAATGCTTCTGAGTTTTAAATAAACTCAGGAAGACTACCCTTTACTCCAAGTGTGAAGTCTAATGACTTCTGCTAATTTTCACCGATGGCTCCAAATCTCTGATTTTTATGTCTTGATTCCTGTAGTTATTCTCTTTTTCTGCTCTACTCACCATAATGAATGTGGGATTCAGCCTTATTTCTTTGATTACTCCTCCAAACTACTCACCCAATATACATTTCTGTTGTAGCCTGGATGAAGGTGTGCACTCACACTGATGTGTTCAATACATTCTTTTGTTCAGTGAGCCATGTCCCCTGGAATTGTGTACTAAGGGGTTTACATATTTCTTTCGACTGGAATGTTAGTCACATGTAGTCTTGAGCATTACTAACCACCCCAAAGCTGGAATGTCCCACTTCCTTCAGAGCCTGCAGCCTCCTGTTAAGTGGTTTGGCAGACCCTCCCCCCAACACCAGACACCTTTATCCTTGAGGGCATCACCTTACACCTGACAAAACAGTTTATAAAAGTATTTTTCTATACAAGGTAGTCCCTTTCACAACAGGAATACAGGTATCAGTTAACAAAATATTATTTTCTCTATTACATTTACACAGTGTGTTTTTATCACCACAAAATATGGATTCAAATACATTCTAATTTTTTTCACAAATATTTCTTGAGCTCTGAGTAGTAGTTTTCAAGAAATTCAGGGAAGTCAGTTTAGCCCTTTTTAGCCACTATAAGTACTGTGTCAAAAGGGATGAATTATATGAAACATCAAGATGAAGTGGTATGAGCATTCAGCTACAGATTAACGCTATTTGAGTAGGTCCAGGGAAATGTTTTCAAGAGTTATTAATTTTATATTCAAGTTTGAAATGGCTGGTTGTAAATCTGTGAAACCAAACAGACTATTTATCAATATAAGGAAAAGTACTTACCAAGTGAGACAGAATGATCTCAATTTATTTCCAAGGCAAACCATTCAATATTCCATTAATCCAAGTCTATGGCCCAACCGCTAATGCCAAAGAAGGTAAAGTTGTATGGTTCAAGAAGAACTACAAGACCTTCCACAATTAAAACCAAAAAATGATGTCCTGTTCATAAAAGAGACTGTAATTAAAAAGTAGGAAGTTAAGAGATATCCAGAATAACAGGCAAGTTTGGCCTTGAAGTATAAAATGAAGTGGGCAAAGGCTAACAGAGTTTGGCCAATAGAATGCACCAGTCATAGCAAATACCCTCTTTCAACAACACAAAGATGACTCTACACATGGACCTCACCAGATGGTAAACACCAAAATCAGATTGATTATATTCTTTGTTGTTGAAGATGGAGAAGCTCTATACAGTCAGCAAAAATAAGACCAGGAATAGACTGTGGCACAGATTATAAACTCCTTATTGCCAAATTCAGACTCAAACTGAAGAAAGTAGGGAAAACCACTAGGCCATTAAGGTATGATCCAAATCAAATACCTTACAATATTACAGTGGAATGACAGATTCAGGGGATTAAATCTGGTAGACAGAGTGCCTGAAGAACTATGGGTGGAGGTTTGTAACATTGTATAGGAGGCCATGATCAAAACAATCTGAAAAAAAAAAAAAGAAATGCAAAAAGGAAAATGGTTGTCTAAGGAGGCCTTATAAATAGCTGAGAAAAAAAGAGAAGTGAAAGCAAAGGAGAAAAGGAAAGATATGTTCATCTGAATGCAGAGATCCAAAGAACAGCAAGGAGAGATAAGAAAGTCTTGTTCAGTGATCAATGCAAAGAAATAGAGGAAAACCATAGGATGGGAAAGACTAGAGATCTCTTCAAGAAAATTAGAGATACCAAGGGAACATTTCATGTAAAGACAGGCACGATAAAGGACAGAAATAATGACCTAACAGAAGCAGAAGAAGATAAGAAGAGGTGGCAAATATACACAGAAGAACTATACAAAAAGATCTTAATGACCCGAATAACCACAGTGGTGTAATCACGCACCTAAAGCCAGATATCCTGGAGTAGGAAGTCAAGGGGGCCTTAGGAAGCATCACTACAAACAAACCTAGTGGAAGTGACAGAATTCTAGTTGAGCTATTTCAAATTGTAAAAGATGATGCTGTTACAGTACTGCACACAATATGCCAGCAAATTTTGAAAACTCAGCAGTGGCCACAGGTCTGGAAAAGGTCAGTTTTCATTCTAATCCCAAAAAAGGGCAATGCCAAAGAATGTTCAAACTATCACACAATTGCACTCATTTCATTTGTTAGCAAGGTAATACCCAAAATCCTTCAAGTTAGGCTTCAATGGTTTGTGAACTGAAAACTTCCAAATGCACAAGCTGTACTTAGCAAAGGCAGAGGAACCAGAGATCATGTTGTCAACATCCATTGGATCATAGAAAAAACAAAAGAATTCCAGTAAATCATCTACATTTCTGTTTCACTGACTACATTGAAGCCTTTGACTGTGTGGATCACAACAAACTGGAAAATTCTTAAAGAGATGGGAATACCAAACCACCTTACCTGCCTCCTGAGAAACCTGTATGCAGGTCAAGAAGCAACAGTTAGAACTGGACATGGAACAAGGGACTGGTTCAAAATTAGGGAAGGAGTATGTCAAGCCTGTATATTGTCACCCTGCTTATTTAACTTATATACAGGGTACATCATGTAAAATGCTGAGCAGAAGGAAGCACAGCTGGAATCAAGATTGCCGGGAGAAATATCAATAACCTTAGATAAGTAGATGGCATCACCCTAATGGAAGAAAGTGAAGAGGAACTAAAGAGCCTCTTTTTTTTTTTTTTTTTTTTTTAAGAGTCTCTTGATGAAAGTGAAAGAGGAGAGTGAAAAAGCTGGCTTATAACTCAACGTTCAAAAATTGATCATACCATCTGGTCCCATCACTTCATGGAAAATTGGTGCAGAAACAATGGAAACAATGACAGACTTTATTTTCTTGGGTTCCAAAATCACTGAGGACGGTGACTGCAACCATGAAATTAAAAGATGCTTGCTCCTTGGAAGAAAAGCTATGACAAACCTAGACAACATATTAAAAAGCCGAGACATTACTTTGCCTACAAAGGTCCGTATAGTCAAAGCTATGGTTTGTCCAATAGTCATGTACAGATGTGAGAGATGGACAATAAAAAAGGCTGAGCACCAAAGAATTGATGCCTTCGAACTATGGTGCTGGAGAAGATGCTTGAGAATTCCTTGGACTGCAAGGAGATCAAACCAGTCAATCCTAAAAGAAATCAACCCTGAATATTCATTGGAGGGACTGATGCTGCAACTGAAGCTCCAATACCTTGGCCACCTGATGTGAAGAGCTGACTCATTGGAAAAGATGCTGGGAAAGATTGAAGGCAGGAGTAGAAGGGGACCACAGAGGATGAGATGGTTGGATGGCTCGATGGACATGAGTTTGAGCAAGCTCTGGGAGTTGGTGATGAACAGGAAAGCCTGATGTGCTGCAGTCCATGGGGTCTGAAAGAGTCGGACACGACTGAGTGACTGAACAACAACAACTACTGCTACTACTACTTCCCAGGTGACACAATGGTTAAGAATCTGCCTGCCAATGCAGGAGATGTAGGAGATGTGATTCGATCCTTGGATCAGGTAATATGCCCTAGAGGAGGAAATGGCAAGCCACTTCAGTTTTCTTGCCTGGAGAATCTCTTGGACAGAGTAGCTTGCCTGGCTCCAGTCCATAGGGTCACAAAGAGTTAAATACAACTGAGCCACTGAGCACATCAGTTCAATTCAGTCACTCAGTTGTGTCCAACTCTTTGCGACCCCATGGACTGCAGCATGCCAGGCCTCCCTATCCATCACCAACTCCTGGAGTTTACTCAAACCCATGTCCATTGAGTCAGTGATGCCATCAACCATCTCATCCTCTGTCATCCTCTTCTCCTTCCACCCTCAGTCTTTCCCAGCATCAGTGTCTTTTCAAATGAGTCAGTGTAAGCACATACACATGCACTAAAGAGCATGTCTCTTTCAAGGACTTTATAAATTGTTATAATTTTGAGCTTACACTAAGAGTAATGTCAAACGGTCTACAAAGAACTGAAATTTTACCATTTGAACATTCCATCTAATTCCTAGGCTACTCTATGAATATAACTAAGGCAAAATAATAATGAGCTTTTAGACAAAATACATATATTAAGAAAAAAGGCAAATATACATGCAAAGAAGTTAATGACTTAGAAAGTGACAAAAGTTATTAAATGAAAAATATATGATTGTCATATTTGGTTAGGTGTTTTGAATTTTTATTATATCAGCAGAAGGATGATTAGAATGAAAAATTCTGCTAAATTAAGAGGATATCAACAGGGGAAAAATAGCTCTCTGTAATCAAGGTTAAGAACAAAACAGTGGCCTGTGACTACAAGGCAGAAATGATGGATACATGGGAAATACTCACTACTAAAGCAAATTAGATCCTGTGATTACAAGGCAGAAATGATGGATACATGGGAAATACTCACTACTAAAGCAAATTAGGTCATTAATCTTCTTAGTCTTGAAATAAACATATCCAATTAGTTATCTAACTTGGTATCACTAATGATAACCATCCTATATAGACATCAAAAATGAGATTTTTAGATATTGAATCCACTTTTTTCCCATGTTATCAATTGTTGGCTTTTAGGGTCTCCTTTTGGATGCCAAAAATTTCAGAGACAGAAGGGATTTTAAGAGGTAAAACTTCTCACAAAGAACAGGCATCTCTGTTTCTACAACTCTATCTGGTGGTAAAATAGCATAAATGCTTTCAACATTAAATAAACGTTTCAGTGCCCACCCTGTGAGAGCACTGTACTAAGGGCTGATTGGACTTAAGTGAATCAGATGGTTCCCACTCTCTTAGAGCTCACTGTTTAGTAAAGAAGGGCCTACTTGCATACTAAGCACCTGTTTCTTTTCTGAATAACTCTAAATATTAGAAAATCTCTTTTTTTAATTGAACTCAAATTTGTCTCCTTAAAAATTCTATTACGGAAACAATTCCATTCACCATTGCAATGAAAAGAATAAGATACTTAGGAATATAACTACCTAAAGAAACTAAAGACATTTATATAGAAAACTATAAAACACTGGTGAAAGAAATCAAAAAGGACACTAATGGATGGAGAAATATACCATGTTCATGGGTCAGAAGAATCAATATAGTGAAAATGAGTAGCAATCTGTAGAGTCAATGCAATCTCTATCAAGCTACCAACGGTATTTTTCACAGAGCTAGAACAAATAATTTCACAATTTGTATGGAAATACAAAAAACCTCGAATAGCCAAAGCAATCTTGAGAAAGAAGAATGGAACTGGAGGAATCAACCTGCCTGACTTCAGGCTCTACTACAAAGCCACACTCATCAAGACAGTATAGTACTGGCACAAAGACAGAAATATAGATCAATGGAACAAAATAGAAAGCCCAGAGATAAATTCATACACTTATGGACACCTTATTTTTGATGAAGGAGGCAAGAATATACAATGGATTAAAGACAATCTCTTTAACAAGTGGTGCTGGGAAAACTGGTCAACCACTTGTAAAAGAATAAAACTAGAACACTTTCTAACACCAATAGAAAAACAAACTGAAATTGGATTCAAGATATAAACATAAGACCAGAAACTATAAAACTCTTAGCGGAGAACATAGGCAAAACACTCTCCGACATACATCACAGCAGGATCCTCTATGACCCACCTCCCAGAAGATTGGAAATAAAAGCAAAAATAAACAAATGGGACCTAATTAAAATTAAAAGCTTCTGCACAACAAAGGAAACTATAAGCAAGGTGAAAAGACAGCCTTCAGAATGGGAGAAAATAATAGCAAATGAAGCAACTGACAAACAACTAATTTCAAAAATATACAAGCAACTCCTGCAGCTCAATTCCAGAAAAATAAATGACCCAATCAAAAAATGGGCCAAAGAACTAAATAGACATTTCTCCAAAGAAGACATACAGATGGCTAACAAACACATGAAAAGATGCTCAACATCACTCATTATCAGAGAAATGCAAATCAAAACCACAATGAGGTACCATTTCACGCCAGTCAGAATGGCTGTGATCCAAAAGTCTGCAAGCAATAAATGCTGGAGAGGGTATGGAGAAAAGGGAACCCTCTTACACTGTTGGTGGGAATACAAACTAGTACAGCCACTATGGAGAACAGTGTGGAGATTCCTTAAAAAACTGGAAATGGAACTGCCTTATGACCAGCAATCCCACTGCTGGGCATACACACTGAGGAAACCAGAAGGGAAAGAGACACATGTACCCCAATGTTCATCGCAGCACTGTTTATAATAGCCAGGACATGGAAGCAACCTAGATGTCCATCAGCAGATGAATGGATAAGAAAGCTGTGGTACATATACACAATGGAGTATTACACAGCCATTGAAAAGAATACATTTGAATCAGTTCTAATGAGGTGGATGAAACTGGAGCCTATTATACAGAGTGAAGTAAGCCAGAAAGAAAAACACCAATACAGTATACTAACGCCTATATATGGAATTTAGAAAGATGGTAATGACAACCCTGTATGCGAGATAGCAAAAGAGACACAGATGTATAGAACAGTCTTTTGGACTCTGTGGGGGGTGGGGGGGGTGATGATTTGGGAGAATGGCATTAAAACATGTATAATATCATATAAGAAATGAATCGCCAGTCCAGGTTCGATGCAGGATACAGGATACTTGGGGCTGGTGCACTGGGATGACCCAGAGGGATGGTATGGGGAGGGAGGGGGGAGGGGGGTTCAGAATGGGAACATGTGTACACCCATGGTGGATGCATGTTGATGTATGGCAAAACCAATACAATATTGTAAAGTAAAAAATTATAATAATAATAAAAAAATTCTATCCAAGTTATGCCTTATGGAATCATGAAAAATATATTGAAGATGTCCTAAATCTTCCTACAGGTAGAAGAGGCCTTTAAAAGATTACTTCATCAAAGTCACTAAAAAAAAAAAAATGTTAATAGGATAGGGCCAAATATAGAATCCTGAGCCTACTGTTAGTAAATTTCTTCATAGTTAACATTAGTTTCCACGTAACAAATTTTTTTACAGAATCATGTTCACTGGTGACGCCAACTACAAACTGGGACTTGGAATCTGCCTCTACAAGGATTAAGTTACTAGCCACTACAGTCACTGATCTTCAGGACATCATGAAAGGAGTTCAGGGTAGAGATCAGTAATGAAGCACTCTGTCCTCTGGGGGGGGGGGGGGGGCGGGGGGGAACTGGCAGAAAAGGCCTTCTGATAGTTAGATATTTTCAGAAGATTTTATGAGCCCAAATTCTTGCATCTCCTATATTGAGAAAAGCACTAAAATCATTAATAGTGATATCTGCTCCTTGTGACTAGCAGCAAGTCTCTGCCAAAATTGTGCTTGATTGCATGAACCCCCTGTTTCACTAAAATCATATATAATACTGACCATCCATGCTACATCTTCAGAGCAGTTCCTCAGAGCTATCTGAGACACTGTCTCCTTGGCTATAGATATCACTTTGCCCTAAATAAAACTTTAAAAATTTTTTGTTGGCATATAGTTAATTTATAACATTGTGTTAGTTTCGGTATACAGCAGAGTGAGTCAGTTACACATATATCTACTCTTCCTCAGATTCTTTTCCCATATAGGCCATTAAAAAGTGTTGAGTAGAGTTCCCTGTGCTATACAGTAGGTCCTTATTGGTTATCTATTTTATATGTATTAATAGTAGTGTGTAGATGTCAATCTCAATTTCTCAATTTATCCCTCCTCCCTTACTCCCTCATAATCATAAGTTTGTTTTCTACATCTTAACTCTGTTTCTGTCTTGTAGATAAGTTCACTTGTACTTTTTTTTAGATTACACATATAAGCAATATCATATGATGCCCCTCTTTCTCTGACTTACCTCACTCAGTGTAAAAATCTCTAGGTCTATCAATATTGCTGCAAATGGCATTATTTTGTTCATTTTTATAGATGAGTAAATTCCACTGTGCTTGCCTGTTGGGTCAGACAATAAAGAATCTGCCTGCAATGCAGGAGATCCAGGTTTGATTCCTGGGTCGGGAAGATCCCCTGGAGAAGGGGATGGCTACCCACCTCAGTATTCCTGCCTAGAGAATTCCATGGGCAGTGGAGCCTGGCAGGCTGTGGTCCATCAGGTACATATATATATAATATTCCATTTCATATATGGGCCACATCTTCTCTATCGATTCCATTGTTGATGGATATTTAGGTTGCTTTCACGTCCTGGCTATTGTAAATAGTGCATCAATGAACACTGGGGCACATGTATCTTTTCCCATAATGTTTTTCTCTGGATATATGCCCAGGAGTGGGATTTGTGGATCATATAGTAGCTCTATTTTTCATTTTTTAAGAAACCTCCATACTGATCTCCATAGAGGTTGTATTAGTTTACATTCCCACCAACAGTGTAGGAGAGGTCCTTTCTCTCAACACCCTCTACAAATCTTGTTTGTAGATTCTTTGATAATGGCCATTCTAACTGCTTAAAACTCAACATTCAGAAAACGAAGATCATGGCATCCGGTCTCATCACTTCATGGGAAATAGATGGGGAAACAGGAGAAACAGTGTCAGACTTTATTTTTCTGGGCTCCAAAATCACTACAGATGGTGACTGCAGCCATGAAATTACAAGACGCTTACTCCTTGGAAGGAAAGTTATGACCAACCTAGATAGCATATTCAAAAGCAGAGATGTTACTTTGCCAAAAAAGGTTCATCTAGTCAAGGCTATGGTTTTTCCAGTGGTCATGTATGGATGTGAGAGTTGGACTGTGAAGAAGGCTGAGCGCCGAAGAATTGATGTTTTTGAACTGTGGTGTTGGAGAAGACTCTTGAGAGTCCCTTGGACTGCAAGGAGATCCAACCAGTCCATTCTGAAGGAGATCAGCCCTGGGATTTCTTTGGAAGCAATGATGCTAAAGCTGAAACTCCAGTACTTTGGCCACCTCATGCGAAGAGTTGACTCATTGGGAAAGACCCTGATGCTGGGAGGGATTGGGGGCAAGAGGAGAAGGGGACGACAGAGGATGAGATGGATGAATGGCATCACTGACTCGATGGATGTGAGTCTGAGTGAACTCCGGGAGTTGGTGATGGACAGGGAGGCCTGGCGTGCTGTGATTCATGGGGTCGCAAAGAGTCGGACACGACTGAGCGACTGATCTGATATGATCTGATTCTGACTGCTGTGAGGTGATACTCACTGTAGTTTTGATTTGCATTTCTCTAATAATTAGGGATGCTGAGCATATTTTCCTATGTTTTTTTAACCATCTATGTCTTCTTTGGAGAAATGCCTATTTAGATCTTTTGCCTCTTTTTTTGATTGGGTTGTTTGTTTTCTGATACTTAGTTGCATGAGCTGTTTGTATATTTTGGAGATTAATCCTTTGTTGGTTGCTTCATTTGCAAGTATTTTCTTCCATTCTGAGGGTTGTCTTTTTGTTTTATTTATGGTTTCCTTTGCTCTGCAGAAGACTTTAAGCTTACTTAGGCCTCATTTGTTTATTTTTGTTCTTATTTTCATTACTCTAGGAGGAGGAAGAGTGAAAAAGATCTTTCTGGGATTTATGTCAGAGAGGGTTCTGCCTTTGTTTTCCTCTAAAAGTTTTATAATATCTGGCCCTATATTAGGTCTTTAATCCATTTTGAATTTACTTTTGTATATGGCATTAGGGAGTACTCTAATTTCATTCATTTACATGCACTTGTCCAGTTTTCTCAGCACCTCTTACTGAAGAGATGACCTTTACTTCATTGTCTATTCTTGCTTCCTTTCTCATAGATTAAGTGATCATGGGTGTGTGGGTTTATCTCTGGACTTTCTATCCTGTTCCATTGATCTCTATTTCTGTTTTTGTGCTGTTTTGATTATCTTAACTTGTACTATAGTCTGAAGTCAAGGAGTTTGATTCCTCCAGCTTTTTCTTTCTCAAGATTGCTTTGGCTATTCAAAGCAATGGTCCTTGTGTTTCCATATAAATATCAAATATTTTGTTCTAATTCTGTGAAAAGTGCCATTGGTAATTTGATAGGGGTTGCACAGAATCTGTAGATTGTTTTGCCCCAACTAAAACTTAACTCACAACTCTCATATAGTACTTTTTTTTTTTTTTTTTCAGTTGACAGTGGTTAGAAAAGCCCTGAAATAGGACTTCCCTAGTGGTACAGTGGTAAAGAATCTGCCTGCCAATGCAGGGGACACAGGTTCAACCTCTGGTCCAAAAAGATCCCATATGCCACAGGGCAACTAATCCCATGTGCCACAACTACTGAGCCACTACAAAAGAAGCCCCTGCATCAAGAAACCCGCACACCACAGTGAAGAATAGCCCCTGCTCACCACAACTAGAGAAAGCTTGTGCACAGCAACAAAGACCCAGCACAACCAAAAATAAATATATAAATAAAGTTATCTTAAAAAACACTGAAACACTTTATAGTAAAAGAAAGGTTAAGTGCCAGGAGCCAGCATGGGAGTCCCCACCCATAACAAGGTTATGTGGGAGAGTTCTGGTGGGCAAGGCGAACCAGAACTCAAGGGGTGCCCTTCTGCGCCTGCCTGAGCGTCTATCCCAAAACCAGAGTCTGTCTGTTTTACTGCTTCATGACTTTCACCAATTCCTCTGACATTAATGGGGGGGCTATCCCTGACCACCTTTTCTCTGAAGGAAATCAACTTAGAGCTCTAGCTAATTAGCCTCCTGGGCATAACAGGAGTTATGCCCTCAGATGGCTCTCTAACTTGCCTGACAGGTTTACCCAGACTCCTATGCAAACGATTGTTTACAGTCTCCCAACCGCGAAAGGCACGGGAAGCTTAAGATATTCAAATAGTATAGAGCCTCTCGGAGAGTTAGAAATTGTCAGAATAGAACTAGTAGAAGATTTCATTGTTGAGCCAATGCTTGCTGCCAAGTTTCCACATTCCCTGTATTGTATCCTTGGAAGTGTATTAATTACTATAGTTGGTATGTAGAAAAAATAAGAGGTGGCCTTGGTGTTAACAAATTCTTTCCTTTGTAGTAAACCCACTGCACCTCTGCCCTATAGGAATGCAACTTTATCCAACACCTTCGGAGGATGGTGCCAAACTTTAAAATAATTACTCTTAGAGAAAATAAGTCTTGTGGTTGACAAACCTTTGTCTGAGTCATAAAATGTTAACAGGCCTTCTGGCCAGAAGATGATGTAAATCACCTAAGCCATTTGTATACGATAAGTTTGCAGAAAAGAAACCCTGGTTTCGATAAGGATCAAAGACTGCTGACTTTGCGTGATTTCACACCCTCTATTATCCTCTATGTGCAACTTAGGGTATAAAAGCCCCTGTTGAAAATAAAGCTACGGGCCTTGCTCACTGAAGCTTGGTCTACCCATGTCGTTCTTTCTCTCACCTTCTGACTGAATTCCCATCTGGATGGTGGAGACTCGCCAAGCCTACTAATTTTGCCTGGGCTTCTAAGATCTGACCGGGGAGGCCTTAGTGTCTCCTCTCCTTCGGGAGAACTGGAGGACGCCTGCGGCCTACGTGGGTGGTGCAAACTCCTTGTCTTGGAGTTTTATTGGTTTTCCACATAAACCAAGTTATTCAGCCTCTTTTCTCCACTGAATTTTCTCACTGAGCTATCCTTATTTAACCACTCTTTATATCTCTAATTAATACTTAAGTAAGCTATTGTCTCCTGATCGCTGATGCCGTACCCCTTTCGAATTCCCTGGATCCACCAGGGCTGAACCCCGGCAGTTAAGAAGAATGGTATATTTATTTCATGCAATATTATACAAACTTGATTTTTTACTTAACTGTTTACATGAGCATGTGTAATAATAGAGGGACTTTTTTATATAAAGTAGAATATTAAGTGACAGAAATATTCTAGAGAGACCAAACTGTTGCAAATTGAACACATGAGTCTATCTCCATTCCCTCACAAAATCACACTACACTGCTAGTAATTCTTAAAGTAATTTTAGTAATTTTAAAGTAATACCAAAGCACAAAGGATATGAGAAAGAAGAAGACAGTAGACAGGAAACAATAAAAATAAAATTTCAAATGTGAATGTAACCAGTTTAATAGAACAAAAAGATATGGCTGAGGGAGCCAAAACACTAGCTGATTTACACTGTATAATCCCAGAAAGACTCAGAAACTGGAAATATTAATAGTATTAATGGTAGGGGTACAGGTGGGACTAAAAACAGGGTTACTTGGAATCTATACATATATGTGTCCATAAATACATATTTGCTTTTAATTTTAAAAAAGATAAACCAAAAAAGAGAAGAGAGAGAAATAACTTCAAAATTCTGCAGAAAAAACATTCCATACCTAGATGTCTATGTCTGGAAACTATTAATCAAGAGCAAAGACAAAATAAGGACATTTTCATACATACAAAGTCTCAAAAAGTATACTTCCATGAATTATTTCTCAGGAAGTCACAGAATGATATTCCATCAAAACAAGGAAATAAACCTATAAACAGAAAAATGTGAAATCCAGGAAAAAAAGAGGATTCTATTCAGGTAAGGGGTGAAAGTAATCCGTAGGATGACTGTGAAAGGACAAAAATCCCAAGACCAGCTGAGCATCAGGCTCAGAGGTCAGATGGCTCCAGATAAGTCACCAAGATATGTCACCCAAATATTTCACCAAGAAAATGATGAAACTGAGGGACTGGTTTATGTGTTTGAATGAATTATTAAGCAATTTACTTAATGTTAACACATTAAAAACTAAGCAAAAAAAAAAAAAAAAAACTCCACTAAAAACAAACAAGAAAATTCACCAGAAAGGATATATGACAATGGTATACTGAAGAGCTGGATTATAGATAATATTTATATAATCATCATTAATGTATAGACACTAAATATTTATTTAAACAAAAATCTGTGACATAACTACATAGAAGAAAATAAAGTGAGGAGTGAGGGCTAATGCTGGAGTGAGAGACCAAATTTTCATCTTTCTTAACAGAATGTCAATAGATCTATTTAGAAAGTCATCACAGAAAAAAAAAAAAATCTGTTATTGTAAATACAAAAGTAAATTCTGAAAGAAACAGTCAAAATTAGTTGCTTCTGAAAAAGAATACATATATATATGCATGTGTTAGTCACTTAGTCATGTCCTATTCTTTGTGACCCCATGGACTGTAGCCTGCCAGGCTCCTCTATCCATGGGATTCTCCGGGCAAGAATATTGGAGTGTATTGCCATTTCCTTCTCCAGGTATATATATATATATATATATATATATATATATATATATATATATATATATAGCTGAATCACAGTGCTGTACACAGTGCTGTAGATCAGCTATACTTCAATTAAGAAAACAAACAAACAGTTGCTTCTGGAATTGGAAATGATAGGATAAGGGACTGCTAATTGTCATCATAAATCTTAAAGAATCATTTGATAAAATCTTTTTAAAATAAATGGTATTTGCATACTTTTATTTAAAAAATCTAAAAAATGATCTCTAAACACATTACATAGAAGTCTAAAAACTAAAAGGAAGAAATATACACAAATGTCAATGAAGTCTATGTTTAGATTATTCATTTTGTATACTTTTCTGGGTGATTCAAATTTTCTTTCCTGAACATATAATACTGATATAATAAATATAATTTAAAAGGAACCAAGTTGAGCTTGTTTTGTTCTTTGAACCCCTGATGTTTCCTAATACTTAACAGATTATCTATGCACACAATAATCTACCTTCAATTCTCTTCCAGATTCTTCTAGGAATTGTTGTTAAAATCATTAGTCTATTCCTAGAAGATGCATTCCTTCACAGACATCGAACATACACATATTTCACAAATGAACAGCTGCTATCCATCTCTGTATCGTATCCATCCCCATTCTACTGGGCTCTTCAAAATCACTAATAATTGGCATGTGGCCACAACCGTAAGTTCTTGCATACACTAGAATACAGTTTAGTGGAAGTGAAGTGAGTGAAGTCGCTCAGTCGTGTCTGATTCTTTGAGACCCCGTGGACTGTAGCCTACCAGGCTCCTCTGTCCATGGGATTCTCCAGGCAAGAATATTGGAGTGGGTTGCCATTTCCTTCTCCAGGGGATCTTCCCGACCCAGGGATTGAACCCGGGTCTCCAGCGTTGGAGGCAGACGCTTTAACCTCTGAGCCACCAGGGAAGCCCCTAGAGTACAGTTTAATTAAGACTAAACAGGGAATTCCCTGAAGGTCCAGTGGTTTCCCTGGTGGCTCAGTCAGTAAAGAATACATCCGTGATGCAGGAGACCCAGGTTCAATCCCTGGGTTGGGAAGATCCCCTGGAGAAGGAAATGGCAACCCGCTGCAGTATTCTTGCCTGGGAAATCCCATAGACAGAGAGGATCCTGGCCACCTACAGTCCATGGGGTTGCAAAGAATTGGACATGACTTGGTGACTAAACCACCACCACCATCAATGGTTAAAACTCTGCACTTCCACTTCAGGGGGCACAGGTTGGAACCCTGATCAGGGCACTAAGATCCTGCATACTGTCTATCAGGGCCAAAAAAATTTATTTTTAAACAATTGAACTTAGAGCAATCTGGCACTCTCATTTATCTTTTCATAGTAGTCTGGTATTTACACAACATATTTCACTCTAAAGACTGACCTTTTTATTGGAAAAATATATAAAGATATTTATGTATTTTTTACCAACATTATTTAAATTTCTGTTGAGATTTGAATTTTCTTTTCAAAATAAGTTTTGATTATTAGCTAAAGTCTGTTTATGGAAAGAGTTAATTTCATTTTTAAAAAGTTCATCTTGGGGCTTCCCTGGTGGCTCAGTGGTAAAGAATCCACTTGCCAATGCAGGAGATGCTGGTTCAATCCCTGATCTGGGAAGATCCCACAGGCCAGTGGAGCAGCTAAACTCATATGCCACAGCTACAGAGCCTGTGCTCCAGAACCCAGGAACCACAACTCCTGAGCCCACGTGCCACAACTACTGAAGCCCACTTACACTAGAGCCCATGCTCCACAAGAAAGAAGTCACAAGCTATGAAATGTGCAAGCTATGAATAGCCCCCAGTCTCCACAACTAGAGAAAAAGCCCATGAAGCAACAAAGACCCAGCAGAGCCAAAAATAAATAAATATTTTTTTTAATTCATCTTATCCAATGCCTTAAAATATCAAATATATTCCTGTACTATCTTTCATATGCACTTCCTTATATCTTCTCTCATTTCCACTATCTGAACTCAGACTGACCTTTCTTCTGCAAAATCTGTATGCAGGTCAAGAAGCAACAGTTAAAACTGGACATGGAACAACAGACTGGTTCCAAATAGAAAAACGATTATGTCAAGGCTGTATAGTGTCACACTGCTTATTTAACTTATATGCAGAGTATATAATGAGAAATGCTGGACTGGATGAAGCACAAGCTGGAATCAAGATTGCCAGGAGAAATATCAGTAAACTCAGATATGCAGATGATACCACACTTAAGGCAGAGAGTGAAGAAGAACTAAAGAGCCTCTTGATGAAAGTGAAAGAGCAGAGTGAAAAAGTTGGCTTAAAAATCATTCCAAAAACTAACATCATGGCATCTGTTCCCATTACTTCATGGCAAATAGATGGGAAAACAATGGAAACAGTGACAAACTTTATTTTGGGGGGCTCCAAAAACACTGCAGATGGTGACTGAAGCCATAAATTAAAAGATGCTTACTCTTTGGAAGGAAAGTTATGACCAACCTAGACAGCATATTAAAAAGCAGAGACATTACTTTGCCAACAAAGGTCCACCTAGTCAAGGCTATGGTTTTTCCAGTAGTCATATATGGATGTGAGAGTAGGACTATAAAGAAAGCTGAGAGCTGAAGAACTGATGCTTTTGTACTGTGGTGTTGGAGAAGACTCTTGAGAGTTCCTTGGACAGCAAGGAGCTCCAACCAGTCCATCCTTAAGGAAATCAGTCCTGAATATTAATTGGAAGGACCGATGCTGAAGCTGAAACTCCAATATTTTGGCCACCTGATGCGAAGAGCTGACTCATTTGAAAAGATCCTGATGTTGGGAAAGATTGAGGGCAGGAGGAGAAGGGGATGACAAAGGATGGTTGGATGGCATTACCAACTCAATGGACATGAGTTTTAGTAAACTCCAGGAGTCAGTGATGGACAGGGAGGCCTGGTGTGCTGCAGTCCATGGGGTCGCAAAGAGTTGGACACGACTGAGTGACTGAACTGAACTGAACTGAGCTCAGACTCTCACCAGCTCTCCTCTGAATCACTGAAATAACATTAAAAATGGTCTCCTGAGTGCCAAGATTTCCCTTTCC